>NC_092820.1:14486875-15157500 GCF_023375885.2 Dermacentor andersoni
TTGCTTGTTTGTTGTATCAATATCTTTGGACCTAGGACAGCTAGAGCTATTCTTTCTTTTGTAGCACAAAGCTAAATGTATTGAGAATGCAACGCTGAGAGCAGAATTTTTTCAGCTAGAAATTTTTTTTTAATTTACGTTTGCATTTGCTCTTATTATTGATGCCGTAAACACAGAACTTCAATGGGATGTAAAATGACAAATAATCGCTCAATTTCGAATGTGTTTCCAGCATTGCTATTCTTATGCACGCTAGTCTCCAACTATATGTTGTTTACAACTTTCCCTTTAGCAAGTAAATTTTAATCGTTTTAACAAATAATAGAAGGTAATTATTAATTATCTTAGCAACTACTATGTATTCAAAATATAATGAGATATTTCAGATAAACACAACACTTTGAGCATATGCAATTTTATCCCATTTGATGTTCTCAACAAACCAGTCTCCCCTTACCCGTGCTATTTTTTTTACTTTCATTTCGAATTTTGTATATTTTGAATTTTCGTAGCATTCCCGCAGAATTCGAATGAACAAGTGTTTACTGTAAATTCTCAGTGTCTGCTTTCTGCGCATCACTCTCGGTGCTTTAGTGGTGCTTGGTAGCAGAATCTACGCAATATAGCAACAGCGTTGGTCGAGAGCCAACAGCAACACTTTTGTGGGTAGCTCAAATGATGAGAACTTGAGAACTGATGGGCGGAGTGGTTAATTTTGGGGCTTTCACTATAACGACGTCTTCGGCAGTACTGCACGATTCCTTATATCGAGACTTGACTGTATGATGAAGGCTTTTTAAATTGCTGTACTGTTAAAATAACGCTTCCCATCTGGTCACAGTAAATAGAGGGCACACGCGAAGTACCGAAGCACGGAAGCACAACCAAAGCGGGCGCCCGGCAATGCTCTAGTCTAACCAAGACAATGATTCCGCCTTCGAGATGAGCGAGTGATTTGGGAAGCCTCGAAGGTCCTGCACTTTCAAGGTAGGCCTCCAGGAAGAAAGGGCACAGCATGAACAGCATGGCGCGATATTAGATGCCTCAACGGCGTCACTCGAGTTTTTGCAGAATTGTCTGTGCAGCACCATGTTCATTGTACCTGTTTCAACAATTTGGAATGACCATCTTTTTACCATGGGAAAAGCTGCACAAGCATATCAGTCGACATGACCCGAGTCGGCGAGAATGCTGCAGTACCCGCTGCCATCACACAATGTTGCAAAAGAATGGCGGTTACTACGTCATTATCAGGATATTACAGTTTGGCTGCGCTTCATTTGCAACATTATGAATTACCGACAACAGCCCACGGCGACAGCCTACCTTTTGAAGATTGTAATTTCCTCGCCCGAAGTGACATACATAACGCAATTTTATGGCTCTTGTACGGCTAACGTGCTGTCATAATACCGAGCCTGTGATGACAGACCTTTGCAGAATACAGTCAAACCCGGCTATATCGAACTCGCAAAAAAACGCCTATCAGTTCGATATAGAGCATAATTCGATATAAGCCTGCTAAATAATTGGATGTCATAAGAGCACATACCATTCATAAAATCACTTTATTGGCGAAACTAGCTTAGTTTCGCATATAGTCCTGCATTTTCTTCTGCTTGGGCAATTTCGCTGCCTGCAACGCACGCACTTCCCCACGTTGTCTAGAGTCCGAGCAGCTGAGGCCGCAACCTTCCGCATTCGCGCAGAAGCACCGGACTAATGCGAGTGCACCAATCACTTCGGAGGATGTGGGCAAAGGACCGTAGTTGCTTTCCTCAACGTGCCTACTTTCATTTGTGCTCGGTACGATGTCGGCGATGTAGTCTTCGTTTCGGGATCTACCGTCGTCGCGACACCATCATCTGCACTCACAAACTCGTCCACCGTTGATTCGAATGTCCCTGAAATTTTGACAGCTCGCTCCAAACTTCGGCAACACCGGCAACGGCTTCATCGCATTCATCAGAATTTGCAGTCATCACCGAGCACGCGGAAACCGGCACGTAGGAAGAACGCCTCGTACACGGCCGTGCGTACGCGTCGGGCGCCATGGGCACCGGGTTGCGAGTCTGGCCACTTTAGCCCTAATCGTGTCGAGAGTGCTCCTCTGAATCTTGCACGCTGCGGGGACATCGCGTTCGACGCGATTTGTGATTTCGATCTTCACGACGAAAGGCGAATTCTGCCGCTTCATCACGGCAACACTGCTGGAGAAGGCCCACAAGGCGCAAACACGATAAACCAGAGAAGCAGCCAGACAACTCGCACTTTCGCCATCTTGCACGAAGAGCGCACAAGAGCCTCTGATTGGCTGTCTGAGCAAGCGCTGTAGGCGGGCCAGGATCATTTTTTTGCTAGGGAGTGTCGATAGATAGCGATCTAAAGAAAGGAAGGACGCTTGATTCTGCAACCCGTGAGGGAGCACGGCGAAGCGTCGTCAGGGGAGAGGGAGTGGGAAGTGAAAGATGATAGAGAAAGAGGGAGGATAATAGACTTCACTATGCGCGACAGGGGGGAGTGTCGACGGCTCGCCCGAACAGCCCGAGGCAGCGCGGTCACGGTAGGGAGAGCGGTTGATGGAGCCGCGCCGCCGGGTTTCCCCGCTACCGCGAGGGAAAGCCAACTTCTGGGGGCACTTTTCCGCCGCTTGACGTTCGATATATCGGGAGTCACTGCAATATTTGTTCGATGTAAGCGTAATTTTTGCTATATATACTCATTGTAACTATACCGTGACCAGAAATTGTTCGATATATAGAATAATTCGATGTAAACGGGTTCGATATAGTCGGGTTCGACTGTAGTGGCATGCCATAGCAGTTTCCAAAGTTTGCCCATGTGGCCAACTAGAACGCTTTGCTATGTCGTGCAGAATATAGTCATGTTCTACTGGTAGCAAAATACATCACAAGCTCTTGAATATGCGGCTGCGCTTGCAGTTTAGAAATTACAGGTGATAGGAACCAGGCACTGTTCTGAAAGAGCTATACGACGCTGCATTTTGTTCTTTAGATGACCATTTCTAATGTTTGCGGCTACGTATGCGCCCGGAACACAAATGACTACTAATACAAAAGAACTACTGATACGAATACATTACGCAGAACTATCAAGTTCATTATAAATGGGTTTGACGTGTATCACAGTATTGAGCACCAATATCAATGTGACAGTTCAAGAGTGGGGCAGTGAATGAACGTTTATCGCTCTCTGCTGGTAAATTGTACAGATGGGAGGGAACAAAACGAGGCAGACCTTGTGGGTGCTTTGTGGTGCATCGAGGAGAAGTCCCGCCATGCGCTTGATGGTGGGCTGCAGAGCTTCCTCAGTGTAGCGCCCGTAGTGCGACATCAGGGCACCCCACCTGTGCGTCAATGGAATGGACCAATGTAGGACTAGTTGGTATGGCATAGCATACCATCACGCCAGAATGAGACGCAGACACAGGAAAAAAGCTACAAGGCAAACTTGACTATCCACATTTACCCCTGTGTACGACACTGGGGTGTATATACAGAGGCTCTCGAGACCCCGACACTCTTATCAGCAGGCCCAGACATAACAGTTCCCATATGTAACAAGATACAAGAGGCGATGGTGCTTATTCCTTGTCTGCATTTCATTCCGGTGCATAGTACACTGTAGTGCAACCGAAAAGGCTACAGGGACGCAGGAACGTGTGTGCATCTCTGAACATGTACATGCTTACGAATCACTGGTGTGATAAAAACGAATTTTCCAGCACCTAATTTAACCGCAAGGTACAAAAGAAACGCTACTTTTGAGGCCACCGCGGCCCACAAAACACGTGCAAATGCCGAAATGAAGTCAAACTTCGCACACGCGCCAATCCCCGGCCTATGCAGCCTGCCTGCGCCATCTTGGTGTCATTTTGACCGTGAATTCCTTGTTTTGCCGCCTTGCAAAAGCAACGGCGCAGTTGAGGCGCTATTGGCATTTTCCCGTGATGCGATGCAGAGCGCTTATCGGCGGGAGCAGCGCATTCAAATCACGCAGGCTAAAGCGCGCCCGCCATTGGCTGCTGCGCGGGCGGCGGCAGCGGCGGCTCCCTTCGATGGCGCGCCCACCGCACTTGCATCGTTGTTGCCCCTTGCTCCGTCCGCCTCAGCTGACACCAGGCGCTTGCAAGCTGCTCATCGCCTTGCGCTATATCTTTTAGATGATTTTCGCAGCTTTCTTTTTTTTCGCTAGTTCTTTGCTGCAGGTGATGCCGGCAACCAAGCCCAAGACAGTGCAGATGTTCGGTGTGCGGAAGCGCAATATGCGACTTGCACGAGCATTGAACTTCCGATCTTTCGCAGAGAGTGCCGACTGCGTAGAAGCTCTCAGTGGCGGAACTGTGCTGTCAGCTGTCGCCATTAGAAAATCCGACACTTGAGTGTGCCTGGAGCCGCAAGAGCTAATTAAAAGCTCTGCAGGAGCTTCCTAATAAAAAAACACGTGTTGACTTTAAGCCTCATTTTCTCCTGGCATTTCTCCAGGCTCTTCATCAAGCATATACATGAACCACCTAGTTAGACCTCAATAACTCTGGAACTAATAAACACATCTTCATGAAACTTTCCAGTTCCTCATAGTTCGGTGGTGTGAACGTACCCTGAAAGTTTCATTCGGATATCTTAAAAAATAAAGTTTGGTCCCCAGGGTAGCCTCCCCCCTTAAGCAGAGTCTACTGCATTAGCAAACTTGTGCTTTTAGAGAAAGAATGACCAACTCTGTGGTGGTAATAGCTGGAAGCACAGCCAGTATTCACTCTGTTGCATTTTGGCACCTTGTTACGGCCTGAAAGGGTACCGACCTACAAAATTTTCCCAGCCAGCTGCAGCTGCGAAGGTCGCGAGCTTCCCAGAAGCGACCTCGGAAGCCTTCCCCACCTGCCGCGGCAATTTGTTTTGCAGGGACAATGGTGTGCCATATCAACACCCCTCAGCGTCGCTATGATTAAACACTGTCGGTGGACCAAGTATTGTTCGTGAATTCGCCGTGGCTGCTGGGGGCTGTTTGAAGCAGGGGAGCCCCTGGAAGATATCTTGTGCTGCCGTCTCACGCAGCGTAGAAGTGATTGACACATGCGGCAGCCATTGTCTGCGGAGTTAACACTGGGATGAAGAGGCGCCTGCTCGGGTCAAGCACCTTGTCTGCGAGAACCCACTCACCTCGGTGTGGCCAGTGAAACATGTGCGGAAGTGTGTGTGTTACCAAGTTATGCAGTGAAGCATACACAAAATACAGTCGAACCACGATATATCGAACAGCGCGGTGATCGCGAAATAGTTCGATATAGCCAAAATTTGATATATAAAATCGTGTAAAAAATAAATCAATGAACCAAGGGCTCAATCGGGGATTGTTGTTCAGAGCGCACATTCGGTTGAGTCACGCACAAATGGCCTATGCCGTGCAGACTGTCCGAGCAAAATCTGCATGGCCTGGCCAATCGCACGGTCCGAACAACGATTCCTGACCGCGGCCCAATCATGGCACAGTAATACTTGTTTGAAGCTTCACACAAACTTTTTTTCTTTGGCTGAAAGTACTTCTTTCTTTGACTAAAGCAATGTAGCCTGCTTCTTATTGGCAGCTGCGTGCTTAACCACGGCGTCTTCAACATAGTCTAAATGATCCATAAGTAATAGGCCAGTGCCTTCTATTGCGTCGCAGCAGCGGCAAAAAAAGGGCCACAGCAGCTACAGCCTGAATTGAATTCGGGAGCGGGACAGCATCAGCGCTTGCGGGATCAACCTCGGCAGCACCTTCACTTGGCCGCTACTTCCACTACTATCTCCAAGTCAGTTAAACAAAGCATTTTGCAACATTGTCAATAACGAAGTATGAAGTGGTGTCTGCCAAGGCATCTATGAGTGAGCCCAACAAGCACATGCTGTCGCATGTCTTTGTGGATGCAAACTGCCATTCCTAGCGAGGCGCAGCAAATGCAATGCGTCGATATTGTCCAGAGTGATATTGCCGAGTGGTTGCCAAACATGCCAAGCAGCTAAGTGTGTACGCCGCTACGTTCAAATGGCACCCTCGGCGCTTTCGATGTCTGCAGCTATAATGCACAGCAGTCTCGAATGCCCATTGCTCCAACACTATCTCCGAGGGCGTTATGGGAGAGCTCACTGCCTCCCATAACGCTTGTGGACTGGGGTGGCGGAATTCGATATATCCATTTTATGTCCGACCCTGTTCAAAATAGAAAATAAAGAATGCATAAGATTTTCCAGGTGATATAGAAAGTGTGAGATATGCAATAATTTGATATATCCATGTCTGATATATTGAGGTTTGACTGTATTGCAGTAGTAGCCACTGTCGCGCAACACCATACGTGCCCCTTAGTTAGACACACTTTTCTGCAGTGCTTAGTCATAATACGAGCACCAAGACATTTAGTAACAGCACTGGCAGCCACTTGGACTGTTTCCGATTTTGTTCTGTGGCGATTTGTGCCCTTCCTCATGTTTACGTTTTCCACGGTCCCTTTAAAAACATCAACGGGGTTCTACTGTATTACTTTGTTGTTAAATATGTAAGGGATAACAACACTTATTGGAGGACGAAAGGAGAGAGAGAATGCTCGAAGTGAGCATTATTCCGAATGTCTGCTACAGGACAGGTGCGGTTGCTGTGCAGGGGCACCAGCTACCGAGCGAACACATGGGGCACATAACTTCCGCTCAGTCATTCATGAATGCCCGTATTTAGGTAGCTTATGTGCAAATTGCATGTCTCAAGTTAGGCGAAGCATTTATTACTTGCCCATTCGCAACATTTTTCCATCCCATGAAGACAGTGTGAGGTGATCTAGAGCACCTGGCGACGCTGATGCATCTGATGGTAGTGACAAGAAATCTCGCTAAAGTGAACCTATCCCCAAAAGTGGTCATCTGAGAATACGGCACACTAACCACTTTTTGCGAGCGACTTTCCACCTGTGCAAAGCCGCTAGCTTTGTGGCGAATTTCGATATGTTGAAGTTCAGATTATTTGGACTGTTAGCCGGCCCATGTTGAGCCCGAACTGTCGTTCAGCAATGTATAGACAACGTGAAGTTCGATTTGTCGGGCCACTTTAGTGATGCATGCTGTGCACGCCTGGGGCGCAATCGGAGATATTTGTTTGATACGTGTTCTGTTCAGTGGCTGCAACGTCACACAGTGGCAGTATGCAAAATTTGTGACAACGGGGCGGAGAGAGCAGCCAATCAAGAAGCGGTGACCTCCCCGGAAGTTTACTTCCGTCGTTTGTCGTATGCTTGCGAACAGTATATTACAAAACGAAATGTTTCTCGTCTCCCAATTGATTGAAAGCATTATCTAAAAAAAATGTATTTTTCCTTCTCAAGCCCAAAGACTTTTTCAAATAGTAGTGCGTGCGACTACTGCAATGTATAACTATTAGTTTCTTTGCGTCGTCCCTAGGTGGTGTCGCGCACAGAGAGATGAAGAAAGAAATAGAAACGACGGGAAGAGTGGCGCACTTTTCAAGAGGCAGCGACAACATTCCAGTGGCTTGCCGACACCGATGATGGGGTTGATTTTGCTGTACAACCAACGAATTATTTGTTTCAAGAAACTAAAACAAAGCCGGAATTCACTTCCTGCCATTTCTTCAAATGCGTTTCGCACCGCCACCCGCTCTCCTCCTTCCTCTAGAAACGCCAGCGCAACAACGCAAGTTCCCAACGGAAGCGACATTTTCTCGAATTCAACTATGGATTGGATCGAAACGTGCCATGCCGCAGCAGCCGGTTTTATCCAATCCAATCCACGAGACGCACCATGCGAAGCCGTATGATCGCTCCAAACTTCCCAGCTCCCGTCGGGTTCGGCGCCTAGCAGACGAAATGCTCGGTGGGAGGATGATTGACAGGAGCGTGTAGTCATTTTGACGTCACCAAAAACATGGCCGCACCCTGCGGCTGGCAATGTCAGCGCGGAGTAGGCCAATCACGCGCGCCGGGAACCGAACGAACGTGCGAAACAACGATCTCCGATCGCACCCCTGCAGACCACTGCTGCTGCCACACGTATAGCACAGCCAATCATTTTGGTGCACTTCAGTGCAAAATGTTATTTTCTTTATCAGGATGACACTTGAACTCTTGCTTGGCAAAATTTGGTGCGGGAGTGGGAGCACTGCACATACTGCTTAAAGTGCAGCCATGCGAGATGAAATACCAGTTATAGTTGCACAGACAAGCAAGGCAGCTTACTTCTTAACAAGGTGCATCGACCAAATCGAATGTGGAGGAGGGGATGCTGAGCAAACAAAGAAGGAGCAGTAACAAAAAAGCTGTGGTAGCAGAGGTGGCACGGCGAGCTCCAACAGCTCGGAGTCAAGTGACCGCAGCAAAATCGCCATCATGGCTATGCATGGTTCCATCCTGTATAACAGCTCAATGGTCAGATGACATTAAAAAAAAAGACCATGCGCGGAGTTGTGAATGCAACGAATGCACTGTGACAGTGCTTGCTCGTGCATTATAGAATGCGGCAAATGCACAGCCTGGTGAGCGGATGGATTAGGTGACATTTTGTGATCACGTTTATTAATCTTGGGGAGTGACAAAGCATCGCAATGATTTGAACAACTCTCAACAGTTGGCAAAGGAGAGTATTGGAAAACTACCAAACCAATGTCACTTGACTGCTCATAGGAACGTCATGCATCGCTTCATGGGTACCTATGTGTGCGATGACTGCTGTGAAGGGGAGCGCTAAATAACTGTGAAATTCTTGTTGCGAGGTCTTCGAACGCAGGGAAACAATAAAGTGCAGTCATCGCTGCTGGCATTTACAGACAGTGCTAGTTACACCAAAGGCAGCGTCGCAACATGGAAGTCGCACAGTCCATAGTGTGCGATAGAATCAGTGACCAATCATTTGGACGTACTCTATTACAGTCGCCGACTGATTTTCCGGACTCCAAAAATTCGGACATGCTCGATTATTTGGTCTGCTTCGCAGCACCGCCATTCTCTCCATAGACCATAATGTATAACAACTGCCGAAAGTTCGGACACCTTGTAATCTCTCGTCCGATTTTTCGCAAACTCCTTGAGCGAACTCGATCAAGAGCACAATGCACCGACTGACAGGTGCATGGTTCGACTAGCTGAGAACCATTGTTTTGAACGGAGCCTCCTTGCTGCCCCACAAAGTGGTGCTATTGGAAATCCCCGCTCATCATCATCGTTTCTGCCTGGTTCGATAGAGTTGCTACAGCAGTTCCAGTCTCAGCTCAGTAAGCCATGTCAAGACAATCTAGCAGCCGATTTGTTTGTTTCTTCGTGCACGACGCTGAGAGTAGGCTACGTTTTTCATTTGTACGACTGGTGTCGGCGTGACGGCATGGTGGTGCTTGCTTTGTATGCCGTATCGAGGTTGCGGTGATCCAAAGTGGCATACGGAAACATCGCATCAAGTGTCTAATGGCGCCAACAGTGCCCGCGCAGACTGTGCTGGGGCATGCCGGCAAGTGGGTGCTGGGAGGCCTAGGATTTGTCGCCTTCCGATGTGCTCCCTACTGATGCCAAAAATGTTCTGCGAGGACCTGCACAGTGGTTGCGTTGCGATTCCGGACACCATCTCATTTGACAGTTTCACAGGTGCTGACATGCTGTACTGACATGCACAGAACTCTATGACTGCAAGATCATTCGTCAGGTTTCTGCTGCACCGCCGGACGATGACTTATAGTCTGAAAATGACGCACCATGTGCTACACTGCCGTCGCATGCGGAGCTAGTACAAGCAGTGACTGTGCTTTCAGCCGGCTATAGTGACCGTAGGACCCTCTCCGATATTCAGGCTTATCTGATTGCGTGTAAACAGAACAGCGTGCAACGCGCATTCACGATTTCTTCAAGCCTACTGCAGAGCCCAAATAAGTGCATGGAACTAAAAATATTTCTTTTTTTCTTAATCTGCTTTTTCGGACACCTGTTTATTCGGACATTTCCGCAGTCCCCGTGAGGTTCGAATAAACGGTCGGCGACTGCATCCAGTCTTTGCGGCACCGTCATTCTCCCTATGACGGTATGTATAACGACCAGAATCTCAGATGATCTAGGGCTTGCAATCCGATAATCCGGACTCTGACGGCAGTGCTGTTGTCAGTTGGAAACCCCCCACAGCCACTGATAAAGCTGTCCAGGGAAGTTAAGGAATCCGACAGTGCATTTATGTGGTTGAATCTGAGGCCATACTTTAGTAAGTCAAACGGGGTAAATTGTGTAAACAGTGATATATTGCTCGCAGGCATTCTGGCATTGTCATTTTCTGGTTCCAGTATAGTTGATTGTTATCGCTGAGACTTCTGTCTGCTGTTGTGTTGCACAATGCACCATCTGCCATTCCTTGTTTGTTCTTTGAACATGCTATGTAGTAACCACTGTGATACTGAAGTTTTGAGCATGAGGTTTTCACAGCATGAAGCGTACGGGTGCCTAGACTGACCAGCTTCAACACTACGTATCTACAAGACACTCGGCATGTCACCAACTGCTGCCTTTGCAGCTAGTAGCAGCAATGATTCGCTGCAGGTATAAGACGACAATGGTGCAGAAAGCTGCCATCATGCAGAGCGGCCAGTCATAGGCTGAAGTAACACAGGAATTCCGCATTTAGAAAGACCATCTCGGGCTACATCAAAAACGAAGATTCTAGGAGCGATTGAATAATGTGCTGCGGCCCAGAAGATAAGCCTCTGCCAAGGCTTCAAGTTGTAGGCATACCTACAACTTGAAGACACGACGATGCCTGGGCACAATAGCTGCACAGTGCATTCCCATTTCTGGCCACCCACTGAAGCAAAAGGCTTTCACTGCATAGGGGAAATGAAGGTCAGGCCCCTAACTTTAGGAAGCCACGTGTTTACGAAAACTTGCGGCGAAAGTAGTGCCGGTGATAACACTTGTGAATTACTGCACTAAAAAGCTGCGAACATTGCTCCGCCATTTTTTTTTTTTCAGACGACATTTTGAACTGCAATGAAACTGCCTTTTACAAGTTTCTGCCAGACAAGAGTCTCTGGAGATCCTTGCCATGGAGGCAAAAATAAAGAGAATTGCTGTTCTGTGTGCCAACATGTCTGGAATAAAAAAGCTTCTGCTTTTGGTTATTGACAAAACAAAGTCAAAAATGCTTTAAAAAAATCAAAAGTCTCCCCATGTAGTATGAAGCTAACACCAAAGCCTGGATTACAAAACCATTGTTCAAGGTCTCAGGCCTGAGCCTCAGAGATCAAAGGTTTGAGGAACAGAATACCAAGGCGATTCTTTTATTAACTGCCATGCCCATAGCCTTGTCAAAAATTTGAAGGCACTTGAAATTAAGTTTCCTGCCACCGAACACCCCAAGCATCCTCCAGCCCATGAATCGGGGCATCAAGAACGTGAAGGCCTGTACCATTCAGGCCTACCACGTTGCATGGCGACATGCCTAGACAGTGGAAAAAGTTGCAGCCTGGACTTGCTGTCAGCCATGCACATTCTCGCTGATGCATGGAACGCTGCGAGACCAGGCACAATACAATAGAACCTCGGTCCCGATTATGGCTCGTACAAATTTCAGGGCAACACAAATTTTCTGGCCCCGGCAAAGTTTTAATAGAAATTGGCCATAACGTGCTAGAATTCGGATGTAGTGAACTGCATTTTTTTTTCTGCAGCATTTGCTGCGAACAGATTCAACCACCAACATGGCCACCAAAGACTATCCATAGACCAGACGGAAAGGCAGGAGCTGCGGCATTGCCAGCATACTATTAGACATATCGGTGCTCGTACTGCGATAGGCGATGGCGGGTGCACGCGTTTGTAATTCAGGAATACACAACTAACACAACTGTACCGTGAGAATTGCCCGTTCCCACTCTTGGCATGCTTCACCGCATAGAGCTACTATGTTGAGGCAAAGCTGACTTTTGGGAACCGGAATTATGCAATGTGTCGTGCTTTCCGAGCTTCAAAGCCATTGGCGAGGATTACAAAGGTGGAGTGTCGGTGCTATTGCCGAGAGCGGCGAATTGTTTTAATGAAATACCCGGCACCGAACAGCAAAAAGATTAGTAGTGCATGTTGAAGTAGCTAGGTCTAGCGTTGCCGCAGTGGTGGCTATGGCTTCCAATGCATCTGCATGCGAGCGCCAATTCGAGGCGGCGAGAATAAAAACGGCAGTGTTGGCTTTGATTAATACAGTTTCGGACTTGCGGTCGTGGCAAAATGTTACGAAAATTGGACGACTTATATATTGACTATGGGATACGTGCACATGGTGCCGCGAAGCCGTTCACATTATCGGGCATGTCCCGAAAATCGGGTGTCCGGAAAATCGGTTGTTCACTGTACACAGGCAACTCCTCCAGCCGGTGACACGGCATTGAAGACAATTTGTTACAACTCCTCTCTTTTACTCCAGCCAGCAATAGGGCGAATCATTTCCTTTCAATAATATGACAGCTGGTTTTCCCTGACAGAAGCACATATTCACCGAGTTTTCTCGGAGTATTTCTTTACTATTCAAGATCCCCGTGAATTCCCGGTTTTCCCAGTTGGTAGACACCCCAATTCCACAGCTACCTTGTTTCTACCCATTTTCTACCTGCTCTCTCTACCAGCCTCCCCTCTGGAGGGTTGCATGTTAGTGGAAAGGCAAGCGCTGCAGTTTCTGCAATGCTTTTGTGAGGGGTCATGGATAATTACAGCCGACAAGAGGGTATTCCGGTGACGCCTAGGGAGCTCCAGAGGGCACTGTACACATGCGATGGAAAAATCCGAATGAGTTGCTCACATTTTTCCTTTTTGTCACACCCCTGCCATGTATATGCCCATTCTGAACCACCCCACAATGAGGCGTGCAAGACAGCTGCAGCAGCAGAAAAGTCAGAGGAAGAGGCAAAGAAAGCTTCAGTTTAATGAAATGAAAATAGAACCATGGCAACATCTCACTACAGTAAAAAAAAGAAAACAGGCTGGCTTCAGATAGGGACATTCTACAATGGATTGCATCCATGTCATGTATTGGATAATTTAGGAATTAGTGGAGTACAATAAATTTCTCTATGTGACTTTCATAGGTACACAGGGATAGTACACACAAACACACTTGTTATAATGAGGTTCAAAATTCATGGCATTCTATGAACAAGTCATAAAGCCTAAGATACTTTGTTATATCGAGAATTTATATTGAAGCTTGTTATATAAAGGTTTAACTGTACTTCGAAACAGGACAAAAGCAGTAGTTATTCACACAGTGAAACCCAGCCATATTTTATCCTTCAGTAAGAACAGTTGTCCGAAACCACACCAAGGGTGTGGCAGAAAGCACCACTCGTCCACTGTGCCCAGCTTGCTCTGAAGTCTGCAGGAATTGCTGAAAAACTGTCACTACATCTTCAAGCATGCCGTGGTAGGCCAGCCAGTAGATGTCAAAGTCAACATTGGCACCGAGGTCTCCCAAAATAAACATTTGACACACTCGAGAACGAGCCTTCTCTCTTAGCTTCTCTGCACCAGCTTCATGGTCCGAATGGAAAGCTCTGCACTATTCACCAATGGGTAACCCAGCAAAAACAAAATGGTAGTTTGAGAGCATGGGAGGCCATGAAAAAGGGATGAGTGCACTTCAACTTTGCCTTGAGGTGTGGCTTCTCGTTAGTGCAGGTTTGTGGCGCTGAAGCTACAAAAAAAAAAAAAAGAATAAGTTATGGGGCTTTATGCAAAAAAAAAAAAAAAACAATCTGAATATCCAATATCTGAATAGCCATAGTGGGGACTCCCGATTAATTTTGACCACCTCGGGTTGTTTCACGCGCACGTAAATCTAAGTTCACGGGTGTTTTTGCATTTTGCCCCCATCGAAATGCAACCACCGTGGCCAGGACCTCATCCTTAGCAGCACAACCCCAAAGCCACTAAGCAACCATGGTGGGACCCACCATGGTTGCTTTCTCGTGCCTGCAGGAAATGTAGCAGGCATGATTGCTAAATTTTTATAAATTCTCCGAATTTTTGGTGTGGGGAATGTGCAAAAAAATTCAGTACACATGAATGCTCTGCACTGCCACAAATATGCAACTGTGCGATCGATGTTAAAACGCTGTATCACAACGTAGGCTTGGCAAGTGCAGACAAACCAGCCAAACCATTGTCAAAACATATGCGCATCCAGTATGGAATTTCAAGTTGCTATTGCAACATTTTGCTGCCGGCAAACCTTTTGGACATGGAGAGGACTGCATGTGAATCCGTACTCTGTTATTGCGGCTGTCAGTCCAGCCAGGGTCTGATCTCGCAATCACAAGGTCTACGAGTGCGAGGGCAGAGTGGCTGGCTTGTCACCAGCCGCTCAGTCAGCCACACTAGTTAGGCTGCTAGGCCTAACATGCACTGTTTCGTCACCACGCTTTTGCTAGAATATGTATTTGCTTCACTATAACTGATGGAGTTGGATACCACATTTTTAATTTTACTATAGCAGTAGATCACCTCCTTACTATAATTTAAAGCATTGCCAACAAACTTGTTATTTACTTAATACATACCAGATAACTTGTTATAGCTATGTGTTTATATCGAAGTTCGACTAACACTTGCACCAGTACAGGCAGCGTTCACATGCATGTCACACCTGTGCTGGCCCTCCCGGTCAAACAATCGCAGGGAGAGGCAGAGGGCCGCAGCAGCCTGTTCCGAGGGTAGCACCCATGCCATGGGGTAGTCCAGCAGGCACAGTTCCAGCACCAACTTGGCCAGGTTGTGCTCCACAATGTCAGCCTGCATTGCATTAAAGCCGCAATAACGTGGAAGTGTACTTTTCAGTGTCCACCGTCTCATCACTGCTTGGGCAGAGAAATTCAAGGGATTCTAAGGATGTGAAACAGCATCCCACGTAGCAATTTTTTTACTATGTATAACCATGTTTTGCAAACACTATTAAACACAAAAATTGCAAAGGTCCAGCCTTCATGCCCAATGAGGTACAAAGAAAGCAGCATAAACATAGAAGGGGAACCCGCACGAAGCGCCGGGTCTTTCGTGCACTGTGGTGTTTATCCAGTTTCACGCAGGTCGACGTACGAAGCAGGTGTGCACTTCTGCAAGTATTCAAATTTTTGCGCAGTTAAACGACCTGTAATATTAAGATACTCAGAAAATTCCAGTGTTGCACTTGATTCTGTTATAACTGAACTGCACGAAAAATGCTGAGGGGACAAACATTGTATTTGGAAAGGAGTACAGGCGTACACTACAGGAGTACACTACAGTAAAACCTCGTTATTACAGAAAACTGGATAATTCATTTTCATCCTCTGGTCCCGGCAGGAGTATGCATCATTTAATGCAATCAACCTCATTCATTCGGACTCTTTTGGCCACCCATTGCTTAATTCAATGAAATCGTGGCATTTGGCAAGCGCCGCAAAAGAGCAAAAATGGCACCATCGTACAAATGAAACGAAGCACTGGAATCCGAATCGTCATAGTCATCAGCAGAAATCATACGTGAATGAGCACAAAGCCAGAACGCTTCGTGCCTATTGGCGCCCTTAAAGCCTTTATCTTTGAGTTTACCGTCACACAAAGCACCACATTGGCTGCGTGGCTTAAAAACAGCGCAGTGGCCACCCATTATCACTTTGATAGCGACCGCAGTTTCATTCGCAGTTGTTTGACTAGGTGCAAGCGCCGGCTGTGTAGCTTCAGAGCAGCAAGGTCACCGTCCATGATCGAGTCTATAGTGGCCACAGTTTCGTCTGCAGTGGGTGGAGCAAGCAGTTTCAATTTGGCTCTGTGCAAGCCTCTGGAGGATGAAGAGCACTGCCTACATCGCAATGTACAAACGATCTGTTGGCAACCAGCTCACTGGTGAACAAATAACCGGGTTGTGTGCACGGTGTGATCTGGAGGACAATCCCAATTGCTGTCCCCCAGATATTTGGACCTTGCCGTTGGGTGCGGGAGTTGGCCGAGGTTGAGGAGGACTTTGCGATGAAAACTGGAGGTTTATTTACGTTATTTACAGCGAGCATCCAGGGAAAAAGACTAAAAAGCACAAAGCAAACCGCACCTGCACTCCCTTTCTACCATCTCCTTCAGCGAGCGCAGAAATACGCCGCATAAGTAGAGGGTGGTGCGCCGAGAAAGTGCAAAGTTGTGTCGTTTGGAGCGAAGCCACAAATCTCGCAACACTCAAAGTACGAGCTCACGCAGTCGACCATATCGACGATTCTGAAAACCACAAGCATGATCATGAAGGCTAGTAGCAGTGATCCTGCCGATCAATGGAAATGGGGGACTGTGCGCAAGGGCAAAATCCACCTTGTGTGAAACCAACACGGTAGCAGCTGCTGACATTAGCGATCTCTGGGAGCATGTCGCTACTGGCGATAAACTAGGTGCTTCGATGAAGCAGTTTCCGAGTGCAGGTAGTGCTGCGACACAGACGGCGGTGTGGTGCGACGGCGGCGATGACAGCAACAGCAGTCACGGCTAGATTGGCTGTGGCCCGCCTTTGACACCGACCCCCAACGTTCACGCAAAGTGCACTGTCGTCGATAGAGTCACTCACCGATTTCATGCACACTAAATTACAGACGTCAGTGTTCACGTAGCCGTTAGACGCGATGGACACCGCAGTTGTGAACTTGAAACTTCCGCAAAAGCAAGTGCAGATTTCTATTTAAGCCTGCCTAACGCTTGACACGCTGCTTAGAGATATAAATTAACGTTTCATTTTTTACAGGCTACTTTCTAAGACTGCAATTTTTTATCCAAAGTGCCAAATTTGGTGTCAGAGCATGTTTTTTTTACTCCAGTCTAGATATAGCGCCGATCGGGTATAACGATCAGATTTTATAGTTCTTGATATCGTTATAAGTGGACTGCACTGTACTGGCGGTGCCGCGGAGCTGTCCGAATTACCAAGCATGTGCAGATTATCAGTGTCAGATTTATCTGTCGGTGACAGTATATCGCTCATCTTCTACCTGTGATCGCTTCTTCCCCAGCTGGCCACTATTACAATGTCTCCATTTGGTGCATGATGCACCTTCCTGTATAGTCCTTCTCGAACATTCTCACCGATTCTACACCAAAGGTGTAGAATCGGAGAGTTTCATCAGATTGCCTGCACGATGCGAATGGTGGTGTACAATCTGGAACTTACGCTGGAATGTAAGGTGAGTTATGTATAAATAGCAAACACGCTTCACCTGCAGATCGGATTTTGATGACCAATGATCATGTTCTCCGTTATCATTGTGCTTCTTGTGTTACTTCTTTTTCAAGGCACAAGTTCACACAATAAAAAGTTACGTTTGTACCTCATGCCTTTGGCAGTCCCTTATTCTTCCCGGCCACGATATGTGGCAATATCAAGGCTGTGCTGTGTAGCCATGAATCGGGCCAAATACGCAGGCTGCTTAGATGCAGACGCACCTGTGCTGCCTTGGAGTTTCGGCGCAGGAAGTGCAGGGGCGAGGGTCGCCCCAGGGACCAGTCGAGCGTGCGAAGGATCTGCTGCTCCATGCGCAGCACTTCCTTGCCCTGGTACGCACCGTCGGTGACATAGATCATGTCTCCAAGTGTGGGTGGCATCATCTCCTCGAACTTGCCAGCAACAAAGATGGCCGACACGCCCAGCAACTGAAGCTTGGAACGGCTCACACTCTGCTCCTGCGAAACACACCACGGTACGGTCAAACAGACAGTGCCAATTCAACAGCGGTCTGCTGCAAGCTCCAGCACATAATGCTGCGCATTGCACTAAGTATAGTGTGCACCCATTTTTGACAGGACAGTGACAGTCAAATGGACTTGATGTGCCAAGAAAATCGTATTGTTATAATTGAGTTGCACGAAAAATGTCGAGTGGACAATGATTTGAACATTTTGTTCAGACAGAAGAAATTACAGTGAAACCCACTTATAAGCATTACCTTATATAAGACTGATTGGATGTAACAATGAGCCCTACAGTAAAATAAAGTGCTTGCTTCAATGTTCCCATGCTGCATTACTAGCTGTAACAAATGTAGCTACTGAGTGTCTGCACCAAAAAGAAAAGGAATCCAGAAGAAAAAAAAAAGATATGCGAGCTGCTTCGCGACATCTGCCTTTGTGCTGTGCACACACCGTCCGTCTCCCTTCCACCGGCCAACGCCAACAAGGGACCCTGTGCTTCATCCAAGGCCCCATCTTCAGCAACTGCCCCATCATCTGGGCTGACAATTTTATCGGTGAACCCATGTTTATAACATCACTGCGACTATATTATCACGTCGTTAACGGGCGTAGTAGAGAAACAGCAATTCTACAGCTTTGATTGCACCCTGTTTATATGTTCCTGCCAGCTATAACATTTTTTTTTTTTCTGAGTGCCTTTGCATCTGTTGAAAATATAGCTTAATCGATCTTATGAGAGCAGAATGAAAAGATTGCATTTTGTGTACTGTATTCACACCAAGGTTGCCCTTCCGTGCATAATATTTTCCTAAGAACTTGACATTACAGACATCCACAGCTGTTCAGTGGCATGTTTCCTTTACGCCCTTAACCCTTTGAAGGTTTTTGCCGTACATGTACGGCAGCGGTTTTCTGTCCCGCAAGGTCTTTACCGTACGGGTACGGTTCCGACCCTCCATTTGAAATTTCGCGACATAATGACGATGCATGCTCACCGGGAGGTGCTGCCACCTCTTAGCACTTACAAGATGCATTTGAAATTGGTGCTACCTTCTTGGGGAGATAAACAGAACTGATTGCTAGCTTCAGCGCGTCGCTCAGACTGTGGCAATGCCCCTTTGGCGGTTTCGGTTTCGGCGCGTGATCGCAACGGAGGCGCGCGAAACATTTTTTTCTTTGTCGGCACTCTCTTGCAGTGCGGTGGAAGTTGATTTCTATCTTGATTGGCGCTGCTCTTAGCTTGTTTATCAGCACCATTCGCAAGATTCTTGCTCTCAGTGGCAACGCGCTTTCGCGGTTTTCGGTTGCACCGCGTGATCGCAACGGAGGCGCGCGAAACGCGATTTTTCTCTTTGTCGGTACGCCATCACAGGGGCAGCAGAAGTTGATTTCTATCTTGATTGGCGCTGCTCTTAGCTTGTTTATCACCGCCGCTCACGAGGTATTCTCGCTCTGCTGCAACGTGCTTACGCGAGAGGGTGCCTCAGACCTCTGCCCAAGGCAGCCACATGTAAACATGTCGTGTGCGCCAACACAACTCCTCACTCCGAGAGAACAGACACGCATTTTAGGCGTGCAGACTGCGATAAGGCGCTGTGCATAGACCAGTGTTTCAAGGAGTACCACGCTCGGAAATACTATTGAACGTTTTGCAGTTCTAAGTGATGCCGAAACCACAATACGGTTCCTAATTATTTTTTACTATTAATGCCCGACTTTATACATTTTGCACATTCAATATCCGCAATAAAGTAATCTGACCACCTGGGACAGTTTTTTTTCAAAATAATTCAACCCTCAAAGGGTTAAGCGGTCTCCTTCCTTGTGGGTGCTGACCTGCCAATCTTTTTTCACGACCTGGCAGCTCTACTGATTACCTTCAGGGTGCATACTTCGCTTCGTTATGATGTGCCGCTATCGGCAGCAAAGAAAGTTCCATTCAGGCCAAGAAGGCCGCTTGTAGCACATCTCAGCCCAGCACTACGGAGCACGGCAGGACAGTTCGCAACTGTGTGGGATTTTTCTACTCTTCTTTGCAGAGTTGATAAAGACAATCTGAAAAAATGCTGCAAACAGACATGCTTGGATGCATAATCTTTTAGCTGCACAGCTATGCCGAGTCCTCGGTCCTGGAAGAGGTGCATTACTCTAGACTAACTAGTGAAGTAGGTTCCTTCGACTTCTTATCGGACCATCCTCGGAAGATGCCAAAAAGGTGGAACTTCAAAATGTGTTACGAGGACTACAAAACGGAACAGAAACCAGAAGTCTTGTGGGAACAGTGCGGAGTGCACCTATGCTTCACAAAATCCAGAAACTACTTCACTGCATGGCATGAGCGACAACTGGTCTTTTCTTTTTTGTACCACAAGAACGGCAGTGTACTAACATTTCTTTTTCATACTATTCCAGGGTTATCTTCGAAATGTACATTTTGAATTTCCTTTGATATTAATGTTTTTGTAGATACGTTTTGTTTATTGTTTTTATCAACTGGCAGCAAAAATAACACTTTATAGAATTTTTATGTTTTACATAATACATTTTTTTTGTTTGGCAACAAGTTTTTGGAAAGAGCATTTTCTTATGCCCAATATGCTATGCTGGAATGCTTGCTGGAATATTATTTCTAGGGGTAAATAATTTTTTCCCGAGTCCTATAAAAAACAACCATTTTCTCTCAGTAACAGAAGAGTTAAGGGGGAACGAGGCACCTGAAATCACCTGACAGGTTATGACAAGGTTATGAAATCCTTCATTACCTCACTGAGGTTATGAAGCATTTTACATTAACGGAAGAGCCCACTAATGACCGTTTAATGTTTTTAGACATTGAAATTGTTTTTAAACCTCATCACGTGTGCTGGAGCTACTTGCCTCGCTCAAAGAAAGGGATTTTCCCGTTTTCGTCTGCACACTCCGAACTCGTAAAACGAGGCATCGCTAAGGCATGTTTTAGAGCTGCTCTGAAGTGCTCGTGCGAGCACTCTGTTGAACAGAGCTTTTCAGCACAAGTCAACAGACTAACATCAGCAGGCTACCCGACCAGCGTGTTGTGCAGTGTTGCTGGTGGCCTTGTAAAAGAGTTAAAGAACGCCGGAAAACAAACTATGCAGTCACCGCCTTCGATATCTAGGCTTGCCATCATTCCTTATGTACACCGCATTTCCCATGACATTATGAAAATTGCAGCCAAGGCACGAGTGAGGGTGGTGTGCAATGCCCCTAATAAAGTGAGCGGGTTGTGCAAAATAGTCAATAAGGAGGATACTGTCACGTGCAAAGGCTGCTATAAGACGCATGTATTGACTGTATGACTTTATTGACGGTACAACGCAGGTCGTCTATAAGATCCCACTTGATTGTAAACGTTGCTATATCGGGCAAACGGGGAGGTGCATTAATGATCGCCTGCACGAGCATGCCGCTTCACTAAAAGGAAACCGTACAGTCATCTGGTTGCCCACTGTAACAAGTGGTTCCACTCCGATCTTTAAGTGCGAAACAATTGGCAGATATAGTGAAAAGCATGCACGGGAAATCTTTGAAGTATTTTGGATATTCGAAAGTGGCGACACATGCATGTCAGTTCTGCGTCCCTCACGCTCTCAACAAAAGAACTCGATTATCTTCTTGGCTGACGCTTATCTTTCTTATCCTTTTTATGTTCTTTGTCACATTCAACAATGTCTTTATGTGATGCTTCTACAAATAAAGCATTTGGTTGGTAGTCAGCGCTCTGTCCTCTGCTCTTTACTCGCTCGTCCTGCGTTGCGCTGTTCCCGTTTTTATTCTAAGCAATTTAGCATTCTGCCACGAAATCCCAGGACCAGCCAGGTCTCTTAAAATTCCATCTTGCCACGTGGTATCGTACACCTTTTCTAAATGAAAGAAAACTGCACGGCAGTGTTTATGTAGAAATGCATCACATATTTCATGTTCTAGTCGCACGAGATGGTCAGTGGTGGAGCAGCCCCTTTTGTATCCGCACTGGTGCTTGTCTATTAGGCTTCTTGTTGTATTAGGCTTCTTGATGAATGCGAGTCTTATGTTTGTAATGCTCTCATAGGATTCAGCTAGACAACTTGTTAGTGCAATGGGTCTATAGCTGCTAGTCGATGTTGCGGGTTTACCATATTTTAGAAAAGGCACTACTGCTGCGTTTTTAAATCTGTAGGCATTACCCCAGACTCCCATGTCTTGTTGAAAAATTTGTGTCTACCGATGCTTTAGATTGGTGTTCCAGCATTGTGTGGCGGACACGGTTAAGATCTGTTGCCGTTGTTTTACTGGCGGAAAGAACACTTCAATTCCTGAATTGTGAGGTGGTTATTATAAAGTTCATTAAGCCCCAGTGGTGGGCAGTCTGTTTCTCCACCGAATGTTTATATTTTAAGAATGTATGCGAGCAGTTCACCGAGCTGGAGACTCTGCAAAAGGGCTCGCCTAATCAGTTGGCCTGGTCTTGTGTGTGTGCTTTGACATGCAAGTAGTGGCATTGTGTATGATGAGTACTCCTTTAAATTTCCTCACCAGGTCCAACATTCGTTCTTATGTGACTACTATTGATTGAAGATATGTATTTTTGCCATGACAATTTTTCTGCCTTTCTTCGAATGAATCTTACTTTGGCTTGTTTGAAATTTAAAAGGTTGCTATATGTGAGGTACCTCCGTAGAATTTTCCAGGCCTTTTGTTCTTTTTTCGCTTCAGTACACTCGTTTGTCCACCAGGGATTTAGCTTCTTGTGTACTGGGGTATTGCCTATGACTAGGGTATTGCCTTTTCTGCCGCTGAGATTATAACCTCAGTGATTTTTTTTGTTAAGTTCGTCAACACTTAGTTCTGGTGAAAAGACAACTTTCAGTTTCGCATTTCCACGTTCCAAGTTCCACCGGCGTGGCCTAGTTACTAAGGTTTGTGGTGATGATTGCAGTTTGATGAGTGCGTGTAAGTGATTACTACTATATGACCTGTCGAGAGCTTCCCATTTAGGATCCCTAAAAAGAGATAGCAAAAAGCTACATCTAAACAACTAAAAGTGCAAGAAGTCTGAAAAGTAGGTCGGTGCATCATCATCATCATCAGCCTGGTTACACCCACTGCAGGGCAATGGCCTCTCCCATACTCCACTACCCCGGTCATGTAGAAATTGTGGCCATGTCGTCCCTGCATACTTCTTAATCTCATCCGCCCACCTAACTTTCTGCCACCCCCTGCTACGCTTCCCTTCCCTTAGAATCCAGTCCATAACCCTTAATGACCATCGGTTATCTTCCCTCCTCAGTACATGTCCTGCCCATGTCCATTTCTTTTTCTTGATTTCAACTAAGATGTCATTAACTCTCGTTCATTCCCTCACCCAATCTGCTCTCTTCTTATCTCTTAACGCTACACCCATCATTCTTTCCATAGCTCGTTGCATCGTCTTCAATTTAAGTAGAACCTTTTTCATAAGCCTCCAGGTTTCTCCCCCGTACGTGAGTACTGGTAAGACATCTGTGATGCACTTTTCTGTCGAGGGATAATGGCAACCTGCTGTTCATGATCTGAGAATGCCTGCCAAATGCACCCCAGCCATTTCTTATTCTTCTGGTTATTTCAGTCTCGTGATTCGGATCCGCTGTCACTACCTGTCCTAAGTAGATGTATTCTCTTACCACTTCCAGTGCCTCACTACCTATTGTAAACTGCTGTTCTCTTCCGAGACTGTTAAGATTACTTTAGTTTTCTGCAGATTAATTTTTAGACCTACCTTTCTGCTTTGCCTCTCCAGGTCAGTGAGCATGCATTGAAACTGGTCCCTTGAGTTGCTAAGGAAGGCAATATCATCAGCGAATCGCAAGTTACTATGGTATTTTCCATTAACTCTTATCCCCCAATTCTTCCCAAGTCGCCCATCAGTATAGTGTATTTTGTTTTGACTTTACCCATTGCCAATTCCACGTCTTCACAGAAGCTTTCGACTTCCTGGTCATCATGACTGGATGTAGGGGCGTAGACCTGCACGACCTTCAATTTGTACCTCTTATTAAGTTTCACAACAAGACCTGCCACCCTCTCGTTAATGCTACAGAATTCCTGTATGTTACCAGCTATATGCTTATTAATCAGGAATTCGACTCCTAGTTCTCGTCTCTCCTCTAAGCCCCAGTAGCACAGAAAGTACCTGCTTTTTAGCACTGTACATGCTTCTTTTGTCCTCCTAACCTCACCGAGCCCTATTATATACCATTTACTACCTTTTAATTCCTTCAATAGCACTGCTAGACTCGCCTCACTAGATAACGTTCTAGCATTAAACGTTGCCAGGTTCAGATTCCAATGGCGGCCTGTCCGGATCCAGGGATCCTTAGCCTCTGCTGCGGACTGAGGGTCAGAGTTTGATTGTTGTACAGTAGAACCCCGCTGTTACGTTCCTCACTGCTGCGTTTTCCCGGCTGCTACGTCGTTTTCATCCGGTCCCGGCACAGCTTCCATAGGATCCAATGTATAAGCAACTCCGCTGTTACGTAGTAGCTGTGAAAACGTTCCCGCATGATGCGTCGCAACCCGAACCTGCCTGGGCTAAAGTAGGCAACGCGCTCCAACCGCCATTTTGACCTTTGACGAGTTTTGACCGGGCTTGGCTATGGAACTAGCTGCAAAAAACCGCACGCGAGTTTGAGAGGCCGCCACTAGGTGGCCATTCGTGAAAAATGCTCTCGCTATCATCACTGATTACGGTCACCACATGGTTTGTTGGACGGGTCGACTCACGGAGGAAGGAAACTCGGGAGAGGCCCTGACGTCACTCTGTGTGAAGCTAAAGGGAAGCCGGAAGTTGGCGTTGCTCATGGCGTTGCTCCGCCTATCGGGCCAGCTCTCCTCTCTTGTTTAAATTTCTCGCAAAACCACGCCGCGCTGCGCGCAACCGGGCTGCTCGGACGCGCGCGCTCCACAGCAACACTAAACAATCGTTAGCACGTTAGCATGATTACGCCAAAGAGGGCAACATTTCCCGCGGATATTCCTTCGTTCGTTGCCATTGCCGTGGCACGGTGACGACGAGGAGCACGAGCCGCATGATGCCGGGGAGTTGCCAAATCCCAGCTTTGGCGAAGCCGTCGCGGCTCTGGACGTCCTCCGCAGGTGCGTCGCACCTCACAGCGACGCTGACAGCAATGCCGCCTTCCAGGCTATTGAGAAACGTGTGGCGATTTCTAGCGAGCGAAAGAAACGACAAGCCACCATTGTAGACTCTTTTTTAAGTTCTAAGCGCACTCTGTGGAAATAAATTGTCTATAGTTGAAGCTGCACTTTTTTCATTCATTTTCGGAGCTTTCCTCACTGTTGCGTTTTCCCGGCTGTTACGTTTTTTTTCCTCGGTCCGGTGAAAAACGTATGGACGGGGTTCCACTGTATTCATATAGGAGGTTGTGGCCAAGTACTCATATAGGAAGTTGTGGCCAAATACTCAGGTCCGTGCACCTGAGTTTAAAAGAGATGTCATTTGACAATACAATATTGAGTTGCCCTCTTTGGTCAGTTGTGACACTGCCCCAAAGAGTGCAATGAGCATTATAAATCTAAAACAAGTGGCTCCGGTAACTGATCTGTTAAGTCTCCCAGGTCTCGAGTAGTGAAATGGTTATGGGGAGCAATGTACAATCAACAGATGGTGACAGTCTCAAATGATAAAACGGTGACAGCTACTGCAAGTTAAATATACCTGGTAGCGAAGCTTCCATAGGAGCCCATACGTTCAAAACATGGCGGCCCATTGGCAGTTCATGGGGCTTAGCGCCATCTGTATGTGGTGGGAACACTTCCGGCGGAAGAAAAAATAATGTGACGCCATGTCCGTTAAAAGCAGAAGTGACGTCATGTTTTCGAAGGCACGAAATTTGTTTTGTTGCCCTGCCTTTGGAGCTATATATTCAAGTGCCCCGCCATTGAACTTTATGGGCGTTTCGAGCTTTCAGCGCGGAAAGCGATGCAGGAAAAGCCCAGCCGTATGGTTGTCGAAGTCGCAGCCCTGCACAGAACATACTTGCTTTGGAGGCCGACAAAAGCTTTAGGTGTAGAGTGCCGATCCTATTGTCGGATGCCAAGCCCGTCGGCCAGCGCAGTCGCACGAAAACTACACAATTATCTGGCGGTCGTAACTCACTACTTTTGACTGAACAGATTAAGAAGCGATGAAGCTACCCGCGTCACCAAATTCAGACAAACTTCAACAAGCAAAGAAGCATTAACTGTGAGGGGGGCGTATTTCGACAGGTGAACTTTACGACTGCGCCTTTCTGCCCATTTCAAGACGTGCATTGCATTGCGAGTGATAGTGGCGTCAACGCCCCCTGTAGCGATGGGCGCTGAAAAGAAATGCATTTTACTAGTAATAAAATTAAACTTGTATTTTCTTAACTCGTGACGAATATATAAAATTGACTAGGAATTTTATTTTCGTTGAATGAATCTAACTGTGTCTTGTTTGAATAAAAAATGCTTTTTTCTTTCCCAAAGTTTGTTCCCTCCAAACATAGTCGCACTTCAATCGCTGCTCCCATAACCCCCCATGCTGATGTCTGAAAATCTGTACTTAACCACTTTTCGCCCAAAGCTTCGCGACCTATTTTAATCGACCTTGGCTACTGTCTTGTACGTAGTATTTAATAAAACATTCTGTGTGGGGATGCTGCCTTGGATAACAACAGGGACACCTCCTAATAGACTGCTGGAGTGCTCGTGGTCCTTTTTTTTTACAACAGTAAAACCTGTATGAAAATGTATTTTTGGGACCTTGATTCGTTTCTTCAAGGCAGAATGCTACTGGTGATAACTTATTTATTAAGTCTTTGATGTCACCTAGATGGTGAATGCAATTCCAATGACTGATGAAAGCCATTTTATTGGAATTGAAAAAAAATTACTTGTGTGTGATTACAAGCTTAGAAGAGATTACAAGGGCAGTAACCATTCAGGTTACCTGTCCCTTTTTCGGGTCGACCTCCATCGCCTTCTGAGGCGCTGGATGATCAGGAGCCAGGTGTCGGGACGTGCGTCTCGCGCCGTGTAGTTCGGTTCAACTTTGAGCCTGCGGTACTGCAGTCTGCCAGCCCGTCTTAGATGATGGAGCAGCCCTGGCTGCAGCCACCAAGGGCGCCCCCTTGGTTTCTACAATGATACCAGACGAGGACCCTGTAGGCTCCTGAAACCAGTGTGGTGCTGCCGCCTGCCACGTCACACTGGCATAGCTCACTTGAGGTAAGTGTACTAGCCTTTCGCTTGCTTCATAGAACGAGATCTTTTCCTTTACAATAATTGTGATTATTTCTTTTTCTCTTCTGCAGCAAGGGCAGCTCCGCGAGTAAGCTGGATGATCGCCCTTGCAATTGACACAGTGTGTGAGCATTGCAGTTATCAGAAGGATGGTCATTGGCATTATATTTTGCATGTTTCTTTGCCTCTGCATGATTGCGATGCATGCCCGAACCTCTGGCACTTGAAACACTGCCTTGGGTTCGGAATGTACGGTCTGACGTTCATCTTCAAATATCCTGCATCAAATGAACTAGGTACAGTGCTGCTACCAAATGTCAATGTTGCATGTTTTGTCGGGATCTGTTGGTCATTTCGCCGTAGCGCGATTCTTTGCACCTTAATTACGTTTTGCTCCTGAAATTCTTCAAGGAGCTCTTCGTCACCGAGGTTTAGGCAGTCTTCCGATATAACACCCCAGCTTGTGATGAGTTAGCTATGTGGAGAGATTGTCACTTTAATGCCACCGATACTGGCAAGTTCAGCTAGCTTTTCTAGTTGACCTTTCTTCATCAGTTCAATGAGGAGATCTCCGTTAGCCATCTTTGAGGCCTTGTAACCTGGTCCAATCGTGTTTGCTAGGCATTTGGAAACTAGAAATGGCGAGTTTTCTTACGGTTGTGTTGCCTTCACAGTGGAGAACATGGTATTTTGGAAATGAGTCTTCGTTTGGTTTCAAAAAGAACTGGAAAGCTGCTTCGGTGCGATCTCTTTTCAGAGGGCGATTGGAAAGTCGCTGGAACACTTCTGCATTGGACGGTTTCAAATTTCGGCGGTGGCGGTAGCCACCCACTACCGAGCCCAATAAGGGGACGCTACAGGTTCCAAAGGACCTGTAGATGCCAGCTATACAATGCCACTATAACCTAATGTATATACCCAAGGCTGAATATATTACCCCCAGTTAACCCTTGCCACCCAGAAATTTGCAAGTAAGAATAAGTGAGTAGAAGACAGGAAAGATTGAAAGAGAGAGAAGGAAAAAGATTGAAGAGGGGGACAGAAAAAGGAGACTGCCGATTTTCCCCAGGTGGGTCACTCCGGGGATGCCGTCTATGTAAAGCAGAGGCCAAACAGGTGTGTTGCCTCTGCTGGGAGGCCTGAAAGGTCCAAACATCTGGCATCTGTTCAACCCTCAGGATCCTTCCTTGCCCAGACACGGCTAAGCTGTGCACGGCTACACGTGGGAGGGTCCAACTCTCATGTGCTCGGGTGTGTGGTGTGACAACATACCAAACGCCCGCTGACGCAGACGCCCCTGCGGGGCCCAGGAAACAAGTAGTGATGCATAACCCCGAATGTCCAAAGCCAGAAAAAAATAAAAAAACTTGCCTCGAATGTAGGCCTCACCTCGAAAGTACGCGAAAGTGAAGAGCGTTCACAAAATGACAAAAGCATTTAGTTGATACGAACATGCCGAGCTC
The DNA here is from genome assembly GCF_023375885.2 of Dermacentor andersoni. Taxonomy (NCBI): domain Eukaryota; kingdom Metazoa; phylum Arthropoda; class Arachnida; order Ixodida; family Ixodidae; genus Dermacentor; species Dermacentor andersoni. Next base: position 14,515,319 of record NC_092820.1, read on the forward strand.
ACTCTAGGTCATCACTACCGTTGGCCTCGTCCGTATAACCAAGACCACACGTTCGCTTGCGCACGCGTGCCCATGCATACACAGACAGTGCGGCATCGCACGAGTCGAAAAGCGGCGCGATCTCTGAACAGCTCCACTGTTATTGCACACTTATCTGCCTTATCACTGTCATCTCCTCGTTGCAGCACACGCAAAAGCGTCTCCTGTTGCCCCTCCCAATGATGAGGTTTTCCTCATCGATGTTGAAGTGACGCCTGCCTTACTATTCCTCTGCAGCTTGCACAACTTTTCGGTTGAAAGTGGCACTATAGTGTACCATTACGATAACGCCATGCCACACGCCGATACCATAGAACCTGCTCCAATACGACAGGTCAAAGCGACGTAACCGCTCGTGTACTTCAGTTGGCTACTGGCCCGGCTAGTAGCGGCTGCGATACCGACTTCTCTATATGGCACTAGCTATGGACCATATTGATCATTTTCAGTTACAAACGGGCACGTTTTAAAAAAAAAAATGCCAGAACCTAAGTCGACGCTAGAGTTTTGTACCGTAAAAACCTGCGTATAATATCAACCCGCATATAGTATGACGTGAAACTTTTGGGACACGAAATGGAAAAAAAAGTTGTATCCGCGTATAATAAGAGTTGGGAAAACTCAAGGACAACATTTCAATTGCACTCCACACTTTAATCACCGTCTTCCTCAGCTGCGCTTTCTTCGGATAGTTCCTTGTCGGATGTATTTTCCCAGAGGTACTCTTCTGTGCCATCGAGAGCGTTTGAGATGCCGATGCCGCACTTCTACGCACAAGGTCCTCTGGTATGCTGGCCCATGCGTCCGCAATCCACTTGCATAGCGTGGCTGGTGAAGCCTGCTTCAGCCGCCCGGTCGGCATCACTGCAGGCTCACCTGAGCGTCCTTGAATGCGTCCTTGAATGGCTTGTTCACACAAACTGCAGCTGAGACATCACCCCACCCGGGATAACGATAGCGCTCGGAATGGCAGCAACAAGTGCGAATGTACAGAGAAAACTTGCGGCTACTTCTGAAACCTACAACAAGTGGGAACTCGTGGCGACAGTTCACCCGGACCATCGACTGCACGATGGATTTCCTATGGCAGCATGCTCTACCAAGCCTGAGACAGGGATTACAGAAGAAGCCTTCAGCATCAACGAGCCAGGTACAGATCGTCGGTGACGTGGGGCTGTCAAACAAGGTACAGCAAGTACTCAAATGTCGGCCGAAGTTCGCGACTCAGCCAAAGAAGTCTGCTCCCGATCTGTTGGCAATGGTACGACAAGTGTCAAAGCGTGTACCTGAAGTCGAGTCGGAAAGGTGTGTATCTGAGGGAGTGGATGTGCTTACGTGGTCCCGTCCCCTTAGCGAAAAGTTCTCCTTGAACAAGACTTAAGTTCTTGAAAGACAATGCGCTCACACTTATCCCTGCGGATAAGGAGGGTGGTTTCGTGGTGATGAACAGGACGATGTATAATTCAAAGGCTCGTGAAGCCATTTCGTCAACTTTCAGGGTCCACAAGGACATAACACTTAAGTCCAAAATGAAGCAAAGAAGCTATGCAAAAGCTTCAAACTAGATGGCTTATCCCAGTCTATCGAAAAAAGCACAAAGGGGGACCTTGAATTGTTTTTCTCAGCAAAAACACACAAGCCGGAATGTCCCCTCTGAGTGATAGTGTCAGAGAATGCTACTTGGCAAAAAGATGTAGTGACGTTCTTACAGAAACACTTAAAGCTCTTGCCAATCGACGACCCATTTTGGTAACCAAGTCTGAACAAGTGGTGGAATTCTTTAAAGACTGTCAAGACAGGAACCTTGTTGCTTTTTCCATTGACTTAAAGGATCTGTACTATTCTCTCCCACAGATGACGTGATGAAATGTGTATCTGACTGCACTGACAAGTTTGGAGCGGTTCGATTCTAAAACACTTGTGGTTTGACTAGCGACAGATTGTTAGAACTTCTTCGTTTTCACGTTAAGTCGACTTACTAGACTTTGGGAAGGAAACTTTGTCAAACAGAAAGATGACATATGCATTGGTTCATGTATTGCTCCCTGCCTAAGTGACTTGCATCTAACTAACTGTGACCAGGTTCTTGATGAACGCCTGAAAAATGACATCGATGTCGTGAAAGTGTTCAGATTTGTTGACGATTTTATAATCATTGAATAACGAATCAGACAATTTTGACTTACTGGTTTCAAAAACCGTATCCTTGTTCACTGAAGTGTTGTCCCCTTTGTCGTTGACACGTGAAGTCCCCATAGGCAATTTCATAGGGTTTTTAGACTTGGGATTGTACTTTTCTCCGCAAATGACCTGCTGGAGTTATCAGCCGAGAGGCAATAAGCTAGTCCTACGATTTCATTCCGCTCATTCAAAACTTGTAGAACGCACAGTAGTAACATGTTTTAATAATTCTCTGACGAAGTCATGAGACCACAAAATGGAAGCCAGTTTCAGAGATTAGGCCAAGCACCTGGCAGATTCTGGTTACCTGATGCGTATGCTCACCTCTGTCACGGAGGGCTTAAGCAGGAAGTGCAAAAGCGCGTCGAATGGAAACAGTGCCAATGCTAGAGCAAAGAAATTTGCTGTGGTACCATACATTCATTGCATTTCACATAACCTCAGAAGAATAGCGGCAAGATCAGGGGTGGACGTGGTTTTCTCTGCCCCTGAGGATCTAGAGATGCTATGCAAACAGATTAACACAGAATAACAAAAGGAACGCATGTTCTACTTAACATTGCAAACAATTTGTAACCTGTACTTATAACGTTGTCTATGCGATTCCACTTTCATGCGGAAGAATGCATGTTGGTGAAACCGGTAGATGCACTAATGAAAGATTAAAAGAGCATCGATATAATGTCACTAGGGTAATCTTGGGTCATTTGGGTATTCACCGTCGAGATTGTTCATGCAAGCCCACGTTTGAAAGTACTACCATTCTGTATAGGGCTCATAGCAGGATGACGAGGGAGATTGTGGAGGCCTACGAGATAGCAATTAGAGGAAAAGTTATCTGAAAAGGAGACAAGATTGCTCGGTTTATCTTTGTGACCTCTGCAGTACATGTTTTCCCCATGCCTTGCACACTAATCTGTTTATCGAAATTCACCACCGAATTTTCTTTTTTGCTGTTACGTTTGTTTCCGCTCGTACGGTATATATTTATCGAAACGTGCGAAAATAAAATCTATAGTTGAAAGTGAAGCACTGTGGCTATCCGTTTCTCCATAAGTCCTCGTACAGTCGCGGTTATGCACTCTACCATGAAGGTTGGTGCCGGATTCGCACAACAGCCTCTCCACAGAGACTTTAGCCAGTCGAGCACAAGATTCTTGTTCATCCAGCCTTTCTCATGGCATCTCAAGACCACATTTTTTGGCAGCTCCTCACCTTCGGGCACTGTATTGCGCTTGAAGACAACGTAGGGCGGCAGCTTGCGTCCATCTGCCATGCACGACAATGCAACGATAACTCTCATTTTCTCGTTGCCAGTGGACCGGACATAAGCTTGTTTAGAATCCTTTTCGTGCATGGTAAAGGGCGATGGCATGTCAAGATAAACCGCGTTAGGTCAGCATTGCCGATTTGCCCCTAGCTGGAAGGTCTTGGACTTGCACAGCGAAGTAACGTGGTGCTGGAAAGCCACAAGCAGCTCTTCGAACGATTCAGGCAGCTTTTGCGAAATCTAAGTTCGGCGGCATAAGGAAAATCCAGCACGGCCAATTTAGCGATAAATCCAGTGCTTGCTCGCTTTGAAGACCGAGCTCGGTAGCCCTTTTTCTCTTGCAAGCTCCTTAGCTTTTGCCTGCGTAAGCTCCACGCTTACAGCTATATGCGCGGCTCCCTGTTGGCATGTGGACTGTCAGGGCAAGTTCGATTTCCAGGAATGTCCTGCTCTTCGGGCTGCGAAAGCTTCTTCGCGTTCCGCTGCACGTGATAAGGGCTTGCTTCTGTCGACGCCATCTGCGAATGCTTTCCTCGTTGATGCCAAACTGCTTCCCAGCCACACTGTTGCTGATGTCCTGTGCGGCTAAAATAACCTTTCTCTTGAAAGCAGCCGAGTACTGTTTTCGTGGTCTGGACATCTTGGTCCTTCAATGCGGAATAAAAAAGATGCACTTCGCGCAGTGTCGTTTGCACGTGTGCTGCTCAACAATAAAGAAACGATGCTGTAGTCACGCAGCAATAAGGAAGCGAAGCCGTAGTCACGCAGCAATAACGAAGCCAAGCCATAGCCACGCAACAATAATGAAACCAAATTTCTGACTGAAATTTTCTTTCGGATCCGCATATAGTACGAGGCGGAAATTTTGGACGCTAATAGGAAAAACCTCGTATTATACGTGGATTTTTACGGTATACGATTATTAGGAAAAAACTATCGGCCTAGATTCTAATGAATACGATATATGAAGTAACTATCTACGCTTGAACCCTTCACAAGGTTAAGAGGCAAGCATGTGCTGACCTGCAGGAATCTGTCGGTGAGCGAGACTGCAAGGAACAGCGTCTCCTGGAGCAGCTGGAAGCGCTGGTGCACCATCATCATCCAGTTGATGAGGATGGCCCTCATCTCGGGGGTCACCGCCGGCTGCATCTGGAGGAACTTGGTCCTCACAGGCCACTTTTTCTGAAAGTGAATCATGCATCACGAATAAATAAATAGAAGTGCCAGGTACGTTGGCAACAGGCCTGCATGTGCGAACAATCATGCCAACACCACCTCAAGCCAGCCTGGTGTCCTTCCCACCGCAGTGGGCACGTGTGAACGTCAGACCCATTAATAATATAGGAATCTACATGCATAAGAATTGACGTCACAGGAGCGGCATTTTGACACGTGCTCACAGGGATGTTGCTTTCGCCCGCTACAGGCCCTGTCGAGCTCGCATTTCACAGAGGAGGTTCACTTTAATACCACATTTAAGGCACTACTGTACTTGCCCGTTTCGTTCACAATAAAAGTCAAGTGGATGTTCACTGAAAAAAAAAATCTTGTTGCAACAAAATGGTGGCGCAATCTGACTATGAACCATGGCCTCGGAGATGGGGCAGGAAGCGTGTGCCACCCAATCTCAGAGATTGAGGATGAACACACAATGTGTGCTGCCATAGCTATGACAGATGACGTAGGTTTTCAAACGTTAAAATATGGTTTTCACATTCAAGGCATTTAATGATACGCACATACCATGTCTGTGTTTACATGCTTTTTTCAATTAAAATAGCGCCACATAGACACTGAACAGTAGATTTCGAGTCTAATTTAAAGAAGATGAATATCGAAATGAATATTAGAAAACTTATAACAAGGTTTAATGCTTGCAAATCTTGGGCAAATGAACACTGTACTGCCCATGCTTGGGAGTGTCCCAACATTGCATAACAGGCACATTGCAAGGTATCAGTAACCTCAGTTGCCTAGAAATCAAGAAGTACAGCATGATCTAGTTTTTGAATGGAATTCCAAATTATGCCAGGACAGTAAACTACTCACCTATGGGGCAGAAACCTGGAGGCTTACGAAAAGGGTTCTACTTAAATTGAGGACGACGCAACGAGCTATGGAAAGAAGAATGATGGGTGTAACGTTAAGGGATAAAAAGAGCAGATAGGGTGAGGGAACAAACGCAAGTTAATGACATCTTAGTTGAAATCAAGAAAAAGAAATGGGCATGGGCAAGACATGTAATGAGGAGAGAAGATAACCGATGGTCATTAAGGGTTACGGACTGAATTCCAAGGGAAGGGAAGCGTAGCAGGGGGCGGCAGAAAGTTAGGCGGGCGGATGAGATTAAAAAGTTTGCAGGGACGACATGGCCACAATTTGTACATGACCGGGGTTGTTGGAGAAGTATGGGAGAGGCCTTTGCCCTGCAGCACTTGTGGGGTTCCACTCTGCGTGCGGCGAGGGCTGAAGGAGAGCTCTGGATCTAGCCCCACGCAGTCGCTTTGTGGTACTCCCCAACCGTAGCTCGGGAACCGCGGCTACGTCAGGTTCGAACAAATAAGGCAACCGGCGGAGTCAACTGTAATAACATTTATTGCTACCAGCTACCAGAGGGGCATCCTCTCTGTAATAAGTAATAATAGGCTGGCCTCGTTGCCCGGGATAGTTGGGCAAACGAGGTCACTCACAGGTTGCAGCAGGTACTCCAGTCCGGCAGGTTAGGGGTCCGGTGTCAGAGAGGGGGTCTCCCCCGGTGGCACTGTTTTGTACCTCTAACTGGGTGAGGGGAATGTCCTCGCCCGTCAGCTACCTGCCCGTGAGTCGGGGAGCAAGGGTGCGCGCGTCGCAAGAGCAAGGGAGAAGCGGGAGAGGGCATAAAGCGCCTCTCCCGTGTCTGTGACACTCTCGACGCGACGAAAGATGGGCGCGTGTGCTTCCCACACCCTCCAGGCTTTATGGATTTAGCTTTATGGCAAAAAAATTAGAGTTGTAGCTGTCTTAGATCTTGATACTGTTGCCACAAACAAGCAGGATGAGCAAAAAGTTTGTCTTGAGAAAAACTGACAACTCAATTTATTCGGGAATATAATGCAGTAATGAAACCGCAGATTGTGCACGAGTTGAGTATCTTTAATCGCAAAAAATGTCATTTAATACGATCTGCCAATTACCAGTACTCCACATTTCGCGCGCAGCGACATTATTCACGAGGAACAAGGGGTGCACGTTTGGATCACGCACAGCGAACTCCATGCCGATGAGGCATCGCCGCAGAATGCGCACGAGATGAATATATTGCGAGAACAGTCACGTTCACCTTTGCCCACTGCTGCACCGGAACTTGCGCTTTACACAAGGCAGCAGAGCATTTAGAGAATCGGAGCTTACGATAATGAAGCGAGTCGCCATCGCATCCAAGCCAGCCGCAGCTGCATCAGCGCGAGCGAGAAAATTTTCGCTTGGTAGCTGGCATTGAAGCAAAGTTTTGCCGTTTTTCTCGAGTCTTCACTTTCTCCAAATCATCGGGCTGCAGTGGTTTTTGCTGGAATGCAGCATCACCACCGGCCACTGCCAGAACTGCTTTCATCTGCTAAGCCTATTCCGCAGTCACGGAGGGAGACTCCAGTAACGCTCAGCACGGGTAGCAAACTATTACTGGCATCTTCCAAAGCTACTATGCACTTTTGAAAGATGAAAACCCCTCGTTTCTTCTGTTCACTGAATTTATGGCTTATAGCAACCTGAATTTGACATTGTTTCATGCCGAGTTTCGCATGCTTGAGCAGACGACGGCAAAAATCTGCTAATGGCATGGTATGCTTACGGCCACGTGTCTCAGTCGACCAATGCAATTGCGCATTGAGACTTTTTCTCTGGCTTTTTCTTCATGACCGTCAGCGCACAACGTAATAGTGGTGCAAAAACTAAACGAAAAGTGTGGCTCTTTCAAACAAGACCAAGAGGGCTGCAATCAGAAACTTAGAACGGCAAGTGCACGCCACGGATAAAGGCCCATTTTTTTTGCACGTTTCTCAGTAAATATACAGCTTGCCGACGTCATATAGAACACCAAAATAAAACAAACAAAATATTTGTGCAAGATGCGCGGAAATTTCAGAGATGATGCATCAGACACTAAAATCCAAAAATAGATTTTTTGGTCTGCAAGACCTGTGTCTCCCTTTAAGGATCTTAAAAACACCCTGCAGACATGCAATAATGGATGCATTGTGCAACACACACATACCTCAAGGTATGCCATGTAGTCGAAGATCTCCTGTGCATACTGGGCACACATTTGGGGCTCCTCAAGGTCACCCGCATCTATGTCTGGCACACCAGGTGGCAGCAAAGAGGCTGAGAATGCCTGTCCCTCAGCGTCTGGCTTCTGCTCTGTGTTGATGGCAGCCTTCTGCAGGCTCTGGGACAGGGCGGCCACATCCTCCGGCTTGCTGGCCGTGCTCTGTTGGAGACAGCACGTACCCTTGAAAGGAATTGCTGGTCACTAGTGCGCTCGCAATGTTCCAGTCAATGACTTTACAGTATGATGCATTAAGGCTCAACTGTGTAGATGATAGGACAGCTGAAACAGACTATGCAACTCAGCACATTGTTTCTGTTGCACCTGTCCTATCTTCTGCTTTACATAATGAATGTAAATGCAAACCATAATGAACGTAAGCCCACTTCACAATACTTGTAGTGCGTGATAGGTCATTGTAGCCTTAATTGTCAAGGCGTTGACTAATCATGATGGCTAGGCCAATGGAAAGGTACTATACTTAGGGAAGCATACTGTGCATAACACGTAAGGGGACAAACATGGACTGACGCAAAGCTGACTCATTTTATTTCAGACAAAAGTCAACAATTTACCGTATTTATTCGAATCTAGGCCGATAGTTTTTTTTTTTTTTCAAGTCATAATATACTGAACTCTAGGGTCGGCTTAGATTAAGATATTTGAAAAATTCACCAGCTTGTAATTGAAAATGATATTGTCACGTGGTAGTGACTGAAGAAAGCAACCAAACTGAGAACGAGCAAACTAGCGTTTTATTGGGCGAACTAGTGCCCTCAAAAACAGGCTACACTTAAAGCACGAGAGCAGCGAACACAGCCGCTGCGATCGTCGAAAATATGATCAGCGGGTCAAGCGCGTCGGCCGTTATACAGCAGTCATCGAATGTTCCAGACTAATTGTTGGGACCCGCGTGCCTTCCACAAAGTTCTACACCATTCACGTCACACGATGAAATCAGATAACACAAGGTTCGGTGACAACAGACAGCGGATAGAAGCATTGATAACTTTCCATAAACTTCGGATACATGCAGGCACGTCCCGCGCTGTGCGATAACATTTGTTAAGCGGCAAAACATGGTCGCCCGATAAATATGAGTACACGTGTCAATATCGTGCCCCCCCCACCCCCTCCATAGCTAGCACCATCTAGAAAAATCAATATCACAGCTGCTACTAGACGCGCCAGCAGCCAATCGCAGTACATGCCATTTAGACCTGCGTCGTATCGGTATCATGGCTAAGTATCGGCGTGCATCGTAGCATTATCGTAATAGCACCAAACAGGCAATGCCACAAGCGAAAAGTTGGGCTAGCCACAGAGGCTTTGTCAAACGTTCAAGCCGGTGGGACTTCAGCATCGATGAGAAAAACTTCTGTCATGGAGAAAAAATTTAATTATGGGGTTTTACGTGCCAAAACCACTTTCCAATTATGAGGCACACCGTAGTGGAGGACTCCAATAATTTCGACCACCTAGGGTTCTTTAACGTGCACCTAAATCTAAGCACAGGTGTTTTCACATTTTGCCCCCATCGAAATGCGGCCGCCGTGGCCGGGATTCGATCCCACGACCTCGTGCTCAGCAGCCCAACACTATAGCCACTGAGCAACCACGGCGGGTCGTCATTGGAGAGGGCAACGGGAGACGCCATTTGCGTGTGCCGCAACGAGATGACAGCAATAAGGAAGATGAGCGCGCAATAACAGAGGTAATAGAGTGTGCCGTACTTCAACACATACAAGCCATGCTGCACTGTCTGCACATGCGTAGACGCGCGAATGCGAGCTTGACGGCGTCTGCAAGCATACAAGGCCAGCAGCGATGACGTAGACACCTCGGTATGTTCATATTAAATAAATGCTCTTTTCATTTTGTGAACGTTGTCCTCGCTTTCTTGCTTGGTTTACATTCGAAGCAAGCTTTATTTTGTTTTCTGGCTTCGGACATTCGGGATCGGCTTAGAATCGGGGCCAGCCTAGATTAGAGTAAATACGGTAAGATTCGGTAAATACAGTAAGGAGTAAATACGGCACCATACATACACAATGTAGCAGCCCGCATTCAGTGCGAAATATGGGCAATATGACTGCATCGAGAACCTTTCCTTGTTCAGTATGAGATGCCCTTGCATAGATATGGAGAAATCAGCTGAACACACACAAGACTTGTAAGCTAAATGCCGACAGCAGGTGGGGCAAATGTCAGTGGTCTTCACATCCAGATAAGGCAGTGTCCATTTCTCCTTTTTAACTCCCTCCTCCTCCAATACACCTACATCAAACTCCGCTAACCCTGCCAAAGGTTCCAAACCTCTGAAAACGAATGCAAAAACAAGTAGCTTTTCATTTGTGCCATACTAGATTTACTATCAATTCTAATTTTGAGACTATTCCATGCAGTAAGTACTCATGCATATCTTGGCATAAACCACGCTTTGCGAAAAGCTTGGAACTTTTTGGGGGGTGCTGCCAATCACGTATGGGTGTTTACAGGAATGTGCCCGCGTGGCGAGATGAAAGAATGGCACAATAGTCGAACCCGACTATATCAAAACCGTTTCAGGGTGTCTACCAAGTTGACATTTCCAAATTCCCCGAGTTTTCCAGGTTTTCCCTGAGTGCCATTGAAAATTTCCCTGAGTGATGCAGAACTATGTTTTATGTCAAGACGGGCTGAAACCATATCACCCGATGCTGTCACTCTCTAGTAAGCTACAGAAAAAAGTTTTAAAATACCGACTTAATCTAATTTGAATACTAAGGAGTAGTGTTCATGTTATTCAAAAAGAGATCTAATAGAAGGGGGGTTAGTAAAATGCCAGCAAATAGAATGTCTTCAAAAAAGATTGCAAATGGAGCCGGACATTCTCAAATACGAATAAAAAGAGATGGATATAGAAGCAAATATTTTCGAATATGAGCTATTTCTATCAACTGATAGCAAGCTCAGTGGTATTAGGCCCGAACTCTGTCACAATTTAGATTCTCTCTCAACAGCTCGTAAGTCAACCTCAACTGTCCTGACATACTCTCAGCCCGCGCACGACTCTTGAGTATTGTGTTTCACTGCTTTAACGAGTTTATTTTGGTTTGGATGAGAGACACTTGCAGCTCGGCATTAGCCAAAACTTAATTTTTTGAGCGCTGGCTCCTTCAAAACGGCGGCAGCAAGCTTCCTTTCCTGTTTATTCTTCAATTTGTAGGCCATTTCTGTTTTTGTTTTCCTTCCGCCACTCGTTCGCCCCAAAGACCATTTGAAGTATCTTGGTCAGTTGCACAGTCTACGGCCGATTTTTCGAACTTCCAGGGACCGCGAAAACGTCTGAAAAATCGGCCAGTTGAAAAAAAAACAAATGCGTGTCATTTAGTGCCTTTAGGGGCTCAAACCGCCACAGGCACGTTCGAAAACGCTCTGAAGGCCTGTGGGTACACATATTAGGCATCTCTGTGCTCGTACTGGGACAGGAAATACCGCGTGCACGCGTGTATAAGGAATGCATACTGTGTTCCGTGGCAATAGCCCCTTCCCACGCTTGTTATGCTTCACTGCAATACTTTTGCGCATGCTTCACCAAGTAACGTTTCTGTACAGAGGCGAAGCTAATTTTCAGGAACCGGCATTATGCAACGCACCGTGTTTTCCAAGTTTCTAAGCCAATCGCGAGGACCACAAAGGCGGAGTCCGTGCCATTGCTGACAGCAGCTAATTCTTTCAATAAAAAACTCGGCATCCAACGGCAAGAAGCTTCATAGCGAACATAGAAGTAGCTAGGCCTAACGTTGCCGCAGTGGCGGCAATGGCTGCCAGCGGATCTCCGTGCGAGAGTGCCGGTTCGAGGTGGCGAAGTAATCAAAATGGCAGCGGTGGTGCCTTTGATTATTGCCGTTTCGGACCTGCGGTCACGGCAAAACGTCCGGAAAATCGGACGGCGAAGAGTTCTTGCGTCGGAAATGTCCCACGTTCTGATACGTTGACTCTATGGGGTACGTGGCGGTGCCGCGAAGCCGTCCTAATTATCGGGAATCCGGAAAGTCGGTCGTTGACTGTACACTGGCAACTCCTCCAGCCGACGACAGAGCGTCAAAGACGATTCATTACGACTCCTGTCTGTTACTCGAGCCAGCATTACCGCGACTTTCGACCCTTTCAATAAAATTGCCGCTAATTTTCCCTGATAGAGGCCCAAATTCCCTGAGTTTTCCCTGACTTTTTCCAGACTACTCAAAATCCCTGAGGATTCCCGGTTTTCCCGGTTGGTAGACACCCTGCGTTTACATCGAATTTTTTAGATCGAACAATATCTGAACACTATAGTTACAATGAGTATATATATAAAGTTACACTTGCATAGAACAAAAATAGCAGCGACTCCCAATATATTGCTACGGAACAGTATTTGCGATCAAGAAGAGGCGAGCAGTGCGAAGACGACGATTGGAGGCTAGCGCGGGCTGTTGCCTCTTGGCCAAACACGGCGTATTTTCTTGTAAATATACTTGTATATAGCTTTTCATCTGCGTCTTCCTACGTAACAATATTGAACGTCAAGCAGCAGAAAAATGCCCCAAGAAGTAGGCTTTCCCTCATGGTGGCGGGGAAACCCGGCAGCTCGGCTCCGTCAAACCGCTCTCCCTACCGTGACCGCACTGCATCCGAGTGAGCCATCGCCAAACCCCTGCAAGAAATCATCCTGGCCTGCCTGCAGCACTTGCTGAGACAGCCAATCAGAGGCTCTTGTGCCCTCGTCGTGCAAGATGGTGCAAGTGGAAGTGGTCTCGCTGCTTTTCAGGTTGATTGTTTGCGCCTCGTGGTCCTTCTCCCGTAGTGTTGTCGTGATGAAGCGGCAGAATTCGCCTTTCGCCGTGAAGCTGAAGAGAAAAAATTGGGTCGAATGCAGTGAGAAGTCAGATGCCCCGTAGCGTGAAAGATTCCAAGTGGCACACTCAGCACAATTTTGAAGAATAAGGGGGAGATTAGGGCTAAAACGGACAAACTCGCGGCCCAGTGCCCGTGGCGCCTGACGCGTACGCACGGCCGTGTACAAGTGGTTCATTCGAAATTGCTTCAGACGTGCCACCTTCCGGGTGCCCCATGACGACTCAATTCTGATGAGTGCGACGAAGCCGTTGCTGATGTTGCCGAAGTTTGGAGCGAGCTGTCAGAATTTCTGGAAGGCATTGACGAATCAACGGTCCACGAGTTTGTGAGTCGAGATGGTGTCGCGACCAAGGGAAAGCGCGAAAACAAAGACTGCCGACATCATACCGAGCACAAGTTAAAGTGGGCACAATGAGGAAAGCAACAACGGTCCATTGCCCATGTCCTCCGAGGTGATTGGTGCACTCGCACTAGTCCAGTGCTTCTGTGCAAATGTAGAAGGCTGTGGCCTCAGCTGCTCCGACTCTTTAGACAATGGGAGAAGTGTGTTCGTCGCAGGCAGCGAAATAGCCTAAGCAGAAGAAAATACAGGACTATTTCATGTGAAACTAAGCTAGTTTCATCAATGAAGTGATTTTATAAATGGTATGCGCTTTAGCTGGCTATCTGTATTACAGCGCATGGTGCGTAGTGCCATTGGTAGCGTACTGCACACGTTTAGAAAGCGTAGTGAGCATTCACGAGTACACACTATGCGAGCAGGATGTATCAAAACACATGCGGTATGTGCGCTTTTATTATACGTTGCGTAGAATAAACAATTGGTGCCACGTACGTTGCGTATGATAAAATAAAAACAAGTCACACCTCCAATGGTAAATCGCATGCACTGTATAAATCGAACAAAATGAACTGCACCAAACGTAGAGACGGGTCGCTTGGGAGCATGCCGGATCTTTTGAGCCTTTTTCTAGAGCGAGTGAGCTGTGGTTCAGTAAAAGTGAGGTGCAGTTATTTTGGAGAGAGGAAGCCAGTTCTCTCTAGTTCAATAAGCCGTGCCAAACCGTTCCGTCAGAGCCAGGTCTTCTGCCGAGTGAGACTTTCGCACCATCTATTAGCAGTGTGAGAAAGCAACTGCCCTCCTGCCCTTACTCGCAGGAGTCGCAACCACTCCCGCATGACTCATTTGAGGGATCGCCAGACGTTTGTGCAGGCACGTGTAAGAGTGGGCACGAGAGAGAAAATCTGGGTGATTTGCTTCTTGAATACGGGGCTCATGCACTGGAATTTGTAACACTGTGGCGCTACCTGGCGGCAGTCAACGAAGTTGGCTGGGTAGTGTGGAAAATACGTCGTCCATTGAGTAACACGAGTCTCACTTGTTTTGTGCTTTGAGTTTGAGTTTGTTTTGAGTTTTGTATGTATATCTCACTCGAAAAGTGTTCAACATGTACGCAGGGCGTGGTGCGCTACCGAATACAGCACAGGTCATGGGGTGCGCGTGCTTTCTTGTCCGACAAACCATGCTGAAGGCAGGTGGACCCGGCGAGTGGAAGCAGGTGGACCTGCTGTGCGCTGTGCCCAAGCATCGCCACCCCACCGTTATTGATGCATGGTGAATTGTCATGAGGGCCGTGGGCCTAACACAGAATTTTCAACATACTGTGCAACAACTTGGTTGCGAGAGATGTCTCTCGCTGCGTAGCACATGTCTCAGCTTCCTGCATTAGGTTACTCTAACGAGACCGGCTGTATACAGCCGGTCTCTCTTGATTCGTGTGTGTGCTCAAAGTTCATTTCCTGTTTTATTCTGCTGTTCAGCTATCGGAAAAAGCAGCTGCGTTCACTGCGAGTAGCCTGTAGACCAGCTTGTCGAGAGTGCTTAACCATGAAAAATGCAGTCTCTATAGGTGCACGCAGATTTCTTTTTATTAGAAAACTGGTCGCGCACAGGAATTTACAGGACCTAAAGCAATTCCTTATGGTGAAGTGGCCCACCTAATAAAGCGAAAGTTCATATAGAGCCGTTGAAACTGTTTCAGAACGCGTTGCTGAGAGAACAAGCAAAGGATAATAGATAGACTGACTTCGCACAGTCAGTTGCGGCAATAAGATAAGGAACTGTGCATAAAAAGTGGTGCTTAAGGGGGGACATGGCGATTAGAGATCACTTATTTTTAGACCCAATTCAATTAAAATACATAGATTTGTTCATTTTTAAAGCTGATTTCAAAAGTACAATTATTTTTTATAGGTCAAGTAATTATGGAGGTGATTAAGAGTACACTACTGTTTGTGGAGAGAATAGGTAGAAAAAATCTGGATGGAAAGCTGTAATTACAGCATGAGTGGACAGTTGAATGTTTAAAGGAACACTAAAGGTTAATATTAAGTGAACGTGGACTGTTGAAATACGATCCCAGAAACCTCGAAACGCTTGTTTCGTGCGAAGAAGAGACCTATTTTAAGAGAAAATGCGTCCTGAAGCATCCGCGTACATCTAGCGCAGTTCAAATCACCCGCCCTCGGATCGAGGAGTATTGACGTCATGGTCTCATAGTGACGTTGCGCCGTCGGCGAGTACGGTAAAACTGCGAGCGCGCAGATGGCGTTACGGCTTTTCTGCACAAAATGCAAACGCGCGGCCAGAAACAGAGCCAATACAGAGCCGACAGCAGCGCGAAAGCGGAACTATGGTGGCTAGTGAAAGGGAAAGCGCGCGACGATAAGCTGGTTTTTCATTTTACGACGCCAACTTCGACACTCATTGCAATGGATGACCCTGACAACGACACATTAGCTCGCGATGCTGGGCTCGAGTTCAGCGATTTAAGCACTGATGAACGTGACCGGCTGTTGAGGGCTGCCGGCGTCGTTGCGTACTACTACGACGACGGCCTGCTTTGAAAGGCACTTCACGCGACTTCAGCAAGTCGGCGTTGAACTCGTAATCCTCTGGACGAAAGTGCAGCGAGCACACTACGTGATTTTTCGGCTCTTTGCCAACGCGCTGCAGCAGAGGTACGGCACTTAACCACTTCGAACGGAAAGGTTCACTCGTTGGCACACTGTGGTAAGTAACGTTGGATTCGCCGCTGCAACTGCCCTTGGCCAAGTTCCGCGGACCATTCGCGCATCCCACGACATCACATGGACGTGGCCTTCTCACTGCTTGTTCCAAATGCAAGTTTCACGAGCTAGCAGGACCACCGCAGCACGACGGAATAAACAAACAACTGAAACTCCAAAGCGCGTGCGGCGCAAAGTCGAGCACGCAGAGTCGAGCGAAAACGAAACCTTTCGATCACCCATACTACTCAAGGGTAACGTCAAAATGTTATTTTTTAGAATTGTATAGAAGGAGACAAGTAGCATTTTTTGCAGTCTTATAATCTAATGAAGTGATCTTTTTAATACGAGTAGTTCAGTACTAGTGACAAATTATGATGAGTGCTTTCGTCATCGGGCTAGTACCGGAATGTCGCTGGGGGGTCTCAAATGGCGTCGTGTATTTACCTGAATTTCTCTGTTACTAAAGCTATGTTCGCGATTATATTGACGCCTTAGATGTTCTAGGGCATTGCTTTATCACTTTAACTTGACTTTCTGGTAACCTTTAGTGTCCCTTTAAGGAGTGAAATGCTGAAAGCAGTTTTAAAATTGAACAATTAGCAATTTAGGAGTTCATGAAAGTCTATTGGTTACACCATGGCTACTAGGTCACAAGAACAAGAGAAAAAAGAAGTATAGGAAAATGAAAAACAAGAATCTGCTTGCAGCACTTCAAGCTTTATGCATTTAGCTTTATATACCAATAAAATTTCAGCTCTAGCTGTCCTAGATCTTGAGATGTTGCCACAAACAAGCAGGATGAATGAAAAGCTCATTTTGAGGAAATAGCAAAAACACACAACTTCATTTATTCAGGAATATCATGAAATACCAGCCATAACAGGCTAGTATGCCCGTGGCAGATAGTCAGCTTGGCAAGTGTTCCTCGCGTGGCACTTTTTCAAGGCTCGATGTTTGACAGATCCACGCTTTCGAGCTGAAGTGTTCATTCGCCGCTGGTCTTTCATTTATGCGGTCATTGTTTATTCTGCTGCATGAGAGTTGCTGCATGCAAGTTGTTTTCTGTGGTCAAGATTGTAAGAGTTTGAAAGAAATGCCCCGAAACCCATAATGCTCTAGTTTAGTAAGCAAAGTCTGATGATTTAGCCTATCAAATGCTTTGGAGTAGTCCACGAAAATTCCTAGCGTTAGTTCCTTATTTTCGAAACCACTTAAAAAGAACTCTTTTTCGGTTAGCAGAGCCATTTCAGTTGACATTCCCGCACGGAACCCAAATTGTTTATTTGATATGACGGAATGTTTATCGCATAATGACTTTAGTCCTTCACAAATAACTTTTTCTAGTCTCTTGGATAGGACAGGCAGTACTGAGAGTGGCCTGTAATTCGAAAAGCATATTTTTGTCACCCGACTTGAATGAGACTAACTTTCGCGTGTTGCATATTTTCAGGAAAAATTCCAGTTGACAGCGATAGGTTAAAAATATGAGTGTACTGGGAGCAAGAGATCAAGCACGAACTTAATAGGTTTTATTTGAAGCCCATTCACATCACGGGATTTCCCATTTTTTAATGACATGAATATTGTGCAAACTTCATGTGGATCTGCAGGTTGAAGAAAAGCTGTATGTGCGTTCCGTGTGCCCAAATACTGGGTTACTGCTGTGTCGCGAGTACTTTTTTCCAGACATTAAACACCTTTGCTAATAGCATTCTATCCTCAACTACAAGTTCAAGTCTACACTATTGTGGACATCAGCTTTTTCATTTCGCTCCATAATAGACTGCTCCGATTACTCACCTCTTCAAATAGGTTCTCATAATACAGCTTTCTAGCATTTCGTACAAATTTCGTAACATAGTTCCAGTATTTCTTAAGCCTGCAAGATCATCAGGGTTCCTTGTTCTGACAAACTTATGATACAGTGAATCCTTCCAAGATCATCATAAGGCATTCATCATTAAGCCACGGTTTCCGTTTTCTAGTTGACTTCTTTACTCTTTTATATTTAAAGGAGTTGTCATACGCTTCCTTAAGGGAGCGCATGAGTTGATCATATGCATCATCAGCGCCCCGACATAGAAGCACCAAACTCCAATCAATATTAATTTTTTGCCGGAAAGTGTTTTGTAATTAATTTTCTAGAAAAGAAATGACTGAGACTGACACACTGGTTTTGAAGCCTGATGAAGCCTACAGAACATGTATTTCGGCAAATGATCGCTCATATCTGCTACAATCACTCCCGATTTCGTGGTATCTTAAGAACAGTTGACGACTAGATCGAGTAGTGTTTCAGATGTACGACTTAATGCGTAGGTTCTGTAATAACATTCCAGCAGTAAAGAGTGGAGGAGTAGTTGTAGTTCCTGGGATTGTGAAGTACTTTGTAAAAGATTAACATTGAAATCACTAACTGAAAAATTCATGTCGTTTAGACGCACGAAACTGAGAATCTTTTCAAAGAAAGAAATAAAGTTATCGGCCTTTCCATCAGGTGGACAATACACAACCACAGAAACATTTTTTGTACTTAAAATTTCATAAATCTGGCGTTATAGCAGAGAACTCTGGGATCAAGGTGCAAGAAAACTCGTTCGATATTAACTGCAGCACGCTGCCTCCGTGACGGGAAGGCCAGTTTAAGAAAGAAGATTGATATCCAAGAAGGTGAAGTACATCACTCTCTTGCTTGTACCAAGTCTCAGTTACCATGATCACATTAAATTAAGAGAAAATTTGCTTAAAAACATGGAAAGCTCATCACACTTGTTCTTTTCAGAGTGCGCATTCAATTGCAAGAACTTCAAGTAGTTGCAGTTGTGCCGCACTACAATGTCACCGGGAGTATTTATTTATAAACAAAAGATAAGCTTAACGTGAACAAATAACAAAAACACTTTTAGTGAACGGTGGTGGGACGTTGCATTTCGTCCAAGTCTGATTAACATGATATACGCAGGACAGGTGATGCGTGTCTGACGAGCGAAAATCTTTCCGTTCTTAGCCCATGCAAAACGCCAGTTTACTTTTTTCCTAGCAATGGCCATGCCTAGCAGCTTCTTGAGCTGCGGGCAGAGGTGCTCATTTATGTAGACAGACTGGTTATTAGGAAATCCGATCTCATTCGTAGCGAGCCTGTGCTTCCTGGCCTTATTAAGGACTACATCACGTTTAGCCCTGCTCTGGAAAACCACCACTATATGGGGATCAGAGTCTGGATCTGGCGCCGGAATTCGGTGGCAGACTGGAACGACAGGGTGTCAAAGGTGATTTGTTATGATTCCCGTCTGCTACTCGAGCCACCATTAGCGCGACTTTCGACATTTTCAATAAAATTACAGCTAATTTACCCCGAAGTTTTTCCAGACTACTCAAAATCCCCGAGAATTCCCGGTTTTCCCAGTCAGTACACACCCTGTGAAGATTCTGGCGATCAGTTTCCGCAGCCAGAAACGAAAACCGAAATCCGCGCGTTTGTAGGGATGGTAGGTTATTACCAAACTACATCAAGGGCTTCTCGGAGGTTGCTAGCTCACTTAGACACATTGGAGAAAGATGCCCATAATCGGGTAAAATGGGACGAAGCCAAACAGATGCATTTGCTTCTTTGAAAGCTGCACTCGCAGATAAGCCGGTCCTCGCAAGTCCGGACTACAAGGCCAGTTCTTATGCAGTGTGACGCCAGCAAAAAAGGGGTGGGTGTAGTATTAAGCCAGGAAACCGAGCATAGGCACGAACAACCGATTCTGTAAGCGAGCCGAAAGTTGACTGCTCGCGAACAAGCCTACAGTACTACAGAAAAAGAATGAATGCCTGGTGTGGCCTGTAGAGAAGCTCTCGTGTTACTTGTCTGGTTCAGAATTTATTTTTATTACAGATCATAGGCCACTCGCATGGCTTCAACAAATGTCGAACAAAAATGGTAGATTGCTATGTTGGAGCCTCAGTTTGCAACCGTGAGCGTTCAAGGTTAAACACAAGAAAGGATCTCTGCATGCAAATGCAGATGGCCTGAGCAGGGCCTTCTCTCACTCGGCGTCACTCGGCAGTAATGCAGCAAAGCGTTCACTCTGAATTCATCTGGCCTGGGCCTGTCGGGGGCCTCACTAGTCAGTTCTGTTCCTTTTAGAAAGATTCCAAAACCCTCTGCGTATCGGGGTCGGGCCGGGCCACATTCGGCGGTTGTTGTGGTGCTTGCCTTCTTGCCTATGCCCAGGATCTTTGCCATGGACGCCTCAACAAGCAACCCTCCGACATCTGCGATCATCCGAGAAGCTGGTGCCCGATCCGTCTACCCCAGAGTAACTCAATACTCCACAACCACTTCATACCACGGGCTCCTCTGTCCAGAATGTGCCTGATTTGGCCATGGACACCTCTATAAGCAACCCTGTGGCCTCTGGGCTCACCAGAGGTCCTGGCACCCGATCCATTTACGCATCAGTAGCGCCCAGTACGCCGGAATCACTCCGTACCCTGGACCCACCTGGCGAGACTTCGCCCGCTTGAACTGCTTAAAAGGAAACAAATGTGCTGTTCTGTCAACCTCGACAAACTTTCGAAAGTGAGTTCTTGTCGCAGGGTGGACCTTCTGGGAACACCCCCCCCCTCCATTCTTCCGTGGGGAGGAGCTGTTGCACTCACGCGGATGCCCGTTGCCGTGGATGCCCGGATGTCCGAAGGCCGGTGAGCCTGTCAGCGTGACAATGTTCATAATGTAATGTCAGCGTGATAATGGTTGTTATTGTGAGGAGGGTTGAGTTTCCCTCTCCCTTCGTGAAGGCGAGGCTTTTAAAAAGGATAGCGGAGCCACGCCGAGGATGTTCTGTATCTACCGGCAGCAGTTACGCCAGTTTAAAATAACGTTCGCCGTTCGGAGTCATATTCTTGTCTCGGCTCGGAGCCCTGCTCGGCCAAACTTAACAGGACCGAAAGCAGAGATTTTGTTTCATTCTCAGTCAAGATATCGAGATATCTGCAATTTGGCCCCAAAATAATTCCGAGATAAAGAGCAATAAATATGTGGCACATGTGGGAAATGATTCAGTGCGGCAGCAAATTTCGACTTGGCCACTTTTTCTAGATATGCGAGTAAGAGTTAACGAGGTACTACTGTATATGATAACATAACAGCACCGAATAAGTGCACATTTCTAGCGGAAAATTTGCTGTAGGAGAGGACCGCAAATGCAACATTAGCACTCTACGCATTTTCACATGCATAGGCCCGCTTCTATGTAATGAACATATGAAATAAAGTGCTATTCATTTGAGCAGACGTTTTTGTGTGCAGGTCCATCGTGCGGTCATCACAGCTGTGGCTGAAAAACTTCATAAGGTAGAAAAACAGAAAACAAACATGGTCTTGTTCCGAAAGAAGACGACCATTTAATGTATGCACAGTCGCCCAAAAGAAAAGTGGCAAACAGGCATGGAATCCCCGTGGCTTTTCCCGCTTCAAATAAGCTCACTGTGCTTTGCCCGAGAATCAGCACAGAAGGAGCCGAACGATGTGGTTGTGGAATAAAGCCTGCCGAAACATGAAATGCGCCACAGACGTGGTATACGAATGTGTATGCTCCCCTGTTGCATGTATGAATGTGCAGAGGAGCATGCATTCATATTTAAAACAGCACCAAAGAACACTGACAAGGGAGGACACGGGACGAGCACTGTCCAGTAGCACCCAGACAGCGCTCGTCCTGTGTCCTCCCTTGTCTGTGTTTTTTGGCGCTGTTTTAAATATGAATGATCCGTACCAACTAGCTCGCACCCAAACCCTTCCGAGCATGCATTGTCAATTCGAAAAGAGGAGCAAACTTGCCCACTTATTGCAATGCATGCAAAGGATGTGAACTAGCATTCGAGAACATTCTAGGCACGAGCAAGAGCAAAATAACCCGTGAGCTTTTAGAAGCTTTTAACATCAACAGGGTGTCTACCAAGTTGACATTTCCAAATTCCCTGAGTTTTCCAGGTTTTCCCCGTGTGCCTTTGCAAAATTCCCTGAGTGATGCAGAACTAGTTTTATGTCAAGACAAGCTGAAACCATATCGCCCGATGCGGTAATTCTCTAGTAAGCATATCAAAAAAATTTAAAAAATTACTTAATCCAATTTGAATACTGAGGAGTAGTGTTCATGTTATTCAAAAAGAAAATGGAAGGGTGGGGTTAGTAAAATGCACAGCAAATAAGATATCTTCGAAGAAAATTGCAAATCGAGTCAAACATTCTCAAATGCGAATAAAAAAGGAGATGCATACAAAAGCAAATATCGTTGAATATGTGCTATTTCTATCAACTGATAGCAAGCTCAGTGGTATGAGGCGCGAACTTTGTCACGACTGAGATTCTCTCTAAACAGCTCGTAAGTCAACCTCAAATGTCCTGACATACTCTCAGCCCATGCACAATGCCTCACTGTTATGTTTCACTGCTTTAAAATGTTTATTTTTGTTTGCATTAGGGACACTTGCATCTTGGCATCAGCCAACACTTTTCCGAGCTCAAGCTCCTTCAAAATGGCGGCAGCATGCTTCCTTTCCCGTTCATTCCTCAATGCGCAGGTCCTTTGTTTCTGTACTCCTTCCGCCACTCGTTCGCTCCACAGAACATTTGAAGCATCTTTGTCAGTTGCAGAGTCCACGTCCGAGTTTTCGAACTCCTTAGGGGCCGCGAAAACGTCCGAAAAATCGGCCAGTTGGAAAAAAAATGCATGTTACTGCCCTTAGTGGCTCAAACCACCACAGGCACATTCGAAAACGCTCTGAAGGCCTTTCGGGACACGTATTAGGCATATCAGTGCTCGCACTGCGACAGGAAATACCGATTGCACGTGTGTATAATTAAGGAATACATACTGTGTACCGTGGCGATTGCCCCTTCCCACGCTTATTACGCTTCACTGCCATACTTTTCCACATGCTTCACCAAGTAAGATTTCTATACGGAGGCGAAGCTGACTTTCAGGAACTGGCATTATGCAACGCACAGTGCTTTCTAGGCCAATCGCGAGGACCGCAAAGGCGGAGTCCGTGCCATTGCTGACAGCAGCGAATTTTTTCAATAAAGAACACTGCACCCAACGGCAAAAAGCTTATGTTGTGTCGGCAGCGGCAGGCAAGCGGGGGCCTGGCATGCGGTGAACGCGCGGCGAGCGCCAACGCAGAGAAGGATGACAAGGAGCTAACTGCTCCCGATGAAAACCGGAACAAAGACTCGGCCGGCTGGCGGCCGTTTATTATGCAAAAGGACTTCACATGCCAGATCACACCTCCCGATTGGTCCCAGCTCGTCACATGACAGAAAGGGGCGTGCGCCATCTAGCTAAACTACTATGAAACATAAATGTATGATAACACAGAGATCTGACAGGGGGCGACACTATACTACATCATCCCCCCCTGGAAACAAAGCAAGCATACAGTGAAACGCACACACAAGACGCGCACTTAAGTCCAAAGGCAATTTCAGTTCGTTCCCCCCTACGTTCACACACGCGCACCGTCACACACAAAGCACGCACTTAAGTCCACAACAAATTTAGGCCGTCTCCGCCCAAGTTCACATACACGTGCACCAGTCTTGGGCACCAAAACACAGGCAGTCACTCAAACAAAGTCTGACAAGGAACACTGCAGAAAACTCACTGCACTGCAACAAGGAGCACATTTTATACCTGTGTTAATGAAACATGTGGACTGTCTCCTAAATGTCACAACGAAGCCCCTAGCCGTGGCATTTCGAAGACGGAAATACGCTCTACACTACAGAAACAAAATCGAGCCACGGAGGCCGTTTTCCGTCAAGATGAGGACGCGTGCGCACCTCAGAAGAACTTTGGGGGTTGCGACGCGTATCGGTCAACTTCGAAGACCCAGTCGTCCCACTACTATTTCCCTCCCCCTGGTTGGACAATTGAATGTGGTTATCGCTCAAAGCTGGAGAGGGTTGCCCAGGAAGCTCCTCTCGACGTCCCAACAAGTCCTGGGAGGCTACCGATTCCCCCACGGAATCAGACGACTGCTGACTGTGCAGACTCTGAAGCGATACAGTCAAACGCACTACTTAACTGATGCCTATGAAAGGAGGATGTCACTACAGTCATCGGAATGACTATCCAAGTTTGAATATGAGTACGAAAAGTCTCTATCACTTGTACACAATGTACTATCTGCTGAATCCTTTATCACTAGGGTTAACTTAGACACATGCCATGTCTTCCCATCACTGAGTACAAAAATAGATAGTCCTATCTGGGCCTTGACTTTACGAGGTTTACTGTACTTAAAGAATCCTTTCCTGTTAAATCTTATTCTGACAGTGTCTCCCACCTTGACACGAGTTGCCTGAGCACCTCTACGTTTGTCTACGTACAGTTAAGTCTGCGACTGTTTCTGCAAGACCCTTTCCTGAACTTGAGACACAAGACTGCTGTTCCCGTGGATCTACACAGAGCCGCATGGTTCCATCCTTCTTGCGCACCACCACGAGTGGAGACACCCACTCAGTAGCCTCGACGCGCTCGATGACGTCGCAATTCATGTGTGACCTGGTCACGGAGAGCCAGGGGTAGTCGGCGCAACTTTGAAGATACTGGTTGCGCATCTTGCTACCGATGAATTCGGTGCACAAAGTTGTTGACGAGACCCAACTCGTCACTGGAAAGGCGATCAAAACCCGGAGGCACACCTCTGGGGCTCTGTACTGAAGGAAGCGATGGTAGACGACATGTCAGCGACGAACCGTCGATCTGTATGCCCAAGCGTTGGATGGCGTCTAAACCCAGCAGTGATGTTCCTGTAGTCGTTACGTGGAACGTGAAGGAGCATGACCTTTGGAAAAACTGGACAGTGGCTTGAAACAGGCCTTGAATGTCGATGTGTTGCTTGGAGAAATTTTTCAAGTCCACTGTTGTTTGCGACAGTCTGTGCTGTCGACCAAAGTGCTTTCCAAAATCTTCGGCCGTCATGAATGAGACAGACACTCCCGTATCCACCGGCAGTCACATGGAGACGCCGTTCACTACGACCGGAACTTGTAAATCATTTTGTTTCCAAAGTGCTCACCGTCAAGATAGACGCGGACGGCTGTCCTGCAGAAGTTGACAAAGACCACGTCTCTGCGGAAGAGACGTGCTGAACAGTACGGGTTTTTCGGCACACTGATGCAAAATGGCCCAACGTGTGGCAGGGGTTGCACCGCCGGTTTCTTGCTGCACAATTCCTGTACGTTGCAATATGTTTCGTGCTGCCACACCGATCGCATGCACCACGGTTCTCGGAGGAGCCATGTGCGAAATGTCGGCCCTCTTGGCGGCTCCTCTGAAGAAGTCTGCCCTCTTGGCGGCTCCTCTGAAGAAGTCTGCCCTCTTGGCGGCTCCTCTGAAGAAGTCGGCCCTCTTGGCGGCTCCTCGGAAGAAGTCGGCCCTCTTGGCGGCTCCTCGGAAGAAGTCGGCCCTCTTGGCGGCTCCTCGGAAGAAGTCTGCCCTCTTGGCGGCTCCTCGGAAGAAGTCGGCCCTCTTGGCGGCTCCTCGGAAGAAGTCGGCCCTCTTCATGGCCTCCCGGACTACGTCGGCCATCTTGGCGGCTCCCCGGAAGAAGTCTGCCATCTTGGCCCGTCGACGGCACGCCAAGTTGAGATGCCTCGATTTTTCGTACATTTTCGGAGCCGAACGCGCAGTTTGCTCGATGCAAGGCTTCTAACGAGCGTCCAATTTCTTCTGCCTTGTCCAGGGACAGGGTTTCGCCATGAGCCAGCAACTTTTCGCTAACGCTGACGTTCGCTACCCCATGTATTATTTGGTCTCGGACGTGCTCGTTGTAGGTTGTGCCGAAGTTGCACTGTACCGCCTTCTCCTTCAATGCGGTCACGAATTCCAGGAATCCTCCCTCGAAGTGCATTCAACTGGTGAATTCGTGCCTCTGCCAGAACATTTGACGCGGCGAACAGCCGGTCAAGCTGCTGCAAGAGTTTTTGGAACTGACACTGGCGGGACCGCATCACTTGACGTTGACGCTGTGCCGGTCGACTGCCTTGCTGCCTCGCTTGATGCTGTGCCGGTTAACTGCCTTGCTGCCTCGCTTGACGCTATGCCGGTTAACTGCCTTGCTGCCTCGCTTGACGCTGTGCCGGTTAACTGCCTTGCTGCCTCGCTTGACGCTATGCCGGTTAACTGCCTTGCTGCCTCGCTTGACGCTATGCCGGTTAACTGCCTTGCTGCCTCGCTTGACGCTGTGCCGGTTAACTGCCTTGCTGCTTCCTGCTCCTCGTCTGCAAAGTACTGCCGTTGTCCCTCACACCCGAGAGCGCTGACGAGCACGGACGCTCGTCGTGCGTCCGTCCAGTCTCCACCGCCGGCCGCTTCGAGGTGGGCCTGAAAAATTTTTTTCCATCGATGCCATGGAATTAACGTTGGCCCGGGCACTTCCAGAAAAACGGGAAGGTTCGCCGTAAAAGACTCCATGCCCGGTATCGTGCAGGAGACAGTGCAGAAAACAAGCCGGAGCTCGCAGCAGGAATGGGGCAAGGAAGAACAAAGGGGGCGAGAAGGCCTAGGCTCGGAAGCCTCGCGATGCCAAGTGCGGCGGCGGCGTTTGCTTGCCGTGCAGACACAGGAAGGGTCGCTTCACTTACGAAGCTCGTTGGCCTCCCGGGGCTTCGGTCGGAACCGCAGCGGGAATCCCATCCTCGTCGCCAAAAGATATGTCGGCAGCGGCAGGCAAGTGGGGGCCCATGCCCAGCGGACGCGTGGCGAGCGCAGACGCAGAGAAGGATGGCACGGAGCTAACTGCTCCCGATGAAAACCGGAATGAAGACTCAGCCAGCTTGCGGCCGTTTATTATTAAAAAGGAGTTCACATGCCAGATGACACCTCCCGATTGAAAGGGGCGAGAAGGCCTAGGCTCGGAAGCCTCGCGACGCCAAGTGCGTCGGCGGCGTTTGCTTGCCGTGCGGACACGGGAAGGGTCGCTTCACTTACGAACCTCGGTTTCCCGGGGCTTCGGTCAGAACCGCTGCGGGAACCCCATCCCACCCCACACAACAGCTTATAGCGAACGTCAAAGCAGCGAGGCCTAGCGTTGCCGCAGCGATGGCTACGGCTGCCAGCGGATCTGCGTGCCAGAGCACAGATTTCAGGCGGTGAGGTAATCAATATGGCAGCAGTGGCAGCTTTTATTAATACAGTTTCGGACCTGCAGTCACGACAAAACGTCCGGAAAATCGGACGGCGAAGAGTTCTTGCGTGCGAAATTTATAGATGTTCTGATACATTGACTCTAGGGAGACGTGGTGGTGCCGCGAAGCCGTCCAAATTATCGGAAATCCGGAAAGTTGGTCGTTGACTGTACACTGACAACTCCTCCAGCCACCGACAGGAGGTCAAAGACTATTCATTACGATTTCCGTCTGTTGCTCGATCCAGAATTACCGCGACTTTCGACCCTTTCAACAAAATTACAGCTAATTTTCCCTGATAGAGACAAATTCCCCGAGTTTTCCCCCGAGTTTTTCCAGACTACTCAAAATCCCCGAGAATTCCCGGTTTTCCCGGTTGGTAGACACCCTGCATCAATGAAAAGGGCAATTACTGTAAGTGACGCTTCTGTCACCTTGTATGACGTAGAAAAGTTCTGCACAACTTTTGCAGACTTGAGGCAAGCTTGATTTGCTATCTCCTCTTCCTCCCCCTCCTTTTAAGCAGGTGTGAACAATGCTTACACATGCAGTTTCCAAACTAATAAAAGCAGATTATAGTTTGCACTTTTCCGTCTGCTTTGTTTTTCCTGTGTCTGTCCCTTTGAATGAGCAACTCCTCCTAACATAGCCATGCCCAGCAAGAAGTTTGTCTAAACACTACAACACGACAACTACAAATCTGAGTTCGTTGTTACACCTGTGGAAGTGAAGACAGGCAATTCACATGCAACACGAAGCTCTTGTGTGAATGGCTGCTTCATTAATGTTGCAACACCTACCCCATAGCAAAGCAGCACCGGAAATGTACAGTGCTCAGCAATTGAACCACGATACTCTGAGCACGTAGCTGGCACCTTTTTCCGCCACAGGTGAGCACTAGGTGACCGACCCGGGACTAACAATGCAGTCACACTCAGTCGCAAAGGTTCTCGCTTTCACTGCATACCACACTGCATCAGCTCAGTGTACCCAGCGCTTGTAGTCTGTGCAAAAAGCGCCAGCGACCATGCGTTTCGAGTATAACTTTTCAATTGTAGAGAACTGTACATACTGTGGCATACAGACTGCACATATCCAGTCTTTTTATCGTTCCATCTGGCGAGACCCTGAGGAAAAACAATTGGCCTAACCAGCTTTAGTCATATTTCAGCAACTGCTCGTGCACCCAAAAACGAAACCTGTTTGATCAGGTTTGGTTTCACATGGCATCTCAGCAACACAAACGAGAAAATAACAACAGAACATTAAATAAATCTAGCCGGCGGCAGCCCCTGTCACATGCCATTACATTCGTGGTGCTGCCGCACAAAGGCAGCCACTGGTCAAAACTTCTCGTGCCTGGCGCCTATAGAATGACAATAGCGCTCTGTGGTGTGTGTCACGTCAAAATGTTCTCCAATCCAACCTCTAGTATGCTATACCAACACGCCCAGTCGTCAACCTTGGCAAATGTAATGAGGGTTTTCAGAGATGAGATGCTCAGTGCCATCATGTCACCCAAACTAGCACTGCTGCTCGCTCTACTGAAAAAACTCTGCACTGATATGCATGCGTTCCATTCTCCCAATCTTGCCTTTGGAGCTGGCAGTCTGTTGGGCTGGCGCAGTGGTGGTCGCTGCGAGGACTGTTTCACTGGCTTCTGGCCAGCAGTGGCTGCCTTCTGGCTGGCTGGGGCGGGCTTCTTAGCAGCTGTCAGGTTTTCTAACCCAGCCTGCACCAAAGTAGCATAAAAAAGTAAGCATGTCCAGCCACTGACACCATGTTTTGCAAAATCTGAACTGATATGCTGATAATCTCTAAAATTAAGGAAGCTTGCATAAAAGTGAAACAAATGGACTTCATATTCAAAACAGGCACATACCATTAGATAGCAAGTTTGCAGTACCATACCTTAAAGAGTATTGATTAATGAAAAATGTTTGGTCTTCACCTAAACGAGTAACTAATGGTACATTGTAGACCATTTTTTTCTTTAAATAAGGTCCCCGACTTCAAAATCTGAGAAAAACTTAGTGGCAAGCCTCAGAGGCTAGGTACAATGTCTTGGTACTGGTACTCAATGTCTTGCTACTGGTTTATGCTGCTGCGTCGGGCAAGTAGCAGCATAAAATATGACTGGGTGGGCAAGCCCAAAAGCATCACACTTTCCACTCCCAACTTGTGCATCAAGACAAGCAGCAACAAACTTGACACAGCAAGTACTGCAAGCAACACATTTGTTGTTAGATCACAGACTTCAGTGTTGCCCATTTTCCCTACTTGGCGTGAGCAAATGTGACCCAAAAATGGTGTCGCAGGGTACCTTTAAGAAATCGTGGCATCTAACAGTTCCTTGCCACATTGAGCAACACCAATAGTAGACTCGCGAAGAATACTGTACTGTGTTCACCGAAATATCACAGCTGCACTACTTGACCCACATCTTTGTTTCAATGCATTAATCTTGGAAACAATAGGCACAAGGTCAACAACACCAGTCAAGCCTGTATGTGCCTCTATAAATTGTCGGTTTGTTCCCAAGACAACTTTGCAGCACAGTACACTTGCCAGTTGCCTTTTGAGATCACAATGGTATTTTGTTAGCACACCACAGTGGTTCACACGTACCCGGAATAAGTATTGTAAGCCCCTGAGCAAAGAGCAACAAAGCACACCACTGTTATCATGGTATCTTGAAGTCATACTTGCACAGTGCACATACATACAACACCATAAGGTGCTACCAATGTCTTCCAATACTTTCAATCTGGTCACAAAACTTGTGCATAACGTTATGGGAGAGCTATATATATATATATATATATATATATATATATATATATATATAGTGGTCGCACCGCAGCGCAAGTAGGTGGACTGGAGCACACATTAATGAATGCCACGGGCATTCTGTGCATGTCGATTGCCTACATTGGCGTGCGAATATTGCAACGTGCATATGGCCACCATGTTTCTGTACGGCGTTCAATAATTTCTTAACTACAACGCCTCGAGTCATTTTCAGGTTCAACTGCATTGGCAACAGTGGCTTAATTCATAATTCAAATTGTTTGAATGAATGAATGTGTGGTGTTTATTGGCGCAAGGGCCAGGTATGGCCAAAGAGTGCCATGTCCATGGTAATGAGTTCGCAGTGTAGTTACAAGTTATACGAAATAGATGCGACGTGGCTGTAAAGGGGCCTTATAAATAGTTGCGCTAAAGTGCATAAAATGTATATGTAATAAGAATATGGCGATGCCAAATGACGTGTACTATGAGCATTAAAATGCATTGTGAAAGAATGATACAATATACAAAATATGTCAGATGCTATTGCCTCGTTAGAGCACTTGAAACACAAGGGCCTAGAGACATGTGCTACATAAAACAAAATGGCATCTTCTCGAAAGAGGATGCACTAAGAATGTAATGGACTTTTAACATGTAGGACAACACCATGAAAAAACTGGAGACTGCTTTGGCATTAAAAAGTGGTTCTTGGCCAAGAAACAGCCAGGTGAAGTGGGATACAATAGCGGTATGCCAGAGGAAAATGTTTCTCTCAGCTTCTGCTTTCAGACACTCCAGTAGGACGTGGACGTCAGCCTCTCCCCGCATCTACCACAGGTTGGAGGGTCATTTCCAGAAAGTAGAAAATTATGGGTCCCAAATGCGTGTCCTATTCTGTCAGAACAGGACATGTGTCTGCTGCGGTTTTGTTGTGGAGGGCCAAAAACCTAACCGTGGCTTTATCATGCGCAGCTTAGTTTCTGCATCCCACTTGCGTTGCCAGTGGTTTCAAAGTTTTTTTCGTAAGAAAGGCTTCAGATCTGCGACAGGGACAGCAGCACTAGGATTAACAGCATGCGACGCAACTGACGTGACCATCTTGTCCGCCAGAACGTTGCCCTCGATGCCCCTATGGCCAGGCACCCAGAATATAATGGTATGCTGGTGACATATGTATGCTTTACACAAGACTGAATAGAGTTTATTAAATACTGGATTTGTGTGTATAGAGTGACATCAAGCCTTCACGACGCTTAGGGAGTGTGTATACATAACTGCTTTGTGGAGTTTTGATTTTCTTATATGCTTCATAGCCGACAATAGTGCGTAGGCCTCGGCCATAAATATACTTGTTTCCGGATGCAGTACATCGGATTCCGAGAGGGATGGACCGACGGCTGCGTAGGACACCCCGGCATGCAACTTTGAAGCGTCTGTGTAGAACTGTGCAGGAGTGCTTGTACTGAAGTTCTAGGAAGTGCATTCGGATTTCGACCTCTGGAGCGTACTGTATAACTCCTACAAAGGATGTGTCCCACCACCTGCCATTCCCAAGGAGGTAACAGCATGGTTGGATGCATTAAGCGATGCTCAAGCAGTGGGACATGCATTTCATCACTAAGCTCCCTCACATGCAGCAAGAAAGGCTGTCGTATAGAGGGTTGATTGCAGAAAAGTGTAGCAAACGTCATATTGGTAATGGTATTAAAACATGGACGCTCATGATTAGAGTGGATTCTGAGAAAATATGTGAGGCTGATGTATGTTCTCTGCAAGTGGAGTGACCACTCATTTGATTCTGCATACAAGCTTTCAATCGAGCTTGTCCTGAAAGCGCCAGTGGCTAAGCGGATACCTAGATGGTGGACAGCATCCAGCATCTTTAGCGCACTCAGCGCAGCAGAGTTATATATAATGGCATCATAGTCCAATCGTGACGGAATTAGGCTCCTGTAAAGATTCATTAAACACTTCCTGTCACTACCCCATGTAGTGCAGGGCAGAAGTTCAGGACAGTTCATTGTTTTTCGACATTTTTCTTTAAAATATTTAGTAATGTGTGGAATGAAAGCGAGCCTATAGTCAAGTATAATACCTAGAAATTTGTGCTCTTTGTTGACAGGTATTTGTTGTCCACACAGTTCTACACAGAGGTTACAGGATTTGAAACCTATTTGAATGTCGTCGACGTAGACAATAAAAATGGCTGGTGGTCATGAAGCATGGTCATCTTAACGATAATGAGTGTGCGCTGAGCACAGCTCCCTGGGGTACACCAGTTTCCCGTTTAAATGGACATAACAGTACATTGCCGATTTTTACTTGGAAGGTACGATTGGACAAATAACTTTCTATTAGGTTTAGCGTACTGCCATGGATGCCCATTTCGGACAAGTCTCAAGATTCCGTAGCACCACGTTGAGTTGTATGCCTTCTCTATATCGAGGAATACGAATAAGAAAAACTGTACAAATGCGTCACAGGTATTTCCTTCAATACGTACAAGATGATCGTTTGTGGACCACGCTTCTCTGATGCCACACTGGTAGGAATCAAGCATTTTGCTCAGTTCAAGGAAATGGATGAGTCGCCGATTAATATTTTCAAGTAGTTGCGAGAGCTATATCGGGCAATAACTTGCCACAGAGGAAGGGTCTTCGCCCGGTTCCAAAACAGGGACCACAACGGCTTCTTTCCATGCAGTTGGAAGGTATCCGCAAGCCCAAATAGCGTTCAAAAGTGTGAGTAGTGTAACTTGTGTGTCAGTGTGCAAGTTTTTGATCATTTCATACATGACTGTCAGATCCCGGTGCAGAGCTCTTCCACGAGATCAAGGCAGCTTTCAACTCTGCAATACTAAAAGGACAGTTACACGGTTCATTCTGTCAGCATTTACGTATAAATGGCTGGCATTCTTGTATTAGTTTATAATTGAGAAAGGATTGTGAATAATGGGTTGAGCTTGACATGCTCACGAAGTGCACCCCTAGTGAGTCTGCCTGGTATTGCAAGGTGTCGCCCTGTGTGTTTACCAAAGGGAGTGAATATGTTTGGCACCCTCTTACCTTATTAAGCCTGTTCCAGACTGTTTGGCCTCATCTGTATACGAGTTGATACTCGATAAGAACTTCTGCCAAATCTCTTCTGGCCTGTCTGTGTATTCTCCTGCCCTGGGACTTCTTAAAGTTAACAAGACTCTCTGCAGTGAGAGAAGTGTATAGCAGCCCCCACACTTTGTTCCATTTCTTACGAGCGTTCCTACATTTTGTTCCACCACGGGACACGCCATTCGCATGCCACAGCACTTTAGATATGCATTTAGAAGCGGCACCTTTTATCTTTTATTAGGGTCGTAAAATACTCCACAGCAGCATTAATTCCTAAAGAAGAGATGTCAGCCAATGAGATACTAGTAAGAGTGCAGAATTTCTCCCAATAGGCTGTATCAACCTTCCACCGAGGAGCCTGTGGTGTATATTCGTTTTCTTTTGATGTTCTCAGCAGTATGGGGAAGTGGTCGCTCCTGTAAGGAGTTTTGGTAACTTTCCATTCAAGTTCAGGCAATATAGACGAGGAACTATGCCAAGATGAATTGAAGAAAATGTTCTGTTTGCGAGGCAGTAATATATGGGTTCCTTATTCAGCAGACACGCACCATAGGCGAAAAACTGTTCAACAAGACGACCTCGCGCATCTATACGAGTCGCCCCACAGGCTGTTGTGTGCCTTGAAATCGCCAAGAATGACATAAGGTTCTGGCAATTCATTATAAAGGACTGAAATTCACGTTTGTTTAATTGGTAACGTGGGGGTATGTAAAGCAAGCAAATGGTGACGAGTTTGTTTAGGAGAACTCGAACTGCCACTGCTTGAAGGGGCGTTCGTAGCTGTAATCGTTGACATGTTATGTAATGTAACACTACAGTAACAAAACCAACTCAACCAATAAACTAAGTACATAATAATTAATACAACTAATAAATAAGGTATCTAACAAAACTAATTCACTAATCAAGCTAACCAATTTATTAACTAAGTTATCTAACTAAAGTTATTCACTAATAACTTACCTAGCCATATTAACTCAGCAAACATAACTAATAAACTAATATCTAAGTAACAAACTCAACTATGAAACCAAACATAACTGACTTATCCAGCTAATTGGTTTCCGGCACACTTGGGCCTAAATCTGGACTCTCCAATCTCTGTAATGTTACCCACTCCCAGGCACACATAGTGCAGGTGCACATCTGTGCGGGAGGACGAGCCTGGTCACAGTCAGATGTCTAAGAGTTCTGGGACACTATTCACCTTTAATGAATTTCCGAAACATTTCTACCTGGAGAGAAGAATCCTCTACCACATAAAAAGCTCACAAACACAACCTAAAGCTACAACCCCCAGCATGCTTCAGACTAGCTCTTATCCTAGTCTGGCCTTCATGCCCTGTCTATTCCCGGATGTTTTTAGCTCAGTGTCCTAGCTGCGGAGGACATGCAATTTAGATCGCATACTCTCGCGGTGTTCCTCCTTACGGGAGGATAAGGACATCACTGAACAGAAGTGGAACTCTGCCATCAAGAGCTCAGAATACCATCGTCGGCTTTGGGCTGTCCAGAGAGCCTGCGATGCGGCGGTTAGGCGTAACTGTCCCCACGTGACAGCAGCCCGCGGTGAAGCCCTAATGGGCGGTGCTTCGCAGGATTCTTTTTAAGTTCGTATTCGTATCCAGCTAACCAACTATACAAAGTGCAAACAGATAGCCGAACAAAACAGTGTGCAAGGAAGGCCGCTAGAGGGCAGGGGGTGACTTCAATTGTAAAAGTGTGCCTTGTAAAATTAACACACCAACGCATTGCACATTCACCCTATAGTGATTAGACTCGACACAGGAAACAAAGTGGCCTTCACCTCAAGCCACCTAAGGCTTCGTTTTCAATTGGTGTACACAGCCCCCCTCACCGTGCGTGTGTGACACCACTGCTGCTGGCCACGTCTCCTCTGACCTCGCATTCAAAAAAAGAGTCACGTGACAAACTTGTTCCTGGTCCCGTGTTTCTGCTCTAAACCAACAAATGACACTTGCTGCATGTTATTCAGTGCTGGCTGAAGACAGCCAGAAACTGCACAGATTCTTTGGTATTGTAGGCAACACCTGTCAATAAAGGTTTAACAAATTTTGCCAAATGTCCCCGTCACATGTTCACTCTACAAACGTCAATGCTAGAATAAATGTGGTAGGTGCCTTTCCTTGCAGAAAATTTGCATGATGGCGCAGCCCGGCGATCTGGTACAGCAGACTGTTCACCTACATAAGCGAGCGTCTCTGGCGCCACCATCCGTCCTTATAAGAAACTTTCCAGGAAGTTTGATGACTAGATGAAAAGTATTGAAGGAACCTGGTGCTACTTTCAATAAATAAAATAATTTGTCTCGTTGCAGGAGCTAACCACAAAACAAAACTACGGGCACAACACGTGACCAAATGATGGAAAGTTTCTGCACAGCGCACTTTGTGAAGGAAAAATGAAGGCATGTAACCTACAATTTCCAGCAGCCACTTGCCACGAGCTGACTGTAATAAGTTTTACATATGCTAGCCTATCTAGAAGTGCCACTTACAGCTTTTTTTTTTTACTTCACTTGGCATTCACGGCTTTTCCGGCCACCAATTGCTGGCTCTGGTAACTGATAGCATAAGCAGCCAATGTGCCTGCATGTTCACTTTAATGAACGCGATACTGCACTCTACTATGCAGTTTTGTTTGCTTTTATCACTACCAAATGTGCATGCTTCAAAACAAATGTTTGTTGGAAGTCGTGCTTATTGTGTATGCGAGCTTCATAACTATGACTTAAAAGGTGCTATACCAGCAAGACTGGACAGCCTGCCGAACAATCAGTTCACTGAATTGGTCAAACAATTAAATACTGGGCTTTTACATGCCAAAACAACAATATGATGAGGCACGCCATAGTGGACCACTCCGGATTAATTTTTGCCGCTTAAGAGATATTGAATGTGCACCGAATGCTCAATACACGGGTGTTCTTGCATTTCACCCCCATTAAAATGTGGCTGCCGTGGTCGAGATTCGATCTCGCGCCCTCTGGCTTAGCGTTCAAGGCCTGTCGCAGCGCCTAAAAAAGATTGTGTCTCGATACGGGACTGATATTTTCAGTGAACAGGCTCAATGCTGTGGTGGGCAGTGCTGTCCCCGAGAGCACAAGCAGTGTCGCAGGACTTGACAACATTCCACCAAACACGTGGGTGTGCACCAGCTGCGCAGTTGATCACCTGTGCAACACTGCAACAAATTCTTCAGCAAGCATCTGACCCCAATGTTAAAGTGGACAACCACACACTCATGGTGACTGCAGCACTTCAAAGAAGTGTGTGCATCAGTGATGCATGCTCCACTCCCATGATATGCACTGCAGCTGCCACATGACAAGCAGTAAAAACAGAATCCAAGCAGTGTAACATCTTAACTAGCCTTAGTGCTACTTGTCAGCGAATTTGCTGTGTCATGACGCCACCGTGAAAATTGCCCTTCAACCCTTTTATGCTGGAATTATTTTTGCAGGAGATTTTAACGTCATTAAGCCCATGCAATTCGATGCCACCAAGATTTTGCATGAAGACAACTTTCTACGAATGTCGAGGTTGAAAGCATTGATCCCAATGCATGACAACCAGCACTTGAGCCAGAACACACTTCCAGAGCAGAGGCTGAACTTGATTCGTAACAAGTGGCGTTGAAGGGCTAAGGCTAGGGTTATCAAATATTTTCCCTCCTTCACCCTTGCCTGGTCTCATTCTATTAGGTGCAAGCAGTACGGCAGAGTTCCTACGTCTCCTAAGCTTGGAGCGGCCGAAAAATATAACTTGGGTGAACAAGACATTCCACGAAAGCATTTCTGCAGCAACTTAGAAACGAAGCCTAGCATTCAGCATGACTTATGTTCAATGAACTTGAGATAATGACAAGAAACGCTAGGCTGAGTACCAAGCAGTGCAAGAGAGTTTGTCATTTCTTGCTGACCTAAGATGTGGGGACGTCATGGCATAAATGCGAGCAAATGCAGTCATTGCGGGCTTGACTCTAGCAATGGTCACCCGAGAGGTACAACACAGCATATTCATGTCATACGAAACTTCAGCTAGAAAACAGCAGCAGAACTAAATCGACGAGAACCAGCGCAAAACGACGTGCGATAACAATAGACGCGACAGAGACCTAACGCTTTTATTGTACGATAACGGAAGTGCTTACGCCAGCCACAAACCCACGCAATAAACTGTTTCAAGAAATTAACACAGCTGCAAAGCCGCGCCTCTGTCGTGACAAACAGCGCTGCGTGGCTTCGTGTGCAGAGTGACAAGCCACACTTCAGTCACAGCAGGCCGCGAAAAAAAAAAAAGACTGCAACGTGGTGCGTTCAAGCAATTTACTGAAGCGCGCCCCGGCGCCTTTGGGCGGGTTTGACTACACCACGGCTGGTTCGCTAAGCTCGAACCCGCGGTGGTCGGTATTCCTGCGAGACCACCACATGTGACGAGGGCTAGTCGTAAGCAAGCCATCGAAAACATTCAAAACTCACTGCGGTTACACATTAGCAGAAAGGAACAATAAATTTCAATAGCCGCGGCAGGACAGGTGAAGCCCTAGAGACGTTATTACGCAGATATTCAAGAACAAAGTCCGGCCGAATATTCAAAACAAACCGGTTACTACTAACACAAATTGAAAAATCTTCCGTGACAGTCGCGTCGGAGGAGCGGACCGCAGTTCAAGCAGGTCCGCCGAATGCGAAGACACGCAAGCTACGAGAAGCAGTGAGTAAAGCTCTAGCCGCGAAGGCCACCACAAGCCAGACAGCAGCAGCCGAGAAGCCCACGGCAACGGCTTCCGCCAAACGAGGGTTACTGTATCGCTTCACTACACCGTTGTAATACGCATAGCCTTTGAAGGTCACTCACCCATCTTGAAGAACGCCCAAAAGTGGCCATGTCTGAAAGAACACACGAACTGCCTTGCACGGTACGCTTCCACCCGGCACCAGTCGGCCCTTTGAATATGCCGCTAATACCGTGCGCAGCCGAACCAGAAGCTCCAGCCCGTTTGAGGTGCTTCACAGCGACATAATATAAAGACCAGCAACGATAGGGGGCGCAGACCACGCGCCACGTGATCAATTAGCAAAAGGCGATTGGAGGATTGGTGGCTCAAAAGCAGAGAGGTGACATAAGGTTAAAAGGGTAGGAAGACGTATTTAAAGAAAATCGAGAATTTCAATAACACACAACACAGATAAAAATAAAAGGCAAAATAAAAATCTGAGCATGGTGGCAACTGCCATCGCCCCGTTTCAAAGGGGACGCTCCTACCTTCCATCCATCCATCCGTGATCCCTTTCAGCCAATCGTCAGTCGTGTAAAACAATTGATTAGAAAAAGGCCGGCGCTGGGTGCACGCGCGTGGCAGCAGACGACCCCAAGTGGAGTCCGCTGCTGCCACGCATGGTGACGTCACAAAAAGAAAGCTTAGTAAAAAATACATGAAATACTAACATTATTGTTTTTTTGGTAAATGCACTACGCCTAAATAAATAAAGTATTTATTTTATGCTGTGTTTTAAAATCGAAAATGACTGTGGGCGCCTACACACGCGTGCACGCAGTGGGAGGACCGTTGTGATTCCTTGTGGCCGTGTGGTGTGTACTTTAGTACTGGATCACTGTGTAATATCGGCGAGTACGAATAACGTTGTCGTTACGAAGCTACAGAAGCTTCGAACGAACTGTGCTGCATCCACGAAACAGCACGACATGTCGCCTCATTTGGACTGTCGGTTTCGAAGAGTCGTGGTAACACAGCGCCGACTGCATATGGTGCCGACACGGATAATGCATATTGCAGGGTGTGTCTTATGTAGCGATTCTTTAAGTTGTGTGTACGCCTTCTGGCAAAGCCGGATGCCTGTTTGGCCTTGCTTTCACGTCGACACACTGCTCACGAGCTCGAAAACGCAAAAGTGGTGCGCGTCGGCATTGACGTCGATGTAGGGTGCATACACATTTCCAAATCGCTTTGCAAAGTAAGGGCGCCTTTTGTCGATGAGCAAAGTGCATTCAAACACTTCGCGTCGCCTTACGCACGCAGAAGCCTAGTAACGAAAGCCTGGACGTGAAACGCGAATCTAACAGAAAGGCCTGTTCCCGCCTGAAGGCAATGTCAGCAAGTGTCCGTGACGAGTGTCAAGTGACTCACACGAGGCTGGGCGTTGAACAGTGTGTGGAGTGCCGCTGCTTCAGACTGGCCAGGGCCCAACCCGCTTTCATGAACCATTTGAAATGCCCAGTGTATTAGTTGCTATAGATTGTGGTGCAGTGAGACAGCCTTTCCATAGCAGCCATGAAAATTACCTGTGGAAGTAATAGTAATGCGATATGCTTTCGTGGTGATTGTCATTATGTATCACATGCATCGGAGTGCGATCATTTACACCCTGTGCACGTGTTTAGATAAATGCTTTATCTTCTGAAGATACGGTACAGCACCTGGATCTTGAGTGGATCTTTCACTGTACAGGCTATACCAAAACCTCTCTACCTTTGTGTGCTTCATTTTTTGCCAACTGTCTTTGCTCTACAAAGAAGGCCAAGTTTCTCTTGTGCGACTTGCAATCAACAGGGGTCAAACACATGTGGTAGAGCATTAGTGGTACAATATTCAATTGGGGGCCATTGTACATGCACCCCTAGGGAATCATTTGCTATGGCAAATACTAACGTAGTGGCATTTCTTTTTTAAATTTGTATGCCTTAATAATGTTGTTAAAATATAGAAGTATGTCTGCAAATGTAATAAATTTTGAGATCCTGACATAATTCCTAATGCATGTTGGTACATTATATTATTCCCAACGGACTCCTCAGTATCGCTTTTATTTCTCAGCATTCTCCCACAACAGGTATAGTTCTTTCATCTTTGAAACAAACGAAAGTCCTCCCGCTTTTCAAATCTGGTGACTAAGGCATTTGTAGCTATATATAGATTGATCTCCTTAGCCCCTTTATTCAAGTAAAATGTTGGAATACATAGTTTATAAGCATACTGTTGAATTCATTGAATCGCGTAATGCCCATGTAAGTTCTAACATGGCATTTTTGCATGGATTAATTTAGTACCACGTCGCAGTCAACTCACGACGTCACTCATGCTTGTGTTTTCTAGCAAGGTCAATCATGATTAATAGCTTGCACTTCATTTGCTTGCTTTTTTTCACATTGCATGGTGTGTGCATATTGTTCTTGTATGTATACCTGAATAAAAAATTCAGTTGCAAGTCAGTGCTCCTGTTGCGTTTTCACTGTCCTTCATACTTTGTGCACTGTTTCTACTCTTCCAAAAACGCACTAACTCGTCCAGCTCTCAGTATGGAAGTTTAAAGTCAGCTGTTAAAATGAGAATCCAATA
The DNA here is from genome assembly GCF_023375885.2 of Dermacentor andersoni. Classification (NCBI taxonomy): domain Eukaryota; kingdom Metazoa; phylum Arthropoda; class Arachnida; order Ixodida; family Ixodidae; genus Dermacentor; species Dermacentor andersoni. Next base: position 14,555,533 of record NC_092820.1, read on the forward strand.
AACATGGAAACTGTCTGTAGGACAATATCAATGATTTTACTGTTTGCAACATGCAGTTTGTACATGTTGGTACAAGAAGATTTCAAAGAGATATGCAGACTGTTACAGTGTGCAAGGTTGAATGGTCCCGTCCCTGTCATGAATACTGCAATATCATCATAAGTGTGCACAGGTTTTGCACTGCAAGCCAGAGACTTGCTCCAGGGCCTTCTTATTCTATTAAGTGTCAGCTGCTTGCATTCATAACGTGGTTGGTAAATTGCTTACCTATTTCCCATCTAAGTTCCCTGCATTTCATTCTGCTGTATTCATCAAATTATTTTCAGCACCTTTCTTTCAATGACATTAAGGGTTACATTCATTTTGTGTCAAGGTGTTGTCTAATGCACCAAGATTAAAGATTCTGACAAGTTTTCAAAGCTGACGCAATGGCAAAAATATGCTCAGCCATAAAGTGTGCTCATTGAGACACCAGGCACCTCGTCCCACAAAACATCAATCAATTATATTTTTAGATAAAAGCACATCAGTTTCTTACTTGTCAAGCTACATTTCTAGGCGGCACCACATGGTCTTTCCAAAAGGAAGGTTGCACAAGTATTTAAATGCACTGTTTAAAAGTTTACTGTTAAGACCTGTGTTTCCTTCATTTCAGTTGGAATATGTGAAGTAGGTAGCAAGAGTGTTTAGCTTTAGTGCATCTGCTGTTGACAGAGCTAAGCTGACATGAAGGTGAAAGGGCAGCTCTACATATATCAACCCAACGTAAAGGTATGGCTTGATAAAGACATGTTGTGCTGGAAAGGTGAATTAAAGGTCACAGGATTCTCTGGTAATGTAGCACACACAATACACCTGGGATACAATATGCAGATTACTTTGCAATTACTCATTTGCTTTCTTGGTGTTGCACGGCAGGAAAGAAAGCTACAGCGTAAGCATGCATGCTATAGTGTTATTTATTGTCATAACATCATAAAAAAATTGCAATTCATTGCTCCACCAAAGGCACCATCAACCAGCTAAGCCATTCTTGACATAGAGCTTCTCAGCCTGGTCTCTACATATGTTAGCTTTGAGAATGTCTTTTCACACAAACTTGTCACAGGAACTCTCGAAAGGAGGTCAAGAACGCAACATAAATCTTTGGAAACTGATTTGTCCAGCCCAGTATCATTTTACGGTCCTGGCTTTCTTGATGCCAGTTTGGGACTTAAGAAGCTGCAGCTTAGCATGCAAGGTGTCGAATTATACATATTTCAGAGGAGTTAGACTTGAAAAGCCATTTTATTATCCCCCACATTAAGGTCCAAAAGGCTCTACATGAAAACTATGAGATAAGCTTGTGTAAATCCCATGCAATGTGGGAATTGATGTTATGTGAAGTATTTTACAGGTAGTTGGCTATGCCAATGTGAGGTGTTGCTATCGGTCATTCCGAAATGAACATTCGTGTGAAACTTGCTTTTCAATCTCAAACGGAGGCGACCAACAACGGGTGGGTGTGCTACTGCTGAGACACCTGGATCTTTTCATGTGAGCCATCTGGTTCCAACGCAGGTAGCGTGAAAGTTGCATGATAAAGCTGGAATGACGACAACGCAAAGAACATGATGGCATCACAAACACAACACATCCACACATCTAGGTAGTGGCACAAGCTAATATACAACTTGGGCTTTTGGGTTGGCATAAAAAAATGTAAGAGTAACAACCCCATTATTGAAATCTTTCAATACAAACTATAACAAAAAATTTAGTGCTTTGTTGCACCTATAAAACTACATCAAAAGATCGTACACTAACATAAGCAAATACACAATAAAAAGTCCATTACAGCAAAAGCAATATTGTATTACTTATGCGACTTTATTTTATCGATGAGGCCATGAAAGTAGAAATGCCAGGTGATAACACTTTGCCAAAGCACAAGCAAATGTCTCGTTTAGTCCACTTCCTTTTTGGTGGACTTCAATTTGCTGGTCATTGATGCTTGTACATGTTGACATACCTCCTGCCAGTCATGGCAAAAACTGATTTTTTATGGCATGCAGTTTTTCAACTCCAAGCCCAGCTGCTGCTCTTTTTTTTTAGCATAGCTTCCTTCAGTTGCAGCAATAATATAAAGTTAATATGTTTTGGGCCAATGTACAGATATTTCTGTACTCTTGCATGTCATCCTATCTTTTTACTTCTCCCATTTCTGCCCAGAATGATGCAGTTGATTCGATTTCCAAGGTTGCTTTTGCATTGCTTGTAATTAAGCTAGGAAGGCAGCATTCTCCACTCTTTTTCTGTCCTTGCTGGATTAAGCAACAAGCGAGAATACTGCTTCAGGTGGCGCAGTGGTTGCTTTATTTTGTCCTCCAGTGTAATAGCAGTTGCTACGAACTTAGCAAGAACCTGGTCCAGATGCCAGCATTCCTTTCTTCACCTTCGTCACAGATGTCTGACAATGCAAATTATTGGCAGAAAATTGGCAGATCATGCACTTCAACTTGCTCACCAGCTTCAATGCATGTTGCTAGGCAACACTTGCAGTAATTTATCCAGCTGACATATTCCACTGCCAACAAAACTTGCGTGTCTGTATCAGCATCACTCTTTTCTCTGGTGTTTGGTTGGATGAAGTTCTGCAAGAGAAGAATCTGTCTAATCATCGCACGAATTCCTGAGTATACATTAACCAAAATATTAATTGAATTGGTTTAAGCAATGTAGGTAGTTGGGCGAGTTGGTTCAGCATTGCAGGCTTGTAAAAGTATATAAAATACAAGGACAAAAGAAAGGACAAGAATCAGTAGTGCATGTGCTACGTGTGTGTTTTCCTTTCTTTTGTACTTGTATTTTAGGTGCATTTACACGTCTGAAATTGTTTAAGCATGTCGCATCTTAGTTTCAACAGGTATGGCTGACTAGATTTCGTGTGGTTTTTAGTTTTCCTGCATGGGGTTTACATCTGAGAGAGAAAGAAAGGAACAAGGAAGGCTGGGTAGGTTAACCAGACGTTCATCCAGTTGGCTACCCTGCATGGGGGTGAGGGTATGAGGGGTTAAAAGAAAAAGAAGGAGGCAAATCGAGACAGTTCACTTGCACAAGACAGATGGTGTCTATAAGTATCTTTTCAGATTCGTTTATTTTAGAAAGTCATAAGAGCATGTATGCATAGCTTTCTTCATTAATATGGCCAAGCACGCAGGATCCTAGCCTCTGTGAAAGGTCAACTATCCAGTTGGGTGGGTACACTCTAAAAGGGCTGACATTGGACATCAAAGACTGACAGGGGAGGTGTTCAATGGTCTTTTTGCAGTTACAGTGGTCACATTTAATAACGAAGGACAGTGAATTTGTAAAGGCACTTGATCAAGTATGCCTCTAAATACCGGGGGTTACAAAGAAGGCCGACATGACACAGACAGTTCTAATAGAGCTTTCTCTCACCTCGAAAGGGAGATGGTGATTGATGTTGCAGCATGTGAAAACATCTTTGAAAGTGGAGGCTAGTGAGTAACAATGGTTCTTGAAAATGTAGCCCGAGAGCTCATCACTTTCAAGCAAACAAGATGGTACTCAAGCAAGATGGTGGAATGTTGAATATGTGCTCTGAGCCCTTTAGTATGTATAGCTATGTAGGCCGAGATTAGGTCTCTCTGCTGATTGCAATTGTAACAATTCAACTGTCAACAATCGCGAGTGTATTTTACACACAGTAGATTCAAGAAAATGCTACCTCGAGACCATGGCTATATCACTAATTTAACCAGTTCAGAGCTAAACTTACATTTCAAAATGCTAAAGGTCTCGTTAACGGCCATGCGCTCAAGAGGGATTTATTTAGAATTATTTGTCCAGCATGCCATACATGTACCCACCTGTTGTGTTGACTAGGACAGGGACCATTGATTTATATTTGCAGAGGCTTTGTAACAGTGAGGGCTGTCCCTATAGGAATTCAGTAGCCACACAATACATGATTTGTGGTGCAACCAAAAATATATCTGAGCTGTGCTCCACAAAGGCAATGAGAAAATCACATTTGTGATAGTGCATTTCGCTTGGACGTAAGTGTAAGTCAGTGTGCTTTTTTCTTTTTTTTCTCACTTCCTTTCTTTAGTCCTTTGCCGTCTAACATGGAGAATAGTTTTCCAAGCCTGGGGCTGGAGCTTATCTAGATGCAATTAAATTTTCTCTCGAAAGAGAGAGAAGAGCAAGATGTTGAAGATTTCACAGCCACTGACAGTCCACAGTACACTCAAAAAAAAGTTTACGCCCTTTGGGGCTTGTCTTGTCCTACAGCGATAATCGTCATATCTGCCTTACTTGCATATTTCCTTTCTTGAAAACTCGGCGCTCGATACTTTACTGTCGAGAGTGCTGTGTCAAGCTGATTACGCACAAGCCGTTCGTCACTAGGAAGTACCGGCCTCGCAGCATTAAAAAAAGGAAATGTGGGCATGACAAATGATGATTATTGTTTGGAGACAAAATACAACCCAAAGGGGGTAAACTTTTTTTAGAGTGTAGTCATAGCTTACATAAATCCACACGTGGGCAAGGTCTTGTATGCATCTCATAATGGTCGACAAATTTGTTTTAATTAGCTTCACCACAACATAGACATTTTATGGGCTCAATTGTACAAAATGCAGTGCAGGGAAGCATATGTTCTAATATATATGTATATATATATACACACACACACACACCTACACGTGGGCAAAGGTCTTGTATGTGTTTCTTAATGGTTGTTGACAGATTTGCTTTATCTTCACCACAATACAGACAAGTTATGTGGTGAGTTATACAAACTGCATTGCTGTGAAGCATGCTGAGATTCCAATGGGGCTCAGTTCAACTTTCACGGGGACTATAATAAGAGTCTCTAATTACACACGAGCGTACACGTCGCCTCCGGTCACAGTATGAGCACTGAACCATCTAATATGTGTACCGACATGCATTCAGAGGTGTTTCTGGTGTGGTGTTTTAAGCCGTTGTTTTGCCTTCAGGATTCCTCTCTGTTCGCGCCCTCTTTATACACAACCACTCGCGAACAACAATAAAACCAACTAATAAACCCAGCTATTCGCTGCAATGCATAATTGTTGTCTGCAAATGGGCTTTACAGCAGCATTAAGTATTATGCAGTGAAGCGCTGTCGGAAAAAATTTAAACTCCGGTAAACACATTGCGCTTCATCATGTTTTCGCAATGTTCAGTGTCTTGCAGGTAGCCAGTATATATATATATATATATATATATATATATATATATATATATATATATATATATATATATACACAGTAAACTCAGTTGTACGAACGTCGGTTTATCGATCGAATATTTCAGAATAACGAACTTTTTAAAAATCCCCGGCAGTTTTCTTATAGATTCTATGCAAAAATGTTTCACTTAAACTAATTTTGGAGCAGTCAATATTTCAGTTTAACGAACTTGCTCAGGCCAAGGCTTATTTTTGTCATCAGGTGGAGGTCGATAGCAATACTTCATTTGAAGACTATGCACAGTGTGACAGTGCACTGATTTCCTGTGCTGGACAGACGGATCTGGAGATTGTTTTTCAGTGTTCGTCCTGAAGAAGAAGAAGAGTGCGACGAAGAAGAGGCAACTGCCGAGCCAGTTTCAAGCCCTATAACTCTAGCTGAGGTTGTAGGGTACATTGTAAAGTTGAGAGACTGTGTCTCAACAGCAAGCTGTACCAGAAGAAGCATACAAAAATATTGACTCTTTGGACAGTTTTGTTACTTGCTGTGCTTTAAAAGTACAAGTGCAGAAGAAGATTACAGATTTTTTTCTAAGTGAGAAAGGCAGCATTATAACTGTTATCAACATTGTACTTGTTGATATGTACAAATTCCATTTCACACATTTCTAACACTGTGGATGCCATGTCTTCTGCTCCATGAATTGCACTTCAAACTTTTGAATCTGTGTGCCATGCCTTATGTTGGTCTAGTGAATATTCAGTTTAGTGAACTTTCAGTTAAGTGAACTATTTCGTTCGGTCCCTTGAAGTTCACTCAAGTGAGAATTCACTTTATATATGTGCAAATCAAGTTTTTACGATATGTTCTCAGCAGTTGCAGTGGCAGCGATGAACTTTTACACCAAAATATATCGGCTTCATCGCATAAAATTTGTGCTGCAGTGAAAATGTATTCGACGTGTGCTATACATATCCGACTGCACTGGTACAATAAACCATCGGCAAAATTAAGCCAATAGCTGTTTAGCTTGAGTTTCGTCGTTTTAGTGTCTTCGTGCGAGTGAGATGTTTCCAACTTTCTAGTTTTTTGTCAGTGAGGTTCATTATTACATTGTACTGCAAAGAAGCTGCATGTCAGAAGTACATATTCTTTACTCGTTGCGCAGTGACTAACAAATTAGTGGTTCTCGCCATGAACTGCTGTCCATATTCACAATTATATAATGGTCACAGTGATCTGACAACTAGTCCCTGCAAATCAGTACTCATTCCGCTCATACTACGTGTCTTTTGGTGTGCGCTACCAATCAGTGATTCGATCATTCTGTCTGCTGTTTTCAGTCGTCCATTAATGCTGTATGTGCTAGTATTTAGAAACTTGGACAATGTGCAATGATTTTCTCATTTTGATGTTTTATATTTACATTTTTTAAATTTTTTCCCTTCCTGCTTCCAATGTAATACAAGGCGTTGTGCAGGTTAATGATGGAGGACTTGTAAAAGATAGCGCTGTTTTTTGAACACTCTAAACATGCATGGTTTTGAATCTGGCTTCGATTATATGTGTAAAAGGCAGGAACTGCTTTTCACAAAGGCAGCCCTGTTAGAGTAACTTATTCTTATGTGAGAATAAACCAAAGTTATTGTTGAAATGTTCTTCCCCATACTCACTTGAATGACTGAGATGCCCTTGTACTTAACTAGAGATGGCCAGTTGGTCAGCACACTTAGGCAATGGCCTGGCCAACTAAGGTACCACTTTGCCAGAAATTAATGGTGGCTTTAAATTACACCTTATTGTGCAAGGTTTTGTGTCGAGCAAGTAGAGCACCACACAATAAATTAAATGACTGACAGTCACTGAACAAGAGAATCTTCTGCCTGGAGTCAATGTTTGGACAAAGGGACTTGCCTTATTAACAACTGATTTCCACATAGCTCATCGCTCGCAAGGGTCGAAGAGGATAAGCAGGTGCGTAAGAGTAAAATGAAGGCTATGGAAAGGGGAAGTGGAAAGCTTTGAAGGCAAGGATTAGTTTACGATAGTAAAAGGGGTGTGGTAAGGGTTCTCCCAAGTGGGGTGACGAAAACAACCCACAGAACTTCAAATGAACCATTACATACAAGTAGGCGTCAACCTACTGTGGCAGCCTTTTAGGGAAACCTTCTAATTAAAGTAAGGCTTGCAATGTCAACTCTGTGGACAGCTGAAAGTATCTCATAATCATTTCACGTAATGTCCTGGCCATGACCAAATATAATCTGGAGCTCCTACTGTTCCACTTGCCCTTTGTATTTACTATGATATAGTGTTACCTGAAAACACATCTTTCTTGATGGACGGCTTTTAAACTTGCAAAGCCTTTGATCACTTTAACATACTCGTGCTTATTAAGCACGGTGTCAATTTTATGAGCTTTTTGTCAATGGGTAACTGTTCTAAGACCTGTGGTGTACAAAATTTATCTTCCGATGCTTACTTGTTCAACATCTCCCACTATTGCACATCATTTAATATTTAAGACAACAGCAGTTATAGTGGACTAAGGAGGGCTGTATTGACTGATGGAACTACCCACATGAAAATATTTCACTTTTAGTACTCTTAAGAGTTCAGCATTTGAATTGTTGAAACATTCAAATATGGTCAAATACACTGGGTTACAATTATTGGATTGTGTCTGCATTAGAAAGAAAAGAATGTAACTGCTGCCATGTCATGTATGGAACACCTGGCTTATAAATTAAGTCATGAACCCAAACCCTAGCAGGAACATGGATTTTGTTTTTTATACAACAATGATTTTTTTGTAGGATCATTTCTGATCACTAACTCAGCCACGCTAGCACCTATGAGTGGTATATATGACGGCTAAATTAATATTTGGTACGTTATATTTTAAGCTTGTTTTTTTAACTAGTATATGCACTTGAATTGACTTGACTTATGGTTGTGCAGCTTTGCTAAGGTTCTCTTCTTTATATATTGGATACGCGTTTAACGGGTTCACAGTAACTCTATTTTAATTAATCACTCTGTTGTGGCAATCTAAATGTACCAACAACCATCATCTTGCACTCATTTCTCTCCTTCCAAGTTGAAAAAGAGACACAAAAGAAAGAACCATGGTTACTAATAAAAATGTTTTGCCTTTAGTGTACATATATGACTAAACCTGTATTCCATGCATACTAATACAACTAGGAAGACATTACAGCATGGAGCCCCTCTGGTTGCTTGAAAGTTCCGAGATTCGTGCAGCTCTAATTAATATCAATATAAGTGACCTTTCCTCTGTATACGTTCCAAGTAGTACTTAATGAACTGGATTGTGGAAATAGGCCTAATGCTGATGCTATTAAGCTCATTTGTCAAAAGACATTGCTACCTGATTTGTGTGAAGCCTGTCTGCAGCTCCTTTTTATAAATTTAGGTGTATAAAAAGGGTAATATTATAAACCTGATGATAAAGTAGTCATTGTAGAGAGAATCTGGTTCATATTTTAATGTTTGGAACAGGAGCCAGAAATACCACTGATGTCACTTGCCATTGTTAATAATGTGTGGCAGGTCCTACATACATTATTCTTAATCTGCTACTGAGCCCTCCCCCCCCCCCCCCCCTTGGCTTTAAATCATTGTCCAAACAGAAAGAGCATGTAGGTGGCTGTGTTAAGACTTGTTCATTATTGCCTTTCACTGAAAGCCATGACCCAAGCTCTTAACAGTATTCCTTTGTCTAAGCAACGCAATTTTGTGTCATCAAGCTTAGTATTAAAAAGAACTGGTCTGCCAAAGGCATTTTCATAGTAGCCTAATAATTTACCTGCAGTTTCTTTGCAAAAGCTACCCAACATTTTTCACCGCATGCCTTGCATTCTTAGACATTTGTCCTTGCTGTCTAGTTTTGGAATCGCTGACGTACATCATTTCAGGCGTGCTTTCTAGCAAGATTGGTAGACTTAGCTTTCCGTCAATTGCACAAGCAATACTTGCCAGGTGTGCAGCTTGTGTTCCCCTACTTCATTCTGAAATGAAATACTTGTACACATTCTGGTATGTTTAACATTTTCCGTGCCTTCGATGAGCTAGGTTCGTCCGTGGCTTTTTGCTAAAAACGGCCAAAGACAAGCTCAGCTCATAAACAGTACTTTGTATTCTCTAGCAATGCCATGGACAAGCCAAGATGTGTCTCAATGCTTATAGTCAGGCTTTTGATCGAAGGCAATGCATAATCCATGGGACAGCACAAGAAGCAAATTTATTCTTTCTGAGCAGGTAAAACACGTTGCCAACTAAGGTTTTAAAAATACGTTAGCCACTTCTCGTCAGAATGAAATGAATTGTGGGGTTTTACATGTCAAAATCATGATATGATTACGAGGCACACCGAAGTGGGGGATTCCACATTAATTATGACCATCTGGGTTTCCTTAACGTGCGCCAAATGCACAATACATGGGTGTCTTTGCATTTCACCCCTATCGGGGTAGCAGTGCGACATGGAAGGGGATAAAGAAGCGTTTGATAGTACATACTGCACGAGTGTGCTTAACTGAGCTGGTTAGTGCACGTTTATGATTGAATTTAACAGTGCTGAAGATGGGTGGAGAGAAGACGACAGACAGCATTAGAGGGGTGAAACCTCAAAATGCTGTAAATAATTTAATATCGTAGCTTCTTTACAGCCAATTTTGTTTGCCAGGAGGATACTATGCCCTGATGTCACAACGCAGTATATGGTCATGTGGGAGCAGGACATTGCGATGTTACGACACTCGCTCTAGCTCATTCAGTCGTCCGCTATGCTGCTACATTGGTCTTCACCAGTAGCAGCGCACAAGTCGACTGAGCTAGCCGGAGGCCTCAAGAGAGTGTCAAAACATCGCAATGTCCTTCTCCCACGTGACCACATACTGTGTTGTGATGTCACTACAGTATCCTCCTAGAAAACAAAACCGAAACCGGCTCTGGGAAAGCTAAATCACGCCACTCCAAGGCTTGTTATTATATTTTTAGAGCTCGAAAGCCTTAATTTAACGAGAAAAAAAAAAGGAATAATTGAAGATATCATGTCAGTACCTCTTCAAATGGAACTTTGCAGACGATGTTCGGCCTAAAGTGTATCGGGTGCTTTGAATAAACATTTATGGTCTGAGGATGTGTTGTAAATGCCAAAGAAAAGTCGAAGGGGGATAGCCCCCGGGCATAGCTTTGTTGGTGAAGTACTTTATTTGAAAAACCTGAAGGAGTTAAGTAACATTTTCTTGGTGCAAATATTGGCTTGCATAGCTGTAACTGGCACAAGAATTGTTGAAGCTTGAAGCAGCATCGACTGTGTCATGGGCACTCAAGCAGTGGGCAATCCTTCTCTGGACAAAGACCTAGAGTGAGGGGGCAGGGTAGAACTGAAAAATATTGCCGTCCAGCATGAATGCAAGGACATTTTATTTATTTATTTATTTACATAATACTGCAGACCTCATGTGGTCCAAGCAGGATGGGCAGATAACAAGGCATGTTTACAAACGCCATAAAGTTATTACATAGACAAAAGGTTTGACACATGACACCAATGAGCGAAACAAGTCAAAGGAAATAATACATTGCACATCAATCTGCACATCAAAATTCATTGCTAAGATTTCTTTCAAAACTGTCACTTGAGACAATCTGTTCAGGCAGTGCATTCCAATCGTTTATTGTGTGCGGAAAGTATGAGTACTTAAACAAGTTTGTTTTCGCAAAATATGGTGTTAGGGCATGGGTATGTTGGTGACGGGTTTTTCGTGTAGTTGAAGGTGTAACATAAGGTGAAGAAGAAATTCCAAACTTTCCCTGGATGAGTGAATGAAGAAACGTTAATCGAGCAATTTTCCGTCTCATATGAAGAGGTTTCATTTCGTTGGAGGCCATTAAAGCAGATGGGGAATCAGTTCTCTCGAATTTATTGTAAATGAAGCGCACAGCCCGTCTTTGCACGTTTTCTATTTTTGCTATATCTTTTTTGGTGTACGGCTCCCACACTATAGCCGCATACTCAAGTTTGGGCCGAATAAGAGAGTTATAGGCTAATAGCTTAACGTGACTGGGTGCTCCTTCGAGCTTGTGTTTCAAAAATACAAGTTTTTTTAACACAGATGAACAGATGTAATCAACATGGTCGCTCCAGTTAAGCTTTGAATTTATTAAAACACCTAAATATTTGTCTTTTTCGACTTCCGAGATAGTAGTGCCGTAAGCAGAGTAACTAAAGTGGATAGGACGTTTCTTCCTTGTCATGTGCAAAAGCACACTCTTATCAGAATTGAAGACCATTCCTGATCTGTCACACCAGGCCACAATTTCGCGGAAAGCATCATACAGTAATATTTGGTCAGCCACAGAACTTATTGGGGTGTACAGCATGCAGTCATCGGCAAATAAACCAATTTTAACATTTCTATCAATGGAACACACGATGTCGTTTATATAAACCAAAAATAACAGTGGACCTAGGACACTTCCTTGAGGCATGCCAGATGTCACTCGAAGTAACGTGGAAGAGATGCCACCGATATCCACAAACTGTGTTTGGTTTTGTAGGTAGGAAGCAATCCAGTTTACTAAGGTCAAGGGCACGACTATTAATTTCAGTTTTTCAAGAAGTTTATTACGGGGAACTTTATCAAACGCTTTGATGAAGTTTAAGAAAATTATGTCCAGTTGTCCAGATTTATCTAATACGGAACTAAAGTTATGGATAGCAGTAACCAACTGTGTGACAGTTGAAAAACCTTTCCTGAAGCCGTGTTGAAATGGAGACAAGCATCCTTTAGAGTTTAATATTTCAAGTATGTGGTTAGCGATAATGTGTTCGATTAGTTTGCAGCAGGTACTCGTCAAAGAAATCGGACGGTAATTGCTTAAACATGCGCGGTCCCCTTTTTTGTGCACAGGCACAACTCTGGCCGTTAGCCAGTCGGGGGAAATGAAAAAGACGATAAGGATAAACAGAAAATTTTTGTTAAGAAATGAGCTAATGATTCAGCATAACGGCGTAAGAAGGCGTTTGGTATGTCATCTGGACCATGCAAACTTTTGGTATCTAACCGGAGTAGGGATTCAACAACACCTTCGTAGGATACAGTGATTGATTCTTCAGGTGGAAGGTCAAACACATGTTTATTGGCACTTTCTTCAGAAAATACAGAATGAAAGTAGGCATTGAAATGCGTAGCAATTGATTGAGAACACGTAATCACGTTGTTATGCATAGTGATTTGATTTATTTGCTTGTGGGAAGTTCGAAGGTGATCCCAAAATTTATGGGGATCATTTCGCATAAATTGTGGAAGACTCTCTGTAAAGTAATGTTTTTTTTTGCTGATTTAATGCTAGAAGAAAGCTCTTCTGCTAAAATAGCTAACTGACTAGCACTGGCGTTCTTAGCTTTTTTCAGCCGTTTAAGCCTTCGTTTTAGGTGAATAATGTGGCGATTTACCAGGGATTTGCTTTCTTTAAGCGCTTCTTCTTATCGGGTATGAAGCTATTGATACAATATTTACAGTGTTCCTTGAATGTGTTCCATAACTGTGTGACACTGGTTCCCTCAAAGCTTTCATAAGCCAATTCCAAGTAATCAAGGGTGGATTCATCCAGTGCTTTTGAATAATCTTTTACGTTCTTATGCTTTGCTTTTTCTGTACGTCCGTGGACTACATGTAAAGATACGATTACTAACTTGTGATCAGATATCCTGTCATGAACAGATACTGTGTAATCACAAAAAGAGCGTTTTATGAATATTAAATCTAAGATTTACTCAGTAGAGCCATGTATTCTAGTTGGTTTGGTGACTATTTGCTGAAGGTTGTGGGACAACCTTATATCATAGATAGCGTCAGCATTTTCAGAACATCCAAGGTTTTCGTTAGATCAGTTTATGGTTGGCAGATTGAAATCCCCTGCAAGTATCAATTTTTTATTTCTGTAGTTGAACAAAAAATCCTGCAGCTTATGCAGATAGTCCAGATCTGAATTAGGGGGCCTAAACAGTGCACATAAGATGAAAGTGTAGCCAAGATACGTAATTTTCAGAGCAAGGCTTTCATGGTTTTCTGGTGAATTTAGAACTGTAGCGGAAACATTCGGTTTTAGTAAAATGGCTACGCCACCTCCTCGTGACCCCCTATCATGCCTAAATACACTGTATGGTGGAGGAAAGATGCAATCATTAGTGATATCACAGAGAAGCCAAGTCTCGGTTATAACCACTATATCAGGGCTGTGAATAAACAGAGCTATCTCAAGGGCAGTTGCCTTGTTCACTATGCTTTGGGCATTAATGTTTATTAATGTTTAATATAACAAGGTCACGAAGAGCTGGGTTATCTAAGGTGGTCTGTCAATCAGAGTTACTAGAAGAGAGGAGAAAGGCTAATCCGTTGTTCAGTTGAATCGTTCCAAGCGTACATGCTGTTGCCGATTTTGAGCTTGTCATGAACGAGATAAGCCTTCTTTCCATCCTTCCTTTCGGTTTTGCAAGATTCCCAGAGCAATTTTCGTTTTCTTAGTGTCTCCTTAGAATAATCATATTGTATGGAAAAAGCCGAACCTTCAAATTTACTAACATTTGCATACAGGGCCTTTTTTTCATTAACATCTTGGAAGAATGCGATTACAGGTCGGTTTGAGTTGTTATTTGCTTTTCCTATTCTATGTATACGGGCAATGGATGATGTTGAGACACCAAGGTGTTTTTCAAAGACCTCAGAAATCACCTTATTTTTAAGTTCCTCTTCAGTTTCAGAGGTATCTTCCATTACGCCATGTATAATCAAATTCGAGCGACGACTGCGATCCTCCAGGTCAGTGAGCTTTTGATGTTGCTTGGAAAATGACTGCTTTATCGAATTCATGTGCTGTTCGATTGGAGCAAGTGGGTCAATACCAGCCTTGAAGTCACCAAACAGATGTTCTATGCGATCTAATCTAGTTGCTAAGGAGCTGAGAGATATATCTAGCTTACTTTGGAAAGCTTTCAGTTCCGAAATTTCCTGCTGTATGATGGTTTGGGATTTCATGATTTTATCGAACATTTCCTGAACAGGAGGGCCAGGGTTGCTTTCTACATCACCGCATAAGAGCAGTTTGCACACACTTAAGCATTCATATGCAATGCACATCAAACGCCGTGGGCATGGCAGGACCAGCAACATACGGTTATCGCTTCTGCATGAGGAGTAGCAACCAACCTTGTGAGCAAATCGGGATGGCCGATTTGCTCACAAGGAACAAATTTTATTCCATCTATTTCAGGCTTTCAGGTTGAGTTTGCACAGTTATGTAATTTTGGAGCTGTTTATAATGTTTTATGTATCGTACAGTGGGGCAGTGTTATTTTATTATAGTGTTCAAAAGGAAATCCTTTTTTTTTTAACATAAAGTATTATCTTCACTCTTTTCTTGCATTTGGGTGCTTGAGTTATTTCCCGCAATTTTTCTGCATTCGAGTGCGTGACTATGTCTGTCCAAGCTGCCAAGTGCCTTCGCTTCATCCTTGTGCTCTTCTTGATTCAGTATGATGCCTGTCTGTTTGATCACACACGAAAGTGCAAAAACTCTCCTTTGACTTATCGTTCTGGTTCTGATCCTAACCGCCACACCTTATATCAAAGAATCCTCGTCTCGTTTTTCTGCAAGCTTCATCCCCCCCCCCCCCCCCGCGTTGTTTTGCGTTTTTGTCTTTAGGACAAATGTTTAACATTTCTTTAGCAGTGGTGCCAGATGGATTATCAGTCCCAGTTAAAGGAAAGCTGTCACCGTCTTCAGGGCACACACAGCACCCATTGACCGACACAGCATAGCAGACCTGCTGACAGAGAACAGAATGGCTTTTGTGGCACAAATTCAGATTCGCCTCTGAGTTTCTGTGCTTTTGAAGCTATGACTGTTGCTTCTGCAACGCATCTATTTGCTGTGAGAATATCGCTACTCAAGTAGTGTTAAATTCTTGCAGCATTCTTTAGACCGAGTTACTTAGCTTCATCAATGGGCATCCTCTAGTCATGTGAACAAACCCAGCTCTATCTATGGCCTGCTTATTAAAATCCCTGTAGGCATAGTGGATGTGTAACGTGCTTTCTTGTCTAATTTGGTCAATCAGACCTCGAGCTTCACTTACTGCAGCAGATGTCCAATTCAATGTATTCACAAGCCTCTACGTCACTCATGTTGAAAGCAAACTAAGTTGAACTTAACAACTATTCGTGACATAGATGCAAGTATTCTATCACTTTTCTTTGATGTCAGTGTGCAAGAATATTCCCATACTTCTCAGCCACTCAATGTCCCACTCGACGTTGGTTCAATGTTAATGATAAGGCAAATAATTTTCCTCTGCGATACAAGAAGCTTGTTCATATTTCTTTTAGGTTTTGTAGCCTGTATCAGTGTGCAATAGTTAATGTGAGAAAAAAATAGGGCATAATATATTTTTAGTTTAGCGCTTGTGGGAAGAAATGTGCAGCAGCGTGAGATTACACCTGTAACTGCAGACCGTTTTCTGGAGATGTAAACAGCATGAGCGTCCCATTTTAGATGGGCAGAAAAATACACACCGAGAACCTTGTGCTCGGTGACTATTTCTATATGCTGGTCTTGTAAAATGAATTCACCGGAGGAACTGCTTTATTCTGAGCACAAAAAATAACTGCTTTGGATTTAGTTGGGTTTACTTTGATTTTATTTACTCTAGTCCATGCCGATAGTTTAGTAAGGATATCATTGCATTTTGGCTCTAGTGTGCTAATATTACTCCCACAGAATTGTTACTAAACACCAGTGATCCTCGCAGTTCCTCCCATCTTTAACACTGCCATGGTGGTACTGGATGCTTGAAGGGCAAAGCTTCCAAATTTCAGATGGGATGACCTCAGCGTTCCAGCCTTGCAAACCTTGGAGTGCCCATCACGATGAAGGCGCAGAATATTGGCAGGCCGACAGCTGGTGGTTTCAAGGGCTAGGCCTGCACGATCAGCCTTCCGATGAGACTTGCTATCCCAGCCTTGTGAGCTATGGAGCAGTCATCGTTGTGGTGGCGAGATAAGTGTGCACTCTATATGCCGTTCACTTCAAGGGCTAGGCTTTCAACGTGGATGTCACTGAAAAAATTTATCGTCCCAGCCTTGCAAGCTTCGCAGTTGTCATTGCAGTTGTCCTTCGCATCAATAGGCAGGTCAGCAGCTGCTCCAAGGGATTGGCTGACAGGTTGTGTCATTCACCTCTGGGGGCATCCCGGCCTTGTGAACTTTAGGCCGTTGTGCCGTTGTGTAAGTCTTCACGATTTACTTCCCCTTCCATGGGTGCATTAAACTTTTGTTGCATGTATGCGATGGCTTTATTTTCTTTTGGGTACTATGAGGTTTTGGGCAAGTCACCAATTCCAAATATAAATAACCGACATGATATCTACTGATTATTGGTAGCCACGTGGAAAGCAGGCAAATGCAGTGAATATGTAATGGCTAAAAAATCACTCCACATAGATGGTCTGTTGAGATTTTTAGGCCTGCCAAAGCTATAAGAACACGACAGTGCAAGCCATAAAGTACTTAAATTTAGAACAATATACAAAATATTATTCGGTTATTCACTATGTTGACTGTTTATTACATAAAGACTGGCAGATTTTATTCCGTAATGATGCTGTGAACAGCCATGCAGCTCAGTATAGTTGCAGCCGCAATGGGTCTGTGCTGCGCAGAAATGTATATGAAGTTTATTAATTAAATATTCACATAACATCTGACGAGAACTCCGTTGCCATATACACGCAGCCATGCAGGTAGGTCTGCCTGATCAATCAGTGCAAAAACAATTAGGCCATAAAAATCACTTAGTGGCTTGTTTTATTTGAAACTGACTTTGCCCAAACTACACACAAATGAAAAATCATCACATATCTGTCTCAATATGACAAACATAAATGAGGGGGAAAATGGCAAGACAAGGAGGAGAACAAAGCCAGAAAGATTGGGCTTGGTTCGAAACCTGACAGCAGCTTCAAAGCATGGTCAGAAGGTTGGCCCAGGATGCTAGAAAGTATATGTATGTTGGGAAGAGTTCGAGGGCATTGTGGTCAGCCCCATGTTTGATCCATAGTACTATTTGCAATGCGTGTAAATAATTGGCCTCCTGAAAGTTGTTTCCAATGTAAGCATGGCTGTGTATGTTTCAGCTCAAGAACAGAAGTTATAGTTACCTGCTTCTGTGCCTGAATTGACAGATGAGCACGCTTAATAAATCGGGACGTGTCAATAGTGTACTGAGTAGGCGTACGTTAGCAGGCTAGGATTTTCTTTGTCACCAGTTATATTTCACATCATTTTACCTGTTGCACAATGTAGACCAATGAAGGCCCAAGCACAAGAGGGAAGATGAAAAAGTGAATGCATACATAACTTTCTTTAATGACAAAATGAATGTTTTCTGCATTATTGTCATAATACATACCTGCCAACCTTTACAATTTCATCACAAAATGTCAGATTTCTAGAGGTTGCTTATAATTCTTCTATTAACGCAAATAATTATAATGTGGGCATTTCTTAGGCACTTCAGCATCTGCACATGATCATCATCAGATCGTGTTCTTCATCTTCATCTCTTGTGGGGACCCATCTTAAGACTGATCTGTGCCTTCAGTGTGATCGGTCCACCATGTCTTCGGGGCGTATTAAAAGTCATGCTAAATGCTACGTCACAATAACATTTTTCCATTTGTATCCTAGTAAAGGCAAAAACTGATCTTAACGGATGCAAATATTATCAATGGGCAATTTTCAGAGCCAGACTACTCAGACCCGCTCAGTTATTAGGGTTACTGGCAGCAGTGCCACAATAAAACGGCAGGTAATATTTTGGCTGACGTTACATGAATATTTTGCAAATAAATATCACAAACATTTGTTTTTCTATGACGCAGATTATGTTTGCTGCAAATATAGAGCAGCATGCCTTTTCATAGCACCTCTACAGAATGAAGTCATGTAAGGTTCCGAAGTGTTGCATAATTCAGTTTCCTAAAATAAGCTTCGCTACAATACAGTCTTGTTATGCAGTGAAGCATATGCAATGTACGGCGGCGAAGCATATTATAGAAGTGGAAAGGGGCCACTGTCACGGGACATATAATGTGTTCCTTAAAGGGACATTAAAGAGAAAAATTATTTCTTCTGCATTAGCAAATTACCTTTCTACAACACCAAAAACACCACTCTTACCAGTATAAAACGCTTGGTAGGCCAGAAAAAGCGCAAAAACGAAAGACGGTAGGCGATGCCTCCTTGAAGTTCCCGCACCTGGTCGCTGTGAAGTCATGGATTTGTATGGTATCTTCTAGGGCCTACTTAATTACATAGCAGTACAGACTGTCTACATTGTGTTTTAAAGGAACCAAATGTGAAGTTTCGGGAATTTTTACTCAGCCAATGCCGCACAAATGCAAAAATATACTTTGGAATCCCTGATGTCACACTGACGCAGCTGCGTCAGGGTTTCGGCAAGAATTTTAAATACTGATACTTCGAACTTCATTTTCACATCTAATAAGCAAACTATTGTTTTAAAATGACTGCCTGCAGGGTTCTAAAACAATGCTTTATTAGTCTAAACTGATTTATTGTTTCGCTTTAGTGTCCCTTTAATGATACGTGTGTGCACCCTCCAATTCCTGTCAGCAAAAGCACCAATACACCAATTAATTGTACTAGCAGGCCATCAGAGCTACTTTGGCCATGGCTGTGGCAATGTGAGCTCTTATTTCAACCACCTTGCAAGGATGTAGCTAATATTCTAGAAATAATAAACACTTAAAAAACATGAACACTATAAACTTTGGCTTGATAAACAAAACGTTACTTTATTACGAGCTAAGGCCGCAGTTTTCATCCCAGAACATGGGCCTTAAATATCCACAGAAACAGCTTTGAATGGCTGCCAGTACAGTTATTACATGTGTTGGTACTTGTAGTATGACAGGGGACAGTAGGTGTGCGCATGTGTAATTAAGGAACACACATGTCCTGTGACTACGGCTGTATTACGGAAAAACTGACTTTAGGAAACCAAATTATGCAACATTTTTGGACCCTTGCCCAACGCCAACCAAATTTCTTGTGCGAAAAACAATTATCAGAATTTCTTACTATATTCCAGTGTTTTCTGTCTGCAATGGTAGTACTTTTTGCATATAAAGTTGAAGAGTCTAATATAAATGGTTTGTGTGTAAATTGTCTATCAGGATCGCTTAAGCGCCAAGTAGAACACAAAAGGAAGATGACATACAACACAGAAAAGCTGAAATTTGGCCTAGACAGCACAAGATAGCACGAATTTTAGTTCTTGTGTAAATGTATTTTTTTCCATGAGTTGAAAAACCCTGTTCACTTAATGTTGAAGATAAAAGCTATAAGGAAAAGTACACAAATTCTTAAGGAATGAAAATGCACAGGGTAGGCTCATCAGAAAGTAGATTTGCCTTTTAGTGAGAGTTTCTCACAAATTTAAATGTGGTTTGTAATGAGAGCTAATTTTGAATGCTGATAATCCTAAAAATTCTATCACATTGAAGTCATTTAATAAGGATCTAGCTTCCCTTTTTCCTCCAAGTTTGGCGTTGGCATCCAACCAAGTAGACGTAGCAGGATACAGCTGTACAATGGACAGGGAGAACGTGAACATCTACAGGACAAAGGACTCCTGCCAGATAGACTTAGTGGAAGGGCTCTGCACTTACGTGATGGGTGTATTTAATAGCTCATGCAATTCAGAGATGCTCAAACAGTAAACATGTTTAATACCTTGTAGCGGCATGACTGTCACCTCTAACACAGGCGAAAAAGATGAGCTCACATGCAGGTAGCGCGAGAATAGATCATGCTAGCGCAGTTGACCAAAGCGGCCGCGGGTCAGCCTGCCCCGAGATCCCGTGGCACCATGGCTGGCTGGCCTAAACAAACAGTGGCTACGGCAGCTACTTCTTCGCTCCGCCTCCCTCAAAGTGATGACACAGCTCACCAAGCCCAGCCTTCCCACAACTTGGTGACCAGGACGACTGAGCCCTGCCATGCCAGCATCAGCGCACCAACTTTACCAAGGCGAGTAGTGATGTGACCTCGCACGGTTTGGCAGACGTCCTGCGATTGTAGGGTGCACGGGAATTCTACACTGACATGCTGGACATCTGGTTCATCCCGCTAAACAATCATTTTCCTCTCAACAAGGTTCCAGGCTCCGGCTCTCAGCCCCTGCTCTGACTTGTACAAGGACTCGTGGGCAGCCATCCTTGCTCACTATGTCACCTTGAGTGCTCACTCTCCTCCAGCTGGTGCTCCATCACAACAGCTCTCGCCATCTATCGTGTCATTCTGCATCTGGTCGTCCCACATCACCTGCGTCCACCCATGCCGGTCGTCCGCATGTGCCGACCCCAGCATCAAACCTCTACTTGGTCTGTGAGCTTCTTCCCCAGCTCAAAGGCAGCTGCTTGACGATTCTTTCCAATACACTGGGCTAAATGCAAGCGCTTTCGGCTACTCTACAGCTCGTGGCTCTCCTTCCTTAGACGTTCCCACAAGCTGCCTGCTTTTCCACTCGGGGCAACTCACTCATGGCCAATTCAGAGGCTCAGCCACCGACTCAACAAGGCACAAATTTCACTCTCGCTGGCATGGCGTTGCCACAAGCACAACCTTCGTGATGCATTGAGTGACCACTGCAACCCTGATGCTATCGGCATTCGAGATTCCACTGCAAGCAGCAGCAGGCAAGCTTTCCGATGTTGTGCTCACACCTTCCGCGGATGCATGGCCTACCGAAGTTTTGCAGGAGCAACTTTGCCATCCGGTTTCTTCAGCTCGAGAATCACTTCTACGTCAACAACATGAGTGACCAACACGTGCGCTATCTCCACGCAAGCCCCGAGCTGCCAGACGGTCTTTTTTTGGAGCTCCGACTTCTACAGGCCCGTGCATCTACGAGTGCCTGGGGCAGGTTGCGATTTCGCACTCTGGTATCATTGTGGCTGTGCCTCACTCACAACCTATGCTGCCGATGCTGCCTGGTGTATATCTCTCAGATTGCGTGAACCCGACACTACCAATGACGACACCGTCTGCACACTTTACCTGGGCTTTACCATTGGACTTTATTTCAATTGCACTTCGCACTAGGAGATGGGCTCTGTAGCCGCGCGACTATCGCCTCCAACACAGGCAAAGAAGATGGGCTCACGCACAGGCAGAGCAAGAATAGAGCATGCTAGTGCACGCGACCTGAACGGCTGCTCCCAAGATCCCGTGACACCATGGCTGGCTGGCTTGAATAAGCCGTGGCTACCTCTTCATGCTGCCTCCCATAAATTGGTGACCAGGATGACCGAACCTAGCCTTCCCACAACTTCTTTGTACATACACCTCTGCTCACAAAGCTTCTTTCGCAAGTCAGAAAAGATTGCCTTAGCCTGCAAGTCGTTATTGCATTCATGTAATTACCCAGGAGGACTTGTTAATTTGCATTCCAGCAGAAGGGTTAAACATTTACACAAGTCGGAAATCAAAATGGAGCGACTCCCATGCATTATGGGAACCAATGTTAGGGTAACATTTTGCTGGTAACCCAACATTGTTATGATTAACGTGAAGTGTTGCTAGGCGGACCGACATGTTTGTGCAAAATGAACTGTGTGTAACGAAAGCAAAAAGACGTCAGTGACTATGATTGTGTGACGTTGACGGCATGATTTCTACTCCGGCCATTTGAAGTCAGCTTACAACACGCAGACTGTTACGTTCTACATGTATACTGGACGAGCATATGAAAGAGAAGTATGGATTGTGAAGTTATCAGTGATTATGTGTTATACAATCGTACATACCTATGGCTATGTCATGTGATGTATGTTAAAACAACGATGGCTTCATAGGTTCCTCAGCCGAAAGCAGTTTTTTAAAAACCCATAAGGGATTTCTTTGAAAAAAAAAAGCTTCATAGCTGAAAAAAATATTTTCTCCAGGTCCTGGGATGGAACCCAGGACATTGTGCTAAAGTCAGGTTGATGAGAATTTTCCTTTTTGTGAACCTTCCTTGATTTTGCGGGCTTCCACAGAACTGATTTGCCATTAATTGGGCTTAGGAGCAGACAAATGGTCGACGGCCCTAACTTTGACCGCCTAAATGCCTTGGGGTAGCATACAAGAGTTTATAGGCTACTAGCCTGCTTCTAACGTCACATGCAATTAAAATGAATTATATTAACACATGCAGGATCGTTCTAATAACATATGCCTCCATGAACTCATGCACTGCCCAAGATCATAACACGTGAAAAGCACAGTTCACATTAGTAGGCCTTGCAAAGCGTGCCAAGATGCACACCATGAAATTTATTTGAATTGTTTGAGTGTTTCCTAATAAAGTCATTTAATGGGACACTAAAGGCAAATACGAAGTAGATGCGGCCAATTAAAGTAGCATTCCATAAACCTCACAGTGCTTGTTTTGTGCCAAGAAAAGACTTAGTTTACGAGAAAATTGCGTCTGAAGGGTTCGCATACCTAGAGAGCAATTCAAATCACCTGCTCCTGAGGACAGAGTGGCGACATTGTGCCATCACTGCCCTTCACTCCCATTGGTGAGTAAAACAGTACCTTACAGACGGTGCTACAGTTTTCTGCGCAAAATGCATATGCGCGGCCATGGAGCAACCGAGCAAAGACAGAACGTTGGACTCGCCGCTGCAACTGCTCTTGATCAAGTCGCATGGACTGTCCGGGAATCCCGCAACATCACATAAACATAGAATTCTCTGTAACTTGCATTTGTGTGAGTATCGCGAGCCAGAAAAGCCAGCTCAGCACTATGTGATAACGAAACTACTAAAACGTGTAAGCGTGGGTGATGCTTTAAAGGGTAACCTCAATGGGTTCTTTTTTCTAAATATCAAATAGAACTAGACGAGTAGCATTTTCTTTCATCATATAATGCAATGCAGAAATCTTTTTATTACTAGTAGATAAGTCCTAGCGACAGAACTTTAATGAGGAGTGCCTTCATCATCGGGCTGGTACTTTATTGTGCAGGGGCACCCTCTAATTGTGTCCTGCAGTTACTTCTGTTTATCAATTACTGAAGCTCTGTTCGCAATAACAGTGATGCCTTCGACGTTCTCGAGCACTAATATATTACTTTAGCTTGGCTTAATAATTGCCTTTAGTGTCCTTTTAGACACTAGTCCCTCTGACCTGCATAGGACTTGCCACAGCAGAGAGGTATTGCGCTGATAACCCCCACAGCACAACACACAAAGTGCTTGGCATGGTTCTTCATACATCCTTGTCTCTCAGTACTCGTGTCACAAAGACACAATTGGGCTAATCACTTCGGTGCGGGAGAAATCACTGGGGCACCATATCTACCAGCCAAGTTTTTCAATTTGTGGCTAATTCTGAGCACATATGGCACGAAGTCATATCTAGTGATATCTGTTCTTTTTATGTCCGATGGTGTGTGCTAGTGAGGAACGCTTCACCTTTCAAAGAACAGATTTGGTAACAGCATGTACAACAAATTGAGTGAAGCTGGATTTCAAATGCCTCTTCATTCAATGAAATCGCATCAACAGGCCACTTGCCCCAATTGGGCAAATGGCCAATAAACCACCGTACCACCCTATCTTAGGGCATCAAGGGGCAGCCGAAGTCAGAGCCCTCGAACAGTTGCCTGCTGATGTATTTCATGACGCCTGCAGTTAAGACGTCTGCTGCTGTGGCTGTGAGTGGTAGTGGCTTATGCCAAGGGAACGGGAGGGTGAGTGCCACAGTAGCTGAATTGGTAAGCCGCCACATGCCTAATGAAGGTGGTGTGGATTCAGCTCCTACCTACAGCAAACTATCTTTTCGTCCACTTTCATTTCCCTTTTCCATACTATTTATAAATCCCGAAAATGCACAATTAATTTACCCTATGCTTTCTCCGAGTTCATTACCTATTTTCATCATCTGGTCAAACAATTATGGCTCAGCTCGATACGGCCTACTTCAGCTTGGAAGATAAGAACGTCCGAGAAGGCCAAAGGAAGTGACTTGGTCGGCAATTGTTGATACTGTTCAGAATCCGCTTTAAACACATAGAAGGTTTTCAGCTAAACGCATAGCAAAGACAGTCAATTTGTCATAAAGGTGCTTAGAGTAAATACTCACTAGTGCACTAAACATGAAGGTTTTAGCTAAGTGTGCCCCAATTGCTGACAAGAAATGCGGAAATAAAGTTACTTGTCAATCTAGTATATGCTCCTGACAGTGCAGCTTGCCGGCGAGCGCCGCAACACCTGTCACAGCAGAAGCGCAACTAGGGGACAGATGGGGGGAATAAGCACCCTGCAAGACAGTGCAGTTTGTGGCTTTGAAGCTGGTTGGTGCACAGCATGGTATTGGCGTGTTCAATAAAAGCATGAATCTTTTTAAAAGGCGGAAGCTGACGCGTACGCTTTCGATTCCGCGTTGTGGTACTTGTTAAGTCGTCAGTCCTGACATCACCGGCAACTGCGCTTTCCGTGCTCGTATGTTGACATTTCTAACGGCATTGCCGGACATTTGTGTCACTCTTCTGCATGTCCGTGAAGAGGCTTGGTTAAGATGTCATTCTTTGCCACATTAGGGCGAGGCAATTGTTTAATAAAGCAAGATTAACATAAAATACATGTTTTCTTTAGGTTGTTGCTCCGGGTGATCTAGTGCCTCACTTGATTTCCCCCTCCCGAATGCTTCATAGGCTTCATCGCCTCTCTTGTTTCATGCTGGCGGCCAGACCAGGCTCTAGTTACTTCAGCGTCCAGTGAAGGTATGCGCCTGGGAGCTGCTATTTACATGGAGCAGCAGTGCCTGCCTAACCGGACCCTTTAATCTGATTTGCAACTAGAGACAAGTTTTACATTTAAAATAGTGTGAAGCTTGTCACCAACTTGTGATAGCACTGCAACGCATACTAATAATGCGGCAGAAGTCGACCGTGAGGCAGCCCTATTACAAAAATCTGGACTTATATCTGCCTTAACACACCCCTAAATCAATTTTCCATTTCGCTTTCCTCAATGGCATTTGGACTATCTTGGACTATCTAGTGACGTAGATGCGCTCGTGGCATGGCTTTCCTGAATGGCACTTGGACTATCTAGTGACGTAGATGCACTCGTGGCATGTTTTGAAAGCATTGTAAAATCATGTATAGATCGATTTGTTCCTTTGAAAACTAAGAAAAAAAAAAACAGTAACCTTCCCTGGATGAACCGAGAACTGCTGCACTTATCGCGACGTGCTGGCAGACTTCGCACTAAGTGCTCAAACAATCCTCAGGCATGCGTTTTGTACACTCAGGTAAAAAATTAACTGCAGAAAAAAAAGGCCAAAAATTTCTTGTATAATGTTCAGTTGCCGAAACTGTTCAAGTCTAACCCCCGTAAATTCTGGTCTTTCATATCTCCTGGCTCTTCTTCTTCCATATCTTTTAAAATCAACAACAGTGTTGTTAACGATCCATTAGAGATTTCAGAAGCGTTTAATACATATTTTCAGTCACTGTTTGCCTCGGATGATTCCAATCTTTCAACACTTACAACTAACGATTCTTATGCAATTGATGATATCGACATTAGCCTATGTGTTTTGAATCTCGTACTAAACTTAGATACTAAAAACCAGCCGGCCCTGATGGAATTCCGTATTCCTTTTTAGTACGATTCTCGCTATGGATATCTAAATATCTGTTCATTATATGTCACAAGTCCCTTAATAGCGGCGTTGTGCCTTCTTCCTGGAAAAGAGCTAAAGAGCTACCTTTATATAAACCTGGTGTCACACAGCTCTCATCTAACTATAGGCCTATTTCTTCAACCCCAACCTCATGCAAAATACTAGAACACATGATCTATAAGCATATAATAATGTTCCTTAAAAATATTACCCATTGAACATATTTCAGCATGGCTTCAGGCATGGTTTTAGTACTGTAACCCAACTTGCGGAGTTCCCTCATGACCTTTCCCATTACATCGACGTAGGTAATCAGATTGACACCATCTTCATTGACTTTATAGCAAAGCTTTCGACACTGTACTACAATCTAAGTTTCTCTTGAAACTCCATAATATTCTAAATAACCCTCAGTTAGTATCTTGGATTTCCAGTTTCCTTTCTATGCATTTGCAATTCGTATGCTATGATTCTGCGGATTCATCTGTAGTCGACGTCACCTCAGGGGTCCCACAGGGATCTGTACTTTGCCCTCTACTATTCTTATTGTTTATTAACGACCTTCCAGACCATGTTACTTCAAAAATACGCCTCTATGCAGACGATTGTGTTATGTACAGCCCAGCTGACTCACTCGCTGATAATCAGCGCCTTAAAGATGCCTTTGTTTCATTTTGTGACTGGTGTGCTACCTGGAAAATGAGCATCAATTTTGATAGAACTGTTATAATGCATTTTACTAACAGAAGCAGGCCCGTATGTTTTGATTATATGTGCAACGGTGTACCACTAACACGAGTTTTTCAATACAAATATTTAGGCATCATTTTTACACCCACCTTGTCTTGGTCCAAACATATAATTACATTTGTAGTAAAGCGCTAAAAAAACTTGGTTACATCCGCCGTACTTTGTCTGCTGCTCCGAGGGACACTAAATTAGTAGCATACAAAAACACTGATTCGCCCAATTTTAGAATATGCTTCCTCTGTATGGAGCCCATATAAACAATGTGAAATTAATTGTATTGAATTGGTCCAGAGGAAGGCTATTCGTTTTGTTTACCATCGCTTCAACAGACTTTTCACCGTCAGCTGCTTTGCGGAATTAAACCTCCAGTTTCTTTCTAGATGGCGGCACATAGAATCTCAGAAGATTTTCTATTCTTATAAGAACTCTCTTTGTCACCTATCAGGTCCCTCCCTTTTAACGCCTGTTTGCTCGACTTCAACTAGAGCTTATCATGCCTCTAATAATAGACCACTCCATCCACGCACTAACACTTTCAAATAGTTTTTTCCCCCGCATGATTGAACAGTGGAATTTGTTACCTGCCGAAGTTCGTTTGTTACCCATTTCTCAATATTTAAAAGCTGTTGCTGATGTATAGTTCCTTTACATTTTTCTATTTTTATGTTCCCGTTTCTGCATATCATAATTAGTTTTACTCGCATGTACACCCACTCCTGCCATAGCCCTAACAGGCTGCAGTTTGTATGAAAAAAAAAAAAAAAATGTGTAGTTTGTAAGAAAAAACAATGTGTAGCAGACTTCACCAACTTGCACAAGACGAAGTCCTAGTCAGACTCAAAAATCTCCTTCAGAGATTTTCTTATTGTGATGAGAATTTCTGTCACTGCACGGCACTCTGTTCGAACAAGGCCTTCACTGATAAGATGGGAGAAAAGAAAGGTTATAGAGGCAAAAATTGTCACATTGTCACTCAGATATATTCCCTAACGCAATGCCTAAAAGATTTTTTTTTTGTTGGACAAGAGGATCAGGCTAAGGCTCAAGACCTATGAGCATTCTATTGCACAGATGAAGGGATTAACCAAACAAGCCCTGCGAAGTCAAGGAAGATCCATACAATGGAAACTTTGCACTTGCTTGAGAGTGGCATGCGTGGACCTGCAAACCCACACCGGTCATATTAGCGTGCATCTCACATCTATAACCTAATGCAGGTTCCTGCAATAAACCTACATCGTGTTTGTAAACAAGTTGCGAGGAACATTTGCGCAAACCTGGTACCTCGCATAGCGCCATCAAAAGAAGCAATACTAAATAGCTGCTTAGCAAACTAGCTGGAAGAAATGTAAGAAAATTTCTTGGTCTAGCCAAGCTTTACAACAAAATTGAGCCAGAGTAGAATTATGAGCGGCTGGGCCAGGTTCTGCAATATTTGTCTTCATAGTTTACATTGGGGTTGCTCAACATGTTCCTTTTGAACTGTGGCGAGCAGGTGCTCAAGCAAGTCGCGATTCGCTAGCCGCCAAAATCCGAGATAAACAAGGGAACAGTATGAACATGAAAGACAAGAAACAGTAGAGGTAAATGCGACGTCGAGTGCCATATAAAAATTACAACAGCTCACTTACTCAGGCAATATCTGCAACAGCAATCCTATGAAGGACGAAACAATTTTTTTTTCGCGATCGATGCACAGCACTAAGCGGCAACTGCGGCAACAAGCACTTGGAACGAGTTTAAACGTTTTTACCATAAGAGCAAAAAGTTCTGCCAAACTAAGAGCCCACATATGCCCCATTCACATCAGTAAATTCAACAAACAAGAGCAACAGCACTGAAAAACGTAACAGGAGCTGCACAAGATCACACTACCAACCATAAACGCGCTCCAAGGCATAAGGAAACGAGCTGCTCCAGCGTTGCGCCCAAGTGTGGCTCGAGATCGCAATCTCGAACACCATCCGGTTCTTCCAGCGCAACTAACTAGAACAACATTCTATCACACAACACAGTAAGAAACCGTAAAATTGTGTTTTAGCTAGGCTGAACAGCTGAAGGAGCTCCAGCAGCGCGCGCAAAACTATAAACCGGAACACGCCATACTTGTTTAAACAACGTCATCATAACTGTGACGTTGCATTTCGCTTCTACCACGCGCGTGTCACCAGTTACCGCCTTAGAAAAAATAGTCCCGTTACCGTTACACGGCGGCGTTACAATCCCCACACTTACAAAAAAAAAAGAATTTGCTTCTTGTTTATTTAGATCTACATAAAATAACTAAAATTAGTGGATAATTTTTTCATGTATTATTAGCATGAGGACGCTTATCTTTCCAACGTTTTCTGCAGTCACGTGACAGTAGTAACCCGCGGCCACGGAGGAAGGAAACCAAGGAGAGGCCCTACCCCCTCCGCGCGCTAGGAGAAAAGTGTGGCGGAAATGACGTAGTAGGTTCTCATTTTTTTGCTGCTTTTTTATTTTTCTGTTGTATGGCCACGCCTTTTGGGCCACAATGGCGGCGTTGTTATGGTTTTGAGCGCTCACACGTGTTGCTCTGGTAGGTTTCGGGCCGCGGCAAAGGCGCTGAGTGGGCGGGTTTGCGTTAGTCACCGTGTTTTGTTGCGCTGTGTTACCTGCACCGTGCTCTGCCAGATGTTGCGCGAGCGCGCGACACCACGCGCAGCGCGGCGTGGTTTCGCGGTAGATGTAAACAAGAGAGGAAGGTGGCCCAAAACGCGGAGCATCGCCATGAGCAACGCCAAATTCCGGCTTCACTTTTGCTTCACAAAGAGTGACGTCAGGGCCTCTCCTTAGTTTCCTTCCTCCGTGCCCGCGGCGCCCGCGGCCATAGAGTTTCTCACTACAACACCTAGAGGGTAATCTGGCGCCACCGTCTATGGGAGTTTCCATAGAGTTAGTAGAATAACTCATAGAGTTAGTAGAACAACTCTAGAGGAAAAGCTGGGCCGGAAAAGTGGGAACTATGGTGGCTAGAAGGGAGAGGTGACGCCAACGGCGGATGGAAGCCGCTCCTCCATTTCAAGCAGGGCGTAGGTGGCGCTGTTGGCCGTAATGCGTAATGTGAACAGGGAACTCCTGTGGAACATATTAAAAGCTGAAGGTATCGGTAATGAGGTAATTGATTTTCTACAGGAACTATATCGAGAAAATAATGTTGAAATAACATGGGAAGGAATCAAGAGTACGACAACTGTGGAGGTTCACAAAGGATTAAGGCAAGGTTGTCCTCTATCCCTGCTGCTGTTCATGCTTTATATGATAAGCATGGAAAGAAGGTTACAACGAAGCAATCTAGGGTATAATCTGTCGTACAGATTAGGCGAAAAGGTTGTTGAGCAACGACTACCGGGTTTAATGTATGCGGACGATATTGTACTGTTCGCAGATAGCCAGGAAGATTTGCAAACTCTGGTTAATTACTGTGGGGACGAAGGAGACAGTTTAGGTTTCAGTTTTAGTGCAGCTAAGTCCGGTGGGATGTTTTTCAACGATACAACTGATCAGGAGCTTACAATACAAGGCCACGAAATACCCCGAGTGGCCGAATACAAGTATCTCGGGGTATGGATAAACAAAGGGCAGATGTACACGGAAAAGCACGAACAGTCTCTAATAGCAAAAGGGCGAAGAGATGCCGGGATAATGAAACATAAGGCATTGTGGGGTTACAACAGGTATGAGGTACTGAGAGGCATTTGGAAGGGAGTAATGGTGCCGGGGCTTACTTTCGGGAATGCGGTCCTGTGTTTAAGGGCAGAGGTTCAGTCGAGACTAGAGGTAAATCAGAGAGCTGTGGGAAGGTTAGCACTAGGTGCCCACGGGAAAACCACAAACGAAGCAGTACAGGGAGATATGGGCTGGGCGTCATTCGAAGCACGGGAAGCTCAGAGTAAAATCCTATACGAAAAACGTCTGAGGAAATTGGATGATAACAGGTGGGCAGCTAAGGTGTTTAAATACCTATACAGAAAGAGCGTTGACTCACAATGGCGGAAAAGAACTAGAAAGCTAACCAGTAAGTATGCCAGACACGAGGACGAAAAAGGACAGAGCATTAAACGACAGGTTAAAAATGCGGAAGGTAAAAATTGGATAAATTCAATGGGAAAGAAGCATAGTGTAGAACTATATCGATACTGGAAACAGCAGATCAGGAAGGAAGCGTTTTATGATAACTCAAGAGGCAGTGCCCTACTCTTTGAAGCTAGATCAGGATGTCTTAGAACGCGGAGCTATAAAAAGAAATTTAACGAAGAAGAAGACACATGTACTGTGTGTGGTAAATATGTAGAAACAATGGAACACCTCATACTAAAATGTGATGGTATCACGGAGGAAGGAAACTAAGGAGAGGCCCTGACGTCACTCTTTGTGAAGCAAAAGTGAAGCCGGAAGTTGGCGTTGCTCATGGCGATGCTCCGCATTTTGTGCCACCCTCCTCTCTTGTTTACATCTTTCGCGAAACCACGCCGCGCTGCGCGTGGTATCGCACGCGGAGCGCACGCGCTCGCGCAACATCCGGCAGAGCACGGTGCAGGTAACACGGCGCAACAAGACACGGTGACTAACGCAAACCCGCCCACACAGCGCCTTTGCCACGGCACGAAACCTACCAGAGCAACACGTGTGCGCGCTCAAAAAATCAGAACAACGCCGCCATTGTGGCCCAAAAGGCGTGGCCATGGAGCAAAAAAAATAAAAAAGCAGCAAAAGAAATGAGAACCTATACGTCATTTCCGCCACACTTTTCTCCTAGCGCGCGGAGGGGGTAGGGCCTCTCCTTAGTTTCCTTCCTCCGTGGATGGTATCAACCCCGATGTCGATGCGGCCACAGTCACCCTTCCTGAGGCCATAGGGTTCAGAGATAATGATAGTCATGTAAATAAAGGTGCGGTGGAAATTAGCAAAAGGCGATTGGAGGATTGGTGGCTCAAAAGCAGAGAGGTGACATAAGGTTAAAAGGGTAGGAAGACGTATTTAAAGAAAATCGAGAAATTCAATAACACACAACACAGATAAAAATAAAAGGCAAAATAAAAATCTGAGCATGGTGGCAACTGCCATCGCCCCGTTTCAAAGGGGACGCTCCTACCTTCCATCCATCCATCCATGCATGGGAATGCCGGTATGTTGTGGATTCGGATTGGCATCATTCTCGTAGAGACACCTTGAAGACGCGCTTGGCATGTACCGTTCCGTCTTTCACAATTATTCATTTTCTACTAGAACAGCACGTGAAAAGCTGTTTTAGCTTTATTATTACGCGAAAACATGTTTTGTTTAACTATGAGAACTTGTTATCGTGTGTACGACTACATGTTACGTAAGAAGTATCAGCGGGCCGCTAAAGTTGGAGGACAGACGACAAAGTTCGCGCTCGCTTTGAAACAGTTGGTCGTCTGTTCTTGCTTTTCTTCGTTTGGCCATTAATCGTGGGTGAGTAAAGATGTAATATGCGTGAATGGAAACATTTTATGAAGATTTATACATGTCAAAACAGACAGAAATATGCCAGTGTCGTCTGCTGTTGGCAATAGTTGCCGACTTCGAACAGTGTTGCTCTGCACATTGCCGAATGTTTGCCAGCTTGCAACAGACGCCGCGTCCCCAAACCGAAGTGCGGATGCAGGCGCATTCGAACCGCTCGAGCTAACTAATAAAGAATAACTAATAATACAGCAAACGTAGTAACAAAATCCTGGCGCGATGCGAAATATTGCTGGTCGCCAGCACACGAGGCATGCACAATTAGGCAAAGTTACACCCTTTGGCTTGCCCCTTCTGCCACACAACGATAATCGTTATCTGCCTTGATGCGTTTCCTTTCTTTAACGCTGCGAGCCCGGTACTTTCCAGTAACGAACGGCACGCGCGTTACACTCTTAAAACGGTTGCACCCTTTGGGGTGTATATCTGTCCCACAACAATAATCGTCATCTGCCTTGCTTGCGTTTCCTTTCTTGAAACTCGGCGCTCGCTACTTTCCTGTCGAGAATGTTGCGTCACACTGATAACGCGCATGCCGTTCGTGACTGGGAAGTACCGGGCTCGCAGCGTTAAAGAAAGGAAACGCGGGCAAGACAGATGACGATTATCGTTGTGGGACAATATACGCCCCAAAGGGTGTAAATTTTTCTAAGAGTGTATCAGCATAGAACAGTTTACACCCTTTGGAGTGCCCCTTCACTCTTCACTCTTAAAACTGTTGCGCTCTTTGGGGTGTAAATTTGTCCCACAACAATAATCGTCATCTGCCTTGCTTGCGTTTCCTTACTTGAAACTCGGCGCTCGCTACTTTCCTGTGGAGAATGCTGCGTCACACTGATAACGCGCATGCCGTTCGTGACTGGGAAGTACCGGGCTCGCGGCGTTAAAGAAAGGAAACGCGGGCAAGACAGATGACGATTATCGTTGTGGGACAAGATACGCCCCAAAGGGTGTAAATTTTTCTAAGAGTGTATCAGCATAGAACAGTTTACACCCTTTGGAGAGCCCCTTCACTCTTCACTCTTAAAACTGTTGCGCTCTTTGGGGTGTAAATTTGTCCCACAACAATAATCGTCATCTGCCTTGCTTGCGTTTCCTTACTTGAAACTCGGCGCTCGCTACTTTCCTGTGGAGAATGCTGCGTCACACTGATAACGCGCATGCCGTTCGTGCCTGGGAAGTACCGGGCTCGCAGCGTTAAAGAAAGGAAACGCGGGCAAGACGGATGACGATTATCGTTGTGGGACAATATACGCCCCAAAGGGTGTAAATTTTTCTAAGAGTGTATCAGCATAGAACAGTTTACACCCTTTGGAGTGCCCCTTCACTCTTCACTCTTAAAACTGTTGCGCTCTTTGGGGTGTAAATTTGTCCCACAACAATAATCGTCATCTGCCTTGCTTGCGTTTCCTTACTTGAAACTCGGCGCTCGCTACTTTCCTGTGGAGAATGCTGCGTCACACTGATAACGCGCATGCCGTTCGTGACTGGGAAGTACCGGGCTCGCGGCGTTAAAGAAAGGAAACGCGGGCAAGACAGATGACGATTATCGTTGTGGGACAAGATACGCCCCAAAGGGTGTAAATTTTTCTAAGAGTGTATCAGCATAGAACAGTTTACACCCTTTGGAGTGCCCCTTCACTCTTCACTCTTAAAACTGTTGCGCTCTTTGGGGTGTAAATTTGTCCCACAACAATAATCGTCATCTGCCTTGCTTGCGTTTCCTTACTTGAAACTCGGCGCTCGCTACTTTCCTGTGGAGAATGCTGCGTCACACTGATAACGCGCATGCCGTTCGTGACTGGGAAGTACCGGGCTCGCGGCGTTAAAGAAAGGAAACGCGGGCAAGACAGATGACGATTATCGTTGTGGGACAAGATACGCCCCAAAGGGTGTAAATTTTTCTAAGAGTGTATCAGCATAGAACAGTTTACACCCTTTGGAGAGCCCCTTCACTCTTCACTCTTAAAACTGTTGCGCTCTTTGGGGTGTAAATTTGTCCCACAACAATAATCGTCATCTGCCTTGCTTGCGTTTCCTTACTTGAAACTCGGCGCTCGCTACTTTCCTGTGGAGAATGCTGCGTCACACTGATAACGCGCATGCCGTTCGTGCCTGGGAAGTACCGGGCTCGCAGCGTTAAAGAAAGGAAACGCGGGCAAGACGGATGACGATTATCGTTGTGGGACAATATACGCCCCAAAGGGTGTAAATTTTTCTAAGAGTGTATCAGCATAGAACAGTTTACACCCTTTGGAGTGCCCCTTCACTCTTCACTCTTAAAACTGTTGCGCTCTTTGGGGTGTAAATTTGTCCCACAACAATAATCGTCATCTGCCTTGCTTGCGTTTCCTTACTTGAAACTCGGCGCTCGCTACTTTCCTGTGGAGAATGCTGCGTCACACTGATAACGCGCATGCCGTTCGTGACTGGGAAGTACCGGGCTCGCGGCGTTAAAGAAAGGAAACGCGGGCAAGACAGATGACGATTATCGTTGTGGGACAAGATACGCCCCAAAGGGTGTAAATTTTTCTAAGAGTGTATCAGCATAGAACAGTTTACACCCTTTGGAGAGCCCCTTCACTCTTCACTCTTAAAACTGTTGCGCTCTTTGGGGTGTAAATTTGTCCCACAACAATAATCGTCATCTGCCTTGCTTGCGTTTCCTTACTTGAAACTCGGCGCTCGCTACTTTCCTGTGGAGAATGCTGCGTCACACTGATAACGCGCATGCCGTTCGTGACTGGGAAGTACCGGGCTCGCGGCGTTAAAGAAAGGAAACGCGGGCAAGACAGATGACGATTATTGTTGTGGGACAAGATACGCCCCAAAGGGTGTAAATTTTTCTAAGAGTGGAGTGTTAGAAAAATTTACACCCTTTGGGGCGTATTTTGTCCCACAACGATAATCGTCATCCGTCTTGCCCGCGTTTCCTTTCTTTAACGCTGCGAGCCCGGTACTTCCCAGGCACGAACGGCATGCGCGTTATCAGTGTGACGCAGCATTCTCGACAGGAAAGTAGCGAGCGCCGAGTTTCAAGAAAGGAAACGCAAGCAAGGCAGATGACGATTATTGTTGTGGGACAAATATACACCCCAAAGGGTGCAACCGTTTTAAGAGTGTTCTGATAACGCGCGTGCCGTTCGTTACTGGAAAGTTCCGGGCTCGCAGCGTTAAAGAAAGGAAACGCATCAAGGCAGATAACGATTATTGTTGTGTGGCAGAAGGGGCAAGCCAAAGGGTGTAACTTTGCCTAAGAGTGTGCACGAGGCTGCCAACTCGCTGATGCCATATGTATGTATGTATGTATTTAGAAACTCTATGCGCTGATGCATACTGATGTATGTTGCCAGTTGCTGGTTACCTATTTGGACAACCAGAGGGCGCATGCGAACCGCACCGCATCATGCGGTTTCAGCGTGAATGCAATTTTGTGACCGATCACGACGACCGCCCGTTTTTCACGAACCGCATGCATGCAGTGTGGCGATGGGCGGTTTGAGCGTAAATCGCCCTTTTCCCTCTAGGTGAGAAACTCTATGGCATCTTGAGAATGTTTGGCTATTTTGGTGGGTCCATCTGGCAACCATGAGCTTGTTTATCCATTATTAGCATGACAATTATCGACGGCAGCGTGCCTCCTCGTTCAGCTGTTCTGTGACGTGCCTCTCCAGCGTGCGGTCTTCTTGCTTCAACGAGGATGGGTGACAATAAATGCAATTTTATTGTTGCAAGGAAAGGTCGGCGTTGCCGGTTGCGGCCGCTGTCTGGATCGCACTACTGCGGTGAGCACGTAGTGCTGTCACCGGCGGAAAACGTGAGCACCTCTTGTTGCGATGACTGCGGAGAGCGCCATATGCATAGGTCGTTTCCCTCTCTTCTTGCAGGGCGAGCAGGGCCACGATCGGATCACATGTCCCCTGGATTCGACACAGTGAGTTTAACTTGTGTTGCATAAGTGAAGCGCTCTTATGCTGGCTCTGCATTACTTGTCATGTGAATCGTGCGCCGGTCGTAAGGTTTAGAATTTGCTGTAATAGAGTGGTCTAACGCTGTATTGTCAGTCGCGCAATGTTGGAGAAATACCGCAGATATCTCGCAAAGTTCTTACGTAACCCTGTTTGGGGGCTGACGGCGCTCTCTCGCTGTGGCGCCGCGTGTGGAAAAATTTTGCGATGGCGCTGCGAGCGAAATAGTT
Organism: Dermacentor andersoni; assembly: GCF_023375885.2. Lineage (NCBI taxonomy): Eukaryota > Metazoa > Arthropoda > Arachnida > Ixodida > Ixodidae > Dermacentor > Dermacentor andersoni. The sequence continues at coordinate 14,592,012 of NC_092820.1, forward strand.
AGGGGTGGAGACGCACTTCGCGGCATATTCAACGTAATTTCGCTGCGTGCCCTGAGACCGGTTGCGCGCGCACGCTCTTATAATAGTGCTTTATTTCCACAGCAAATTTTGATTGACACACTTTTGCCACGTATAAATCTAGCATGTGTTATACAACACGACGTCTTCAATTTTGCTGTCGTCTAGTGCGTCGTCTGCTAGCGAGCACGCGTTCGTTTCGCGGACGCTGGCGGACGCCCAGTTTTTCTTGCAAAACGTCTGTGCAGTAAAATTTTTATGGTTTTACTTACATTGCTGCGCACGCGACTCTTGTCTGCCGGCACCAATTGTAGCTTTAGCCAGGCGAACTGCTGTTTTTAACATTGTTTTCTAAATGTAACACGTAATTTTTGCCACAGAGGCCGCCTATCTGCAACATGAAGCTACGTAAGAAAACGTTATTGATATCGTGTCATTTGACGTGCGTTTCTTGTTGGTGGAATATTGATCAGGGACAATGATCAAATAAAACAATATTATAGCGAAATAAAATAGGTTCATTAACTGCGTGGCGCGAAGAGATGCAAATGGCCAATGTACTTCTAGGTAAGTCTAAGGGTACATAGACATATATCTCAGCGACATATATGCAAGAGAAAATTTATAAAATATTCTAAATACATTGATTGAAAAAGTGAGAACTCCCGTCCGGAATAAGCGTGTTTCTTTTAAAAGCTGCACCAGCACTGGGTGACCCAATAGACTTTCAAAGAAAAGGAATCAAGGCAATTATTGGACGTTAATATGAACAAGTGTAAGGGCCAAGATATTCCCTATGTACTCGGACTAAATCGGGGAGACTGGGAAGTCTTTACCAAAGTAATCTCCATGACTTGTCTGACGATCTCGTGCAACATGCCAGCAGGCGAAATGAAGTAGAAACATATAGTCTAATCGAATGCTATTTGTTATTCAGATCATATTTGACTTCAGAATTCACTATTAAAAATGATTGAATAGCCATTTGCATTTGAATGTAAGGAATAACAGCACGTCTGAAGCCTCGAAGGTGAGGGGCCGATGCAAGTGAGGACTCTTATTCTGAATGATTATGCTGCTGAAGAGTCGTGGCTGTTGTGCCGAGGTGCACTAATTCCTGCGAGAACGCACGAGTGCTAATCAGTTATGGTGAACAAATTCCTAGCTGTCATTCAACATAAACGCCCCATCTTGGAACGGCCTGTACATCTCCAAACTTGATTCCGACAAGGAAAACATTATTTTGACAGTCCCATTAAAACTGGGTGTCCAATGTAGTGCCACACTTATCTTCTTCAACGAACACAGCAGATCTAGAAATATGTTTACGTGTATGTGAGGCATTTTGTTCCTTTAAATGCTTCAGTATTATTCTTATGATAGTGCAGGGGATAACTGAAAGCAGCCTTTTATATTGTAGAAGCTCCTTAGTTGAGTGGACGTACTGTTGGGAATGGCATTGCATTGAAGGTATGAAACATAAGCGTAACATGTTTTTTAACAGAATAATTTCTTTCATTTACACCCCTAGAAAAAAAACAAAGGACGCAGCTATACCTTCTTTCTGTTTCTTGTTCTTTTCTAATTGAACAAATTCTAGTGTTTTACGTCCTGCGATATGCTTATGAGGCCCCCTGTTCAGTTCTCACCACCTGGGGTTCTTTAACATGTACCTAAACAGAATTGCAAATCGAATTCCGCGACCTGGTTTGGACCCGTGAGCTCGAGTTTAGCAGCGCAGCGTCATATCCACGTAACAGCGAAGGTGTGAAGGGCTACTTTCCCCACTATTGCGTCCGTGTGTGGAAAAAATGCTGAAGATAGTACAATGCCAGGTCGACCCACGGCGGAGGTGACGCAGGCATTAAGCACTCCCTATACGTGGGCCGATCCCGAAGATGGTGCAATACCGGGCCAACCGGCAGTGGAGGTGCAGTTTGGCATTGAGGGGCCCACATACGCAGCTTCGCTGGTCATCCTTCGCAGAGTGGAAAGACACTGAGTTTTGTTGTTGTTGTTAAGCATGGACTGGACATAAAATTTCGCACGGCTTACAGGCCAAAGATTAGCGTATATAATCGCTACCTAAAGCTGTTTTCGGCTCCCGAGTGCCATCCACAATAAAAAACCCGTCCCAATTACTTTGCGTTCTGTTCCGCAAGAAAGACGCAAACATGAATGGTATGTTGCACTGCAGTTCTTTTATCTTTTTCTATCAAAGTACTTCCCGTAAATCTGAGCACAGGGCGCCGGATGGGGGCGATATGTTTTACTTGTTTGAAGTGGCAAGCAGGACGTTTATACGTTTTTTCTGGCGGTGCTTTGCAAGACCTACTGATGAAAAACTATATGCATGTCATATCCAATTATAAACACCATTTGGGCGGTCTGATAGCAAACAGTAGCGCGCGAAGCAGTACAAACGAACCCACCGAGCAGAATCACCAGCAGTTTCCAACTGTGCGGCCTTGATGCGGCCCTATTTAGTTCGATCACACTGCCGCCATAGTATCTTTCGTCGTCGCGCGCCTCACCGCAGAGCATGTGCTGCCCCAGCCGCTCGTCCCACTCAACCGTATTCTAGTGCACTCTAACCAGTACCTAATATCACTGACATAGCACTGTTTCGGATCCGGATAGATGTTGCACCAGCTACTTGAAAGAGAAGCCTGGCGATAAGCATGTTGGCCAATTTGGTTTCGCAAGCATCTGACGGCTTTATGCAAGTGCAAAATTTCCGTAAAATGTATGGAGGAAGAAGAAGACATGGTAAAATTGGTGAGTGTGTCCTAGAGAACGGAGGGGTAAAACAAAAATAAATTGGTTCTCATCCTCTTTCTCGATAAAAAAAGTTGCTAACGTTACAAGGAGACCTAGCATGCATGTGCCACATGCTTGGCCAATGCGCTATGTGGAACAAACAAAATATGTCTATAAACCAACACTAACCACTTCTTGACCGTCGCGCTGACGCCCGCATCAATGCGAACTGCGCCGCGAGAACAGTGCAGCACGGACTGTACTGGTCGCAGATGGCTTTCTAGATATAGTGACCCGGCCACGCGGCTGCCCGGAGTAACCCCCCCACCCCTGCACACTTCGCCCGCCCAAAGCTTTGTGTGCGAGGGAAGGCGGTGCACGCCCTCCACACTCTCTGCCATTGCGTGCGCTAGATGGAGCTGGGATGGGCCTGACGGGCTGCCCAGGCGGCACTGTGGAAGCGCCGGTCACCAGAGCCCTTTATGCCACACTTTTAGGTTTAGGGTAGTACGAAACGCGATGCCCTGCTGGTGAATGCATGGCTCCCTGTTATATCTGCCGTGGTGGGGATTTTGGAGAATTTCTTGCATGGGAGGCTTTGTAGCATGCCTTCCGTTGCCAGGAAACAAAGCTCTGCAGAATGCATGCACTGCGCACGAAAAGTCGCAGACACTGTTTTGGTGCACTGTCACTTTCATGCGTCTGCAGTTCAAGTCGCGCGATGCCGAGCTGCAACGGCAGACTGCTGCAATATGTGCCTATTCGCTTGGGAATCTGCACCAACTCAGGACTGTTGCCTAGTAACAATGAATTAGTTTTCGAATGAAACTAGTATAATAATGCACTGGCGTTAGCACCGTAACTCAGCTTGAGTGGCTTTGGTATGTGTCGCGGTGCAACAAAAATAGGAGACGAGAACACATATAACAAAAACCGCTTGTTTTAGTAGTCAAGCCTAGAAGTGACTTCTTCATCTTCTAATCTCCGCTAGGCCAATGCACGAGACGAAGCCTACTAAAGCTCCTATCGTTGTCTTTGTCGTGGACATAGAAGAGACATGGCATTTGCCTCCCTCTAAAAAGAAGCATCGCCCCAATACTAGAGGAGGTCACTGGTGTGAAGTTCCTCGCACAATCACTCGCTGACGTACAGTTTCACGCGTACTAGTACATGCACTTCAGGCCGGTATTGGCCGCGCCTCATGCAATAGGGGCTATCTGGGGCTACCTCGTAGGTGACATCTTTTAGGTGTCATAGAACTCAATACGGTCCAAAGTACAGTGCAGTCCACTTATAACGGTACCACATATAACGATATATCGGTTATAACGATGGGTCGACATGAGAGTGTCATTTTATGCATTAGGGCTATGGGAAAAAAAACCATTTATAACGATAGGTTATTCACCGCATATCGGATATAATGATGAAAATTTTGCCCTCTGGACGGCGTTTTCCGTGCCAAATAATCGTAAAATTTGTGTTGCTTAGTTCCTTCAAACGAACGATGTCGAGACGAGGTGATGTTTACCTCCGCAAGTTTGTATCTGCCGCCATTACCGCGCAGCGCGTCCGGCCCCGCCCGCGCACCGGAGAATACCTGAGTTGGCGCAGCACGCCACAAGGTGGCGCTAGCTGCTTCGTGCACGTAGGCCACAGTCACTCCGAAAGAAAGAAAGAAAAAAAAGCGACAAGCAAAGCAGCGCGGTGACGCCCGTCGCCCCATCCCTCACTCAGTCTCTCTCTCTCTCAGCGAGCGCGATAGCAGGCTGAAGCCACCTAGGCAGCGTGCAACCAACGGTGCAACCCAGTTCGAAGATGGTGCCGACAAAGTGCAAAGCTGTGTTGCTTGACACGAAGATCGATATTTTGCAGGACTCTCGACGCGGCTTCAAGGTGAGCACCCTCGTGAGGAAGTATGAGCTCGCCCAGTCGACGATATCAACCATCTTGAAAACAACTGCTTCAAAAAGGCGGGCTTTTTGCATCAGGACGAACTTGCCCAACCCACTGAACCCCCACGGTGGAAGCTGCTGAAATAACCGAGCTCTGGGAGCTCGTTCCTATGGGTGACACAGGTGGTGCATCGATGGAGGAGTTTCTGACTGCAGACAGTGCTGCCTCGTTCTGCAATGAGGTCACTGACGAGGCGATCGCCGAAGGTGTGCTGTCTCGACAGATGGCAAAGTTGTGCGACGGTGCCGACGGCAGCAGCGACAGTGATGAGATTGACAGTGGCTGCTTCACCCCGACCTCGATGTCCACGCAGAGTGCGCTGTCATCGATTGACTCCTTAATTGATTTTATGCATGCTAAAGGATTGCCGCCAGTGTTCGCGCAGCAGCTGGAATCCATGCACACACACCGCTGTTGTGAAGCTGAAGCTGCCGCAAAAAAGCAAGTGCAGATTTCGGACTATTTCCGCGCGCCTAACGCTTGGCATGATCATTGGCGCTAGAAATAAAGTTTGTTTTTCACAGCCTACTTTCTACATCATCTATTCTTTAGAGCAAGTGGCGAACTCGAGTTCGGAGCTGCAAAGGTACGTTCAGTGTTTTTTCTTTTAATAACTGCAGTCCAGATATAGCGATCATATTTTTCGTTTTTCTCGATATCGTTATAAGTGGACTGCACGTATAAGTGGACTGCAAGTGGACTGCCCATCTTCGTATGGGCGTTCGAACCCGCACTCTGTTGCTGGTTTCGTAGGTTGCTGGTCTATGGTGAGCATTGTAGCAGCCTGCGTCGTAGTCCTGCTGTTTACAGATTTTATGCGTGCGAGCTGTCTAGCTTCTTCGGCACATTGTGTAAAGGCATCTGCATCTGTGTCAGTACCATCGCATTCGTGTGGGAGCATTGCATACAACATTGTCCGTACTTCTCCATGAACAAGGCTGAACGGAGTCATCCATGTTGTTTCTTGTTTAGCAGTAGTGTACGCAAAAGTTATATAAGGCAAGATCTCGTCCCAATTTTTGTGTTCGACATCCACATACATGGAAAGCATTTCTTCAAGAGTTGGTTAGGCGCTCTGCGAGACCGTTGGTTTGTGGATGGTAGGCTGTTGTCCTGTGGTGAGTTGTTCCACTGAGCATCAGGACATTATATAAAAGCACTGCCGTAAATGCAGTTCCTCTCTCTGTGATTACAGTGGTTGGTGCACTGTAATCTCAACACAACATTCTCTATGAAAAATCATGCCATCTCTGCTGCTGTGCCTTGCAGGAGAGCCTTCGTTTTGGTGTAGTGAGTCAGATAATCAGTCGCAACAATAATCCAGCGGTTTCCTGCACTAGACGCAGGAAGTGGGCCCAAAAGGTCCATTCCGATCTGGTGAAATGGTGTGCATGGGATCTGAACGGGTTGTAGCATGCTGGCTAGTTTTGTTGGGGTTGACTTGTGCCTCTGGCAGCCGAGGCAAGTCCGTACTTGATGTTTCACGGCCATGGCAAGTCCTGGCCAGTAGCACCTTTGTCCTACTCTGTTCAATGTCCGCGTGTAGCCTATGTGGCCAGAAGTGACCTCGTTGTGACCTACTTGGAGTACTTCAGTGCAAAGTGGTGAAGGACAACCAGCAAATAGTTGCATCCAATGGGTGAAAAGTTCCTTTTGTAGAGAACATAGTTGCGTAGACAAAACAATGACAATCCTCCTAAAAAATTCAAGGGGCCTTGGAAGTTCGTCCGTCTGAAAAATTGATAAGTGCGAACAACTCGGGGTCATCACGTTGTAGGTGTGTAGTGGCGGTCGTATCAAGAACACCGAGGAATGGTGTTTCATCTTCATGGGATGAAGCAGTTGACTCTACCGATAGAGTCGACAGGCAATCAGCATTGGTATGTCTTTTCCCCGACTTGAAGATGACTGTCATGTCGAACTTTTGCAGCCTGAGGCTCCGTCGCCCTGGTTGCCCAGAAGGATCTTTCAGGTTTGTCAGGTAGCATAATGAATGATGATCACCGATTACTTTGAAAGGGTGGCCGTACAGATATGGGCGAAATTTCATACTCGCCCGTACCATGGCAAGACATTCCTTCTCAGTTGTCGAATAATTGGCTTCTGTGCGCGAGCGTTCTGCTGGCATACGCAATCACCCTTTCAGCGTCGTCCTGTAACTGCACCGGCACTGCTCTCAGACCAACACCAATGTTGCTGGCATCAGTGTGAAGGGTCGTAGGGGCTGCTTCATCAAAGTGGGCAAGTACTTGGAAGTGTCTGTAGCCATTGCCTCAGCTCATTAAATGCACTTTTCTGTGCGTCGCCCCACACAAATCAATGCAAGTGCCACGTCGTCTCTTGTGAGGTGAGTTAATGGCGATGCAATGCGTGCAAAATCTGTGATAAACCGACGATAATACATGCAGAGGCCCATAAAGTGCCTGACAGCTTTCTTGTCAGAAGGTATAGGGAACTGTGCGATGGCGGCAATTTTCTCAGGTTCGGGACAAACACCAGCCTGACTGACGACGTGACCAAGAAACTGCAGTTCCTCAAAGCAAAAGTGGCATTTCTCTGGCTTCAGTGTGAGGCCCACTGACTGGATGACTTGCAGAACCACTTTCAGTCGTTGCAGGTGCTCTTCAAATGTTGCAGAAAACACAATGACATCGTTGAAATAGATCAAGCAGGTTTTCCACTTCAGCTCCAATAGCACAGTATCCATGAGCCTTTCTAATGTTGCGGGTGCAGAGCACTAACTGAAGGGCAAAACGTTAAATTCGTACAGTCAGTCTGGCATCACAAAAGCGGTTTTTCCCACGGTATCTCGGGTCCACCCCGATTTGTCAATATGCGCTTTTCAAGTCCATTGAGGAAAAGTAACGAAAGTGTCAAAGCTGGTCGAGGAAGTCATCTGTACGTGGGAGTGGGGAGACAACTTTCTTTGTAATCTGATTTAGCTTGCGGTTGTCGACACAAAAATGCAGGCTACCATCCTTGACTAAAGCTACAGGCTCTTTAACAGTGGAATTACGTCATCTTCGAGCATTCTAGTTACTCGCTCCTGTATCGCTTCATGTTCTTTAGAGCCAGCCACATGATAAACATTCTGGTGAATTGCTCTGGCCGTGTCTTCAGTGATTATTAGGTGCTTCGTTAAGGATGTGTGGCTGACTCCTGATGTTGATGCAACGCAGTCCTGGAACTCGGCTAGTAATGCGAGGAATTTTTGTCGTTCTTGCGGCAAGGTAGTGCTGACGTCAAGAAGAGGAGCCAGATCTTGTGCAAATGCTTCTTCAGGCATTGAAAAGCAGCCCTGAACATCTGCAACACCGTCGAAATAGGCCACAGCCATACCCCATGGAAGGTGCCGGTGCTCCGTGCTGAAATTTGTCAGCAATAAATCTGTGTGCCCATTAACAACGTTGACAATACCTCGTGCGACTGAAATACCTTGAGTAAATAACAGCGGGTTTATTTGGTCTGCAACTCCTTCCCCGTTGAACGGGGCATTGCATGCTACAGAAACAATGGTGCATTACCGAGGCAGGGTGACAACGTCATCATCACTGAGGCATAATGAGTTGCGTGGTGGTTCTAAGCAATCAATTGGATCAGAGTTATGATAAAATGTTACCAAACAGTCTTTAATGTTGATGATCGCAGCATACTCCTTCTGAAAGTCCATTCCGACAATCAAGTCTTTACAGCACGCAATGAGAATGATAAAAGTGACGAAAGATGCACCTCCTATGTTGACTCTCGCCATATATCGTCCGGCAGGCATCAGTAACTGGCCTCCTGCAGTCTTTATGTGGGGCCTTGCCCATGTGGTCCTTACTTTCTTGAGATGAACTGCAAGGTCTTGACTTATCATGCAGAAGTCAGCAACAGTGCCGTCCAACGCTTTCACTTGCTGCCCATCAACAAAAACTGCACTTACAACTTCGTTGCTGTTATGGCTCGTCGGCTTCATAGCATCCTTCAGCGAAAGTAGCGGGGGCTTTGTAGCGTCGTGATGGCTTGCAACCTTACCCCCAGAGGTCGCCGCCTGTAGTTTTCCCGGTGTGTGCTAGGTGACCTCCTGTCCCTGAGGTCAGTGAAAGTGTGGCACATTGGTGCACATGGATGTGTAGGAGACGAGATCGCTACCGATGGCCCATGTCGGCCTGGAGATGTGGCAGCAATTCCTCGTCATTGACTCGGCGATCTTCAAAATGAGATTGGGTGGCTGGAGGCCCTTGAAAAGGAGCTTGGCGGCATAGTGAGTAGTCGTTGTTGGCATGTCGACCGTCAAAGGATGGGCGGAGAGGGTGAAACGGTACATCTTGATGCCAGCAATAGCGAGAAATGTGCCCAACACTACCGCAGTTGAAACAGAGTGGGTGCCGGTCTGCAGTCTGCCATACGTCCGTTTTCTGAAACTGTGGATGTCTGAGAGGCTCTTCCTGGGATGACCAAGGTGCGGCAGTTGATGGCTGGTGCTACGGCGGTAGCGACATAACAGTTGGTGAACGTAGGACCGCGGTGGCATAGTTAGTGGAATGCGGCTTAAGACTAAGGCTTGGAGACGAAAACACTTGCCTGATTACGTCGCATATGACTTCGGCAACAGACACTATTGGTGGTCCCACTGTCGGAGTCGTGAGCTTTCAAACTTCTTTGCGAACAATCTCCCTGATCAGGTCATGCAAAGAGCCCTGATTGTCGGCAGTTATGGTGGGGGCGTTGGCCTCGTTGCTGCTGGACAACCAATCATGCTGCCTGCATCATTGATGAAGTGCTTGCTCAATAACTGTAGTTTCCATGAGAAAATCAACCATGGTACTTGGTGGATTGCGCACCAGTCCAGCGAACAACTGCGCTTTTGCGCTGCACATGAGGTAGCGTAACTTCTTATCTGTCATGTTTGGGTCGGCTCTACGACACAGACGGGTCATGTTCTCGGTGAACATTGCGACGGTTTCGTTGGCTTTCTGAACCCGTAACTCAGTTAGCTGCTGGGCACGGTCCTTTTGGTTGACACTCGCCAAGGTATTGAGGAACTGTTGGCGGAAGTCATTCCAGCTCGATAGACTGCCTTCTCGATTTTCATACCATGCACAAGCAGTATCGCCAAGAGCAAAATATACATTGGTGAGCTTTTGTTTAGAACTCCACTTTGGTGACATGTTCAAATTGGTCAAGCCACTCTTCGTCGTCTTCAAAGGCGCCACCGTGAAAGTGATCCGGAATCCGTGGTTGAAGAAGGGTTACGTGTGGTGGGCTGAACGGACTCTTTCAGGATCCTGTGGCGGGCTGGCATCAGCCATGGGTGGCGATGGGTAGCGTCTGGACAAATGTGCCTGCAGGGGGGTTAGCTCTGGGGCAAGGCCTTGCAATCAACGATTGAAACAATGCACAGGCGTTGCAATGGCTACAGAGTGTCCGGGCTGGATGAACGGCTCCCAGGAGGGATCCGGAGCATCAGGTTGTTGTACCCCGGACCTCCACCAGTGTCACAATGCAGCGAAGATAGGATGGTCATCATTGCAACTTTGACATCTAACTCTCGTCATGTCGTCATAATGCTGTCATATTGTCATGATTGCCACGCTGTCTCGCAACCATCATTACTTCAGTAGCGTCAACCCATTGTCATCATGCTGTTGTCATTATAACATTTTTGTCGATCCGTTGATGTCATTCCTTGTTTTTCATTCTGTCATAAGCATGCAGTCATCGCTGAATCATGATTATGCCGCCGTTGTGAAGCCATCGTCGTTATTGTGCCATCACACAGATGCTATCGTCCATCCATTGTCATACCGTCGTCATGCCATCGTTGTCATTCCCGTTTCTTCATCCGTTTCTTCATCCGCTTCTTCATACTATTGTCGTGAGGCCATCATCTTGATAGAGTTGTCATGTCATTCTCCTCATGTCGTCGTTATTGTGTTGTCGTTGTGCCATCGTCATAATTTAAAGGGACCCTGAAACGCTTTTGACGATTTTCTACAAACGTACTGAGTCGTTAGAGTAGGTCCTTCTGATCATTAATTGACACATCTAAGTGCCCCATGTAAAGCGTGTAATTTATTATAAGATTTTAAAAATTCACATCGCTGCCGATCGCAGCACACTGCTCGGTGGAATTTTAAGCCGCCCCTACTCATATGACCGAAATCACCCATACGACGTCAGTGGGGTGAGCTATCTGATTGGCTGACAAGGGTGCGTGATCGATAATTTTTCCAACTTTATGGTAAACAAATGATCTTCGTAATAGTTGGAGTGTTAGTTAATTTGTTTTTATGAAAAGAAAGTAACGCAAGGAGAATGCACAAAAACAATTTTTCAGTACACTTAAGCACTTCCGGCACACAGCAAGTGTCGTCTGCTTGTGTTACAACGTACTCCATTTGGACGAGAGCTCCGCGGTCAGAGTCGGTCTGTCTTTTTGCGTGCACTATGATTCGACTTTATTGCCTTGTGGACTGCAAACGTAGCGACTGGCAATATGTCAAGCTGCGACATCGTGTCCCTTTGCAAGGCAGCGTACGAGCGAACTGGCTGCTGCGCATCAGACTGCCGCTCTCCGATCGGTGCCAGGATTTGCGTGTTTGTGGCCGTCACTTTACACCGGAAGATTACTAACGCAATAGCGTTTCGCAAGTCCGGTATTAGGGCAAATGCAAGCGCAAGGGGACAGAGTCTGACCGCTTGACTTTGCCGTAACGGGATGAGCCATGAGATGAGCAGAAGGGCAAATGTGAATGGTCTGCACGGTGCAGCCACCTGGTGGCACAGAGCTCAACCATACACAGTAGCAGCAACGAAGTGTATTCTTCTTTGCTGCTGGTGTGTATTTTTCGCGGGAGTGTAATCATCAACACATTGTTTTTATAAATGTTTAAAATGTTTTACACTTGGTTAGAGCAATATTAGCGCTTCGTTTGGATGGTTAAGCGGTGCGCCAACAAGTGTATGGGCCGTGCAGACCGATCAGGCCGCTCACGTACGTCTACGCTAAAGTTCCTTCATCAGCTTGAGTTTATGCCTCCAGTCATTTGCCAGAATGACCAGCTTGCCTGTGGTTACCGGAATACAAGACAAGTTCGGAGCTACGACAGAATGCTCGCAACGCACGCTGCTTCGATAGCTCTCGCTTGGGGTCGACGGTCAAGCGGCTAGTGGAGAGGTCTCGCGCGGGTGGGGGCAGGCTCCAAAACAACTGGAAGTGGACGATGTGACGTTGCATCGTGACACAGAACCAGTGAAGGCGGAGCTTAGCCCAGCTCGCTCGGCGAACGTGTTGAGGAGGAAAAGCATGGCTCGGGAGGTGGGTAACTTCTAATCGCTTGTAGGTCCATTAATATGTAACGCTTCACTTAAATTGTGGTGCGAATGTTCTACTTAAGCTGTACCCTACGTGTCTACAAAATTTGTCGGAACCGTTTTAGGGGCCCTCTAAGAATCGACTTGTCACTGTCATCAAGCATTCGTCATTATACACCTTTGCAGTTCCTCGATACCATTCCTTCTTCATCATTCCATCATCACCTAGTCAGTGTTATCCAATTGTTGTCATGCCTCCATGCTCATGGACAACATTGGCAAGTGAGTCCCATAGCAAAGTGTGATGATATTGGAGTATATGACATATCGCAAATGTAATAAAATGTCTCAGAATTACCACTACATGTGTTGCATAAACGTGACTTCAGTAATATTGTCTGTGGCTACATTGCTCGATTGCTATTTGCATTACCATCGACGGTCATCGTGAGATGTGTTCTGTCAGAATTTTTTTATGTTGATAGCATACTTAACTTTTCAGTGTCATATTTTAATGCAGTCGAACCCGCCTATATCGAACTTGCAAGAAAATGCCTATCGGTTCGATATAGGGCATAATTTGATGTAAGCCTGCGATAAATCATCCATTTGATTGGATGTCATAAAAGCACATACCATTTATAGTATCACTTTATTGAAGAAAATAGCTTAGTTTCGCATGAAATAGTCCTGTATTTTCTTCTGCTTGGGCAATTTCGCTGCCTGGAATGCATGCACTTCTCCACATTGTCTAAAGACTTGGAGCAGCTAAGGCCGCAACCTTCCACATTCGCGCAGAACCACTGGACTAGTGTGAGTGCACCAGTCACCTCAGAGGATGTGGGCAAAGGACCATCGTTGCTTTCCTCATTGTGCCCACTTTCACTAGTGCTCAGTACAATGCCGGCAATGTAGTCTTTGTTCTCGGGCTCTCCCATGTTCGCGACACCACCATCTGCACTTGCAAACGTTGACTTGTCAACAGCTTCCGCAAATTCTGACAGCTCACTCCAAACTAAGGCAACACCGGCAATGGCTTCATCGCACTCATCAGAATTTACAGTCATCACCGGGCACTTAGAAGCCAGCATGTCTGGAGCAATTTCGGATGAACTACTTGTACATGACCGTGCATATGCGTCGGGCGCCATGAGCACTGGGTCGTGTGTTTGTCTGCTTTAGCCCTAATCTCCCTGTTATTCTTCAAGATCGTGCTGAGAGTGTTCCTCGGAATCTTGCACCCTGCGGGGTCATCCGACTTCTCACTGCGTTCGACCCAATTTATGATTTCAAGCTTCACTGCAAAAAGCAAATTCTGCTGCTTCATCAAGGCAACACTGCGGGAGAAGGCCCACAAGGTGCAAACACAATGAAGCAGAAAAGCAGTGAGACAACTCGCACTTGCGTCATCTTGCACTACGAGGGCACGAAAGCCTCTGATTGGCTGTCTGAGCAAGCGGTGCTGGCGGGCCAAGATAATTTTTGCAGGGGGTGTCGACCACTTGCCCAATGCAGCACGGCCACGGTAGGGAGAGCGGTTGGACGTAGCCGTGCCGCCGAGTTTCGCCGCCACCGCAAGGGAAAGCCAACTTCTGGGGGCACTTTTGTGCCGCTTATTGTTCAAAATATCGGGAGTCGCTGCTGTTTTTGTTCGATGTCAGTGTAATTTTTGCGTTGTCCATCCGGCGGGTGGACAACGCTCCAAAAATAAAAATTTCATGCAGTGAGGACGTCGATAAAATGCGCAACCCATTATGAAGGCTGCAAGGTGAGACCACTGTTCTGCGCACTGAGAGAGCTGTTAGGAGTGGTACTACGCCACATCTTATCAGGCTGGTCAAATGTGTCAAGGGGACACATAGCTGTTGATTTTCTGATAGTCTAGCGGGAGTGAAAGCAATATGCGCATGCGTTGCTCGCCATGCATTTTATCTCTTCGCAGAAGTTGCTGTCTACTTTTTTTATTTCTTTATCTTCTATGTTCTAACTTTCGAAGTACTATTCTTTAGTTGGCCCGTTTGCTTTTGTCTGGATGCTTTGTATGTCTACTTGTATCGTGACATGCGTCAGGATAAATCATGGTTTCATTTTCTGTCACTGCTGATGAAACTTGTTGTTAAAGCCATATCCTTCGTTTGTCTGTTCCCAACTTCGCAGTATGCTATTTATAAATGCAGATCTTTATTGCAGTGTCATGTTTACATAATATTGCGTGTAAATCAAACTGTATGTACTTATATGCTGACCCATACAAATCATCAATGAGCATATCCTGTATCAGTCCGACCACTCTGATGTCCGATATTGTGGAAAGATGTAAATCACCTTTAACTTTTATGCATTTGAATATGCAGTCAGCATGTCAAAAATATGACGACTTTTGTATGTTTTTACATGAATTTGGGTTTTCTTTCTCAGTTATAATGCTAACTGAGACATGGTACAATGATCATGACACTATACATTTAGACGGATGCAGGGCTGTTTATTTGAATAGGAAATCGAGAAGGGGTGGCGGTGTTTGGATGTTTGTAAGCTTGTGTATTAGCTGCGACTATCTAGATAATCTTTCATGGTCCACAGCTGATATTGAAATTATTTGTTTAAAATGCGACAAATTTCTGTTTGCTGTGGTGTATAGACCACCTGATGGTAATTTGAGCAAGTTTTTCAATGTCTAGATGCTGTTTTTTCGTATGTTAATGCAAATCAATACACTTTAATTTTAGGAGGTGACTTAAACATCAATATGTTGGTTAAATCTACCAAGCAAAGTGAATTATCAGCAATCCTCGATTCTCATTTTTTGTCAAATATAATAACCGCCCCTACACGTATTACTGCAAACAGCGCAACACTTATAGACCTTTTCATTACCAACCTATCACTTGATGACCTATTTTCTGATACCATTAATTTGACCCTTAGCGACCATTTGCCCATTTATTTAGTCACTGACATCTCATACGGCAAAATACATCACTGCAAAAATAATATATCAGGACATCAGCACTGTTTCACTGTCTCAGTTCCGAGATGAACTCGTCACGACTGGTTGGAACGAGGTTCTTGTGTGCTCTTCGGCTGATGCCGCATATGAGCGTTTCATTGAAATTTTTTCCTTTCTCTATAAACGATGTTTCCCTTACAAAGAAATAACAAAGCCAAAACGTGCACGTAAACCTTCGCTAACAATAAGTCACTTAAAAATGATACGTACAAAAAACAGGCTGTACGAGGTGTTCTTGAAAAATCGAGATTTAGATGCACTAAAAATGTTTAAGACTTACAGAAACAATCTTGCCAAAATATTAAGGCAAGCCAAACATAATTATTACTTTCCTATCTTCGACGGCATCATAGACACCAAACAAATGTGGAAAAGCCTAAACACAATTATATTTTCACATAAAACAAGCACCCCACGTCAATGAAATTAAAATTGAAAAACATGTATTTAAGGGAAAAGCATTGGCCAATAAATTTAATGACCACTTTAGTTCTTTATCGAACAGTACTCACGATGGGAATGCATTACGTTATTTACCCACGCCAATAACACCCTCGATATTGATTTGCCCCACAGAACAATCTGAGGTAACTAATGTTTTTATGAAACTTAAAAAAAGTAAAAGCGAAGGCATTGGCGGCATAAAAATGGAACCGGTTATTTTTGTCATCGATTTATTAGTACCTTGTTTGGCCCATATATATGATCTTGTTTTAAGCACAGGTCTGTTCCCTCAGCGTATGAAAAAGGCCAAGGTCGCGGTACTTTACAAAAGTGGCAACAAAAATGAAATGAGTAATTACAGACCAATATTGGTATTGCCAATATTTTCAAAGGCTCTGGAAAAAATTATTTTCACTGGACTTTCTAAGTTTTTGGACATGCATTCTGTGATTACAGCAGCACAATACGGTTTCAGGTCAGGTGTATCGACAGAGACAGCACTTCTACATCAGAAAGAGGTCGTACTAGGCAACATTGAAGCAAGAAAGCTCACACTAGGCGTATTCATCGATTTTACAAAAGCGTTTGGTAGGATCGATCACCAAACATTGTTAGAAAAATTGCCCTATTATGGCATCAGAGGCATTGCATTTGACTTAATAAGGAGCAATCTTAGCGATCGGTACCAGTGTGTGTCAATAAATAGGGAAATATCTATGCCCCGAAAAATCAAATGTGGTGTACTGCAGGGAAGTATATTAGGCCCTCTTTTATTTAACCTTTATATTAATGATATTGTAAGCATAAGATTGATCAATAACATACATTATCTATGCAGATGACACGAGCTTATTTTTTACAGGAGCAAACCTAGATGAGTTGATTCAAGCAGCTAATGAAACTTTACACAATTTATCCGAATGGTCTTGTCGTAATTCGTTACAAATCAAGAGCTCTAAAACCAATGCCATTCTTTTCCGTGCGAAAAGAACGGCCTGCAAGTACTCGCATAAACTACTACGAAATAATTTTGAAATTGAACTTTCAGAGACTGTCAAAACATTAGGTATTATCTTTCATCAACATATACTGTGGGATTCTCACATTAATGAATTATGTATTAAGCTAAGAAAAGCCCTAGGTATGTTAAGGAGGTGTCAGTCATTTCTGACGGTTCCCCAGAAACTTCATATATTTAATGCGCTTTTTAGTTCCTACCTACGCTACTGCCAGTTGGTATGGGCATCTGGAACTCAAACATCAAAGAAAAAGTTATATACACTTCCGAAGTGTGCTTTACAGGCTGTTGCAGATTTAGGCTATAGAGATCATACATCTCATTTATTTATGAAGTTTAAGGTATTAAAATTCAGTGTTGCCTATGAACATCAATTGTTGTTGTAATTGAGGTCTGAAATTCGCAGAAATAGCCTAACCTTAAGAGGTTTAGCGCATTTACAGCCGAACATTTCATTGCGTCCCATCAGAAATTCTGAACACTGGCACATTCCCCGAACACGAACGAATTACGGTCTCCAAATGTTAAAATTCACCATTCCACACATACTCAATACGTTCAAGCTTACAGAAAATCACTTGCATGTCCTTTCAGGAAAGGAGCTATTCAACATGTTCACATAATCCGCTACAAGCCTAGAAAAATTCTGTCGAAATAAAGCAGTCCTTTCTGTTTACAGTATGTCTTACTGTTATGTTACCTTGCAATAATTTTCTTGTCATTGGTTTTGTTTTTTTGTGGGTGAATGATTGATGTACTTTTAGGCACCCAAGGGCACATATAATTATGTCTACTTGACAATAATCGTACAAGTTTTATTTATTTATTTTGTTTCTTTTTCTATCATACGTTAAGACTGTATGAAGTTTGCTGTGCTGTCGTCCTGCTGCCTTGTACGGATGGGAGGTGGGGCTAGTCAAGCTGCATCAGCGCAGCTTTTTTCCCACTTTCCACTCCACAACACGTTCTGTGTAAAACACACTGTACTGTTGGTGGTGAAAATAAACTTCAACTTCATATACTGATTGTAACTATGCCATGTTCAGAAATTGTTTGATATAGAATAATTTGATGTAAACGGGTTTGATATAGTCTGGTTTGACTGTATATTATTTACGCGTTTACACAGTGGCTCATTTTAGGCCTCTCTACAGCCATGCTACATCCACAATTCATGTACCATTGTCAACTAATAAATACCGTGTGTCTGGCACTTTTTGACCAGACAAGGCCTTTGCATCAAAAAGTAGTCAAGGTCACCATCTGTTTATGTGCTTCATGTGGCAGTATTACATCTGCAATAAACTTCAGACATGCATAAATGTTCAACCTGTTGATATGATAAATTTAAGAATTACGATAATGATCTATAGGGTGTTGTGGGTCAAGGGCCAGTATTTTATTTATTTATTTATCACAGTACCCCCAGCGCCAGTTTGGCATTACAGTGCGGGGGGAAGTACATATATCATTGACAAATTAAAGCATTAATATAGAACAAGAGAAAAATTACAGTTCTGGGCAAATTGCTGACTCAAAGAAGATAAGCAGAGCATAATCGTACATGCACGAAGCGAAACAAAGCAGTTCTGGTGACGCAAGCACAAGGTGCAGAAAGGAAATGCAAATCACACGGCTGAACCAAAGGCATCGCTTGAAGATAGCGATACGTCACGAGGCAACCTGTTCCATTCACTGACTGCCTTAGGAAAAAAAGACATCTTAAACAGCTCTGTTCTACATCTATACTCTTTAATCTATAATCTCTTTAATCTCTTTAAGTGGCTGGTTGCACCTTGCAGAAGTGTACTCTGGTGCCTTTATGTAGCTATCACGATTGAGGCCAGTTTTAGAATGATATGTATTGCACAAAAATTTTAATCTCAACGCCATTCTACGATTTTGAAGTGTATTCCAGCCTCAGTTTTCCTTTGTTTGGGATGAGCTAAAATACCGAGCATAATTTTGAACCACAAAATGGGCTGCTAAGCTTTGTTCTATTGTTTCACTATGTCTGTCACAATCCAGGGGTCCCAGGTGGTGCAAACATATTCCAGTACTGGCCTTACGTTAGTCTTGTAAAGTAAGTTCCTTGTCTCTAAAGGAAAGCATTCCGCATTTCTACGTAACATGCCAAGGACTCTACACGCTTTAGCAATTATACAGTTAACATGATGGTGGCAGCATAGTTCAGGGGTCAAGTACACACCAAGGCGTTTATATTCACACACGGATGCAAGATTTGTCCCGTTAATGCTATAGCATATCTGCACAGCTTTATCAATATTTATACCCATGTCCCATTTGTCACACCACTCTGCAACCTTGTTTAAATCCTTCTGTAGTTAATTGTAATCATCGAGACCTTTCATAACACGATAAAAAATGCAGTCATCTGCAAACAAGCAGATAAATGATATGGCAATGTCATTCATGTATAACAAAAACAATAGCCAACCCAAAACCGAACCTTGAGGCACCTCTGATGACACATCAACATCATGCGACCATTTACCGTCAACAACTGCACATTGTATCCTACAATTTAAGTATATTTTTATTCATTCAACAACCCTTTTACTTATGTTGTACCATGACAATTTTTCAAGCAGCAAAGAGTGGGGAACTACGTCAAAAGCCTTCCTTAAATCTAAAAAGATGCAATTTACACAACCCCCTTTGTCAAGGGTGGATGCTAAGTCATGCATTAATTCTGTAAGCAAAGTAATACAAGAAAAACCACTTCGAAATCCATGTTTCTGAGGGATCAATAAGGAAAACAAATTTAAGTGGCTCATAATGTTGCTAAAAAGTACATGCTCAAATATCTTGCAAATTACACTAGTCAAGGACACTGGCCGATAATTAAACACAGATTTTCTAGGTCCTTACTTCGGAATAGCAACCTCATTGGCAATTTTCCAGTCTGCAGGTAATATTCCGCATGTCAAGGACTTAGCAAAGAGCACATAAAGGTATTTAGACAACGAGCCTGCACAAGCGGAAAGCACAAAGTTCGGCAAGTTGTCGGGACTGCTGGCACTAGTGGTACTTAAATGCTCAAGTTGTAGTTGAATAGCCCTCTGATCAGCCTGTAGTGAAACATTGGATCAATGTTAGTTGTGCATGCAGAAACAACAGAACTGAACAAGGAGCTAAAACCTTCTGCCTTATTGAAGCTATCATGAACAAGAGACCCATTGTGTTTGAGCACAGGAATTGACACTTCGTCTTTTCTATTCCTCTGGATAAATTGCCAGAATTCCCAAGGGTTACCTTTAGCCTAGAATGAATAGAAGTATAAAAAATACTTTTCGCATGTGATATTGCGGACTTTGCGTCATTTGAAGCTTGTTGCAATTGTTGCTTTCTCTGGGGTGTCAGTTTCTTTCTGTACACCGTGTATACTCGATTTCTTTTTCCCAGTGCCCTATGAACTTCCCTCGTGAACCACGGCTTACTTCTACCCCGCCCCGCCATCATTTTCCATGGCGGGACGAATTGGTCCCGCAACTCGAAAATCTTCTTTTTAAGTAAATGCCACACTTTGTCTACGTTCAGCTACTCTGACAATGTTTCAAATACGTCGTAATACGAGTCAAGTGGCAAAGAAATTTCATTCACTTGAGCCTTTCGGTAGCTGTATATTCGTCTACCTGCGCTATTAGCAACTTTAATGTACTCCAATTTCAGTTTGCACAAAACTGCGTTATGGTCACTTATGCCTGGCAAGATGAGCACAGGTTCTGTATCCACAGGCAAATTAGTAAAAAGCAAGTCTAACACATTATTTCGACGCGTAGGTTGGCATACCAACTGTGATAGTGCAAATAAGTTGCATAATTTCATCAATTCCTTTGCCGACTCACTAGATACATTAAGTATTGTGGAATTTTGCATCCAGTTAATTTAGGGTAAACTGAAATCACCACCAATCACTAAGGAGTCATAATTTATCACTTCTACATCTTCCACTAGCTTATTTAAAACCTGTACCTTACTGCCAGGAGGCCTGTAAAAGGAACAGACTGCCAGCGATTTTCCATTTTTCAAACAAAGTTGCACCCAGACAGCCTCTGTAGAATCATCTGAGTTGCTTAACATCTGCAACAGTGTTTTCTGATCAACAAGAATAAACACACCACCCCCGTGACATTCTCTATCTTTTCTATAACTAATGTAGTTGCTAGGGGAGACATCACAATCCCTATCGTTGCCATCTAACCACGATTCAGGGCTCAAAATCACAGATGGTTTACTCATCTCAGTCAAGTTAAAAAATTCATCTGTTTTGTTTCGGAGGCTTCTGCAGTTGACGATAAGGAACGATAACAATGCGCCTTTCTCTCGGCTTTGTCAAACAACTCGCACAACCTTCCCCTCGGATTCATTGTAAACATACTTGACTGCAAGGCAGATGGGGATGAGAGTGAACGCATGGTAACATGATCAATCATGTGCTAGGATGGATGCAGGAATGCGTGCCTATCTGCCCTGTTCCCCATCCCACGTGTCTCTTCCTCGCACACAGGCCACACACCATATCTTGGAGGTAACCTGCGGCAAATGAAAAAAAGAAAAAATGAGCCCAGACGGATGGTGCTTTGATGCGGGTTGTATTCCCGCGTGCCTAGTGCTGGTGGTTGCTTAATCTAAAGTTTCAGAGACATGGTGTGATGCATTCATTTGCATTGTGAAAGCGAGTTCGTGGTCATTGAGTGTGATCTCTTTATTGTGCCTGAGTGCATGTGACACCAATATAACTATGAACCATAGTTTGTGTAGTCTCTTTGCTATCGCAATCAGTGCTCAGCCTTTCTGGCAAAACTGACATTTCTTTCTTTGCTCAGGATGAATGTCCACAGCTTCTTACACTTTTGATGATTATGAATTATTGGCATCCCCTTTGAAATGGGGCAGCGACAAATCGTCACCTAGCCTGCTTTATTTAATCAGGTATGCCATAATTGTTTTTCATTCTAGCATTATTTGTAGATCTCCTTAATTGTTTTTTTTTCTTCCTGAAAACTTCTCTATCTACCTTGTAGCGCTATTTATTCCTGTAACAAATCCGGTCACTTGCTTGTAGTTACATTTAGTAACTGCAAGTAATTTCCCCTATGTTTTCTTTGGTGTCATTGTTTGTTGGCTTCTTATGATATGATTAATAAAAATCAGGCCCCTTGGTTAACCCCCTTTCTTCTTGCTTGTTACATAATGAGGGGCTCTGATCCAGCAGTATTGATGCCCTCAGGTAGCATATCTGGGTTTATTGACCAGTTTCCTTCGCCCAAAAAGATCACATACTTTTGACGCCTGCGGCAGAAAGGATGTTCCATGTCCGCTGCCAAGGTTCGTCAGTGGTGGTGCTGGCTAACACTTCCAGGGTAAGTTCTAGCAGTAAACAAAAATACCCAAGAAAGTGGACAAGAAAACGGCGCCGCGGTAGCTCAGTTGGCAGAGCATCGCACGTGTAAGCGAAGACGTGGGACCATTTCCCACCTGCGGCTAGTTGTTTTTTCATCCACTTTCATTTCCATTAGTTTATCATTTCTTTAATTCAGTGAGTAAGTACAAGCAATTTCCCCTACATTTTCCTTGGTGTCATTGTTTGTTGGCTTCTTATGATGTACGGTATGCTACACATGGTGGCTTGGAAAAGTTAGCTTTGAGGCAGTTGCTTTAAAAGAGTATGCTGTTATGCTTCTAAAAGATTGTGTTAATATTTGGTAATGATGCTGAATGTGTTAGAACTAGGTTAGTTCGTGATGGTTGCACAGTGTGCTTGTTTGGATTAACAAGTTTGTTGTGGTCCATTCCATCAGCATGTTTAATAGCACTGTCGACAATTTAAGGTGGATATTTCTGTTTGGTGAGGGCATCTTGAAGTTTCTTGCAGGTATAAATAAAATTTGAATCTGGAGAACATATAATATTAAAGCGGAGAGCTTGGTTATAAGGTATGCCAGCTTGCAAAGCTTTGTATCGAAGTTTTTGAAATTACCGCGGTACTGATGCCTATCTGTGGGTTTTCCAAAGAGCTTAGTTGGCCGTTTATTAGCACATAGAGTCACTGTGATAGCAAGGAAACTGATTCATATGCTTGAGTATGATTTAGAGAAAGTGATGGAGGGGTGAGCATTATTGAAGTTAGCAGTGTGTTCAAACGGGCTGGTTGGCTCATATCTGGAATAAAAAACAGAAACCGTCCGACACAGGACGAGTGAGTAAAGAGCACAGGAGAGAGTGCTGACTAGCAACGAACTGCTTTATTTGCAGAAGCAGCATATAAAGACATGATTGAAGGGGACATAAAGAACAGAAAAAGAAGGATAAGCGTTAGCCACGGAGATAATCCAGTTCTTTTGCTTATAGCGTGAGGGACGCAGAACTGCCACATGCGTCGCTACTTGTGAATATCGAAAATGCCTCAAAGATTTCTGGCGTGCCTTTTTCATTATATCTTCCAATTATTTTCTTAAAGATTGGGGTGCAACCACACATGCTACAATGGGCAGCCAGATGACTGTACGGGTTTCCTTTTAGTGAAGTGGCATGCTCGTGCAGGCGATCATTAATGCACATCCCCGTTTGTCCAATATAGCAACGTTTACAAATGAGCGGGATTTTATAGACAACCTGCGTTGTACTGTCAATGAAGCTGCGAACATGATTCTTTTAGCAACCTTTTTTGCGACAGTATCCACCCTGCTGACTATTTTGCACAACCCACTCAGTTTATTAGGGGCATTGCACACAACCCTCACTCCTGCCTAAGCCGCAATTTTCGTAATGCTATTGGAAACACGGTATACATAAGGAACGGCAATTCTAGATTTCGAAGGCTGTTTCGAACTGCACAGCTTCTTTTACGGCGTTCTTTAACTCTTTTATGTTTGTTTTATATTTATGTTCTGTGTTTGCGAGCTGCTCTCAAGCGTTTGGGCGAGAGTTCTGTTGAACAGAGCTTTTCAGCACAAGTTAACTGACTAACATCAGCAGGCTACCCAACCAGCGTGTTGTGCAGCGTTGCTGGTGACCTGGTAAAAGAGTTGAAGAATGGCGGAAAACAGACTATGCAGTCACAGCCTTCGAAATCTAGACTTGCCGTCATCCCTTATGTAGCAAGCATGTTACGCCCCCTCGGGCATAATCTTCGTTGGCCTGCCAGGCTCGGTGGCCTGCAAAGCTCAGTTAGGCAACATTGGTCATCATCATCATTATCAGCCTGGGGCCGTATTCTGTAGCGGTGTAGCGGTTCAGTCTGGCTGTTACGTCTGGATTACGTCACTCGGAGAAAGAGTGGAACGGGGCGGCGTGAAGGGAACCAATCAACGAGCGGCGGTCTGCCGCAAGATCACGTCATCATTTTTGTTTGTACTTGGGGGACGGTATAGCAATTGAAGGATGTTGCTGGTTTGATAAAAAAACATTGGTTTGTATAGAACACTTGCAAATATAATTTTCAGTAATAAATGTGAGCTTGCGGCACAGACGGCTAGTGGGAGTTGTAATTTTATTTGTGTTGTTTTCCTATTTAGTCGCTAGGTGGCGTACCATATGTTATGCAAACAACTTGCCTCGCTTTGTTAACGTTTTGGACTTGTTCGCACGCCAAAACCGAAACGATGTCGTTGCACAAGGACAGGCAGCTGGGTCCTGTTTCAGCAAGGCAGTGCGAAATACTGGTTTCATTTCTCGAGGAGCACCCCTACCTAGCAAAGGCGTCGTGTGTGTTGGGCCACCAGCTGACGGCGGCTTTCTGTTGCGCCGTGGATGGGAATCTAACCCATCCTTTTTCTTTCCTAACAACCGTAATGGCCTTGGCAACAGCTGTAATGATCCAGCTGACCGAAGGCTGCGACAGTGCAATCGCTTGTTCATTCCCAACACACTGTTGAAAGCTCCCAGTGGCAAAAAACCGCAGCGCGCACTGCACTTTCATCGTAGTGTCGACACCATGAAATATTTGAGGTCCGAGATGTTCTTCCAGTGCATCGCAAAGACGTCGCACTATAACTTTGGAGAGCCTAAAATGCCTTCGAAACTCTTCTTCGGCCATGCCGAATGCGTCCCGTCGTTGCCTCTCGTCGCGTCATTGTCTTTCGGCGCTCGCCAGCAGCACAATCAAAGGAGCTGCCATAGCTGTCTCTGTCTCGTCTCGTCTAGGTGCCGGCTTGTCAGCTGGCGCGAGACTAGCTAGCAGCCACGGTTGCCCTAGCAACTCTCGACATCATGCTCGCCACCGCGCGTGACCCTCGAGCGAAGCACTTCTCCGCGGTTCCTCTCGTCGCAGGGAACCGGTTCCTTTCCAGATAATTGACAACATGTGTGACGTCAACAAAATTTGTCGTCCCGCCCACCAGGGATGACGACAACGAAGCGCCGACTAATGCCAACAGCCAGACCGAACCGGTTCCAAAGCGAACCGCTACAAAATACGGCCCCTGGTTGTGCCCACTGCAGGGCAAAGGCCTCTCCCATACTTCTCCAACAACCCCGGTCATGTACTAATTGTGGCCATGTTGTCCCTGCAAACTTCTTAATCTCATCTGCCCACCTAACTTTCTGCTGCCCCCTGCTACGCTTCCCTTCCCTTGGAATCCAGTCCGTAACCTTTAATGACCATCGGTTGTCTTCCCTCCTCATTACATGTCCTGCCCATGCCCATTTCTTTTTCTTAATTTCAACTAAGATGTCATTAACTCACGTTTGTTCCCTCACCCAATCTGCTTTTTTCTTATCCCTTAACGTTACACCCATGATTCTTCTTTCCATAACTCGTTACGTCGTCCTCAATTTAAGTAGAACCCTTTTCGTAAGCCTCCAGGTTTCTGCCCTGTAGGTGAGTACTGGTAAGACACAGCTATTATGCACTTTTCTCTTGAGAGATAATGGCAACCTGCTGTTCATGATCTCAGAATGCCTGCCAAATGCACCCCAGCCCATTCTTATTCTTCTGATTATTTCAGTCTCATGATCCGGATCCACAGTCACTATCTGTCCTAAGTAGATGTATTCCCTTACCACTTCCAGTGCCTCACTACCTATCGTAAACTGCTGTTCTCTTTCGAGACTGTTAAACGTTACTTTAGTTTTCTGCAGGTTAATTTTTAGACCCACCCTTCGGCTTTGCCTCTCCAGGTCAGTGAGCATGCATTGCAGTTGGTCCCCTGAGTTACTAAGCAAGGCAGTATCATCAGCGATGTTCAAGTTACTAAGGTATTCTCCTCTTATCCACAATTCGTCCCAATCCCGGTCGCTGAATACCTCCTCTAAACACGCTGTGAATAGCATTGGAGAGATCGTATCTCCTTGCCTCACGCCCTTCTTTAGCGGGATTTTGTTGCTTTTTTTATGGAGGACTATGGTGGCTGTGGAGCCGCTATAGATATCTTTCAGTATTTTTACATACAGCTCGTCTACACCCTGATTCTGTAATGCCTCCATGACTGCTGAGGTTTCGACAGAATCAAACGCTTTTTCGTAATCCATGAAAGCTATATATAAGGGCTGGTTATATACCACACATTTCTCTATCACCTGATTGATAGTGTGAATATGGTCTATTGTTGAGTAGCCTTTACAGAATCCTGCCTGGTCCTTTGCTTGACAGAAGTCTAAGGTGTTCCTGATTCTATTTGCGATTACCTTAGTAAATAGTTTGTAGGCAACTGACAGTAAGCTGATCGGTCTATAATTTTTCAAATCTTTGGCGTCCCCTTTCTTATGGATTAGGATTATGTTAGCGTTCTTCCAAGATTCCGGTATGCTCGAGGTCATGAGGCATTGCGTATACAGGGTGGCCAGTTTCTCTAGAACAATCTGCCCACCAGCCTTCAACAAATCTGCTGTTACGTGATCCTCCCCAGCTGCCTGCCCCCTTTGCATAGCTCTCAAGGCTTTCTTTACTTCTTCCGGTGTTACCTGTGGGGTATCGAATTCCTCTAGACTATTTTCTCTTCCATTATCGTCGTTGGTGCCACTGGTACTGTATAAATCTCTATAGAACTCCTCAGCCACTTGAACTATCTCATCCATATTACCTAGTAATGATATTGCCGGCTTTGTCTCTTAACGCATACATCTGATTCTTGCCAATTCCTAGTTTCTTCTTCACTGCTTTTAGGCTTCCTCCATTCCTGAGAGCATGTTCAATTCTATCCATATTATACTTCCTTATGTCAGCTGTCTTACGCTTGTTGATTAACTTAGAAAGTTCTGCAAGTTCTTTTCTAGCTGTAGGGTTAGAGGCTTTTATACATTAGCGTTTCTTGATCAGATCTTTCATCTCCTGCCATAGCTTACTGGTATCCTGTCAAACGGAGTTACCACCGACTTCTATTGCACACTCCTTAATGATGCCCACAAGCTTGTCGTTCATTGCTTCAATACTAAGGTCCTCTTCTTGAGTCAAAGCCGAATACCTGTTCTGTAGCTTGATCTGGAATTCCTCTATTTTCCCTCTTACCGCTAACTCATAGATCGGCTTCTTAGTACCAGTTTCTTCCATTCCCTCCTCAGGTCTAGGCTAATTCGAGTTCTTACCATCCTATGGTCACTGCAGCGCACTTTGCTGAGCATGTCCACATCTTGTATGATGCTAGGGTTAGCGCAGAGTATGAAGTCTATTTCATTTCTAGTCTCGCTGTTCGGGCTCCTCCACGTCCACTTTTGGCTATCCCGCTTGCTGACGAAGGTATTCATTATCCGCACATTATTCTGTTCCGCAAACTCTACTAATAACTCTCCCCTGCTATTCCAAGTGCCTATGCCATATTCCCCCACTGCTTTGTCTCCAGCCTGCTTCTTGCCTACCTTGGCATTGAAGTCGCCCATCAGTATAGTGTATTTTGTTTTCACTCTACCCATCGCTGATTCCACGTCTTCATAGAAGCTTTCGACTTCCTGGTCATCATGACTGGATTTTGTACCACTTATTAAGTTTCACAACAAGACCTGCCACCCTCTTGTTAATGCTATAGAATTCCTGTATGTTACCAGCTATATTCTTATTAATCAGGAATCCTACTCCTAGTTCTTGTCTCTCCGCTAAGCCTCGGTAGCACAGGACGTGCCCACTTTTTAGCACTGTATATGCTTCTTTTGGCCTCCTAACTTCACTGAGCCCTATTATATCCCATTTACTGCCCTCTAATTCCTCCAATAGCACTGCTAGACTCGCTTCACTAGATAACGTTGCAGCGTTAAACGTTGCCAGGATTCCAATGGCGGCCTGTCTGGAGCCAGGAATTTTTAGCAATCTCATTGAACATTGGTCACCACACCAATAAACACCGGCGAGCACAGCTGCTCGGCGATCAGTCATCGTTCGTCACCTCCACGCTGTGGACTGTCCGTCTAACGGAAGGTGCCTCGAGCCCTCCCTTGTTCACGGACCCGGGCGGATCGTGACACTGGCTACGAGTACCCACGGACCGTCCCACGCCACTGCGAGCGGCGAAACACCGCCCCCATTTGCTGCCGCCATGCCGCTGTACGGAAGGCTCGAGCCATGCGAAGGAAATGGGTCCCCCTGGCCACTTTACGAAGAACAAGTCCACGTGTTTTTCCAGGCTAATGACACACCCGAGGTCAGACAGCGGGACATTTTCGTGGCCAGCTGTGGGACCCGCATCTTCCGTCTCCTGCTTGATTTTCTCCAGCTAGCCACACTGCATGTTAAGACGCTGGGTAAGCTGCTCGCCATACTACGCTCGCATTTCAACCCGGCACCGTCCACACTAGTGGAGCGTTTCCGCTTCCACAACCAGAGTTACCAGGAAGGAGAGACCCTCTGGCAGTTCGTTGCTGCGCTATGAGGGTTAGCGAGTGCCTGCACCTTCGGAAACCAGCTAGACTCGCTGCTCCGAGACCGTTTCGTCTGCGGCATCAACAACGCTGCCATGCTGACGCGACTCCTGGAGCTTCCTGACCCTTCGCCGGA
Source organism: Dermacentor andersoni (assembly GCF_023375885.2). NCBI lineage: Eukaryota > Metazoa > Arthropoda > Arachnida > Ixodida > Ixodidae > Dermacentor > Dermacentor andersoni. The sequence goes on from NC_092820.1 coordinate 14,620,464, forward strand.
CGATGCCGTGAAGGCAGCGCTGGCAATGGAAACTGCCGCCAAGGACACCGGCGAGATTTCCAGTGCGACTGGTTCACCATTGGCGAAAGCAGCGGTCAACAAATTGGCGACAAAGGGCAGTACCTGCGGTCGCTGTGGTGGTGCCCACTCCCCCTCACAGTGCCAGTTCTCTCAAGCACAATGCTTCACGTGCAGGAAAACTGGGCACCTGGCATGTGTACGCTGAAGGGGGAGGACGAACAGCAAACAGCAGCAGCAGCCTGGTTCAAGCCCAGGTACCACACAAGCCTGCGGCCAGGGTACCCGTCGCAAGGGTACGCGGCGGGGGCGTGTGGCCTCAGGCTTAAGTTCTTTCGTGGCCAGGCTCCACGTCGTGGCCGAGGACCCGCCGATTCTTGACATGTGGCACACAGGCTTTGTTCCGTCCTCTGTGCCGTCGTGCATGCTGACCGTCGAAATCTGCGGGCACCCCATTTCCATGGAGCTGGACACAAGGGCCAGCGTGTCGGTCAAGGCCGGGAAACTCTTCAGGCATACTTTTACCGGCTTGTCTGTCGAGGCTTCGGGTATGATGCTGCACAGCTACTCCGGGCAGCTCTCCCAGGTCCAGGGTCAGGCACAAGTCAGCATTTGCTTTGGTGACAGGGAGGCGACCCTTCTCCTTTATTTAACCAAGGGGTCACCGATGCTGCTGGGCCAAAACTGGATTCATGCACTGGGCGTTCGTCTGCCAGAGTACCAGGAAGCCAACCTGCATGTGGTGAAAGACGTTGCCAGCCTCCTGACCGAGTTCATGTCTCTGTTCCAGCCAGGAGTGGGAACATTCACCGGCATGACGGCTGGCATCTATGTACCTGAGGAGCCCGGCCTCGATTTTTCAAGCCTCGCCCACTGCCGTTCGACTTGAAGGACGGGGTCACCCAGGAGCTGGAACAGTTACAGCGAGAGGGCATCCTGGTGCCCGTCAAGACATCTGAATGGGCCGCTCCCATTGTACCAGTCCTCAAGCGAGATCGCAGTGTCAGTATCTGCGAGGATTTCAAGGTTACCATCAACCCCGTCGCTACTGTCGAGAAGTACCCGCTGCCCCAGATTGAAGATCTCTGGTCAGCGTTGTCCGGTGGACAGAAGTTCACCAAGCTCGACCTCAGAGATGCTTACCAGCAGCTGGTGCTCCAGGATGCCTCCCAGAAGTATGTCACAATATCGACAACTTTGGGGCTCTTTCAGTACACGCGCTTACCGTTTGGCATGGCCTCAGCCCCAGCCATACTTCAGAGGGAGGTGGACAACCTCTTCAGGGGCATGAGGCACGTGGCGGTGTACTTGAATGACATCCTAGTTACTGGCAGCGATGACGGGCACCACCTACAGAACCTGCACAACGTCCTGGCACGAGTGCAGCACGCCGGCCTCAAGCTCAAGCTGGAGAAGTGCATTTTCCTGGCCCCCAGTGTTGAGTACTTGGGACATGTCATTTCCCAGGGTGGCCTAGCCCCAGCTCCCTGCAATGTTGATGCTGTGCTCAAGGCGCCTAAGCCCCAGAACAAGAAGGAGCTGCAGAGCTATCTCGGCCTCATCAACTTCTACAGGAGTTTTCTGCTGAACCTGTCAGAGCATCTACAGCCGCTCCATCTTCTGCTTCGAGATGGTCAGCAATGGGTCTTGAAGAAGGAGCAGGACCAGGCCTTCCAGTGTAGCAAGGAGCTAATCACCAAGGCTCCAGTGCTAGTGCACTTCGATCCTGCCAAGCCTGTCGTCCTTACCGTTGATGCATCGCCGTACGGCATGGGAGCCGTCCTGGTGCATCGGGACAAGGATGGCCAGGAACGCCTCCTGTTGTTTGCTTCTCATCGGTTTCATGCTGCAGAGCAGCGTTACAGCCAGCTGGACAAGGAAGGTTTGGCCCTCATGTTCGGTGTCGAACGCTTCCACCAGTATCTGTGGGGACGGAAGTTCGAGACAGTTATGGACCACAAGCCACTGTTTGGGCTGCTGGGGCCTGACAATGCAGTTCCTGTGCAGGCATCACCTCGAGTGGTACGCTGGGCCTTGAGGCTGGCAGCTTACAGTGAACTGCTGGTTTACCGTCCGCTGGTTTACCAGATGATGGTTAAGATTATGCCCGAGGGGGCATCACATGCCTTCTACACCCCCTACACCCCACAATGTGACTGGCCGTGCCCCTTGTGAGCTCCTGCTGGGTTGAATGGTCAAAACACCCTTGTATGTCTTGCATCCGGACCTCCGATCAACAGTGCTCCTGAAGCAGCTGAAGCAGAAGCTGGCTGCTGACCAAGGGTGCCGTCCCTGGCGTTTGCCAGAGTCCGGAGCTCCAGTTTTCACCAGGAACTTTTGTCCTGGTCCACCGGACAGGTGGTGTCTCCTGCCAGCGCCTCATTGCTGCTCGTCTGCATGCCAGATGGGGCCACGTGGCAGACACATGGTGACCATGTCAGGCCTTGCCTTGGGACCTGGCCAGGACCCTCGACTGCTACTTGCAAGTTCCAACCCGCAGGAGGACTAGCAGCAGCACCAGTCGTTTCCAGCGGAGCACCGCCCACCTCGGATGCGGCAAGCGTTGCCAGTGGTGCGGCGCCCGTTGGGCCGGTGTCGAGCCCGGCACCACTCACAAGGCTGACCACTGCGGACCCTCCGGATGGAGCGAGGCTGTCTCGGGCAGCACCTGGCATTGCCACACTCGGCTTATCAACACCAGGCTCAGGTGGAGTACTCGACGGTGGAGGCCACCGGACCGTTACTCGCCTGGGTAGCAGGCACTGTCTACCCGGCTAGGACGGAGGCAGAGCCTTGTTCATTGAATTTAGAAGTTTTTTTTATTGGCAACAAACAAATTGGAAATAAGGGGTTGTAGCGAGCATGTGACGCCCCCTCAGGCATAATCTTCGGTGGCACGTCCGGCTTGGTGGCCTGCTAGGCTCAGTTAGGCAACATTGGTCACTGCACCAATAAACACCGGCCAGCACGGCTGCTCGGTGGTCAGTCATCGTTCGTCACCACGTCATGTGCTCTTCAGAGGCCTCCGTTAGCCATTACCTGTGCCCTCCTGGAGCAGTACTCGTAAAAAAAAAAAAAAAAACTGTCGTCACGATTACCAAAGCACCCCGCAATTAAAAAAGCGGTCCTGTTGCCAGGCATCGCTGACCGCAGACAGTCGGAATCTCTCCCGCGCCGGCTGAACAAAAGTATCCTGCAGGTACGTAAATGAACCTACGAAACCACGTACACATACTTTCACGCTGTCAAAACCTGAAACTTTGGTAATTACGCGTGTCTTTGAGCACATCGCATGCTTGCGTCGTGTTTCAGCAACACGAACTCTCAACGTGCGCTTACTTTATGCCTTAAATATGCCTTGAATAAGAGTCCTTTTCTCTATTTCTTCCATAATTCCAACACGACATTTTTAAGGCCAGTTACCGACTGACGAAGCAACATCTGTATTTAAACGACTGCTCCGCAGGGCTCGAACAAGCTTTTCCGCGGATTTCTTCCCATAACGTGTTACCGTCGTCTGCTACGGCAGGCCCACCACCGGCGGCGCCACTGTCGAGGCTGCGCCGAGCAAAGGAGGAGGGAAGTAAATGGCGCTACTTTGGGAGATTGAGGGGCTTTACTTTTCACCACCTAACAAATGTTATCGCTCAGCGCGAGACGTTCCCGCATGTATCGGAAGTTTCTTAAATGTTATTGATGGTTCTGTTGTCACCGAAGCTTGTGTAATCTGATTGCATGTGTGACACGAATTCTGTAGAACTTTTTGGAAGACACGCAGGCAACACCGATCACTCTGGAACCTTTGATAACTCATGCATACCTGCAAACCCTCCCGATTCGCCCGGGAGACTCCAGATTTTTTACTGAACTTTCCGATTGTACGATCACTATCTTATATCTCCCGAAAAGTGGTCTCTGTTCGTGCAATAATGGTTTTTGCAAAACCGGCACCGCGGAGGTGGCCAACCTGAAATTTCACAGGCATCACTCTCGAGTGTTTGTTTCTTTATTCAGAGTTTCGCTCAGCTGCTGCCCCGAGACGCCACTGAATCTGCTGAAGAGGCGTTAGATGCTCTCGAAGCTGAATTTGCCACACTACAGGCGTACAGTCTTCCAGAGGACATTCTTAATGAAGAAAGGTGGGACATGCAGTGGTCTGTGGTTGGAAAACTGAAAAATGCTGATGGAAAACATGTTTCACCGAGTTGCTAAGGCCACTGGAAGTTTAAACAGTGATGCAACCTCCCCGTTGGTGCGAATAAAGTCTCCCGATTTTTTATCTCACCAGGTTGGCAGGTATGCTCATGTATAAAAACCAATGCGCCTGACCGGCAGATGAGATTTTCGACAATCGCCGACTGGTGTTCGCCGCTGTCGTTGTACCTTTGAGTGTAACCTATATTTGAGGGCATAGGTTCGCCCAATAAGACACTAGTTTCATCACTCACAGTTTCGCTGCTTTCTTCACCGTCAGTACCACGTGACATCTGGTGGAGGTGCGGTGACTATCACAGCAGTGCCGCTCACGACCTGAAATAGTCCACGTTGTGCGACTTAAGCCATTCTAGCAGCGCTAACAAACTTTGTGACTTTGCATAGCTGAACTTTGGACCTTCTTTTTTTGGACTATATTACTCTGGACTTTGTTTCTTTGTTTTGTTATTTTTGTTTAATAAGTGTGCTTTTGTGTTTCGCTCACCTGTTATGTTTGTAGCATCGGGATGATGCTTCTTTGAGAGGGGGGGCATTGACACGTGGACTTGTTTATTTGTTTGGGTTAGTGCTTTCCACTGTCTAACAAATGTTATCGCTCAGAGCGGGACGCACCCGCATGTATTGGAAGTTTCTTGAATGTTATCGATGGTTCTGTTGTCACCGATGCTTGTGTAATCTGATTGCATGTGCAATGTGAATTCTGTAGAACTTTCTGGAAAACTCGCAGGCAACACCGATTACACTGGAACCTTCGATGACTCAGGTATAAAAACTGACGCGCTTGACCTGCAGAAGAGATTTTCGACAACCGCCGACTGTGTTTGCCGCTGTCATTGTTTCTTGAGTGTAGCCTGTTTTTGAGGGCACAGGTTCGCCAAATAAAATGCTAGTTTCATCACTCACAGTTTCGCTGCTTTCTTCACCGTCACTACCACATGACCGTATAATCTTTGACAGAGGTGTTCTGTTACTTTGAACTATGTTTTTTCCTAAATCATTTTTAACATGCAGAGAAGGGCATTAAAGTACTATTATCTTTTGATAAAGTTAAAATATGTGGGAAATAATTTTGCTGGGATGAGAATACGAATGCTACTGTTAGATAGGCAATGACGGTCCGTTTGCAATGGCATAACTCAAGTATGCCAGAATGAGAGGGCAAGGCGACTCACCAATAGACATGTCTACACTGCCACTGCTGTATATGTAGGTTTTGCCATAGCTTTTTTCTGTGACGACGAACGTCAGCAACAAATCAGGATAGAGATATTTTTAAGTAATGCAATGTTGCACTGACATCGCTGATAGCCTGCTTGGTGCCTGCTGTTCTTCGGGAGTGACGTCATTGCTTGGCAGCTTAGAAAAGGTGCAGCTTGGCTTCATCTGCTTCTGGGGGCCCTGGTCAGCGGGCAACATATGATAATTCGTTGTTATAACAAAGCCAGCGGGATGGCGAAAAGATTTGTTATAAGCAGTAATGTGGTATAAGCGGTAAGGTATATAAGGTGTATAAGTGTATAAGGTGTATATATAAGGTAAGTATAAGCGGTAAGGTGCAAAAAAAGGGCAGTGAGCTTTGGCTGTTTCAAGTTCTTACCAGACGCGAGCAACCCCTGCTATAATTTGACCGAGCATTGCACGAGGCCGTGGTCGCCGCTCATGCATTCAACCTTATTTTGCAGCAGCAGGTGTACATACTCCAGCGTCTGCACCATAGTTGGCACTTCATGGGGCTCTTTGTCCACCGCTCTTCGTATTCGTCAGGGCCACTAACAGTGTCAGTTAGCATCTCCGCATCCATTGCTGGGGCGACCATTAGAGCAGCAGTGTCAATCAACATGACTATCTTGATGTCGCCTTCTAGCTCTTGGCCAGCAATTTTATAAACAGCCTCGCACAGATCGCTGCAAGTCCGGCCATCATCAGGCTAGTCATCGTCAGTGTCGCTGACGACTCGGGAAAAACCAGCATGTGCAAAGCAGTTGGTGACCTTCGACGGTGCAAGTTCTTTCCATGAAAAGTTCAGCAAATGGATCGCACCCAGCAAATCAATGTTGTACCTCTTGCTGGCGTCATACGCTGTGAACATGCGCTGAAAAAGAGCCTTGCGGTACAGCTTCCAGGTGGTCTCAATGCCCTGATCCATCAGTTGCTGTACCGTGGGTGTTTGTAGACAAAATTCCACAGCGATCACCTTGAGGTTGTTGATCTTGCCGTGGCTCGGACAATTGTCAGTTATGAAAAGCACTTGCCGATTCTTTGCATCGAACCGTTTAACCAGAAGGTGCGTATAGTCTTCAAAAGTAGGAGCAGTCTTCCATGCTCGCTTGTTACTTCTGTAGATGTGTTCTTTGGCAATAGTTGCATTTCGCTTCCCCAGTATCAACAAGGGAAGCTTGTCCTCGCCTGTTGCATTGTCACCACACAGTACCGTGACACACTCCTTGCTCTGGTTTCCTTCGGATGAGGATCCACCAGTGGTAGTGAATATGCGATTCGGTGGCATCTTGTCGAAAAATGCAGCCTCATCTAGCTTGTAGATGTCTTTGTCTTCATACTTTTCAAGTAGAGCTTGGAGCCGATGTTGGCACCATACGTTTAGTGTTGCGGTACACGGCTGTGCTTTCATCAACGATTGACTTCGAGCTCACGCCGTGTCGTTTCTTGAACCCCTCAAGCCAGCCATTACTGCACTTGAAATCTTTCTGGCCTATTTGAGGGCAGAGCTTCGGCTTTTGCCGTAAGTGCAGGTCCATGTACGGGGAGATTTGCACTCCTGGCGTTCTTCAGCCACTGTAAAAGTGCACCTTCCACTTCGGGGTATTTCGAATCATGATTCCTTTTTCTCTTCATCGAAAAGCTCTTTTCAAAGCCATCCAGCACAGCTCCTTTGTTTTCCAATACAGTTGATAAAGTAGACGGCAGTGTGCCGAATTCGTTTGCAATGTCAGTTTTCTGCCAGCGGCCTTTTCCCACTTTTATCAGCAGAATTTCCTGCTCCAAATTCAGGCAGTTTTGCCCGGAGGCTGGCGGAGCCATTTATCAGAATCAGAATCAGTTTATTGAAAGCAAAAAATAGGGATATTTACATGATAAGTATATACAGAAGGAGGTCCCGTAGTTAGAAACTGAAATGGGACCTTCTCACTGTAGACCACTAAAGCACACGTGAGGCACGCCTAACGAAGCACTCTGAATAACACACAATCACATGGCCTGCAGCACGGATCTAAACGCATGCGCTGAAGTGACTGAATGCGGCGGGTGACACCGAAGGCACATGCTTGAAGATGTCGTCAGGGCATCTCGCTTTCCTTATCGGTGCACACTGGTGATGGCGATGGTTACAATGGTGGGCTTGCCATCGGCTTCATGCGTGGCGGAAGAAAGGCAATCGGAGTTGTGGAGACCAAGAAGCAGAAACCGTGGAAGGGCACCCATTGGTAGAAGATTGTGCTTGGGAGGGCAGGTCGCAACAGGGCAGACTTCAAAATTAGCACCGAGGGGATGAGGAGTTGACATGAATTCGAGTGAGAGGAGTGACTGGCGTCCGAACAGCTTGCAGACTGGAGAGCGAATGAGTAGGGGAAGGCGGTGGGCTGCTTTTATGGTGGCGGGGTGGGGATGGGGAGGTTGCGGAGGTCTATGAGAGTATCGCACTGAAGCACTCCGTAAATGCCGTGGCTCAAGTCTGAGGTTGTGTTTTTTGTGCTCAAAAAACAATTAGCCACTCATTGTGGGTACGCAGCACAATCGTTAAAACTGAACGGTATTGTAGTAGGGGCTTTGCATGATCACTGGGCAATTTTTTTTCAGAGGTGTGCAGCCATGAAGCTTGCAAAATGATTTTTTCGGTGCACCGTTGTCAACGACACTGTGCTAATTCTACGGTCCGAGTGTTGCTTTCATGCACCGTCACACTCTCACCATCGACAAATGTCTAGGAACAAAATTCAGTTACCCTACGACGTATTTAGACTATTTGTCTAACATCAGATAACACGAATTGAGCATGACAGGCTCAAGAAAATCGCTGGGGAAACACCAGCTTGCGTTGACCCGCCATGTTGACAGCCAGACTCATCGCCAGCGATGCTAGGATTTTTCGTGTTTTTGGGAAGTTATCGGTCGATTTCCACCGTGAAAAGTGCAATGAAGCTAGGGGCAGTGTGTTATTGTGACGATGGCTGATTATGGCAAGCGGTGAGCAAACTTCTAGACTGCTTTCCCCAAAGTCATCTACCTGAATTGTTAATGTAGCTCCTCATGTCGGACATGGCATTTATAATAAGAGGGACACTTCTTTTGTGTTTTTGGCACGTTTCAGCACCACAATCGGTCTTTAGAGGTGTAAAACTTTGCTCATCGAGTGCACCCCATGAAATGTTAGGGCGCAAGCCTGCCCGCAGTCTTTCTCCCCGCTTTTTGGCATCCAAAAGACTGCGGTTTTCTGGCGTCAAAAAGCGTCGGGAAAAATTTGTGTGCATTCTATCACGGGGTAAATCAGCGATGCAATTGTGACCAAGATTAACGGTTTGGGTGCGCCGCACCATGGAATTTGATAGCTTCCATTCGCTCCACAGTAAACAGCTGGGAGCACTCAGCACTCGCTTGGTACCCGTTACTAGGCGGTCATTGGCAGTAGGTATGGTGATTTTGCAACCTGTTCTGTGCCTGCTAGAGACTAATCCGTCAGCAGTATTAATTTTACATTGCATGTGCAAAAGGGTCGCTGCCGCTTGGTGGCGGCAATGCCTCCGCTTGCCACTTCGCTCGACGTGGGTGAAGCTCCTTGTGCGCTTCGAGTAATGTGGCTTAAAGTGCATGCATTTGGGTCAGGACTGGAAGAAATTTCGAATAAAGCGTTATTTTGAATAATGTGATTTGTTACAACGAGGGATTACTGCATGTAAATTGCCACAGCTGTACTTACAGGTTCTGGTGTGGCTTTTTGCTGTGATGACGAGCATCGGCTACAAATTGGGACAGGTATTTCAAGGTGACTCAACGTTTCAGTAACACCGTGGATAGCCTGCTTGATGCTCACCATTTTTCAGGAGTGACGTCATCGCTTGGCAGTTTACAAAAGGCACAGCTCAGCTTCACCTATTGCATAGGGCATGGAACCTGGTCAACGAACAACATATCTAAACAGCCACTGCTTTAATTCCAGGTTCTGGTGAGGCTTCTTGCCATGATGACATGGACACAAAATCTGATTAAGGAACAACGTATCAAAACCGCTACTGCCATATTTTCAGATTCTGCTGTGGCTTTTTGCCTTGATGGTGAGCTTCGGCAATAAATTAGAACAAATATTTAAAAGTGACTCAATGTTGCAATGACACCGCGGATAGCCTGGTTGATGCCTCCATTCTTCGGGAGTGATGTCATTGCTTGGGAGCTTAGAAAAGGCGCAGCGCAGCTTCACTCGCTTCAGAGGGCACAGCAACCACTGCTGTATTTGCAAATCAGTCCCTTGTGTAATATTGGTACTTGTGTATCATTTGTTTTTTCGGTTGCTATTGTCACAAACTAAAACATATACAAAGGTACCTCCCACTGCAGTACACACCCTCCTCTTTTGGAACATCATTTGTGTGTTGTTGCTGATTCTCTAGTGAGAGTCCTCTGGGAAATTATGTTAAAAAGGTAGAAGTTGGCACTTGTCCGATCTGTTTCTTTTCTGCATCTTTGTTTTGCCATGTGCTGCTACCATGAGTAATCAGATGACATGCACACGCATATGCGATTATGTAAAATGTATGATGACTCATGTGTAAATACACGACGCGCTTGATCTCTGGATCAAATTATGCCTATCAACAATCGTGCTTGCCGCTTCCTTATGCTCAGAGTGTTACTGTTTTGTGAACTTAGCCTGAAGTGTGAAGACAGCTCCTTCACCTCAGACCATGAAGGCTCCAAAACTTGCCCCTGGCTCACGGACTTCTAGCCACTGAGCAGTCATACTTGAACAGTCCAGGGAGCCACTTACCTTTCATGATAATCGTTGGATGACCCAGAAACCTGGCTCAGGATTTCAGGAAGGGCATAAACCTTCAGCAGCTGGAACTCTGAGGACAAGTTGCACCATATATGCTTCTTGGAAGATGCCACGAGAACTTGGTTCGAGAACTGGGAGTCCACTGTAACAGCGTAGGATCTGTTTCGCAGTAACTTTCTAAAGGCCTTCATGAGTGTCGTCTGAAGAGAAAGGGCCAAAGTTCTACTATAAGACCAAGTGCTGATGCTTAACAAGAACATTGCCATTTTTATGGAAGAGATGATTAATCTTTTTCACCATGCTGGGACTTGGAAATCTCTGAGAAGAGAAACATTTGCCTCCTGACGCGTGGTATAAGCAAGAACATTTTGCTGGAATGATGCAGAACCCGCCAAAGACTACTGAACAGCTTCTTTCTGAGGCCACCAACATCGAGAAGATGCCGCAGATGCAGAACATGCAATACAACCACCGTAGACTCATGACACACCGCACCAAATTTCAATCACTAAGCACTGATGACCTGTGTGAGACCATCAGAGCAGGCATGTGGGAGGAGCTGCATTTCCCTTCATCAGAGCCTCAAATGTCCTATATTACTGATATCATCCTGGCAGAGCTTCAACAGTGACTGCATAGAGGATTGCTTTGATATAAGATGTTCATGGGATGTCACTAGATTTCTGCATAAAAATTGGTAGACTGGCTCAGTCTTTTCAGTATGCAAGGCCAGTTTTGTTCAATTCCAGACAAAGAACTCTTAGCTGCTGTTAGGAATTGTATAGAGATACGTCGAGTGATAGTTTTCCAGAACACAACCTGTATATCTCTTCTATAATATTATCTCCAGGCAACAGTTCTCTCTTTTTAATAAAGGTGTTTATTTGCTACTTATTGGCATATGTATCGGGTAGTGCATTGCACCTTTCTAGCGTAGTACTTTATTGCAGTAGCAATCATATGGTCACTCCAAGTGCATTTCTACAGTCGGCGTTGCCGTGGTGTTCTGTGTGAAGACCAAGTGCGATAACACCATGGCTGGAGCACCAACATGCAGAGACCCTAGATGAAGGAAGGGGCTGGACATAGCATGTACCTAAAGCGCAGAGCTGCTGTGACTACTGCACTAATGCATTTTGTTACACTATTAAAACCCACTTGTAATAACGTTTTCATTGGCTGCTATAGGGTACCTATGTGGCATAAACCAAATCTGCCGAGATGAAGTAACCTTCTGCTACTTTGCTAACAAAAGAGGGTGGTTCCACAAAAGTCAACGTGGGTCTGAAAATTCATATTTTAGATTCCATATTATATTTTATGCACATATCTCTCGGTAGCACAATAGTACGACTTCTTTGGCAAATGGATAATTTAGAAGAAAAATATATCAAAGTTCTTTAGTGTGGAGCCGCTATACAGTGCAGTCCACTTATAACGATACCACATATAACAATATATTGGTTATAACGATTGGTCGACATGAGAGTGTCATTTTATGCATTAGATCTATGGGGGAAAAAAACCATTGATAACGATAGGTTATCCACCGCATATCGGACATAAAGATCAAAATTTTGCCATCTGGACGGCGTTTTTCGTGCCAAATAATTGTAACATTTGCATTGCTTAGTTCCCTGAAACGAACGATGTCGAGACGAGGCGTCTTTACCTCCGTAAGTTCGTATCTGCCGCCATTACTGCGCAGCGCATCCTGCCCCGCCCGTGCACCGGAGAGTACCTGAGTAGGCACAGCGCGCCACACGATGGCGCTAGCTGCTTCATGCGCGTCGGCCACAGTCACTCCGAAAGAGAGAGAAAGAAAAAAAAAGTGACAAGCAATGCGGTGCTGTGGTGCCCGTCCCACACTCAGTCTCTCTAGCGATAGCAGGCTGACGCCACCGAAGAAGCGTGCAACCAACGGCACAACCCAGTGACCCAGTTCGAAGATGGCGCCGACAAAGCGCAAAGCTGTGTCACTTGACATGAAGATGGATATTTTGCAGGACTCTGGACACGGCTTCAAGGTGAGCGGCTTGTGAAGAAGTATGAGCTCGCCCAGTCGACGATATCAACCATCTTGAAAACCGGGAGCACCGCGATTGTGAAGGCAGGAGCTATCAGCGGCCATGCCGATCAGCGGAAAAGGGTTAGAGACCCTTTGTACGCCAATGTTGAAGAGGTGCTTTACCAGTGGTTCATCACAACCCCCGCACATAATGCGCCTATTAGTGGGCCAATACTTGCCACCAAAGCGAAAAACTTCGCTTTTCTTCTGGGACGCCCAAATTTTGAGCCTGGGGGAGGCTGGATTCAGTGCTTTAAAGAGCGGCACGGAATCGTTTACAAAAACGTGGTAGGGGAAGCGGCGTCTTTGGACACACAGGCAAAGCAGCAGTCGCTGCAGACAAAGCTGCCCGGCGTGCTGGAGCGCTACGCAGAGGACATATATAATTGCGACGAAACTGCTGTTTTTTCAAATGTTGCCGTCGAAGACTCACGCTCTTAAAGGAGATTGATGCCCCCTGCGGGAAGCATATGATACTTGGGGTGACCGTGTTGCTGTGCGTTAGCATGGACGGGAGCCATCGTCTCAAGCCTTTCATGATCGGGCGATCAAAGAAGCCAACATGCTTTAAGAATCAGCACATCCCAGTCCGCTATTGCAGCAATAAGAAGGCGTGGATGACCCGTGACCTGTTCGAAGAATGGCTGCTCGAGTTCGACAGTATAATTGAAGGCCAAGGAAGAAAAGTAGTGTTGCTACTTGACAACTGTAGTGCACACAGCGTTAACCCGAAACTAACATCTGTCGAATTGATGTTTCTGCCTCCGAATACTACGGCAGGCCTGCAGCTGTTGGACGCCGGTGTGATTGCCAACTTTAAAGTCCTGTATTGGCGGTGCATGCTGGAGGGGCTAATCTTTAGCCATTGACCGCACAGCTCCTGGCACGTCGGGTCATGCAGACGGGCCCCCTGACCTGAAGATCAGCCTTTTGAAAGCTGTGCGCTTCGTTTATGATGCATGGTATGAAGTAAAGCAGTTAACAATATACAATTGCTTCAAGAAGGCGGGCTTTGTGCGTCAAGACGAACTTCCCCAACCCACTGAGACCAACACGGTGGAAGCCGCTGACATAACCGAGCTCTGGGAGCTCGATCCTACTGGTGACACAGGTGGTGCGTCGATGGAGGAGTTTTTGACTGCAGACAGTGCTGCCTCGTTCTGCGATGAGGTCACCAACGGGGCGATCGGCGAAGATGTGCTGTCTTGACAGATGGCAAAGTTGTGCGATGGTGGCGACAGCAGCAGCGACAGTGACAACGAGATTGACAGTGGCTCCTTGACGCTGACCTTGATGTCCATGCAAAGTGTACTGTTGTCGATCGACTCCTTAATTGATTTTATGCATGCTAAAGGATTGCTGCCAGTGTTTGCGCAGCAGCGGGAATCCATGCACACCGTGGTTGTGAAGCTGCCGCTAAAGCAAGTGCAGATTTCGGACTATTTCGGCGCGCCTAACCCTTGACACAGTCATTGGCGCTAGAAATGAAGTTTGTTTTTCACAGCCTACTTTCTACATCATCTATTCTTTAGAGCAAGTAGCGAATTCGAGTTCGGAGCTGCAAAAATAGGTTCCGCGTTTTTGATTGTTTTAAATAACTGCAGCCCAGATATAGCGATCATCGGTTATAACGATCATATTTTTCGTCTTTCTCGATATCGTTATAAGTGGAATGCACTGTATTCATGCAACCGGGCATACTCACCAATTTCCAACAATGTGAAATACGAAAAAATACGTCTACAAAAAATGCATTCTTTTTGGGTAAGATGTTGAGGGTTGATCCAGAAACAAGGTTCCCATCAGTTTTAGAAATAGACAACATTATTTATTCTCAGAAATTTACATCATTGGAAAGATGAAACTTTGCTCTATTTTTCTACATAATCGCCATATTGTTCTCAGCATTTTTGTAGACGGTGCTCCAATTTCTGTATCCCAATGTCATAGAACTCCGCCGCCAACCAGTCGAGGAATCGTTTTACCTATTCTTTGACTTCGTTGCTCCGGACGCATTAGCCACTAAAATGTTCCTTTAACTTGGGGAACAAGTCATAATCACTAGGCGCGAGGTCTGGACTGTACGGTGGGGGGGGGGGGCATGACAGTCCACCCAAAGTTTGTCAAAAGTTCCTGGGTTTGATGGGAGACAGAGTTTGGTTGGGCATTGTCGTGAAGCAGCGTTACATCGGCTGCCAGTCGTCCTTGCCGGCGATTCTGGATAGCTTGCCTGAGTTTTCTTAGTGTTGCACAATAACTGTCTTGAGTTTATTGTTGTCCCACATTTCATGAAATCGATCAGCAGTATCCCCTTATGATCCCTAAAAACACTGGCCATGACTTTGCCAGCAGAAATAGTTTGTTTGAACTTCTTTGCGACTGGTGACTCTGGGTGACACCACTGGATTTTTGTTTTTCTGGAGTAAAATGAAACACCCACATTTCATCTCCCGTAACAATAGAGTCCAACAATCCTTCCTTCTTGACACTTTTGAAGAAACTGGTGAGCACAGTCAAGGTGGTTCTCCTTGTGGTCTGATGTCAATAGTTGTGGTACCCATCGAGCACAACACTTGGGATACCCCAATTTTTCAGTCAAAGCTCTTTCCACTGTATCGTAAGGACTCCCAGGAATCTGAGCAACAAGTTCACGGACGGTGATCCTCCTGTTTTTAAGCACTTCGCGTCGGACCATCTTGATAACTGCCTCTGAAATTGACGGTCTTCCACTCCGTTCTTCATTGTGGACTTCCTTCCGACCGGCACTAAACTCTCTGCACCACTTTCGAACGTGTTGAACGGACATGCACTTGTCGCCATACACCTCTGTCAACTGTTGATGAATATCCACGGGTGGAGTTCCTTTGGCGTGCAAAAAGTGCATTACGGAACGAATCTCGTACTTGGCAGGATCAACAATGGGAACCTCTATATCGGACGGGTACTGAGGCAAGAATGAGTGGCGCAGTGAAGCACGGCTGGGGGGAATCGCGAGTGGTGAAACAGCCACGCGCAGCAGTGTTGCCGGATTTTGCCTCGCACCTTCCCGTGTGGCTGGATCTCTTTGGGAACCATATTTCTGGACCAACCCTCGTATATTACGTATAACACAGTTTACGTAATGTAAGAATGTTCACTCGTATTGCATACAAGTTTACAGAATTTAGTGACTGCAAACTTAAATAGGACATGCGTGTAGTCAGTGTGGGGAAACAAAGAAGCGAGTCTCACTTGCTTGGTCGAAAGAACATTGTATACAAGTTGACACAATATATGATCACTGAAATTAAAGACAATGCGAACATCCATGTATCTGCCTCAAATAACAAGGATGTGCAGGTCATTCGCTCTGAGCCAAGGCCAAGAATGATGCTCCTTGACCGTAGTTGACTTGGTGGTGCACACGTTGCATGTTTGTGCTGCGGGAATGTTCAAATAAATCCACCCTTTAAAGGATACTATCTGACCTAAGTGTCATAGAAGATGCATTTTTAGTGTAAGGAGCCAAATTCATATGACGGTCATTTACTGTAGTTGACTTGGAGGTGTGCGTACTGCACGTTTATGCTGCATGACTCATGCATCACATATTATCTGGCCTCTGTCATAAGGCATGGTCAAGTGTTTGCTGTGGTGTTTCTTTTTTACAAAGCAGTAAAAACTGTTATCACATCAAAGTGTGAAACGAATGTTTTCAAGCAAACCAAGACAGTAGATATATTTTGAGACATTGTCCTTAAAGTGTAGCAAGGGTTGTCTACTCGAATGATTCCCTTCATTGAAGTTTTCAAGAAAATCCTGTCATGCTGGATGTTTCATCTGTTTGGAAGCATTCCTATGATTGCCGTATTCAAGCTGGGAAGTATTTGATCCTATCCTGTGGTTAATCTTGAATGGACCTACCTATTGGACTACACTTTCATGAGTTACATACTCTGACAAAATCTCCTGGGCGAGGCTAAGGGTATCTTGTTGCGCGCCAGCGATCTAAGTACGTTTTAACATTTTCCTGTTGTAGCACTGGTCTTTGCACTTCCTGGCACAACTTAGGAGAAGGAAATTCCGAATAGATTAGAGGCATGTTTGCAACATGCAGTCGAGTTCTTGGTTGACGACTATGGAGCAGCATAGCCGGAGAAGCACCTGTAGCCATATGTGGAAAAAATCTGTAGATTGCCAAGTATTCTAACACTGCGGACCTAAGGTCTCGTCGTTCCAACATAGCAATCTGTATGAATTCTTTGAGGACACGGTTGAATGTTTCTCCCTGGCCGTTTGCCTGCGGAGAAAAGTGAAGAAAGGTAATGCTTGATGCCTCTTTCTTTCAGGAAGTTTTCAAACTCAGTGGAAATAAATTGTGGTCCCTTGTCGGACACGATGGCATCAGGAAACCCTCTTCTACTGAATAGAGAAATGAGGCAGTGGATGCTAGCTTCAGATGTGACTGAAAGCATGAAGACAACTTCAGACCACTTAGAATGATAGTCAACTATGACTAAGCCACGACGTGCATAGTATGGAGCACAATGTATATATGCAGATAATATTTTTAAAAAAGCAACTACTGTATCGCTATGGTGCAGAAAATGCTTTTTTGTCGGAGGTAATGCAATACAAATACCTGGGCTTGTACATAACAAAGGATCTTTCCTGGTCAAAGCACCTTGACACAGTAATAGCAAACTGCCACCGCAAGTTGTTTTTGCTAAGGTGCGTATTAAAATTCGTGACGCCAACAGTGTGCCTATATTGCCTTACAGAACACTGGTCTGCCCCGTTTTAGAATATGCTGTAATTATATGAGACCCATTCACTAAAAGCAATATTGGAAAGCTGGAATGTTTACAGAAGAAAGCAGTTCGATTCATCTACAATACTTCAATTACTGACCTCTTATTTAGGAGCGGCTTGCCTTCTATAACTGATAGAAATCGTGTATGTCGTTTAAAATTCCTTTTCCAGCTAATAAATGATCACTACAACATCGACACGTCTCACCTTCTCATCTATATGACAGATTACACTACCAGATACAGACACTCGCTAGCTGTAACTCCATTTACTACACGTGTCAGCTGCTTCAAGTATTCGTTTTTTCGTAGAACCATAGTAGACTGGAATGAGCTGGTCGATAAAACTGTAACACAGGACTCATTATCACTTTTCGAGACATATCTTTTATGAAAAGCAAGCTGAGCTTGCTGAGAGTGTTTTGATGTCACTGTTTAAATGTAGGCCTTGAAAATTGCTGAACTCAGTTGCTTCACTTTTTTTTTTCTTGTTGGTTATTTTTTTAGCACTTGTGTGAAGAAACTTGAGTGCAGTTCCCCATTGTTTTGTATTTGTTCTGTACTTATTTGTGTGCCACGCTGCTAAGATCTTGTATAAGATCGCAGTATCCATAAATAAATAAATATGTAAATAAATATATAAATAAATAAATAATCCAAAGGACCTATTATGTCTATGGCTAATTTTTCCCAGGATTGAAAAGGCCATTCCACAGGTTGAAGTGGAGCAAAAGAAGATTTGGCAGATTTATCTGCTTGTTCACAAACAAGGCAGTTTCTCAAGTTTCTCAACCTGTCTATGTGAGACCACCAGTAGGTGCCTCACAGTCAGCTTTGTTTTCGTGACGCCCAAATGACCTTCATAAGCAAAGGACAGGCGCTTCTGACACAAGAAATCTGGAGGAATGATACATTCTCCTCGGAGAAGAAGATTATCTACGTAGGATAATTTGGACTGTAGGGATGCATATGCCTGTAATTCTGGTAGCAGATCAGCAGCATTTCTCCAGCCATTGCCTATTTTATCTTTTAAAGCTTGACAAACTGAAGTGGCAAGGCACTAGGGCAACCAGTAGGCATGCTCTCCCAAGTAACAAAGGACCTAATAAAGAAACGACAAAGAATGAAAGTGTCCAACTCGAGAGATAAGATAGAATTTACCCACCATGGTTGTTTAGTGGCTATGGTGTTGGGCTGCTAAGCACGAGGTCGCGGGATCAAATGCTGGCCACGGCGGCCGCATTTTGAGGGGGCAAAATGCAAAAATGCCTGTGTACTTAGATCAAGGTGCACGTTAAAGAGCCCCAGGTGGTCTAAATTTTTGGAGTTCCATACTACGGTGTGCCTCATATACAGAAAGTGGTTTTGGCATGTAAAACCCCATAATCTAATCCAAGGTAGAACTTGTGGAACTGTCAAAACTGATCAACCAGGCCAAAATAGGGGATATTCGAAATTATAACATGAGAAAGACTGAAGAAGTCGTAAAACATGGACGCAGCCTGAAATCAGCGAGAAGGAAACTTGGTATAGGACAAACCAAGATGTATGCACTGGCAACACTGGACTTTAGCCAATCAAGGGAATAGACTGGCTCCAGGAAGAGATACTCTACAATGGATCACCTCCATGTCATTAATCAGTTAATCGAGAAATCCGCAGATTACAATTAGCCTCTGTACATGGCTTTCATAGATTACGAAAAGGCAGTTGATTCAGTAGAGATACCAGCAGTCATAAAGACATTATGTAATCAGGGAGTACAGACCGCTTATGCAAATATCTTCGAAAATATCTATAGAGATTCCACAGCTACCTTAATTCTACACAAGTAGGAAGGTACCTATAAAGAAAGGGGTCAGACCAGGAGACACAATGTCTCCAACGCTCTTCACTGCATGCTTGGAAGAAGTATTTGAGTGATTAAACTGGGAAGGCTTAGGAGTAAGGATCGATGGCGAATATCTCTGCAACCATCGGTTTGCCGATGATATTGTTCTATTCAGCAATACTGCAGACGACTTGCAACAAATGATTGAGGACATTATCAGAGAGAGAGTGTAAGAGTAGGGTGAAGATTAATATGCAGAAGACAAAGACAATGATAAATAGCGGGGCAAAGGAACAAGAGTTGAGGACCGCCAGTTAGCCTATAGAGTCTGTGAAGGAGTACATTTACCTAGGTCAATTAATCACAGGGAACCCTGATCAAGAGAAGGAAATTCACAGAAGAATAAAAATGGCTAGGAGTGCATATGGCAGACATTGTCAGCTCCTGATTGGACACCTACCATTATCATTGAAAAGCAAGGTGTACAATCAGTGCATTTTACCAGTGCCGACATATGGGGCAGAGACTTGGAGACTGACAAAGGAGCTTGAGAACAAGTTAAGGACTGTGCAAAGAGCGATGGAATGAAGAATGCTAGGCGTGATGTTAAGAGACGGAAAGAGAGTGGTTTGGATCAGAGAGGGAAAGGGTATAGCTGATATTCTAATTGACATTAAGAGAAAAGAATGGAGCTGGGCAGGTAATGTAATGTGCAGGTTGGATAACTGTTGGACCATTAGGGCTACAAAACGGGTACCAAGAGAAGGGAAGCGCAGTCGAAGACGGCAGAAGACTAGGTAGGGCGATGAAATTAGGAAATTCGCGGACACTAGTTGGAATCGGTTGGTGCAAAAGTGGGCTGAATTGGAGACCACAGGGAGAGGCCTTCGTCCTGCAGTGGACATAAAATAGACTAATGATGATAAAACTGGATCAGCGAGTGTAGCTGTTTAAAGCGCTTCTTTTGTAGTGCATACTGGAACCGATGAGACTATCTCGTCATCTAATGTTGGTTCAGATTCAGAAGGAACAGGAAGGTGAGAAAGTTCATCGGCTATGACATTATGGTCGCCCTTGCAGTACTCTGTCAAAACTATATTAATGTGGTCGAGCGCTCCATTGAGAAATTATTAGAGGATGCTGTCCAGAAAGCTGCTGGCCAGGCTGGTATTGAGGGGGTGTTTACCGCTCTTAACAAGTTGGGAAGATTGTGCAAAAAAAGTCAACGATAGCCGGCAAACGCCTGGACTGTGTAGTAAGAGACATACCGCCAAGCCCGTAGACTGCTATAGTAATGTAGTTTATGCCATTGCCACCTCTTGCGGCTGCACTTACATAGGGCAAATAGGGCACTGCCGTGAGCATGTGTACTGTGTAAAGGGTAAGACTAGTAGTATTCTAGCTGTCCATTATGCAAAGTGTGGCTCTACATGCTGCCTAAAAGACACGTGTGCTGAGACGATACAGTGAGCATATGGGGAATCTTTGAGGCCTTTTCAATTTGTGAGTTAGGAGCCATATGCATAGGTGCCCTTTCTATAGCTCTTTGCGATAAGGAACTCAAGTTTCTTAGAAGTTAATCACTTTTGATTGTGTACATATTGTGTATTGTACATTTGCATAGTTTTATGTTTGATGCATGCGCAGCAAGAATTGATTGACGATGACTCGCTTTCCCTTTCATCCTTTCTCTCTTTCAGCCCGTTGCAAATAGTATATATTTGTGTGGGCTTCAATGAAGATGTTGTTGGCAGTCAGCGCTGGTCCTGTGCTCTTCCTTGACCGTGTGTTTTTTTGGCGCTGTTTAAAATGAATGACCTTGATCTGTGATGCAGAAGGTGATCCTTGCAGATGTGTTGCGGTATTTGACCACTGCAGAGAACTGTCTTGCTTTTAATATTTCTTGCTGTGAATAGTTCTTGAGTCGGTGGCTCAGAGCAGAAAAACGAAAAGCTTGAGAATGCTCCTTGTACAAGCCAATGTTCATTTGGGAAACTGTAGCTCTTGTGTTGACAAACAATTTGAGTGGCGTGTTGGCCACAAACACTTCGACGTGAATAATTGCTGGGCAGAGACTTGGTGCCTGTATCGTCAGCATGGAAAAGACTGTTGACTTTGTTTCAGCAGACTAAGAAATGAGCTGAGCTCTTGCAAGAGACCATTGATGTGCATGGTTTCGGGACCTTCTCTTGTGTGTGTCCGTTTATTTGGAGTCTTTATATATTATAATGGCACATAATGTCCCACTTTCTTGCATGCGCAGTATGTGATATACTTGGCCGGACAGCTTGGATCGGATGCTACGTGGTGCGTTGATCCACAGCGGTAGTAAACGACTGTAGTGTCTTGACTTGCTTTTCGAAATCCTAGCTGAGCACCATTTTGGCAGAGTTCCCTAGTTCGTGACTTGTCAGTCGCCATCTCGTATCCATCAGGTTGGGGGAAGAAGCTTGGCGATGACTGCCATTTTGAGTACCCGAGGAAGGGATGCGACTGTTGGCAAGGCCATTTTGCCGCTTACAAGAAATGCAGCGCTGAATTCACTGAAGAGCCATTGAATACTTGAATTCCCTTGTGTACTTGTTTGACACTTGGCCCAATTTCTTCTGCTTTATTGAGTGTCAATAATGGTTCCTCATAAAGAAGCCTCTTACGGATTCTTGTAGACATGACTCCATGTACAATTTGGTCGCGTAGCAACTCGTGCCAAGCGCCGAATGTGCAGGCTGGAGCCAAGCAATGTAATGAAGTCACGAAGTCTTGGAAGGACTTTCCCAGTAGCTGCTTTCACTCTCTGAAGATAATTCGATGGACGAGACTGTTAGTGCTGTGTTTGTAGGGCTTGTCCAGCACACGGATAATCTACCGCAAATGTAAGGTGACGGGGTCTGCTTGCGACATTAAGTTGTTGAAAAGGCATTGACACTCGAAGCCTAAGTTCAACAGCAAAACAGCCTTCTTCCTCTCCTCTGGTAAAGCCGTGCCTCTGGTCGCCTGTAGAAAAGTATGAAACGACCGTTTCCCAGACAGCCAAAGTACAGCAGGTATACCTGGAACAAGAAGAAATGGCGATGGAGGGGGAGCAAACACCATCCTTGGAGTGGTGAACAAAGGAGGAGTAGTAGTGGTAGGCAGCATAGTCTCCATGCTGGCAGAAGAGTAGAGCAAAAACAGGAGGGAGAGCAACCAGTTGCACAAAGGTTTGCTTCATCGCCAGTTGTATTTCCAGGCTGTAGCGTTGCTTGACAGGGCGGCTGGAATGCAGGGGCTACGAAGTAAGGCCAACGGCTGGGGGTGCGGAGCACCGCAATTAAAAAAAGAGGACTTGCATGAGGACCAAACGCAGACACACTTTTTTCGCAGACAGATTTATTTTAAAAGGTGGGAAGGAGAACATGCCGTAATATATTTTCATGGTTGGGCGCTGCGGGATGCTAGCGGTCAAAACAATCGTAAATTGAAAGTGACGATATAACACCCTCCTCGCAATGATTTTGTACGGTAGTGTGTTTAGCATTGAATCTATGTAGCGACACGAATTATTGCCACTGTCAAAACAAGTTATGTATGAGGCGTGTACTGCAATGGGACTCCTCTTTTGCACTTCCCTAAGAACACTTGGTAGCATCTAGCGGTGTTGCTCCGAAGCCTGCACATGGCCTCTGAAATGCATGGTGCGCTGTTGCATTCGAATGCTTAGAAACATGCCATGCGGCACCAGACTTCTCTCTCACGCTTGTTTTTAAACATGCTGGGCGATCTAGTGGCGCTACCGAGCAGTCGATGCGTTGCCTTTGAGATTAAAAGTATGGCACTCCAGTGCCAGTGAATGCTGAAAATTGTTTCCTCACTTGCTGCACACTCAGTGGCACGTACATCATCATCATCATCATCATCCTATTTTATGTCCACTGCAAGACTAAGGCCTCTCCCTGCAATCTCCAATTACCCCTGTCCTGCGCCAACCGATTCCAACTAGCGCCCGCGAAACTCATAGCCAATTTCATAGCCCCACCTTGTCTTCTGCTGTCCTCGACTGCGCTTCCTTTCTCTTGGCATCCATTCGCTAACCCTAATCGTCCACTGGTCATCTAACCTGCACATGACTTACCTAGCTCCTTTCTTTCTCTTAATGTCAATTAGAATATCGGCGATACCCATTTGCTCTCTGATAAAAACCACTCTCTTTCGGTCTCTTAACGTTACGCCTAGCATTCTTTGTTCCATCGCTCTTTGCGCAGTCCTTAACTTGTTCTCAAGCTTCTTTGTCAGTCTCCAAGTTTCTGCCCCATATGTCAGCACGGTAAAATTCACTGATTGTACACTCTTCAATGATAATGGTAAGCTTCCGGTCAGGAGCTGACAATCTCTGCTCCAGTGGCACATACACAGTGACCCAAGTTCGCAAGAGGTTTATTGAAGAGTGGCACAAACGCAGTGCATTCATGCCACAGCTCACTAAAGCGTTGGTGTGAAAGACATTCATTGAAAAGGCCCATACCCAGTACATGTGTGTCGCAGCCTGCTAAAGTGTCGGATTGCTTCCCTTGATAAACACCTGTCACATGGATTCAATTCTGCCCGGCATTGGAGGAATTTAAAGGATCTTTTTTGTGATTGTAGAGTGGCATGCACCTACTGGCACAAACTGGCATCAAACAGGTTCATTGGAGACCTTCACAGATGGATTGGCACATACCCAGGGCTCCAAGTCATCATTTCATTTCAAAGAATTTCATTGAAGAGCAGTAATTATAGAGACCCACATCTAATGTGACACATGTCACATTAACATTAACACATTAACATGGCGGGAAGGAGGTTCATTGAATGTACACTTTGTTGCATACTAAGTGACCCAATTTGGTCGAACGGTTGGTTTCGAACGCCGTTCTCTCCACAAAGCGGCCCGATATTCTAAGTATTCAATCATAGAGTACACAGTGACCCAGGCTGGTGGGAAAACGGTTAGATACAAACATACATAGATACTCATAGATACATAGTTAGCCCTAGGAAAGTCTGTGATGTACCGTAAGTATGCTAACGCAATAAAAGGGCAATCTGTCCTGCTTGCGCTCCTTGCCATGTACCCATGCTTGTGTTGTCTCCTTTTCAGCACCTGCTCATCAGCCCTACTCGACAAGCACCTGAAGAAATGCAATGCTAAGAAGAAGGAAGCTCAAGTAAGGATGTTTTGTTTGATGCAAACCTGGATGCAGCTTTGTTCGTACATAATATTATTGAAGATTTATTTGGTTTGTAATGCTAGCCTTATGACTCTCTGAGTAGGCATGCATGGGCATAAACTAGTTTAGTTGAAATAAAACGTACACAATCAAACATGTGATTTGTGCCACACAGATAAGTCTTTCGTCACCACGAACTGTTGATCAGTAATTGGCAATATATAAACGAAGCAGCACTAAACCTTGATCTCCTGATAAACAGTGTAGTTATCGCCGATTCTTTGCAACATTGCGTGGCAGCAGTGCATGGTGCAGTGTTCTCGTTGACTCGGGCTGTGTTGATGGGGATGCTTGAGTGGCCATTGTTCCCATGGTAGAAGGACATAGATGGTCATTTTATATTGTTGAAACAGGCTTAATGCATGTGGTGCTGCACAGACAATTGCGTAACAAGAGTGCCACCGTAATTCATCATATATCGCACAGGTGTACACTCCTTGCCATGCTTTTCTTCAGTACTAGAGAACACTTGTGAAGCGTAAGCCACAGGGTGGCAGTCTTAATCGTGTTGCTTAAATAGTGCTGCGCCATTGGCAAAACTGGACACCTCTGCCAATGCCTTCAGGAATTTCACTGATTTGAAAACCGCCATAACAGGCGCTGCTAGTTTGAGCATATCGATTTAGATTGTTTCATTCCTGGTCATGTTGGTCTTCTCACAAAAAGGCGTTAACCTGTTCTATCAGTGATCTCAAGGCCTCAGTTTTGAATGGTAGATTCGGCAAGAACTTACCCAAGTAGTTTACCGTCCCTGATACCTTTGAACTTCTCACTTTCTGGATGGATGAGGAATGGTAACCCATTTGCTTCCGTGGCTGGCACTCAGCCGCGCAGGCTAGAAGAGGCCAAAGTGCAGGTGACCTGCACTGTACGTGCTGCCTTTAGAGTGGATGTTTTGAAAAGTTTTTCATAGGTGGTAGCACACTGCAGGCTATTTTCTACTTGTTTTGGGTTGTGCACACTAGATGGACATACTTGTCCACACTTTCAGCAGAAGTTGATAAGAAAACAATGGAAAGCTTCCCACTCACCAGACTCCACTCTGTTGTAGCCGTTGCAACCACTGTACAAGGCTCGAAGAAAAGCACACACGCTTCCATGGTGCAGCAAAACACTTCGAGGCTGTGCTTAGTTTTCAAGGGATAAGTCAAAGTCCAAGAGGAGTTCAGAGTGTGAAAAACACCAACGCACTTCGTGGTTCTTACACATTTAAAAATGTTTAATACATGCTTTATAGTTTTTTTATTGCATTTGATGCGGAAGCCTTTTGTCAACAACATAAACGAGACATTCTGCAAATCCCATGTCTGTTGTAAATTTTATTGGGGGCGAGCTTCACCACTGCGAAAGCTCGGGCCACCGTCGTCGTGACGTGGCATGAGGTGGCATGACGGATCACGTGGACACAGCGGCCATGTCGGCTGCTTTGGAAGTGCTGAAGCAAGCTGAGAATGAAAGTTTAAAGTCCCACCTGCGCTGCGGTTCTGATTAAATGGCGAGGTTTTACTGCCTTGGGTGTCAGCTTGACAACATTTGAAAGTACTATAACAAGTAGTGGCTGCCTTTGGAGGCATGCAGCATGGTAGGCTACTGCTCGGTGCCACAGTGCCGGACGTACGCAACCGAGCCCGGTGTCAGCCTTATTCACATGTAGCCACAGGACAAGCAGCTGTGTGAAGCTTGGCTCGCGAAACTTAGAACCGGCAGACAGCCATCACCTACAACTCGGGTATGCAGCAAGCACAGACAGGAGGAAGATTTCTGCTGTGGCGCTGGGACTGCAACGTTCAGTGAGTAGCAGAACACGCGCACTGACATGCTCGCCCATGCCCGTTGCCCAGCTAATGCCATGACGGTTTGGTCTATGAACTTGTTGATGCTAGATACTGGCAAGTTCATTGGAACAGAAAGGGAGTGGTATAAAAAAAAGGCATGGCATATGGTCATGTTTGTGTTATGAAATAATGCATTGGATTACGAAAAAGAAGCAGAGGGAACTCGCACGTTGAGAAGACCAATAAACATACAGTGCAACGCAACTTGAGAAATAATATTGAAATGTCCGCGAATTTTGAAGACAAAACAAGATTGAATCATTGCAACGGCACACCACAGTTGCCGTAGGCATCGAAGTATCTATAACAAAATTATTTTTGAACAGTTCTGATAGTGTGCACGCAACAATGGTTGCTACTGTACTGTCAAATGCTCATATGCTGTGGCCTATAGCTCACGGCACGTTGCGAAAACACGCTCACAGTGAAAGCAAAACATTGTGCGTGGACATGCATGCAGAGGCGCAGTCGGTTGCTGCGAACCCATCCGATCACTGCATTGAGGCTTCATTCTGTTATGCTCCATTTGGTTATGCAGACAGCCCAATATAAGAACATATTTCAAATAGTTTACTCTCAGCATTTGCCTACCTTTCACACTAGAAGCCGGTTCGGTAGACTCCATCGCGGTGACTGTGCGCAGTGGCGTTCACTGTACGCATTTGTAAAGAGATAGTGTCTGTAAACGATTCTGTGCTTTCAGTTTGCCCAAGATTATTATATTGACAGTAAAAAATTTCTCTTGTTTTGAGAGTACTTACATAAATGTCCAGGAGGGCTGCCGCGTGGTGTTTTTATTGAGTGCTGTAAGCGAAACCTATGAGGAGCGCGCCGCAGTGATTCCTCATACTACGCAAGGAAGGCGCTTGCAACAGATGGCGACTCCGTAAGTCCTCGCTCCCAATAGTGATTTTCTTACAGTTTGGAACATGCTGAAGGAAGTAGGAAATATTCAGTTGAACACCAGGCACGGTGGAGCGCCATACAGGCAGAAAAAATGGGGTTAACGATACAGCTAATTAGACCATTTAGAAAGATTGGATGCGCTTTGTAGATGATCACAAGAAAGAAGACTGGACACGCGCAAACTAACAACTGACCAGTGTGTTCAATGGGGCTGGTTGGTTCATCTTTAGAAAACCTCATCACATGTGCTGGAGCTACTCGCCTGGCTCAAAGAAAGGGCTTCTCCCATTTTCGTCTGCTCACTCCAAACTCGTAAAACGAGGCATCGCTAAGGCATGTTTGTGAGCTGCTCTGAAGTGCTCGTGCGAGCACTTTGTTGAACAGAGCTTTTCAACAGACTAACATCAGCAGGCTACCCGACCAGCGTGTTGTGCAGTGTTGCTGGTGACCTTGTTAAAGAGTTAAAGAACTGATGCATGCTTGTCCCTTCTTTTTTATATAATACGCCTCTCGAAGTTCCCGTGCTTTTTCGTTACTGCACTTGCACAGGATCTTAACCTGGTTGAGCAGAGGCCTGCATTTATGACATGCTTTACAATAGGGAGGCACGTTTCCTAGAATATATGATTAGCTGAGCCATGCCATTAGGTTTTTTCTGATTTTGTGTTTTTTCTCCTCCTACCTGCTGCTGATACCCTGATGTGCCTGCGCTGGCATGAACTGATATTTAAGTGTTTCCCTCGAATAAACCTCAGTTGTTAGTGTGTGCCTGTCCCGTCTTCCTTCTTGTGATTGTCTACAAAGCGCATCCAAGCTTTCCAAATACAATGAACGAACTTGCCCAACAATGCATCCTGCTAATTAGACCATGGCTAGGTGTAATACTGTCATTGCTTATGCAGTTGCCAACGTATCTCACTTCATTGGTGGTGAACACACATTTCTCCTTATTTAGGGTTAGCTCTGCATTCCTTGCCGCTTCCATCGCAGCGCAGAGACCGTCATCATGTTGCCCTTTAGTCACTTCCCAGGCAAAAACATCAACAATATTGACATGGGTTCCTGGTAAAGCTGTTCGAATAGGAAAATTTTCAGTGTGAAGTGAATTTGAATATTAAAAAGTGAGTGCGAATTGAATATTTTTTTTTATATTTTGTGAATCGAATTGAATAATTTTGTAATATTTTGCAAATATTTTCCAAATACTGCCAACTTAAAGTTATAGATAAAAAGTTCTGGGAAACATGACTGGAAAAACATACACAATTTTTCACAAAATGTACTTTCACATAGTTCACAGAAAAAAGAACAGTCCCAGTGTAGCAGTTCTGCTGAATGAATGGTTGTGTGGTGCCAAGAAAACAACTGGCATGTATTCATTAGATCCCAACCAACTTGCCCAGCAAAGGTGTGCCAGTTGTTTTCTCGGCACCACACAAGTTGGCTGGACTGTGTCTGCGCATAAGCCGCATTGACAACAAGTCAGGATGCCAGAAAAAGCACACTAGACAGTACGTGAAATGTGTGACGGGCGTTATATAAGAAATACCGCTAAAATTGGGGAAATCCTACGTTGGACAAACGGGGAGATGTGTTAATGACCGGGCCCGGGAGCATGAATTGTCTGTAGTCAACAAAGGTAATGCGCATTTACCTGCGCATTGCACGGTTTGCCTGGAAGGAACATGCCAGCCACTACTGCGTGAGATAAAGATACTTGGCAGGAGTGGTGATACGTTAGCAAGAGAACTTTTGGAGGCATATCACATAAAAATAAGAGGCACGAGTTGTATTAGTGACACGTCTGTTTTTCTATTTGAAAACGAGTTGCAATTGTTAAAAACATAACTGTAATCGCTCTAGGCAACACTGATGTATGCATGCGCATTTGTTCATTCTCCCTGCCGTGCTGCAAGAATAAAATCAGTTGAAGTTCAGCTCTCAATCTGTTGTTTCGTACTCTTCCTTCCCAAGTCTTTATTTTCCTTTTTTGGCGCAACAATGTATTCATAATTATGCTTGTTGCTGCATGAAATAAACT
Organism: Dermacentor andersoni; assembly: GCF_023375885.2. Lineage (NCBI taxonomy): Eukaryota > Metazoa > Arthropoda > Arachnida > Ixodida > Ixodidae > Dermacentor > Dermacentor andersoni. The sequence continues at coordinate 14,649,424 of NC_092820.1, forward strand.
TGAAAAAGTGGGTTCTGAGAAAATCAGTAAAAAAGAATTGAAACACCTGTAGCACTCATACAAAAAAGAAACATCTAGAATAGCTAAAATTTACGTAACTCGTAGCTTGTCTCCTCCCGATTCTGTCAAATCTTGTCCATGGAGCTCCTCATTTATTATTCTAGGTTTTGACGCAACAAAACCTCATCGGGATGCCTTCATATTGAGCGTATTGCTGGAAAAAGTTCCTCCGTGTAGAGGCCAAGTTATATTGTAACTGCTTTCAACATGTCAAGTTTGTCTTTCTGGACATTAATGAAATGACATGCCGTCAGACAATACAAGCTTGAGAATCGGAGAGTTTTAATAGGTGTCTCGTTGCCCTTTGCCAAGTCGTACTATTGAAGCACTTATTCGAAATATGGGGGCAGCTCATTTGCATAATATAAGAAATACGTATATACACAGGTTATTTTCACAATTTATACACTTCGTCACCACAAAAAGAAATACCAGTTTTCAACTTGCTATGATGTTTTGACAGAGAAAGACATTCAATTTGTTCTGTGAGGCACGCAACAATTGCTGTGGCATATTATTTTATTGCACAACACTGGATACAGTAGCGAACCATCATTAAAACTTGGAAGAAATTAATAGCACAATGCATGTGATCAGGCATATAGCATTTTATTGCACTTTCTTAATTCGTGCCTTTTCTTTAATTGCACAAAAGCTACTGCACTGAAATAATATACTAGTACATACTTAAAAAAGCACAAGTTTATACTACAATAATAATCAATCAATAAAATGTTTATTATAGTGCCCAGCAACAGCTAGAGAGCCTTCGTACTGGTGCAATTAAAGAACAAGATGCGAGACAAGATGTACAGAAAACATGAATGTGGCAGACAAAAAAATGCAAGTTGAGAAATAAATAGGAAAAAACAAACGAGAAAGAGTAAAAGGGAGTTAATAATACATGATTATTTACAGATGCACAAAACACAGGAAATAAACTCTGAAGTATGTCACTACAGGCACAGTTCTTATTATGTGTTTTGGAGTCGAGTCATATATAGCAGTCTTGCAACAAGGCCCGGCAAAGAATGTGGAATGCTGCCTGGTATACTGTTGCGGGACGAACAAATGCATGTGATCAAGAAGCTTTGAGGAATGTATAATGTCATGGACCACCTTATAGAGGAACGAAAGGTCTGATTAAGTCTTGAATGTAGAGGTGCGAGTTGAGGTATATTTGAGAAGGCTCAACTGTTGTCACCAGAATGGGAAAAGTGGTACTTGAAGATAGATATCAATTTATTCTGGACGCGTTCAATAAGGTCAGAATTAGGTCTGCACTACTCAAATATTATTGCGCAACAAGAAAGGCATGGACGTAAGACATACCAAGCGTTGCACACCCTCCTACAGAGGCATACTCTAGTAGTGAAAGCACACAGCAAATACAATTTCAGAAACAAGTGAGTTGAAATCATGGAATATACAGCATGCAGTTCCAGGAGTGTGAAGGGCATGTTGCGTAATTATCTGGGTGAAGAGAAGCTTAGCATTTTGTCGAAGTACACACCAAGATGTTTCATTTTATCTACCCTGGGCTGTGGAGCATCCCATAGGGTGTATGAAAATTGCACATGGTGTGTTTTCCGCATATAACTTAATGTCATAGTATTGAAGCATTTAAGTGTGCCTTATTGTTTCTGCACCAGTTTGAGAGTGAAAAAATGTCTTTTTGGAGGTCGATGCAGTGGTGAACGCTGTTCACAGTCTCAAATAGTTTTAAGTTGTCGGCACACAAAGTCATGCTGTTCATTTATTAAAATTTTCTTAGCACTAACAGAAAGCAAAGGATCCAATACCGATTCAAACACTTTGGACGCACTGCAGAGGATAGATATAGGCTGGCAGTTAGGAACTGCACAGCTAGCACCTAATTTGTACACGAGCAATGTCCATGCTACCTTCCAAGTGCTAGAAAACCTACTAGGCTTTAGGGAACTATTGAAGGTGCTTGTAAGAACAGGGAACAAGTATGCTTCCATACTTCTTAACCCTTTCAGACGCCATTTTATCCTGTTGATTGAAAACTTGCTTTCACCGCATCTCTTGCATCTGCAGAATCATACAAAGTGTACAGCTGCAGAAAAGATTAAGAATTTTCAATTGTCTAGCGAGTTTTGTCCAGTTTACAAAATTTCAACTCCATCCAAAAACTGACACAGGAACATCAAATATGAGAACATATACTATTTCGTGTTTTGAAGAGCTTGAAAAGCACTTATCCAGCCATTTGAAAATTATTCCTGGTGCATGGCATTGTGAAAAACAATGAAAGAAGTGAGCCCACTACATACAACATACTGACGCAGTGTAAAAACACCCAGCCATCTACATTCCCACTCATTTTGCTAAAACATTCTCCATATTATTCAAAATTGCAGCACAGTTCTAATAGTAAGTGTTTTTCAAAATGCATGGAACACATTTTGAATATCATTACTTTCAGTAGTGCTTTTGCTTTTGATGCATTATCCTGTTATGGCCAGTTGTGTAGACAGTGTCTCACAGGGTTAAGCACTGCAGAGGAAATACCATCAGCACCACAAGAAAGGGAAGGTTTAAGGTGCTTCATACACTTGAAAACAAGGTTGTCATTGACTGATAGCTTACACACCGTGCCAGACTGAGAAACAAGGTTACTTGAAGCATATTTCACACCATATAGCGAACAGAAATGTTCTGCAAAGGCATCAGCAGTGTTCTAGACATCACAATTCTTATCGAGAAGACACACGTCTTTGGCGCTCTTTTTAGAAAAGTGAGAGCGCCGAAGCTCCTGAAATATTTTGAATTATGTGTCATACTGCAACACAATCAATGTGGTCGTAGTGATAATTCCAATAATAATAATAATAATAATAATAATAATAATAATAATAATAATAATAATAATAATAATAATCTTATGGTAACATGGCACTCTGGACTAAAAAAGGTTGATGCCTGCACGCTACAGCGTCAGATAGCTAGCCATCTAGAGCAGGAATTTGCAAGGTGCAGAAGACACCCCCTTCCATTCCGCGTGTACACACACACACACACACCTACACACACACTTGCTAAATCACACAGCACAGCACACAGTCGACGGATGCACAACACAGGAGTGTCAATTCAGTCCGGTTGCAAGGAAGGGGAAGCCAAATGGCTAGGGGGTGGAGTGAAAGCTCTGTCTGCTAGATATAATCACAGAGTTGTGATGTCGGGCCATGCAGGTGCGATGGGATGCAGGCTTTGCTGACCACTTCTTCAGACGAACTGAAGAAGAAACATGAATGCTGTCCAGAGAGCCATCAAGCATCCTGCAGAATAGATAGACTAGTGCAGTGTTGCACTGGTATTGCAGGTTGTGCCACTTGAGGGCTTTGAGGCAATCCTCGTAGGCTGGCATGAGCTTACGACAACCAAAAAGACAGGAGTAGAGGTTGCTTGTTGCCTGGCACTGAACAAGCTCAAATTTGTCAGCGATGTGTGTTTGGTACAGGGGCTATACTGATGAGCAGTACTGAAGTCAGGGCAGAATGATACAAGTGCAGTGTGCTCGGAAAACCTCAGGTCATCAGGGATGGGAGACACGGGACACAAACCCAAGAATGGGCCGATACTTAGATACAGTGCTGGGGACATATGCGGAAAAGTTGAGAGAAGAGCTGAATGTTACACCCAGAATGGAAACGGCCCGAACTGTTTTTACAGAGGTTCCTCCGAGGAAGTAGGTTGGACACGCAGCAGTTTTCGAAAGCACGCTACAGACGAGAGCGAATATAGTGACCGGATACGCCAGGAGAGTTGGACTAAGGTGCTCGCCACAAAAATCTGAACTCCTAGTTATCAGACACAGACCTAAGAAAAATTATCCCCCGGCACAATTGGATGTTAGGGTTGATGGTACAAAAGTTCCAGAAGTACAAACCTTGAGAATCCTGGGAATGCACATTCAAAACAATGGGAAAAACACAACTACACTAAACAAACTAGTCGCATGCGTTGGACAAACCAACAGGCTCATAAGACGAATAGCTAACAAACACCAGGGAATGAAAGAAACAGATTTGAGGAAGCTAGTGCAGGCTTTCGCGCTCAGCCGTATATTATATTCTCTCCCCTATCTCAAACTTCAGCCAGCGGAAAAGAACAAGGTTGAATGCCTCATAAGACAATCATACAAAGCCCTTCATCTCCCTAAGTATACATCAACAGAAAGGCTGCTAATGTTAGGCATACACAACACACTTCCCGATCTAGTTGAGGCGTACAGAATCGCACAGTACGACAGGCTAGCAAAAACACCCACAGGAAGACACATTCTAAGGACCTTGGATATCAGGCAAGAATGCATAGGGATGGATGCCGTGCAAATGCCTAGAGACATACACAAGTATCTGAGAATAGATCCAATCCCAAAAAGCATGCATCCCGAACACCACGCAGAAAGGAGGAAGGCGAGAGCCAAAGCCCTCCACAGGCAATATTCAAACCATAAGGAGGCAGTCTGTACGGATGTTGCAGAGCTCTGTGATCACGATGCCTTTTCGATAGGCGTCGTTGGCATGGACCTAAAACCAATCTCAGCCGCCTCTGTGCAGAGCAAAAAGGCATATGAGGTGGAGGAAGCGGCCATCACCCTAGCCATTATAAGCACTGAAGCCAACACAATTTTTAGCGACTCGAAGACAGCCATTCGAAACTTTGCAAAAGGGAGGGTCCACAAACCCGCCAAAGAAATCCTAAAACCGCAAAATTTAAATGCCAGACCCATTAGAATCATATGGGTTCCGGCCCACACGTCGCATCCTGGGAACGAGGCGGCCCACAACTTAGCATGAGGTTTCGTCAACTGGGCAGTGGACGAGCTGGTCCTGAGGTCGGCCAGAGAAACCTTGACCACCTACCACGAGATAATATTATATTACAGAAACAACAGAAGGACGCTCCCGCCACCGGACAAAAGCCTTAATAAACATCAACAAGTGGTCTGGCGGAAGCTATAAGCTAACACCTTCCCCAACCCCTATATACTCCAAGGCCTACCCAGGAGTCTACACCCCCGAATGTAAGCTCTGCAGGGTCACAAAGGCAGATTTAAAACACATTTTATTCGACTGCGACAATGTAAAACCGAAAAGAGAATGGCAACTCTCTAACGAGAAAGAGTAGGAGGATGCAGTGTCCAGCTCGGACCCTGCGGTTCAACTGCAGGCCATCAGCTGGGCTTTCGAAGTTGCCGGCAGACAGGGCCTCACGACCATAACAGGTGGTACTAAAGGAACTGATCGGACGGCCACCTCACGCACTCTGGAAGCCCATTAAAGTCAACCAAATCCTTTCTGTTGATGAAATAAAGTTGTTACCACCACCACCTGTTATTGTAAGCCCAGTCGTTCACCTTAATGCAATGTATTTATTTCAATCACATACGCTGTGCATTGGCATATAGTGGTTGTTGCGGAAGTATTAGCTTGTTAATCAAACACATTCTGCGCAGATGCTTTAGTAACTTGGTTTTGAGTAGATCTTTGACTACAATTTATAGTATCGCAGCAAGAAACATTTTAGTAGAAACGGAAGGGGTTTGAGCAGTTTAAGCATACTGACTGCACAAAGCACTGATGGCACCTTTTCACCTTCCCCACAATGCACTCGCACCATCTACACTTTCCATAAACAAAAAGTGAGATAAAAAATCAATTACAGTTTCATTGACTCAGTACTTGCTGCTTCTGAAGCAGGCATCGAAGCAATCCTGGTATACGCTGCTACCTGCATGGGTCTTGCATGATGCAAGTCCTTCTATGCACTGCACACGTTGCAAACATCATTTGTTTTTGCGTTGCTCAAGTATAAGGATACACTGACTCAAACATGACTGCGCTGTCACACACGCTTCAGTGCGTCAGTGTTCTTGAGTGCTGCATGAGCGATTTATCTGCAACTAGCCCAAAAGACGGATGTACTTGAAAGAAGTGAGTGAAGGAGCACAGTGAACTTGTGCTGAACTGGATTCACATGCCGAATAGAAGAGCGCAGTGTCAGCTGAAACAGGCGGCACGGCTGATAATGTAAGTACTTCCCATAGTTCGGTTACTAGTGTCTTTCACTTTCGGAAGTTATCTTTGCCACTGGAAAGAGCGCAGAGCTTGCCCGTTAAACTTGAGTCACCCGACACCACACGAAACACACCGCGGTTGACCACCCCAAGTTCCACACGGTTCATTCACCACATCACACATCACACGACGTCAGGAGTCCCATATTTTAAATCACTGCAGCACCAAACGGACCTGAAAATTCATTTCCTTCGACAGAGTTTCTCAGCTGGGTTCGTTCATTCGCCAATTACGAACTCGACGGATGCGCTGGGCCTACGCGTAACGTAAACAACATTGGCGATGAGTGAGTGCTGATTGTCCAGACTTCGGAGCTCGTAAGCATGTCTCCATTCGTTCTGAGCACAACAAAATACACATACAACAAGCACAGATGTTGCGGCAATCGTGATTCGGTTGGCTGTTCTAGCAGATGATCGTACCGAGCTCGGCGGAACCCAGCGGGCAGGTTGGATTAGTCGTCGTCATTCGAAGTCTCTTCAAATCCACGTCGCGCTGCCACAACCCACGGTCGTCGGTCGGTCGGTCGTGTCGTTGTCAGCCTACTATTACAACACTGTCTTTCAGGAACACTGTCGCGTGCGTCATGCGTCCAAAGAACTCGGACGATCGTTGGTGCCGGCACCTTCGCATGGGCGGCCATCATAGGCATAGCAGCTGGAGGATTCGCACCCTCTGATTGGTTGACGCTTGCGACGTGTCACAGCCTCTCATTGGTGCACGCCGGTGCAGCGTCGCCTCGCGTCGGCAAACTTCTAGCATCGGCAGTAGACGTAATCGCTGCGTGTCGTCACACTTCACCATGTTCCCGACCGATGCTTTTGACGCTTCGGCGTGTGCCGAAGCTTTCCGACGCATGCCAGTGGTGGGGCATAATGCGCACAGGCGTGAAGACGAAAGTACGTCGTGTGACGTCGAGCGCTCGAAGAGCCAACCCACATAGTGAAAGTTGAGAAAACGAAAGCACGGTTGCGCAGCATTTCACGCGAGGCTCTTTAGCACGAGCGTGCACAGACATTGGTGTTCGCATGTTACTCCGGCTACTCTGTTCGCCCAATGCTTCGCTCCGAACTCTTATGCCCCAACCACTGGCATGCGTCGGAAAGCTTCGGCACGTGCTGAAGCGTCAAAAGCGTCAAAAGTGTTGGTCGGGAACACGACGAAGCATGATGACGCGCAGCGATTATGTCTTCTGCCGATGCTAGAAGTTTGCTGACGCTGCTCCGGCGTGCACCAATGAGAGGCTGCGACGGGTCGCAGGCATCAACCAATCTGAGGCTGCGGAGCCTCCGGCTGCTATGCCTATGATGGACGCACGACGCGCACGACAGTGTTCCTGAAAGACAGTGTTGTAATAGTAGGCTGACAATGACACGACCGACCGACCGACCGACGATCGTGGATTGTGGCAGCGCGACGTGGATCCGAAGCGACTTCGAACGACGCCGACTAATCCAACCTGCCCACTGGGTTCCCGGCGGAACCCAGTGGGCAGGTTGTATGTGTATTTTGTTGTGCTGAAAATGAATGGAGACATGTTTACGAGCTCCGAAGTTTGGACAATCAGCACTCGCCTATCGCCGATGTTGTTTACGTTATGCGTAGGCCTAGCGCGTCCATCGAGTTCGTAACTGGCGAGTGAACGAACCCAGCTGAGAAACTCTGTCGAAGAAAATGAATTTTCAGGTCCGTTTGGTGCTGCAGTGATTTAAAATATGGCACTCCTGACGTCGTGTGATGTGTGATGTGGTGAATGAACCGTGTGGAAGTTGGGTTGGTCAACCGCGGCATGTTTCGTGTGGTGTCGGGTGACTCAAGTTTAATGGGCAAGCCCTGCACTGTTTCCAGTGGTAAAGATAACTTCCAAAAGCGAAAGACACTAGTAGCCGAGCTATGGGAAGTACTTACATAATCAGCCGTGCCACCTGTTTCAGCTGACACTGCGCTCTTCTATTCGGCATGTGAATCCAGTTCAGTACAAGTTCACTGTACTCATTCACTCACTTCTTTCAAGTGCATCCGTCTTTTGGGCTAGTTGGGGATAAACTGCTCGTGTAGCAATCAAGAACACCGACCCACTGAAGCATACGTGAAAACGCAGTCATGTTTGAGTCAGTGTGTCCTTATACTTGAGCACTGCAAAAAGAAATTATCTGTTTGCAACGTGTGCCCTATGTGCAGTGCATAGCAGGACCTGCTTCATGCAAGACCTACGCATGTAGCAGCGTATACCACGATTGCTTCGATGCCCCTTCAGAAGCAGCAAGTACTGAGTCAATGAAACTGTAATTGATTTTTTATCTCACTTTTTGTTTATGGAAAGTGTTGATGGTGTGAGTGCATTGTGGGGAAGGTGAAAAGGTGTCATCAGTGTTTTGTGCAGTCGGTGTGCTTAAACTGCTGGAATCCCTTCAGCTTCTACTAAAGTGTTTCTTGCTACGATACTAAAATTGTAGTCAGGACAAAGATCTACTCAAAACCAAGTTACTAATGCATCTGTGCAGAATGTGTTTGATTAACAAGGTAATACTTTCACAACAACATTATGACGATGCACAGCATATGTGCTTACAATAAGTACATTCCGTAAAGGTGAAAGACTGGGCCTACAATATCAAACTATGTTGTAGCACCATAAAAAGTGCTGCCATGCGTATCAGCCACAACGAAACTGCTGCACGTCCAACCTTCTTCCTTGGAGGCACCTCTATAAAGACTGTTTGGGCCCTTCCCATTCTGGGTGTAACATTTAGCTCTTCTCTCAACTTTTCCGCATATGTCACCAGTACTGTATGCAAGCACCGGCCCATTCTTGGGTTTGTGTCTCGTGTCTCCCTTCCCTGATGACCTAAGGTTTTCCGAGCACTGTTCACTTCTATCATTCTGTCACGACATGAGTACTGCTCATCAGTATAGTTCCCGTACCAAACTCGCGACGCTAACAAGCTTAAGCTTGTTCAGCGCCGGACAATACGCACCCTTTACTCCCGTCGTTTCGGTTGTCGCAAGCTCATGCCACCCTACGAGGACTGCCTCAAACCTCTCAAGTAGCACATTCTGCAATACCAGCGCAACATTGCACTAGTCTATACTGCAGGGTGCTTGAGAACTCTCTGGACAGCACTAATCTTTCTTCAGTTCGTCTGAACAGGTGGTCAGCACAGCCTGAGCCCTCATCGCACCTCTATGGCCCGACACCACAACTCTATGATTATATCTGGCATACAGAGCTTTCTCTCCACCCCCCTGGCCATTTGGATTCTCCTTCCTTGGAACCAGACTGAATTGGCACTCCTGTGTGTTGTGCACCTGTCGAATGTGTGTGTGCGTGCCGTACTGTGTTATTGAGCAAGTGTGTGTGCATGTGGAGGGGAAGGAAGTGTGTTCTGCATCCTGCAAATTCCTGCGCTAGATGGCTGGTTATCGATGCTCTAACATATAGGCATCAGCCTTTTTTTTAGTCTAGAATGCCAAGTTACCACTAAGATAATAATAATAATAATAATAATAATAATAATAATAATAATATTGTTATTGTTATTAGAATCATCACTACGACCACACTGATTGTGTTGAAGCAGGCGTGACACATAATTCAAAATATTTCTTGAGCTTTGTGGGCTCTCACTCTTCTAAAAAGAGTGCCAAAGATGTACGTCTTCTTCATGAAAATAGTGGTGTCCTTGAACACTGCTGATGCCTTTGCAGAACATTTCTGTTTGCTATATGGTGTGAAATATGCTTCAAGTAACCTTCCTTCTCAGTCTGGCACAGTGTACGCTATCAGTCAATGAAAACCTTGTTTCCAAGTATATGAAGTGCCTTAAACTTTCCCTTTCTTGTGGTGTTGATGGTATTTCCTCTGCAGAGCTTAAGACATATGGAAGCATACTTGTTCCCTGTTCTCACAAGCATCTTCAATAGTTCCCTAAAGTCTAGTACCTTTTCTAGCACTCGAAAAATAGCATGGACATTGCCCATGCACAAATCAGGTGCTAGATGTGCAGTTACTAACTGCCAACCTTATCTATCCTCTGCAGTGCGTCAGGTGTTTGAAACGATATTGGATTCTTCGCTTTCTGTTGGGGTGCAATGAGAAAATCCAATTCTGACCTCATTGAACGCATCCAGAATAAATTATCTGTCTTAAAGCACCACTTTTGCCATTCTGGCGGCCACAGTTGAGCCTTCTCAAATATACTTCAACTCACACCTCTAGGTTCAAGACTTAGTTAACCACACCTTTTGTTCCTGTATAAGGTGGTCCATAACATTATACATTCCCTAAAATTCTTGATCAGATGCATTTGTTCGTGCCGCAACAGTATACCAGGTAGCATTCCACATTCGTTGCCTGGCCTTGTTGCAAGATTGTGCTATATAAGACTCGACTCCAAAACATACTTCAGAGTTCATTTCCTGTGTTTTGTGTATCTCTAGATAATCATGTAAGATTTAACTCCCTTTTACTTTTCCTCGTTTCCTTTTTTCCCTATTTGTTTCTCTATTTTGCATTTTTTTGTCTACTACATTCATGTTTTCTGTACATTTTGTCTCGCGTAGTGCTCGTTAAGTGCACCAGTACAAAGGCTCTCTAGTTGTTCCTGGGCACTGCAATAAAAATTTGAATGATTGATTATTATTGTAGTATAAAATCATGCTTTTTAAGTATGTACTAGTATACTATTTCAGTGCAGTAGCTTTTGAGCAATTAAAAAAAGGGCATGAATTAAGAAAGTGCAATAATAATATACTATGTGCCTGATCATATGCATTGTGCTATTAATTTCTTCTGAGTTTTAGTAATGGCTGGCTACTGTATGCAGTGTTGTGCAATAAAATAATATGCCACAGCAATTATTGCGTGCCTCGCAGGACAAATTGAATATATCTTTCTCAGTCAAAACACCATAGCAGGCTGAAAACAATAAACTGCAATTTTTTTTTTGTGGTGATGAAGTGTATAAATTGGGGAAAATAACCTGTTTATATATTTCTGATATTATGCAAAGGAGCTGCTCCAATACGTTCGAATAAGTGCCTCAATAGTACGACTTGGCAAAGGGCAACGAAGGAACCCTATTAAAACCCTCCAATTCTCAAGCTTGTATTATCTGACGATATGTCATTTCATTAATGCAAAGAAAGACAAACTTGACTTGTCGAAACCAGTTACAATAGAACATGGCCCTTACACTGTGAAAATGTTTTGTAACAATACACTCAATGTGAAGGCCTCCGGATGCGGTGTTGATGCATCAAAACAACCTAGAATAATAGAGGTGCTCCATGGGCTAGATGTGACAGAATCAAGAATCGGGGAGAGACAAGCTACGAATTACACACATTTTAGCTAGTCTAGTTTTCTTTTTTTTGTGAGTGCTACAGGTGTTTCGATTCCTTTTTGCTGATTTTCTCAGAACCCACCTTTTCACGTTTCTTTCATGCACCAATAAGCATAATTATATTGACGCGGATGTTTTATCTGTATCCAGTTACCGTATTTCACCGGCTAAAAGATGTTAAACGTTATCGCTCGGTGCAGGATGTGCCTGAACGTATCGGAAGTTTCGCGAATGTTATCGATGGTTCTGTCTATTGTCGACGAACCTGGTTAATCTGGTTGCATACGCGACACGAATCGTGTAGTAGTTTCTGGAAGGTGCGCGGGCACCAGCGAATAGGCTGTAACTTTCGACGACTGATGTATGGAAACCGACGCGCTTGACCCGCAGATGAGATTTTCGACGATTGCCGACATTGCTCGCCGCTATCGTTGCGAGTGAGCCGGCACTATTTATTTATCGTCACTACTACGTGGCAATATTTCCAACACAGATTTTTTCAATGATAATTTGCACGCCTAATTCTTGCATAGCTGTGCAATAAGCTACCAAAAAATGAAATTGTACAATAGTTTTTGATATGATATGGCATCGTCGTGCAGGTGTTTGCAAAGCGATCTTGCAGACAGACGACGCGCGAGCGCTGATGTCGATATTTTGTGCACTATTGTTACATCAAAAATAAAAACAAATTGTTTCGACAGGCGTATATTCATTATTCAAACATGTTTTTTATATCTAAAAGCGCATACAGATAACTTATTGTTTCAAGCTTAGTTTACCGCAGGCTGTTTTAGGCCGGACTTTGACGTATAAAGACAGAATAGTCCAGCAACAGTGCGCCGCAGCCAAGGAGCGAGCTTCGGCGCGCGTCAGAGCTTCTGTCCAGTGGTTGCGTGTCCTCTTCCTCCGACCAACGCGAAGCGAAGCGTTTACTTGTCGGCGCGCGCCGAAGCTTGCCGACGTGTGCCAGTGGTTGGGGCATGGCTAACGCGCATAGGCCTGAAGACGGAAGTACGTCGCGTGACCGCGTGCACTTGAAGAGGCAATCCGCACAGTCAAAGTCGAGAAAACGAAAGCACGATGGCAGATCGTTTCGCGCGAGGCTCTGTAGCACTTGCACGCACAAAGGCGGTCGCGCTGAACTCTGGTTACTCTTGAAAGAGCGTAGGTTTGGGCATGTTGGTATTCCATAACTTTTAGGTTTTTAGCGCACAAAAAGGGACGAGAGACAGAGGTACGACGCGGACTAACCGACGAGAGACAGGTATGACGTGGACACACCGCTATGTGTCTGCGTCGTACCTCTGTCTCTTGTCCCTTTTTGTGCGCTAAAAACCTAAAAGTTCTGGTTACTCTGTTCTCACGACTCTTCCCGGGGCTCTTGGGCTAGCGCGCACAGGCGTGAAGACGAAAGTATGTCGCGTGATGGCGTGCACTCGTTGAGCTAACCTGCACAGTCAGAGGCGAGAAAACGAAAGTACGTTCGCATAACATTTTTGCGGGAGACTTCGTGAAGCTAGCGCGCACAGCCAAAGGCGCGAAGACCAAAGTATGTCGCGTGACGTCGTGCACTCGAAGAGCCAACCCACAGAGTCAAAGTCGAGAACACGAAAGCGCGATGGCACAGCGTTTCACGTGAGGGTCTGCATTACTAGCGCGCACAGACATTGGCGTTCGCGCAGAACTCCGGCTATTCCGTTCGCACAACACTTCGCTCGGAACTCTTAGGGCTAACACGCATAGGCCTGAAGACGAAAGTACGTCACGTGACGTCGTGCACTCGAAGAGCCAACCCACACAGTCAACGTTGAGAAAAGGAAAGCACGATGACAGCGTTTCGCGCGAGGCTCTGTGGCACTAGCGCGCACAGACATAGGCGTTCGCTCGGAACTCCGGCTTGTCTGTTCGCACAATGCTTCGCGAGGGACTTTTATGGCTAACCCGGACAGGCGTGAAGACCAAAGTGCGTCGCGTGATGGCGTGCACTGGTTGAGCTAATCCGCACAGTCAGAGTAGAGAAAACGTAAGTATGTTCGCATAACGTTTTTGCGCGACTTCATGAAGCTAGCGCGCACAGCCAAAGGCGTGAAGACGAAAGTACGTCGCGTGACGGCGTGCACTCGTAGAGCCAACCCGCACAGTCAAAGTCGAGAAAAGGAAAGCACGATGGCACAGCGTTTCGCGAGAGGCTCTGTAGCTCTAGTGCACACAGACATAGGCGTTCGTGCAGAGCTCCATCTACTCCTCTGCACAACGCTTCGCGAAGGACTCCTAGGGCTAACGTGCACAGGCGTGAAGACGAAAGTATGTCGCGTTACGCCGTGCACTCGTAGAGCCAACCTGCACAGTCAAATTCTACAAAACAAAAGCACGATGTCAGCGTTTCGTGCGAGCCCTAGCGCGCACATTCATAGGCTTTCGCGCGGTATTCCAGCTACCCCGTTCACACAGCGCTTCGCGAAGGACTCCTAGGGCTAACGCATGCAGGCATGAATACGAAAGTATGTCGCCTGACGGCGTGCACTCGTAGAGCCAACACGCACTGTCAAAGTCGAGAAAACGAAAGCACGATGGCACACCGTTTCGCGCAAGGCTCTGTATAGCACTAGCTCGCACAGACATAGGCGTTCGTGCGTTACCCCGGCGACTCCGTTCGCACAATGCTTATCGTGGGACTCTTAGGCCTAGCGCGCACAGGCGTGAAGACGGAAGTACGTGGCGTAACGGCGTGCACTCGTAGAACCAACCCGCATAGCCAAAGTCGAGAAAACGAAAGCACAATGGCACAGGGTTTAGCGCGAGGCTCTGTAGCACTAGCGCCCACATTCGTAGGCGTTCGGCTGAAATTCTGGCTACTCTGTTTGCACAACGCTTCGCGCGGGACTCTTAGGGCTAACGCAAACAGGCCTTAAGACCAAAGTACGTCGCCTGACTCCGTGTACTCGTAGAGCCAACCCGCACAGTCATAGTTGAGAAAACGAAAGCCCGATGGCACAGCGTTTTGTGCGAGGCTCTACTGCGCGCACAGATAAAGGCGTTGGCGCGGGACTCTAAAGGCTAACACGCACAGGCGTGAAGACAAACGTACGTCGCGTGACGGTGTGCACTCGTTGAGCTAGCCGGCACAGTCGATAGCATGCTGGAAAAGCCGGACTCGTCGACAGATGAGAACTACCGCCACCTGTAGTAAACAATGGTAAGTAGGTGAGGCTCGGCACAACCGAGCTTGAGGGGCTCGGTGCTAAGTGTGTGTAAAGTCGCGGCCAGAAAGGCCGAACTGCTGCTGTGATAAATGATCGCCCATTTCGCTTTGGCATGCTCTGGCGGCATTGCATTCTTTCATAGCTTGCCACCGTGTCTACACCACAGCCGCCGTGTCGCGTTCTTCGTGGCAAATGCGGCATGCGGTTCTTTCTCGTTTCCAGCGCTGTGTCAGAAAGGCTTTCGTTCGTCTGCGTTGTATGCATAGGCACTGCTTAGTTGCTGCTAATGACAAAATTAGGCAATTACCAGCCCCGCAGCTCTGCCACAATTACTTTGAGGGTATACATTAGGCATTTATAGTAAATTTAGCCCAGGTGAAATTATGTTGCAATTGGCCTTTAAATTCATCACCTAAATGAAGTTGCTCTCACTGCACATCTTTTATAACTTTTGTTAGTTCTTTAGCCATCCTTCTCCTCTCCTTCACTACAAATTTTTAGACACTGAAGAAGATTATTAACATACTTTGGCACACTCTAGGCAGCAGTAACAAACTCAAAGTCAGTAACTCAAGCAAAGTTTGGTCTGATGGCGTACTCCTTTAGCCAACAAGGGCGAGTCGACGCTCCTTCAGGCACGTGTGGCTCAGCTTGCCCTGGCGGTGGGTGCTACATAGTGCAGTCATTTTAGAGGGAATATGCAGCAGAGGGGAGAAACGCACTAATAGCTGCTTGCCGCTGCTGCCAAGTGAGGCCGTTGGCGTGTCACAGCTCCTTTTGTGGCCAGTAGTTCATGACGTTAGAGCCTGCGCTGCAGATAATCGTAGCTGCTGATGGCATACCCCTTTAGCCGGCAAGGGCAAGTTGACGCTCTTTCAGCGCTCAGTTGGAACTGGTGCTGGGTGCTGCATAGTTCAGTCAGCTTACAGGAAATCTGCAGCAGAGTGGCAGAAAGTAGCTGCTTGTGGTAAGTTGCTGTTACTTCCAAGGTTACTGTAATGCGTTGTGTACATTTTTACACATCTGGCCTTTGAAACCACTGCCATCTACGTGTGCCCTCAGGACCATGGTTTGGGATTGCTTTTCACCTGGCGGACTCCCAATTGATAATAGAAGTAAACGAATGATTGATTGACCCACTGCCCTAAGGCAAAGAGGACATCGAGACCGCCCTGGGAAAAGTGTGTGCCAGTGACTGGAAAGCATTGAGCAGACCCGGAACTCCGCAGTTTTGTGCAGTACTTGAAGGGCAATACCGACGTCCTTAGGGCATTCAATCGTGTGTTGTCTTCATTTTTTTCCAAAGCGATGTCTTCTTAGAGAACTTCTCCTAGTCTGTGCCAATTACTTTCTCATTATGCCTTCAACATGATGGACAAAGGTACTGTTTCACCAGTCTTGATTATGGAACGGCAGGACAGTTCGGGTTTTCCCGTATGTTTGTGAAAATTAGGACCATCTCCGAACTGACCAAGTACATTAACGATTGCTGGACCCGAGGATGCATCCCCGACCTGTGGAAAAAATGGTGCTCATCCCCAAACCAGGGAAACCCCCAGATCTGGCCAACCTTCGACCAATATCCCTTGCGTCGTGCGTCGGCAAGTTGATGGAGCACGCCTTCCTCACCCGGATCAACGCACACTTGGACGACGTGGAAGCGTATCCAGACACCATGCTCGGGTTTCGAGCTCATCTCTCCACGCAGGATGCAATGTTGCAAATCAAGCACCAGATACTCGACAACAAGAGAAGAGGTACCAGGGCCACTCTAGGATTAGACCTCAAGAAAGCCTTCAACAACGCAGCTCACGTAGCCATACTAAGCAGCATTGCCGCACTCAATCTAGGAAACCGAGCGTACAGCTATGTTCAGGATTTCCTCACAAACAGGAAAGTCTCCTTAACGCTGGGCAAACTCGCATCCGAAGACAGGAACATAGGCAGCGTCGGCACCCCGCAAGGCTCGGTCATCTCGCCGATGCTCTTTAATCTCATTGTGATCGCCCTCCCCGAGCGCCTCAATGCCATCGAGGGAGTGCATCACACAATATACGCGGACGACATTACGATCTGGGTGTCCGAGGGAAGTGACGGAGAAATCGAACAGCGATTACAGACCGCGGTCGAGGTGGGGGAAGAGTACCTCGTCGGAACCGGTCTCGTCTGCTCGCCAGAAAAATCGGAACTCCTCCTTTACTGCCCGACGCTTAGGGGAAGATCCCCCAAGGCTTACACCCAGCATGCTGCATACGAAGAAATTTGCATACGCACCAAAGACGGACAAGAAATACCCAGGGTGAAGCAGATTAAGGTGCTCGGACTCGTCATAGAATCGAACGGCAACAACGGAGAAATGGTCAGGCATTTGGAGACTAAGATCACGAGCACGATGAGGCTCATCAGAAGAATCACCAGCAGACATCAGTGTATGAGGGAAGCGAACGTCGTCAGACTCATACACTCCTTTGTTATTAGCCACATTACCTATGTGGCCGCCTACCACAACTGGTATGCGGCCATATATGCCAAACTGAACACCCTCATTAGAAGAGCACACAAGATGGCCCTGGGCCTTCCAGACAGCACCAGCACGGAACTTATGCTACAGCTGGGCGTCCACAACACGCTTGAAGAGTTAATTGAGGCACACAAAATCTTGCAACTCGAGAGACTAGCGAAGACACGAACGGGCAGGAGCATCCTCGACAAACTCGGGATAAGTTATCACAAGCAGCACGGCGACAAGACATCCCTTCCAAGCGCGATCAGGGAATAGCTGCAGGTGGCTAATATACCCAAGAACATGAGCCCCGAATTCAATCAGGGTCGAAGAGAGAGTAGAGCCAAGGCTTTACTCCAAGCCTTCGGTAGGGACAAGGAAGCGCTGTACGTTGACGCTGCAGAATACGAGGATCGACGTGCTTTTGCAGTGGCCATCCTCAATACCGACAAACAATTGGTCAGTTCTTGTAGCATACGTGTAAAAAACCCCGAGGTAGCGGAAGAGGTGGTGATAGCCCTAGCCATCGTTAACCCCAGTTGCAGATACGTACTCAGTGACTCGCAGACGGCGGTCAGAAACTATGCACAAGGCAGAGTTTCGCTGAAGGCTGAGGCTATACTCAAAGCCAACGCGAACTATGTCACCTCCGAGGAGACGGAAGAATGACACATTATATGGTTCCCGGCTCACACGTCCCCCGACACCCCCGTACCCAACCTCAACGAGGAAGTACACCGTGTAGCGCGAGGACTCACATTCCGCGCCCACGAAGAAGGATCCTCTCTTGGGGTTGGAAATCCAACGGAGGCATAGACAGAGAGGGACAGAATGACCAGGTACTGTGATATTACAAAATTTTATCAAAAGTCAAGGCGTGTTTATCCGCCCCCTAACCCCAAACTCGACAGGGCCCAAGCGGTAGACTGGAGGCAGCTAGAAACAAAGACCTTCCCTAACCCCGCCCATCTCAGGAGGGTATATCCGGACATCTACTCAGACGATAACTGCAAACTATGCGGCAGGGCTCACGCATCTCTTAGACACATTCTCTGGGAATGTGAGGTTATATGCAGAGAAAATGCAGTTTCCCCAGATAAAATTGTGGCGCGATGGACGGCCGCATTGCGCAGCTCAAACCTCGAAAATCAACTATGGGCCATCCGCATGCCCGTGAGGCGGCGAGGAGACAGGATGTCCGGACCTCCTCGGGAGTGGCCTAGGCCCAGGCCACGAATTTGCCGGATTGTCAATAAAGTTGTTACAACCAACCACGCCTGATTAATGATGTCACCCATTACGTCAAGTCATGCCGGGACTGTCAGAGACGCATGACACCGCCGAGAAGGCCAGCATGATTGCCACAGGCAATCGAACTCCTTTGCTAACCATTCCAACAGATTGGGATAAACTGCTTGTGGCCTTTTTCGACATCAACATCCAGGAATAACTAGATTGTCATTAATACTGACTATCTCGGCTGAAAGAAAAGCCCTGTCCAATGGCACTGCGGCCAAAGCGGCAAAATTCTTTGACAAGAACATTTCGCTATGACATGGTACCCAAAAAGTTCCCTTTACCAACATAATGGCTTTTACATCAGTACTTGCTCAAGCCACCGTACAGTACCGCCAGACAATTCGCTAGAGGACACCTTCCTACCACTGTCAGACATCTGGTTTTGTGGAACATGCAAACAAGACGCTCGCTGCAATGTTAACAATGTACACTGAGTGCAAGAATTAACATGCCATCCTTCAGTACGTAACCCTTGCCTACAACATGACAGTACAGGAAACATCTCAGAGGACTCCCTTCAAGCTGGTTTACAGAAGGAACACCGTGGCCACTTTTGATGCCATGCTGCCAAATGTTGCCGACAAAGACAAGCTTGACTCCATTTCTCTCCAGCTTGTCTAAGCTTGACAACTTGCCTGCCTACGCATCAATAACCTGTAAAAGATCATCAGCCGACCGATGCCACAATCTTGGACAGCACTGCAGAAGCACGGGGTTTCTCATTAGGAAAACAAAAGATGAGAGGAGTGAGGGAATAACTTGTGCTTTTCGGAATAAACGTGAAGAAACTGTGCTGTCTCTCTTGTCCCATAGACTTGTCCATCCCCTACAATGAAGCCTGCTCTTTTAACAGGAAGGCCTTCGCCGTTACATAGGTTTCATTGAATAATACACTGAGGTGGACTTGGTGAAAAACTTGTGAAACACTATTTCAGACCAATCAAGGTACTCCAACGTCTTGGCACACTCGACTGTGAGGTTGAAGGTGTCGCGCAATAGCAGCAGCACCATGCACAACCTGATGTCCACGTAGAGTCAACCATTTTGTGTACGTTAATAAACTGTGGGACTTCATTCACTACTTCCTTTGTTATTTTTCTTTCTGCACATGCACTTTTTTTTCACTTTCATACTCCGTTTGCAGCATTGAGAGGATTGTTTGTATGAAGGGGCCATTAAAATTGTGACGGTGTAGGATTTTGCACTGGTGTTTCATTAAATGCAACAACGAGTGCTCCAAACCGCAGTATCAGAAACCACTTCATCATCCGCTATCGTGCTGCCAGCATATACCATCATCATAACCATCATCATAATCATTATCATCAGCCTGTTTCATGTCCACTGCAGGACGAAGGCCTCTCCCTGTGATCTCCAATTCACCCCTGTTCTGCACCAACCGATTCCAACTAGCGTCCGCGAATTTCCTAATTTCATCGCCCCACCTAGTATTCTGCCGCCCTCGACTGCGCTTCCTTTCTCTTAGTACCCATTCTGTAGCCCTAATGGTCCAACAGTTATCCAACCTGCACATTACATTACCTGCCCAGCTCCATTCTTTTCTCTTAATGTCAATTAGAATATCGACTATACCCGTTCGCTCTCTGATCCAAACCACTCTTTCTCCGTTAAGATCGGCCTGCAGCTATTCCAGCCCGCTGCACGTGTTCCAATCCAACCGGACGGGGCGCACTTCAGAGAACTGCGGATAACCAGCAGCCACGTGGCGCGGGGTCAGCTCAGGGGAGTTATCGAGGGGAGGTAATTGGCGGAACCTCCCCATGAGCTTTTCGAGAAACCAGACAATGTGCTATCCGGCCGCGTCAACAGGGACGGCTCAGAGTTCTACGAAGCCCCTCTGACGTCGGCTCCGGACCACTGAAACCTGTGCGGCACTGAAACCTGTGCAACACGAGTATGTGAGCCCGCCTCCTTCAAAAGGGCGGGTCATCTACGGTGACGTCGAACGGTGACGTCGAACGATGACTGGACGAACGTTTCCGTTCGCTTGGAATCCAGGGGGGACCAAGTGCTTATAAGCAGCGTTTGCCGGCTGCTAGGGTGTGCTCGTTGTTGTGCTAGAAATGCACTAGTGAGCTGCGTGCTCGTTGTCATGCTCGAAATGTACTCGTGAGCTGAGTGCTCGTAAGCTGTTTGCTGTATGTTAGTCTTGCGGGCGCCATTTGGGAGTCACGCTAGACTGTCGATGTATGTATTGTCGAAGATGTAAATAATGTAAATAAATCCTGTTCACCGAGTTCCTCTCTACGACCGTCAACTCCTTCAAATGGTGGCAGCGGCGAGATCGTCCGACGACTCCTACATCTGTTTGACAGCGGTAGGATCGTCCGACGACTGTAATATCTGGTGGCAGCAGAGGGATCGGCCTACGGCTCCTAAATCGGCCTACGGCTCCTAGATCGGCCTACGACTCGGAGACAGCAGCGGCAGCTGACGGACGTTGGCACATGGTGACCGACCGGTATCCTGATCAAGTTGGAGGCGACTTGGGATTGACCACCTCTTGCAACTGACTGGATACGGCGGAGGACTGTTGATTTGATGCTGCTTCAGTGGGTAAGCGTTTGGTTTTGGCTGTAAGATTTACCAGGCTTCAATTTCGCTGTGTTTGTTGATTTGATTCGCTTGGGATCTTTTACTTGTATCTTGATTTGCGTGGGTATCGCAGCAAGTATTGTGTGACAGCAGAGCCAAAGCTTAATGTAGCGACCATGGTCCTAATGTGTTTGACGGGAGCTGACCTGTTGTGGTTGTGTGAAGAGCTCATGGTAAACGTAGACGAGGACTTGACGGAATCAGAGATTCGTAAAACCATTCTAGAAAGTAGCAATGATTTGAAATTCATCGAACAAATGGGTAAACGAATTCTAAGTAAAAGACAGGAACGGGAATAAATTAGGCAAAAGCGCCAAGAGCGTGAGCAAAAACGGCAACTGGTTGAAAAAGAAATGGCAGCAGTGAACAAAGAGATAAAAGATTTGCAGCAGTTAAAAGCACGAAGTCCACAGCGGCTTGAGAAATCTGTAGGCTGGACGCAGCGAAAGTGGGAAGTAGATAGCAGATTTTGCTCAAAAGCCGAGGAAAGTAGTAGTACCTGTGAGAGTAGCAGCACGTTCACAAGTGAACTCGAAGTGCTAGCAGCTAACGATGCCTTAGTGGCAACAGAGGCCGTTAAAGGCCAGAGTGAGAGCGACGAGGTGCTGTGCCAACAGAGGACTGCAGAGACAGCTAGGCCAGCTGCGAACAAATTGGCACAGTTACCGCGCGTGTGCGTCGCATCTCATGGTAGCGAGGTCGTTAGCGTGGTACAGAATACTACGGACTTGACAGACACGAGCACCCATGTCGAGTCAGATCTCCGTGCCGAAGAGAAGTGCCAGCTGGACGATGCAGTTGAGAGTAGTTCTCGGGATGGCGAGCTCCGTAGCTCACGAGAGAACAATTGCATTGTTCAGGGATCGGTGCGGCTCTCCGCCAGTCTAGATAGCCAAAAGAGGAATGATTTAGTTAAGGATCATTCAGACTGTGCGGGTAAGAGACCGATCCGGGCCGACGAGATGTGTAACGGCCAGCACGATGCGCCAGATGACGGCATGAAAGAGAGTTCGAGGAGAAAACGCTGCAAAAAGAAGCGCCGAAAAGATCGGAATGCGGTGGCTAATGTAGCGAAGCCAAAGACGGCGACAGGCGCGAAAAGGCAGGGCGCGGAGAAAAGAAAGGTGCGGTCGTCACGGACGATGTGTGCGCATCAAGCACGTTTTAGCCACCGGTCAAAAGGAGACCGAGAAGCATGTTCTGCACGGACGCGGACAAAGGGCACGGGGCAGTTAAATTCCTCGTCGTTCCGTCGTTCTTTTCAAAGCTCAGCGTGTAGGGCGAGGGAGCGCAAGGTGGCAAGACGAGACCAGATGGGGAGTCGCAACGCGGTCAATCGAGTTCGTGAGGAAAAAGGGGCGCCAGGACGCAAATTGGCAGGAGACTGTAACGTCTTGGGGGAGCTGATAGTGAATCAGCCCTTTTGTTGTTCCTCGGTAGCCAGAGTAGCTTTCGGACCGCGACCACCTCGAGTATGGCTGAAATAGTATGAGTCAGTTGTAAACGTTTGAAAAAGAGAGGCGAAGAGAGCTTCCGTAGAAGGAAAAAAAATGCTGTTTTGTTTTGTTTTTGAGCATTTGGAAAATATCAGATTTAAGGCTACAGTTTCTGTCAGTATGTAAGGCATGAGCTTTGTTTGTGTTTTCTTTAAGAAGCTCCGAGAGCTGAAAGACGCGTTTTAAGTAAACCTGTAGTTTAGCTAGTTGTTAGTTAATGAGTAAATAGGCTTTTTTTGTGTGTGTAAGTAACCTGAGTGTCAACGTTATCGTTGAGAGGCCTATGGTAACGCGCGTGTGATTTAGTTAACCTTTTTTTTATGTGTTTTTTATTTTCTAAGGTTAAGCGCGTAGATTTTCAGTTAGTGCATCATTTGCACTGAGAAGAGCTCTTAGGTCCATTAGCGCGTGTCCTGTGCGGACGGAACGAAGCAGAAGGTTTATGACTGGGTTGCTCGTGTGTGTTGAGGGCAGCCGTATTCTGACTTCTCTAGTACGCGTGCGTAGAGCTAGTTTGAAAAAGACATTTGTTCGAAGGTTCCTCTGTGTTGCGTTAGTTACGCAAGTTTGGTTGTTCGTTTAAGGAACGTGTCCTGTGTGGACTAAAGGAACAAATGTGAGTAAGCGCAATGAAACTACGTAAGACGCAAGTACGCGTTCGGAATAGGGACCACAACGCTAGCGCGTTTGTGATGACGTACCTGTGGAGTTGGCCAGACGGTTCAGTGGCAACAGTACATGAGATAAGTACGCCACTGTGATAGGGTAAGAACAGGCTGCTCGTGAAGTTAGGCTGCTTAAGTTATGGTGGGGTATTGGTAGTTGAGAGCCTTCGGTTCAGTTCTGCGTAAACCTTTACTCTTGTGCAGCGCGACGGTCGGGTTTGGTCGAACTCAAGAGGAACGTGAATGCTCGCTTTGGCGGCACGAAATTTTGGGTCAAAATTTGGGGATCCCCAGTTGAGTGACTTGCACTGAAATTTTGATAGGAAGCCTGGTGGGTTAACAGCTGATTCCGGGCGTTTGAGCGCTGAGCGGTATTGTGTTGCCGGGTCGACTCTTCTGTGCCAGTTGTTGTGAGATGGTTGAAAGCATTCCAATTGCGCAGGGGTTGCAGGGAGCAAAGCCATCGTCTTGCTCGCCAGCCATTCTCTTCCTGCCCAGCGGTTACCAGCACTGGCCAGGCGAGATTTTCCGGGCCATGGAGTAGCTGTTAAGATCGGTCTGCAGCTATTTCAGCCCGCTGCACGTGTTCCAATCCAACCGAACGGGGCGCACTTCAGAGAACTGCGGATAACCAGCAGCCACGTGGCGCGGGGTCAGCTCAGGGGAGTTCTCGAGGGGAGGTAATTGGCGGAACCTCCCCATGAGCTTTTCGAGAAACCAGACAATGTGCTATCCGGCCGCGTCAACAGGGACGGCTCAGAGTTCTACGAAGCCCCTCTGACGTCGGCTCCGGACCACTGAAACCTGTGCGGCACTGAAACATGTGTAACACGAGTATGTGAGCCCGCCTCCTCCAAAAGGGCGGGTCATCTACGGTGACGTCGAACGGTGACGTCGAACGATGACTGGACGAACCATTCCGTTCGCTTGGAATCCAGGGGGGACCAAGTGCTTATAAGCAGCGTTGCCTGGCTGCTAGGGTGTGCTCGTTGTCGTGCTAGAAATGCACTAGTGAGCTGCGTGCTCGTTGTCATGCTCGAAATGTACTCGTGAGCTGTGTGCTCGTAAACTGTTTGCTGTATGTTAGTCTTGCGGGCGCCATTTTGGAGTCACGCTAGACTGTCGATGTATGTCTTGTCGAAGATGTAAATAATGTAAATAAATCCTGTTCACCGAGTTCCTCTCTACGACCGTCAACTCCTTCAAATGGTGGCAGCGGCGAGATCGTCCGACGACTCCTACATCTGTTTGACAACGGTGGGATCGTCCGACGACTCTAATACCGTCTCTTAACATTACGCCTAGCAATCTTCGTTCCATCGCTCTTTGCGCAGTCCTTAACTTGCTCTCAAGCTTTTTGTCAGTCTCCAAGTCTCTGCCCCATATATCAGCACTGGCAAAATGCACTGATTGTAGACCTTCCTTTTCAATGATAATGGTAAGTTTCCAGTCAGGAGCTAGCAATGTCTGCCTTATGCGATCCAACCCATTTATTCTATGAATTTTCTTCTCACGATTAGGGTTCCCTATGATTAATTGACCTAGGTAAACATACTCCTTCACAGACTCTGGAGGCTGACTGGCGATCCTGAACTCTTGTTCCTTTGACTGGCTTTTCATCATTATCTTTGTCTTCTGCATATTAATCTTCAACGCCACTCTTACATTCTTCTTGTTAAGGTCCTCTATCATTTGTTGTAACTCGTCTGCAGTGTTGCTGAAGAGAACAATGTCATTGGCAAACCGAAGGTTGCTGAGATATCGCCGTCGATCTTTACTCCTAAGTCTTCCCAGTTTAATAGCTTGAATACTTCTTCCAAGCACGCATTGAATAGCATTGGAGAGATTGTCTCCCTGTCTGACCTCGTTCCCTATAGGTACATTCCTACTTTTCTTGCATAGAACTAAGGTGGCTGTGGAATCTCTGTAGATATTTTCTAGGGTATTTACATAAGCGGTCTGTACTCCTTGATTACGTAATGCCTTTATGACTGCTGGTATCTCTACTGAATCAAATGCCTTTTTGTAATCTATGAAAGCCATATAGAGAGGCTTATTGTCAAGAAAAGAAAGGCTTATCAAGAAAAAGAAATAAGCATGGGCAGGACATTTAATGAGGAGGGAAGATAACCGATGGTCATTAAGGGTTACGGACTGGATTCCAAGGGAAGGGAAGCACAGCAGGGGGCGGCAGATAGTTAGGTGGGCGGATGAGATTAAGAAGTTTGCAGGGATGACACGGCCACAATTAGGACATGACCGGGGTTGTTGAAGTATGGGAGACGCCTTTGCCTTGCAGTGGGCGCAACCAGGCTGATGATGATTGTACTCTGCGGATTTCTCGATAATCTGATGAATGACATGGATGTGATCCACTGTAGAGTAGCCCTTCCTGAAGCCAGCCTGTTCCCTTGGCTGACGAAAGTCCAGTGTTGCCCTTATCCTGTTGGAGATTATTTTGGTAAATATTTTATATAATACTGGGAGTAAGGTAGTAGGCCTACAATTTTTCAGTTCTTTAATGTCTCCCTTTTTCTGGATTAGTATAACGTTTGCATTCTTCCAGTTTTCTGGGACCCTTGCAGTTGATAGACATTTTGTATAGGGAGCCGCCAGTTTTTTAAGCATTATGTCTTCTCCATCTTTGATTAAATCGACTGCTATTCCATCTTCTCCTGCCGCTCTTCCTCGTTTCACGTCTTGCAAGGCCCTTCTGACCTCCTCGCTAGTTATAGGAGGAGTTTTTGTATCCTGTTCATTACTGTTTCTAATGAAGATATCCTGACTCCTCTGGGTATTGTACATTTACTATATCTTCGAGATTGCTGATGATATTACCGTGCTTATCTTTCAGTGCATACATCTTGATTTGTCTTTTGCCAAGTTTCTTTCTCGGTGATTGCAGGCTGCGTCCATATTTTTACGGCTTCTTCAGTCTTTCTCACGTTATAGTTTCGAATCTCAATTATTTTCGCCTTGTTGGTCAATTTTGACTGTTCCGCTAATGCTCTTATTTCTTGAGTTGGTCACTTTCATTTTTTGTCTTTTCTTTATTAGGTCCTTTGTTACTTGAGAGTGCTTGTCTACTGGTTGCCTTGGTGCCTTGCCTCCCACCTTAATTGCTAACTCTGAAGTTAGCCTAGTTATGGTTTCTATCATGAGCTTTATGTCATCGTCTCTGTTCTAAGGCTGCAAGTTTACTGTAACATACATCCCCAGCGGCTAAAGCGCCGTCCCAGTGCCGCCTAAGGTATATGGTGCTAGTATGAGTGGTAGTTCTGTGTACAAGTTCTGTAGCTGGGACCACAGACACAGTGGGGGCAACCACAAGGGAGACCTCGTATGTCCAGTCAGTCACTTGGCGTACCACGGTATAAGGTCCAATGTAACGGGGCAGCAGCTTTTCGCAGACGCCCACGTGACGAGAAGGCCGCCAGAGGAGGTCTAGTGAGCCAGGATCAAAGTGGGTATGTCAGTGGTGGTGATCTTAAAGCGTTTTATGAACAGTCTGAGGTGCTACAAGACGGTCACGGGCAATGCGGCGGGCAGTTTCGGCACGGGCAATGGCATTCAGGGCATAGGAGCAAGTCACGGATGAATCTGTTGGAACCTAGTAATCAAGTGGCAGGAGTGTGTTGCGGCCACACAAAACATAGAAAGGTGAATGAATAAACTGGATTGTTTATGGTGCAGAGTTATGAGCGAAAGTGACAACGGGCAGTGCAAAGTCCCAATCCCGATGATCTTCCGACATAGTGAGCATGTCAGTAAGCGTGCGGTTGAGGCGCTCGGTCAGTATATTTGTTTGGGGTTGGTAAGCTGTCGTGAACTAACAATGAGTGGAGCAGGATTGTACAAGGTCATCAACGACTGCGAGGAAGCAACGGCCGCGATTCGTTAGGAGCTGATGAGGAGCACCATGTTGTAGAATAACATCTCGAAGGACAAAATCGGCGACATTGGTGGCACAGCTTGTGGGGAGAGCTCGCGTAATAGTGAAGCGAGTTGCGTACTTCATGGCGACTAATCCATCGATTACGAAGTGCTGGCACAGGCAAAAGTCCAAGTAGGTCCAAGCCAACACGGAAAACGGCTCATTGGGAATGTTGATTGGCTGGAGTAGGCCAGCTGAATGGCGAGGAGGGTCTCTTGCGGTGTTGAAAGCTTTCACAGGTTTCAATGTATCGTCGAATGGTAGATTGAAGAGCAAGCCAGAAGTGCTGACGGACGCGGTCATAAGTACGAGCGACACCTAAGTGGCCAGTGGTGGGGCATCGTGAAGCTGCATGAGCACGTGCAAGCATAGGTGTTCTGGAACGACAAAAAGAAGTTCGGTGCTCTTGGGATCAATGTTCAACCTGTAAAACTATCTTTTAAAACAAAAAGCCGGAGTGGAGTCCGAAGGTTGTGCGGTTAGGCGATCAGCTATATCGTAAGACGGAGTCACGACGCTGCTTGACGGTGATGTTGAGAAAGTTCTTAATTGATAGAACACGCATCAGTGTCGTCGTCCATGAGATCAGGTGGGCAAGCCGGATGTTAAGACAGGCAGTCGGTATCCTGCTGCAGTCGCTGTGATCTAAATGTCACAGGAAAGGAGTATTCCTCTAGCCGTAATGCCCAGCGACTGGGGTATCCTGTAGGGTCTCCAGCGAAGATAGCTAACTTAGGGCATGGTGATCCGTAACAACATAGAAGTGTCGCCCGTAAAGGTAGGGGCGAGACTTCGCGATGGCCCACACGAGAGAGGTATTCGCGTTCGGTGATGGAGTAATTCTGCTCAGAACAAGAAAGGAGTCTGCTAGCTTAGGCAATAATGCAGGACAAGCTATTCTGTCATTGGGCAAGAATAGCGCCGAATAGACCGACTACTCGCATCTGTACGAACTTCGGTTTCTGCGGCCTGATGAAAATGAGCCATAGGGCGCGGATTCATGAGTCTAGTAATAACTTAGGAAAAGGCAACAGCCTGATCAGGTCCCAACAAAAAAGAAACGCTCTTCTTGAGAAGACCAGTCAAGGGGCGGGCGATGTCTGCGAAGTTCTTGAAGCGCCTAAAGTGGGAACATAATCCTCTAAAGCTATGAAGATCGTTCGACAACTGTGGAAGCGAGAATTCTTTTGCAGCAGGGACCTTGTCCGGATCAGGCTGTATATCTGCAGCGCCGACGAGGTGGCTAAGGACTTTGATGTGACGGCGCCCGACATGGCATTTAGCAGAGTTGAGCTGTAGACTGGCTTTTCGGAAAATGGCAAAAACGGTGGATAGGCGATGGAAATGACTTTCGAAGTCAGGCGAATAAACAAAACGTCATCAAGGTAGCGAGGCATGCGAGTCACTTAAGACCTCGAAGAGAGTCCATCATGTATTCGAAGGTGACAGGGGCATTGCAGCGCCCAAACAGCATGACTTTAAATTTGTAGAGGCTATCAGGTGTGCGAAAGCTGTTTTCTCGCCATTCTGTTCGTCAACAGCAATTCGCCAGTACCCAGAATGTAGGTCAATGGAGGAGGAGTAACTGGCACCGTGAAAGCACTCTAATGTGTCGTCGATCCGTGGAGACTAATTGGTGACGTTGTTGAGATGGCGCTAATCCACGCAATACCTACAAGTATTGTCTTTTTTCTTCAATGCGACTGGGAAGGCCCAAGGACTGGAATAAGGCTCTACAATGGTCTTCTCAAGCATTTTGTCAACCTCGTTTTGTAAGGTGACGCGTTTTGGTGCTGACGCACGGTAAGGTTTCCGGTGAATGGGAAGGGCATCGCCTGTGTTTATGCAGTGCGAAACCAGGGTGGTCTGACCCAGCGGACGACCACCAAAATCGAAGATATCTTGGCACGAAGCTATGAAGGAGCAGATAGCATCAGCGTAATCAGGTCGTAGGTCAAGGAAAATCAGTGTAATGGGCCCTCGTATATGGAAGTTGAAGTCGACTGTGCAGCAGTCAAGCTGACGATCAATAGCCAGTGTAGAAACATTACAGTGCTGCGAGAAATGCAGCGTCGCTAGGGAAATATCCAGCGGAAGAACTTGCGTCGATGAACGGAAGTTCAGAAGGGGAAGGCGCGCTTCATTATTCCGAACTGTAGCGATGGTGTTGGGTAACATATCATGGCGGGCCAAGAGAATGTCCAGAACAGGATATGCCACGTGGTCTCCGTCAGGGAGGGCAGGGAAGGGCACCATAAGGATGTATGTTGCAGCATGGGGCGGCGGATGAACAAATTGGCCATACCTAAGGCGGGGTTCGCCTGCAGTGTTGTCAGCAGTACACTGGGGTAGATCTATGCGCAGAACGCCGGCAGAGCAGTTGATAAGCGCAAAGTGCAGTATCAAAAAGTCAATACCTAGAATCAGACCGTGAGGGCAGTGGTCGATGATGGCAAAGACGAGAGACTTAACATGGCCGGCAATGTTAATGCGGACAGTACATAGGCCAAACACGGCAGTTGTGCTGCCATTCGCGACTCGGAACGGCCAGGGAGGTGGCAGGTGTGAGCACTTTCTCAAGACGTCGGTGGAGGGCGACGCTCATCACGGATATCTAAACACTTGTGTCTATTAGAGCGGCTATGGCCAGACCATCAATGAGAACCTCAATACGGTTGCGTCAAGGAGCCGAGGTCGGAAGACGATTTTCAGTTCGGGTCGTCAATGCAGTGTCATCTCCAGGTGCTCCATTATTTAGTTTTCTGAGTTGCGGCAAACGTTGACTAGGCGGTGAGTGTGACTGTCGAGCTTGAGGCGGAGGGTGAATGGCCGGGATTATATGACAGAGCGGGGACGCCACCACTTGGAGGATTGGAGCGAGCATAAAATTGGCTGCGTGGGTTATATGCTGAGCTGCGAGCAAAATCGACGTTGGGACGTGGAGATGAGTACCAGCAGCTGCAGCAGTATTGAGGGATGTGGCCGACGTGACAGCACGTGAAACAGATGGGTCAATCGTCTGACGTTCGCCATTCAGCTGGGTTTCGATAACACACTGGTAGGTACCGCAGACTCGGTGCAGCTGAAGGGAGCACTGGAGCATTTGGAAGTGGACAGCTGTTTCCTTCACTGCGAGACCCACGTTTTCAGCCTCTTGTTGGATGACAGATTGAATGAGTGATACGGTCGTCACGTCATTGTCGAGTAGTCAAGAATAACGGATTGCTGGAGCTGTGGCCTCCAGTTCCCGACAGACAATCTCTGTCAGGGTAGGTGTACTTGATGGCTGACGAAACGCTGGAACCTCGATGCAAAAGCAAGTAGCTGCAGTGTTTGGCAGGCGATGGAAAGATCTGAGCAATGCGTCGGCTTTTAGCTTGTTCGAAGCGTCGGCGCGCCGCAAGAACGGCATCAGCTGTTGCACAATCCTTGCACCAAAGCAAATTGAATGCGTCGTCTGTAATTCCCTTTAGCACATGGCCAACTTTATCCGATTCTGGCGTGACTTCGCTTTTTTACAAAGAGCCAGCAGATCGTGTATATAGTAAATATATGACTCTGTGGACGACTGAGCCCGTGTCGCAAGCTCCTGTCGGGCTGATAGCTGGCGTCCGCAGGTTTTCCAGATATGTCATACATCTTTCGTTTGCAGACTTTCCAGCTAGTCAGGCCTTCGTGTATGCCATACCACACGTGAGCCGTGCCTTGGAGGTAAAAGATTACGTTGGCAAGCATGGGTGTCACGTCTCATCTGTTATGGTGGCTGACGCGTTTATACCAGTTGAGCCAGTCTTCCACGTCCGTGCCATTTGTGCCGGTGAAAATCCCTGGGACACGAGGGCGCGATAGCACTAGATGGGATAAAGCCTGGGTGGATGTGGACGGGGCGTCCTCGTTTGAAGACATCGAGACGGAACCGATGTGGTGTCCACGTTCATGTTTTACAACTTTCTCGAATATTGCTGCTGATTCCATAGTGGAACAACCTTGCCTGATTTGAGTGTGTGCACGGCGCGAATAGTTGTGTACATCCTGGAGCATTTGCAAGCACCGTTCGACACTGGAATGTATGATGAATGACACAAATAGCTGATGGACTTGACGCGTAGATCAAATCTCCACGACGATTACTGCTCTCCTCTGTCAATGTGCTTCAGTGCTGCCTATTTTTGTGAACGCAAGTTCGCGCAATAAAGAGTTAGTATCGTGACTCACATTCATGCCATTACCTGGTTCTTCACATCACTACAACGTGACTATATTTGCCCCTGTGACTACGCTATGGCATGCAATTTGAGAAATAGTTTAGGATGGTCTTCCGGAAATCTAATATCATTGTCATACTGATTGCATGTTGATGGCAGTGATCATCAGTTGAGGGCAATCATGATCAAGGAGGGCTGTTGACAAACCTTTTCAAAAGCGAGGTTGCCCAAGGACAGATATCTTTCAAGAATGCCGACATTTTTCCAACTCTGATGTGCTCATAAGTCTGTCAAGAATAATATTAATGCAGATTGACCTATACACTGCGATTGCTGCACATGTAAGCCAGATCTTTTTTATGTCCGCATTCTTGTTAAAAGCGAAGATTCCTTGGCACGCAAATTATGGAGGCTTATTTCATCAACATGAAATTTAACGTCTGTGTCAGCGATATGTCTGCGGCTTTACGCAGCACTGAACGACAGTTTCTGCACTGTATGATTGGATAACAATGCAAACGTTGTTTGAGTTTTGTCACGCAGTAGTGACAGTAAAGAACACAATAGCAATACTGTGAATGACGAAATTAACTTTTATTGGACGAACCTCTACCCACAAAAAGAATAGTGGCGTACACAGTCGGCGATAGTCGAAATTTAATCAACGGGTCAATCAAAGGATACATCAGTCATCAAAGGATTCAGAGTAATTGCTGGTGCCGACGTGTCTTCCAGAAAGTTCTACACCATTCGCGTCGCGCATACATGAAACCAGATTACACAAGGTTCGGTGACAACAGACAGCGGATAGAACCATCAATAACATTCGAGAAACTTCTGATACGTGCAGGCATGTCCTGCACTGAGCGATAACATTTGTTAGGGGGTGAAATGTGGTCACCCAATGAGATAAACAAGTAGATGTCAATACCCCCCTCTTAAAGAGCATCGTTTCGATGCTGCAAACAAACAAAAATAATAAGCAGAAACACCCATAGTAAAGAAACAACAAAATAACGAAGTTCGTCAGTGTGCGTAAAAGGGCTTGAGACGAACCACGCGGACCACTTCAGATCGTGTGCGGCACTGCTGTGATTGTGAAATGCTGTTTGGCACGACCTCATAGTCCAGTGCACCAAATACGTCATATTATCCAGCAGGGTCCAACATAGTGTCACGATAGTATTTCACTGAGTCCTCTTCGGCATATCGGGGTCCAAACCCAAACACGGTCGCCGGGCTGGTATTCCACGTAGCGTCGTCGAAGATTGTAGTGCCGGCTGTCGGTCCTCTGTTTGTTCTTGATGCGCAGGCGGGCGAGCTTTCGGACTTCTTCGGCGTGCTGGAGATAGGTGGCGACCTCAAGATTCTCTTCGTCAGTGACCTGCGGCAGCATGATGTCGAGAGTCGTCGTCGGGTTCGTGCCGTAAACCAGCTTAAACGGCGTGATCTGCGTTTCTTGCACTGCCGTGTTGTAAGCGAAGGTTATGTACGGCAGGATGGCATCCCAGGTCTTGCGTTCAACGTCGACGTACACTGCTAGCATGTCAGCAAGGGTCTTGTTTAGGCACTCCGTAAGACCATTCATCTGTGGGTGGCAGACAGTTGTCCTCTTGTGGCTTGTCGGTTGTATTGCAGAACGGCTTGGGTGAGCCATGTCGCAGCAGGGCGTTCTCGACGGAAGAATTTTGCCACTTCGGCTGCACTACATTTCGACAGAGCTTTCATTCCAGCGAAGCGGGTGAGGTAGTCCATCACCACGACGACGCACTTGTTTCCAGATGTTGACATCGGAAAGGGTCCCAACAAATCCATCCCGATCTGCTGAAACGGTCAGGGTAGCTCGATCAGCTGTAGTAATCCCGCTGGCCTCGTTGGCGGTGTCTTGTGTCGTTGGCAGTCACAGCACATAACATAACGGGCGACGTCGGCAGTCAGGCGCGGCCAGTAATACTTCTATTGTATTCTTGCAAGTGTGCGAGAAAACTCGAGGTGCCCGTCTGTCTGATCGTCTTGCAGGGTGTGCAGAACTTCTGACCAGAGTGCTGCAGGCACAACGAGGAAGTAGTTCCCACGGGCTGGAGAAAAGTTCTTCATCAGATCATTTCGCAATAACAAGGACAACCCGCACCTAAATATCCTCGTGACAAAGTCCAGGTCTTGTCTTCCAAGTACTCAGCAGGGATTCATAGCTCGGGGTCCGCTCGCTGCTGCTCGGCAAAGTCGTCTGTGCTTATTGGTGCTAAAAAGGCATCGTCGTCTTGGTCATCTTGGGCGGCGGGTCCACGGGAGCGCAAGACATGCAGTCGGCATCAGTGTTTTCGTCCTGATTTGTAAATTACAGTGACGTCATATTCTTGCACTCTGAGGCTCCACCGTGCGAGGCATCCTGACGGGTCCTCTAAGGTCGCTAGCCAACACAAGGCGTGATGGCCGCTTATGGCTTTGAACGGTCTGCCATATAGGTGAGGGCGAAATTTCGCTGAAGCCCATGTGATGGGAAGGCATTATTTTTCGGTTCTAGAACAATTGCCGTCTGTTTTTGACAGCGACCGGCTAGCGTAAGCTATGATGCCTTCAAGTCCATTTTTGGACTAGGACGGCACTGAGGCCTAGGCTACTGGCATCAGTGTGGATTCCCGTATTGGCGTCTTCTTCGAATTGCGCAAGTACCGGTGGTGCCTGCATGCATCGTTTGAGTTCTTGAAATGCGTCAGCTTGCAGCGTTTCCCACTTGAACTCGACATCTCATTTAGTTACATGTGTCAGCGGTGCAGCAATGCATGAGAAGTCCTCGACAAAGCGCCTTCAGTAGTCTTGTCGACGGGCCGCTGGAACTTTACAATGGCACCTGTCTTCTCCTGGTCGTGGCGTACTCCAGACTTCCTAATGACGTGTCCCAAGAACAGCAGCTCTTCGTACGCAAAGTGACACGTTTCCGTTTTCAAAGTGAGTCCTAAGGGGGAGAGAAACATTTATTGATTTAAACGATTTACGTGCAGTGGTCGGAGACCCTTTAGTCCCAGGCCCCGCTGGCCTCGGTCACCCGCTTGACCTGTCTTATGAAGGATTGTTGTCCCGGCAGGTCTCAGCTGGTTAGCTCTGCCTCCCATTGCTACATCGTGTGTTGTTTTATCAAACGGGTGTGATTCACAATCCCAAGTAATGTGTTGTAGTGTTGGTATGCCTCCACACCACGGGCAGTCGGGCCTGAAGCGAGTGCACGGGGAACATGGTATTCTGTAATTTAAGGGAAGAGGGGGGGGGAATACCCGAGTCTGAATTTTGCGCCAGCTGGCTGCTTCCTCTCCACTGAGTTGTGGGTGAGGGGGAGGGTATTTTTTTCTGGTTGCACGCTGATGAGCGAGAATCTGCCGGGCATTTGTTGGATTGGTGTCATTACAGTGGCTACCTGGGACCGTCCCAGTCGAGTCGGCCCAGTTAATAATACCTCGGGCTAGCGAATCAGCCATTTCGTTCCCCTCAAGGCCTGTATGACCTGGACATCATAGGATCCTGTGATGATGGGCGAATTTCGTCGGTATTATTGAGTGACATGTTTTGGTCATGTGGCCCCTGAGAAAAAGGCAACATGCTTCTTGTGAGTCTGTTATTATGGTGACGCTGTTTTGCGTGCGTTCCGCGTGAGCGAGGGCCATTGCCACGGCGAAACTTTTAGCAGCCGCCGGAGTACCTGCCTTGACGGATGCCGTAAATTGTTGCTGTGCTTTCGTGTCGACGATTGCCACTGCGTACCTCCTGATGTTCTTTTGGGCATCACTGGCGTTCGAGTGTACATTCGAATACACAGCTGCGTCCGTGTATATCGTGTTGTACGTGAGATTATTTTCATACATTGTTCTAATATGTTGTGCGCGTGCTATTCGCCTTGCTTTATTGTATTCAGGGTGCATGTTTTTGGGTATGGGGGCACTGTTATTTGAGCTCGTGTTGAGGCTGGTAGTGGTAATACGTGTTCGCTGGGTGTGGGGAAATACGTGCCCTAGTCAGTAGGGCCCGTCCTGCGTGAGTGTAGCTCAATCGTTCCCTCTGGGAGACTAGTCTGGCTTGTTTTAGTTCTTCGAATGTGTTGTGTACTCCTAAGGCTAGCAGGCGATCTGTGGACGTCCCCTTGGGTAGTCCGAGGGCCGCTTTGTATGCTGATCTTATTATGATGTCGACCTGCCTTTCCTCCTCGCGACTAAGGAAGTGGTAGGGCAGGCCGTAGGTGACTCGGATTATCACTAGTGCTTGCACGAGCCTCAGCGTGTCGTGTTCTTGCATGCCCACTTTCCTATGTTATGCGACCGATCATTTGCGCAATATTATTTGCGGTGGTGTTTAATGTTTTGAAGGTGTAGGATGCGTTCCCGCTACTTGGGACCCAGAAACCTATGATCCGCATCGCCTTAACTTCTTGGACCGTGTGTCCTTCCACAACGATGGTGACAGATCCGTTGGATATGTAGCCCCTCAAGTGTACTCTGAATGACCGGCGATTCTTCGGGGGCACATTTGAGGCCACTGCTCCTCGAGAATTTGTCTACTGCTTCGGCTGCTTGTTGTAGTACTTGTTCTTTGTGTCCCAGAGAGCCCCTTGCTGTCCACAGCGTTATGTCGTCCACGTACAGTGTGTAAGCCAAATCGGGGATGTGGTCCAGCTGTAGCGCCAGGCGGCACATCGCTATATTGAACAGCGAAGGTGAGATTATTGCCCCTTGGGTGTTCCTCTACTGGGCATATTGAACTTTTGGGAAGCGATTTGACCGATTTCTATGGTGGCGGTGCGGTTGGTGAAAGAAGCCCGCACATAAATGTACGTTCTTTCTCCGCATCCCGTCAATCCGAGTTCCTCCAATATAGTTTTGTGCGAAACGTTATCAAATGCTCCCTCGAGGTCTAGTGCGAGCACTAGTCTTTCCTCTCCGCGGGCGATGTTAGCTATAACTTCTCTGATTAGTAAGAATGCGTCTTGACAGGATAGCCCCGTACGGAACCCTATCATGGTGTTTGGAAGCCATCTTATTTCTTCAAGGTACCGCTGCAGTCTTATTTGTACTAGTTCGTACAGTTTACCCAGGCAGGACGTGAGAGAAATGGGCCTCAGAGCGCCTATTGAGGGAGTCTTTTTAGGTTTGGGGATCATGATAATTTTAGCGTGTTTCCATTCCGGAGGCAATTGGCCTTTGAGCAAGCTCTCGCCATTGAACAGTTCTGTGATTTTAGTCAGGACTCTAGCGTCCAGGTTCCGAAGCATCGCGTTTGTGATGACATCAGGGCCAGGAGCCGAGTTTTTGGTGGCTGCTTCAGCTGCCTCAAGGACTTCTGCATATGTGAAAGGTTAACCTAATTTGGAATTCGCCTCTCCAAGGTATGGTCGCATCTCGTTTGGAGCGTCTGTGTTTAGTGGTGGTCCTATGTATCGTTCTTTCAGTTTCTCTAGTGGTTCCGTGTCTGTGCCTGGGGAAGCTGTCCGATATGATATGCAAAGTGAGTCCCAAAGACTTGGTTGTCTTTAGCACTGTTTCAAGCATCTCGAGTGCCTGTCGAAACTCGCAGAAAAGACGATGACGTCATCCAAGTAGTCGAGGCAGGTCTGCCACTTCAGCCCTCCTAACACCGTGTCCATCACAGGCTGAAACGTTGCAGGCGCCGAGCACAGTCCCAATGGCATGACCTTGAACTCATAGAGGCCGTCTGGCGTAATGAAGGCAGTGTTTTCGCGATCCCGCTCGTCAACTTTTATTTGCCAGTAGCCAGTCTTGAGATCCATCGACAAGAAGTATTTAGCGTTGCAGAGCCTATGCAATGCGTCGTCTATCCATGGAAGGGGGTATACGTCTTTCTTCGTAATCTTCTTCAATCGACGATAATCGACGCAGGAACGTAGGGCTCCGCCCTTTTTCTTCAGTACTACAGGAGATGCCCATGAGCTTTTTGACGATTAGATGTTGTCGCGCAGCATTTCGTCGACTTGTTGCCTTATAGAATCACGTTCTCGCGTTGAAACTCGGTATGGGCTCTGGCGGAGTTGTCGAGCACATTCTTTGATCATTATGCGATGCTTTGCAATTGGTGCTTGTCGAAGCCTCGATGACGTCAGAAAGCAGTCTTTTGTTTCGCCGAAGAATACCTTTGAGCTGTTCCTGCTTACTGATGGGGAGACCTAAATTTATGTCGAAGTCTGATTCGGGAACTATGGTCGTCGAGGTAGATGCGGCGGGATCCGAGAGGACAAACGCATTGCTGGTTTCCAGAATTTTCTGTGTGTATGTGATTGTCGTGCCCTTGTTGATGTGCATGAACTCCTGGCTGAAGTTTGTCAGCAATGCTTTCATTTTTTCTCCGTGCATTCGCGCAATTTCTCTTGCGACGCAAATTTCACGTTCGAGCAGTAGACATTGGTCACCCTCGATCACGCCTTCTACGTATGCAGGTGTTTCGGTGCTGACGGAAATGCCAATGCTGTAGCGGGGTGGGATGCTGACTAGATTTTCGAGCGCACTCAAGGCACGGTGACTACGAGAGCTCTCCTGCGGTATCGCTTGATCTTTGGATAGCGATATAGACTTCGACTTCAGGTCGATGACTGCGTCGTGTTGGTTCAGGAAGTCCCTGCCGAGAATTACATCTCGTGAACACGGTTTGAGGATAACGAAGGCGGCAGGGTAGGTGCGGTCAATAACGGTAATTCTGGCTGTGCAGATTCCAGTCGGTGTTATCAGGTGTCCTCCAGCTGTCTGGATTTGAGGGCTTTCCTATGCCGTCTTAACTTTCTACAACTGGCCGGCAAGGGGTCCACTCATCACGGAGTAGTCAGCTCTTGTGTTCTCTAAGGCAGTGACTGCGTGGCCATCGAAAATTACGCCGAGGTCGGTAGTTTTTTGTTCCGTGTTAGGTCTTGGCGTCGGTCGTTAGAACGTCGCGTCGTTAGGTATTAGGTCGTTAGAACGTCGCGTCGTTAGGTATTCTGCTGCTAGCGTATTCTTTGCTTCTGGGCTTAGTGGGGATAGCGGCGTCTCGTTGTGATGTTGTCGAAATGGACTTTTAGGTGTCTTCGTTGGCAGTGCAGGATCTTCGTCAGCTCAACGAACAGCAACCGCACCTCCATCGGTTGCTGCTTTTAATTTTCCGGACATGGGTTCGCAGACCGGTCCCAGGCTGGGCCAGTGCATGGTTGGTGTTGTGGCGGCAGGTAGCGGCCTGGTGACTGCTAACGGGATGGTCATCAAGAACACTGAGTGGCGGCGACGTAGTCGGTGATATCGCGAGGGCATGCACCTTGCTGCGGGCGCGGAGTGTTGACGGCGATCCCTCGTTCGATTTTGTGGTAGGGGCATCGGCAGTAGACATGCCCGGCTTCCCCACAGTGGTAGCAGTGCGGGTGGTGGTAGGGGGTACGGCAAATGTCCGTCTTCATCAGGTAGCTGCGCTGGGTGATGTGTGGGCATGATGGCAGCCGCGGCAGTGGCCGACGGAAAGTCGGCATTATGGGGCCTGGCGTGGTCGCCGAGGGGACCTGGATGGCGGGTGAAGGCGGCTAAGTCATCGCTGCCTGCTTGGGTTGTGCTGATGCCGGAACTTCTGGTAGTTATAGTGATCGGTGAAGCTCTTCTTTTACTATGTCCGCAATTGAGGCCACTTGGGCAGCGACCTGGGGCACAACTTCTGCAGCTCTTCCCGTATGACCGCTCTTATTATCTCGCGCAGGTCATCAGCGCCTAGTGCTTGAGCTTTGGCGCAGTTCGGTGTCAGCAGACGGTGGTTGTATTGCCTGGTGCGCATTTCAAGCGTCTTCTCGATCGTTGTGGCCTCCAAAACAAATTCAGCGACAATCTTGGGTGGGTTGTGTATCAATCCGGTGAATATTTGTTCTTTGACACCCTGCATCAAGAACTGAACTTTCTTTGCTTCAGACATGTCGTTGTCGGCATGACGGAAGAGGCGAGTCATTTTCTCCGAAAAAATTGCGATGTTTTTGTTCGGCAGCTGCATGCGGTTTTTCAGGAGAGCTTGGGCTCGCTATTTGTGCAGAACGCTCATGAAGGTCTGCAGGAAGCCGTGGCGGAACAGGTCCCATGCAATCAGGGTCGATTCCCGGTTTTCAAACCACACCCTGGTGGCATTTTCTAAGGTGAAATACATGTGCCGCAGCTTGTCGTTGGAGTTACAGTTGTTGAAAGCAGCATTCCTTTCATATGTTTCCAGCCAGTTTTCCGGGTCCTCAAACGATGATCCGTGGAAAGTCGGTGGCTCCCTGGGCTGTTGCAGAACAATGGGGGACGCTACGACTGCCATTGGGACTTTTTTGGCCACAATCTTCTTGGTCGTCTTATGTATAAGTCCGTGCTCTGGGGAAGCTGTTGTAGCCGGCGGCTGGCTTGATGGTCTGGGACGAGGTTGGTGTTGTCTTTGCGGTCCGGGCTTGGACACCCCCCGGGTTTTGTGGGGCGTCCGGTACATGAACGAAAAGCGCCTTCACCAGATGTCACGTGGTATCGATGGTGAACAAAGCAGTTAAATGGTGAGTGATGAAACTAGTGTTTTATTGGGCAAACCTGTGCCCTCAAAAATAGGCGACACTCAATCAGCAATGACAGTGGTGAACACAGTCGGCGATCGGCGAAAATCTCATCTGCTGGTCAAGCACTTCGGTTTTTATACACGAGACCTCTCTCGCTTTCCAGTCCTCGGGTAAGCTGGCAGTAGCAAGAGAGTGAGTATAATAAATGTGGATAGAGAGGAGAAATACATTTAGTGTTTTTTAGGAACTTTGAGGTAATATCCACTGTACCAGATGATGAGGAGAGTTTAATATTTTTCATCTGAGGTGCTATGCCACAGGCAAAGAACACAATAGGTGAAATTTG
The DNA here is from genome assembly GCF_023375885.2 of Dermacentor andersoni. Lineage (NCBI taxonomy): Eukaryota > Metazoa > Arthropoda > Arachnida > Ixodida > Ixodidae > Dermacentor > Dermacentor andersoni. The sequence continues at coordinate 14,689,733 of NC_092820.1, forward strand.
TGGTTGAATGGAATGGAATAAAGAAGAATATTGTGCATCACTCTCTACGGTATTAACAGATGAAAAGGTACAATTATATGTATCAGCACATTCCGCTCCAGATAAAACGTCACTGAATTTGGTAGTGATACATATAGTACCGGTATTGTGAAGGTTTATTACTCCTCAAGACTTCGGATTATTTTCTAATAGTTTAGGCAGATCAAAATGAAAGAATCAATATTTGGCCCAGTTAATTCCTTCCAAGTAAGTGTTTTCAGTGGCATAGTATTTAGCCCACCTAGATGCATTGCCTTTTAGTTTCGCAGCACGATAAAGCCACTTTTTATTTTCTCACTTTTTTAGTGATATTGTGAACCGTGGATTTTGAGAGTTAGCGCAGAAAGTAATTTTAGGAGTATGTTTATTTACAAGCTTATTCATTTTAGTTTTGTAGAGGCTGCAATTGTCATTAATGCTTTTGTTCTTGAAGTTAGTTTCAAATTAATTTGTTACTAATGGATGAGAAAACGATTAGATATGATTCCTTGTTTCGGCAAGAAGCTACATGTGTTTGTAAACATGACTAAAATGAAAGTTCATTTGAAGGGGTGGCATTCGTATGAAAGAGCATTTTCGGTTTCCCAGAGGATTGCTATGTGGTGGATTCTTTTAGCGTTTGAGATGATGCATCAGATGTTTAATGCTGGGATTCGACGAAGAGTGTTGAATCAAAGGGAAAATGGAACCGATTTTGACTTTGCAAATGCAAGGTGTTTTTGTACGATGCTGGCTGCACTGGAAAAAGCTTTGCTCACGCTGTAGCTGGTTCCCTTCAATTTACGACCATGGAAAAAAACTGCACATTTAGTTTAATGAAAAGCGAACTTTAATAGGCTGGCATCAGTTCTGGGAGAATTTACGTAGATAGTCTGCACAATCTGTGTTGGTAGTTAAGTCGCTGCGACAGAGGTGAATAATTAGTTGTTTAGACTGGGCGAACATTTCTTTTGTGTTGGTTTCACGTATGCCGTAAAATATAAGGTTAAAGGGGGGGGGGGGAATCAGACATCCACCCGTTTGTAGCAATTGCTACAAAGGAAATCCATACGGATTCCTCAAAGGAAAAGCCTCATACTAAGGAAACCCGTATGGGTTTCCTTTGTAGCAATTGCTACGAACGGGTGGATGTCTGATTTTCCCTTTATTCATTACTTCTCTCCACCTTGCGGGTTTCCACAGAACTACTACGTCAAAATATAAGGTTGTTGCTGCGTGAGTGATTTGTGGCGTCAACTAAGCGGGCTTCAAGGCTGCATACCAAACCAGCTGTTTGCGGCGGTATCTGCCTGCAGGCTGTCACTATGTTTTATTTGATAGAATGCTTTGGTTGTGGTTTTCCAAATCGGTTAGGTATTGGCTTACGGTTGTTAATGTTTGTTATGTCATTCGTAGCTTGTCTTTGAGGTCTTTAACCTCTGAAATTAGCTCTGACTTACAAACATAGAAAAAAAAAAAAGACTACAAACAGACATAACCTTTTGTCTTCCTGGGTCTCTGAATTAAGCAGCGCAAATCCTATTACTAAATAGGGGCTATTGCCTTCCCATATTTGTTCCGGTATGAAATCGCTCATACATTTGTTCAAAATGCGTTTCAGGAGTTCTTCATCAGGAACATCAACTCAGGAACTCCTGTCCTCTCTGGTGTCTCTTTGCCTGTGAAGGTATTTATTTATTTTATGAGTCTGGTCTTACGGTTGTGTGCCTTCATTGAACAAAGGTCTGAATCCCAGCTAGTTGGTATGGCATCATTTTCCTTAAGGCAGGTCAAGCGCACATAGACAGGGACTACAAAAAGAAGACAGACAAGGTGCTATTTCCAACTTGGAAGTAGGGCCTGCCTTCACATGATGCAAAATGATGCCTTAATTGTTTTTGCAGTGGGCATAGATTTCTTAGCATTTGTTGCATGTGAATGTGGCTCGGTAGCGGTTGAGTTCAGCGCCACTAGTGAGCTGCGTCGACCTCCCTTGGTTACGGTCGGGGCGCAAACTGTGTTTCTGGTGGGGTGGTGCATGTGAGAGTGTGCTCAGGTGTAGTTGTAGGACCATGGTATTGAGCCAAATTGAAAACGAAAAAAAGAAACAAGTTTTACATGATTTGGAACTGAACTGAGACATTGCACATTTTTAATGCGATTAAAGCATCTTTAGGATACCCAACGTGGTTTCTGGCATGTTTGTTTTTACATTTCTAATTGTTTTCCCGCCAACTTGGTTCACTGGGTAGTCAATGGGCTATGTGTTGAGGCAACCGGTTTCATAACCAGCCGTTCGAAAAGATAGGCTTCTGTGTATGGTATACTGGTATGTGTTTTTTTTTTTTCAGTTAATGTCTTTCATGCCTACTTGGGTCACTAGGTATGTTTCACTCTTCAATTAACTTTGACACCAACTTGAATCACTGCTTATGTGCTGCTCCTCAACAACAAAAAGTCCTTGAAAATTTATCTGCCACTGGGTAGAATTAAACACATACCATATATATTCAGACAGTCTTGTCTGAGTATATAGGAATAGTATGGATCTTAATAATAAGATTAGTATCAATCTGCCATCACTAGAAATTAGAAGAAAAATTTCTAGCATAACAGCTTTTTTTAATTTACCGCAGCCTAACTATACACCATCATTAATTAACGCAGAACACATTATATTTTCACGCATTGATCACAACAACAAGGATTAGCCCCAGTTTGGCACGCCTGGATCTCAGGCGCTTCTCTTTTCTTAAACTTGTTATTAAAGAAAAATTCCCTTCCAAAATCGGCCGTCTCTATTAATGACCATTATGCCTTTGTGGACAAACCGAGAATTCCTTGGCAAAAATAATTAAACTAACCACATCTACGGAAACGTGTGTGCAGTCTGATGCTTTACAATGAATTCATACTTTCTTGCATTTGAAAATGACGCTAGAACTATGAAGGAAATAACCGGACAGCAAAGAACATCACTCCCGACTAACTTGGTTCCGACAGGTACACAGGCTTTTTTATAAGATGCCACCATCATGTGCACGCACAGTTGCGCACCGACGAAGACCCCTTATCAAATACTTGGAATTTAAAAAAAAAAAAAACGTATTTACCCTTTTGGCGGCGATCCCTTGGGCGCTGCCATGTTTGATCACGTGGTGACGCATCCATAGCTTGCCTCAACTGCCTCCATTGCCTTCGCGTTTACAATGGGTGTGTATAACGCCGGTGTGGCTTAGCAAACCTCTGTTTCAGGATATATTGCAGGCGGTGACTGGGTGGACGATACGAAGCTTTGGCCACAGCTTCAGAGAACATGTAAAAACGCATTGGAAGCTGGTTAAGCCATGTCCAAACAGCACGAGTAGTGTATATTGTGCCTGTTTCAAAAGCGAGGCTAAATTTATCTCCCCAATTCTGAGTTACCCAAACTTTCCGCTCATGAATTGAATGAGGATTAGATTAGTATGTTTTGCTCTTCGATCTTTATTTAGCAAATATTTTGAAGCAGCGGCTTGTCACATTTCTGATTCAATAAATTTTCTTGGTGCAGGCACTATTTCATTATTTCTGCCTAATAACTCGCGGGTGTGCTCGTTTCCAACAGATTTGTTCTTGCTGCGCGCAAGGCATGACACATAGCCATGTTGTACATTGTACCGTATTTACTTGCACAATGATCGCACTCGCGTAATGATCGTACTCCTGAATTTTGTCGTAAAGATTTGATTTTTTTTTCTTTCCCGTGTAATGATCGCACCCTGAACTTGCCGTAGCGATATGTCTTGTGCCAAGTCTAGCTAATGATGATCATGCTTACCATCTGTCGAATGCTGTCGAATGCTACGCGAATGACTCTTCAAGACATACCAAAGAGTCTGCACGCACCAGATCCTTAAGGAGGTGCCGTATTTCGTTCCTTTCATTACTTTCCGCATCCATGAAATAAAAAAAAATCTACGACCAAATTGCCTTGGCTTTATTTTTTGTAGGCCTTATACAGCAAGAACAGCATAAAAGGCGCCTTTCGATACCTCTCATCTGCACTCATAGGCACGCAGCAAATGGCGAGCGGCAACGATAGTAGCCACGTTTACATTGATACGTTAGAAGTGTACCCTATTCATACGCCGACGCTTGTAACACAGCTGAGATATTCGCCCACATTTAGCAGAAACGTGCCGTATTTGGATAGTAGTGAAGACAAATTGCGCAGTTTTCCCAGCATGCCCACCATGTGTTTCTATGTCACTGGCAGCTAAGCGTGCCCATCTCTGTTTCTGTGCCCTCAAAGTGGACATGGCTACGTTATTGCCGCAAACTTGCCGATAATAACAATAATATTCATTAATGATACGGAACAAACTGTTTCAATGCACATAATGTACTCATGAAAAGAAAAAGAAGCGTGTTCGGCACGTTGTGCTTGCTCCACCGGCTGCGATATTTGTTTTGGGTTCCTGCACTGTTACAGCGGCAGCCGCCTGTTTGTTGACCTGTTCTTACCCCGCAGCAAATGCGAGATGAAAATTTTTGTTTTTCATGGACAATCTAATCCCCGTAATGACTGCACCCCTAAATTTACGTCAATTTTCTTTAAGAAGTGTGAGCACTATGCGATTAAATATGGTAATACCTTGTAGCAAAAATGTATTATCGCTAGTAACTCGCGTACTCTTCGGGACCATCACGAAAAATTCAGCTTTGACCATTCGTGCACTTTCGGCATAGTCCGTCATTTATTGTGCGTATGTGGTGCCCTTATATTCAAATGCGTGCACATTCACTTATTGACAGGTTGGCCATAGAGTGTGCATAAGATTCCGCGCCAGTTGGAGTAGATGTATAGATACTGTGTAGATACTATACGCATAGTGCGCGCCGACGGACGCGCCACTGGTGGCGGCCTTGCGCACAACACACGGGAGAGGAGCCAGCCGCGCGCCGTAGTTTGTTGTGTCGTTGATAGTGCTTCTCTGTGTTATCCACGTTCTGAGAGAAAAATAGGCAACACTCTTCGCATGTGTGTGGTGGCCAAAGCTTCAAGGAATGTCGAAGAAGAATTGTTGCAGGGTGGGGTGCTCAAATACCGGCGAAAACGTGCCGACGATACGGTTCTAATCGTTCCCCGCAAAGCCTCATCAGCGGGAGCAACGGTAGAAAAAATGGATCGTTGCTTCGGGGGAAAATTTCTTGTTCTCATCCTTTCCTTTGTCTCGTCGGTTTTTCCACTCGATCATAGTTAGACGCGTAAGCGACGAAGTTCGTCTGCAGTGCAGCGTGCGCTTTAAAGGCATTTCGCTAAAGTTCGGAATGCCGTTTGTCACTTATATTGTTTTCCGCTTCCTTACCGCGTTGTGGCAGCTAGGCAGCACGACTGCACCAGAGCATTGTGTTGTATCTTAAAGCTACTGAAGTTTGCAAGAACTGAAATTGTTGGTTTTATGTGGCCCGGTAGATCCTCGCACCAGCTTTCGCGCACTTCATGTTTTTACGTCTATATTATGCGTGGCTTCGCGCATGTTTAACTGTTGCTAGTTGCTCCATGCATAACTTTTGTTGATTCTTTTGAGCTGCGAGGTTTTCACCCTGCCTCGTTTGTAAAGGGCATAAATCACGCTATGTCTTATCGGAATTATACCAAGGAAGTGCTTTTTTTCGCCCGGGGGCATCTTATATAGTTTGTCATCACACCTAGATGCTGCCTGAGCAGACTTAACACGCCAAGTGATTTGTTTGTTTTACAACGTAGTCCATATTGCATGTGAATTTTGTACTCAACTGAATTCTTTCTTATTATGCTTACGCTGCAGACGACTAGACCCGGCCTTGCCGCCAGCGCTCATCTACTTTGTCTGGCGCTGCTCTGCCTTTAAATATGTCATGTGGCACCTCTCTCTAGTAACATAAAAAAAGTACTGAAAAGTTAGTCAGACTTTAGCTTTGTACGTTTCTAAGCAGCTCCCTTGGAGAATTTAAAATTGTAAAACTGCAGCGGAAACGGCAGTTCATCGGCGTATGCAAAAATAGCATCGGCGGTACAGCACTAACACGCGCTTTTATTAACCCGTGCGTTTGGTGACTTCGTTGACTAGTGTACGCGTTTCCATCAATAAATTCGCAATTACTCTTCTTGAGGCGACTTCGACTGCACTTATTCGGCGATGTCGCATGTATTCATCGGCGGAAAAATCACAACGGCATATGCAGACATCACACCGTGTGGAATTGTTTTATATAAGTCAGCACTAACGACGGGGTGCTGATTATTGAGGTACAAAAGCAGCATTACGGAAAAGATATAATTAAAAAAAACAATCGAGAGATCGCATTACTTAACAAAATTTATCGGCTAGTTAACATGAGCTGTACTTCATGTAAATTGGTTTCATGGGTTTTGGCTGTGGGATGCACCTGGCACGTATGTGGACCATGTTGTCCCAAACACCGGTAACATCGTGTTCATACCCGCTCCCACAGAGGTCAGCGTCTTCCCTACAGCTTTCACCGCAGAAGCAGCAGCCTGCCACCCGAACAAAGGAGAAATCGCAGCAGCGAACTTAAGCCATCCTTGCTGCAAAGGGTTGTTGTCTGCTACTGCTCCCGTGCATACTGTTGGAAGCGCCCGCTAGGTGGCTATCAGTGGCGCCTCTATAGGCGGTGCACGAGGCGTATAGGAAGTGGCGCTACTCCCTTTGTCATTGTTTAACGAGCGGTACCCACTCTTGCTGATGTTACGGGGCTGAAGCACTTTCTTTGAGGGTTAGTGATACAATCTAACCTCGATATATCGTACAGCGCGGTGATCGCGAAATAGCTCGATATAGCCAGACTTTGATATATAAAATCACGTAAAAATGTATAAAGAACTTGTACAAATGAATTAAATCATTAAGTTTGACGTGCCAAAACCACTTTCTGATTATGCGGCACGCTGTAGTGGAGGACTCCGGCAATTTCGACCACCTGGGGTTCTTTAACGCGCCCCTAAATCTAGATACACGGGTGTTTTCGCATTTCGCCCCCATCGAAATGCGGCCACCGTGGCCGGGATTCGATTCCGCGATCTCGTGCTCAGCAGCCCAACACCATAGCCACTTACCACGTATCTTGTTTCTTTCTAGAGTAATATGGTTTCCTTAAAGAGACTTGGCAACTGGCCAGAATGTGTTGTGTGATGTTGATGGAAATGAAATGACCATTATTTATAGTGATAGAATCCAGCATACTGCTCGCGATTTAAGTAGAAATTATAATTTTAAGTTTCCATACGAAGTCTCAAAAACCAGTAAGTGGCGAGGCCTGGCGCTGAAATGTTGGTACTTTGGATGTATTGCTATGAGATTACTGTACGTAAGTTAGCTGTTATTAAGTGCAGCATAATTATTGCTTAAGATTGCAGTTGGTATATTACCCTATTTATTTGAATCTAGGCTGATAGTTTTTTTGCAATAATCATATACCCAACTCTAAGGTCGGCTTAAATTCGAGGATTTAAAAAAATGTTCTAGTTTGTAAGTCATAATGATAAATGTGGTGCATAGCTAGCACCATCTATAACAGTCAATATCGCAGGCACTATAGCCGCCCCAGTAGCCAACTGAAGTCGTTGAGTGACGTTGCCAGTTTTACCTGTGTCGTATCGGCGTGCGGCATCAAACAGGTGATGCCACTGCAGTGCCGCTTTCAATTCAAAAGTTGTGCTAGCTGCAGAGGTATCGTTGGAGGGGGCAACAGGAGACGCTCTTTGCATTTGCCACAACGAGGAGATGACAGCGATAAGGAAGATGAGTGCGCGATAACAGAGGGAAGTTGTTCACCGAGATGCCGTCACGTTTCGAGGCGCACGCGTCGTGCAGCACTGTCTGCGCATGTGTGGGCACGCGGACGCAAGCTTGAGCCGAGACCACACGGACGCTTCATGACGCGCGCCTAGTGTCTGCCACGCCTCGCGAGGAATGGCGATTTGCATCCACAAGGACGCGCGACAACGCGCTCTCACTGGGCTTACTCACAGACACCTTGGCAGATGCCGCTTTGTACTTTGTTATTGACAGTGTTTCGAAATGCTTCGATATCTATAAACGTAATTGTTATATTTTAATAGCTGTTAGATCAGCACAAAAAGGAAAAAGCTCTTTCTTGCATGATATAAATCTGCTACACTGAGAGTTGAATGTTCCGCATCGTAGATGCATAGCAGGCGCTCCGACGCGAGGCAGCCCAAGCGCGCGATAACAGAGAGCAACTGTTCCCCGAGATCAGCCTGCGTTTCGACGCGTACGAGCCATGCCACACCGTCTGCGCATGCGTAGCCGCGCGGACGCGAGCTTGTGCACGTCCGCAAGTGTACGTGGGGTCTGGGCTTTACATGCATCCGCAAGCATACGAGGCTAGCAGCAATGATCACGTAGAGTGAGCTCGACATGCTCATGTTAAATAAATGCTGTTTTCATTTTGTGAACGTTGCCCTCTCTTTTTTCTTCGGCCTACATTGAAGCTAAGCTTTGTATATTTTTTTTTTGGCTTCGGACATTCGAGGGTCGGCCTAGAATCGGGTTCGGCCTAAATTTGAGTAAATACGTATTAGACTATAGCGCTTTGTTCTATGCTTGAGAAATGAAAAGCGCATGCATGGCTACGGCAACACGCTGAACTGCATATCACGTGTGAAAGCGTCATTTCATTTTCGATCCGATTGGTTTCGTTTTGACTGGGTAAATACCAAAGCATTTGAACAGGAAACCACAGAAACATGAAGCTATTATCACAGAAATACTTTAACATTTCAGGAACGTCAATCGCAGGAACATCGGTTGATACATATAGTAATACTTCTCGTATCTACGGTCACACTTGTCGTCTGCCTCCCACTAAAGTCGGCGTATAGTCGCTATCATGCTCACCTTTTACCATCTTCAGCATGCTCCCAGTGAACAACTACATCGTCACTACAGATCTATAAATTGTCATAAAAATATTCTACAGTGTTTTCCGCATTACGACTTCATGATTACACACGCTGACCGGTAAGCTTTCCAGTGTACTAACGAAAAATGGGTACCGTGAAAACTGGTTGGCAGTTCCTTTAAATCACATGCCAAGGTATCTTTGCTTTTTTCAAGTATAAAGATGTTAGAAAGACTTGGCTCACATGTTCAGTATAATAAAGCTATGAGCCGATATGAGAATTCAGACACCGAGCCATCTTCTTTTATGTTCTTAGCTTCTTCATACTTTTGCACAATTCTAGCTTGAGCATGTTTATTCTTTTTTTACATGCCGGAACTACTATGCATAGACAAATGTCTATGTCTTGACCAGAAAACTTTCCACAGCCCGTCCAAGGGGACAAATAGAACTTGAAATGTCGTGCTGTTTTGACAAGAGCTACATGATCCACCCTTACGTCAATGCTGACACCTGATGGGTAGCGATGCAGTGAACGCAGCTCGAGGACTCTTTTCAGATCCTTCGTATCCATAGGTGGTCAAGCAATTTCTGACGGTACATCATCTTGGTCAGGTTGTTCATTGTTGCTTGCACACGCCGAGTTTCATACTCCTGTGTGTTCCTCTACTAGCAATCAATGAATGTCATTAGAAAATGGGCTGGGTATATTCGTAAGGTACTGTTGTGTCAGTTTACATACAGGTCAAGGTTTGTGAACTGATCCCTGCTTCCACTTCAAGCAGTTCTTTTTCTTGCGCTAAGTACTGTAAAATGCAATGCGGACAGTATGAACACTACATATCAAGACATCGTGCCCGCTTCATATCCAGTATTCGTTTTGTCCTCGTTGTGTCTTACAGTACTTAGCGCAAGAAAAATGAATGCACACCAATTAGCCCAATTCATAGCTCTTCTAAATGACACTTCAAGTAGTACTGTCTCAGTCTTATCCCTATTCAGGTAGCTCTTTCCAAGCACTTTGCGTAGACAGGATCAACCTCTCCCACCAGCCTCCTCACCAGGGCACTCCTGATGCAATAAACTTCCATTGGACACGATGTTTGGCAAGAAATGACGCAAAAGGAGACCTTATCACAACATCCCATATGTCTCCTAAGGTTCTGTGGTGCCTATTTGAAGGCCAATGCATTATCCGAGTATAATGTCAGCAGCACTCTTCTGCAACCTAGAAATCGTCACAACGCTAGGTGCTCTCGGTTAGCACTGCAACAGATGAGGAAAATAAAGTTGGGCGGCGCTTGCTCACGGCACAGGCATGCCATGTGCTAGTCCGCTCTAAGAGCCTGCTACGCTGGTCCTCTGGTTCTGGCGCGCCACTGCAACCCTTCAGTTCGCGACATTGGCAACTCCGGACTACGAGATGAGACTACGAGCCCAGCAACTTACCGCCCTCAGACAACCTTCTGCCTGACGCTACCTTGCACCCACAAGACATCGCAGCTCTGCAGCTTCGCCTGCCCATATTCTGGTGCAAGGACCCACAGGTTTGGTTTAACTAGGCAGAAGCCTCCTTCTATCTACACCCCAGGGACTTCTCGGTATCGCCGCTTACTTGCTAACATGTGTCCTGAGGTTGCTCACGAGGGGGCGCACGTCATCGCTGCCCCCTTGGGGGACGCCCCGTACCAGCAACTGAAGAAAAGTATTTTGGACCACACCACAGCGTCTGAGAGTGCGCGCCTCCAGCACCTGCTCACCTCCGAGGAGCTTGGAGATTGCCGCCCTTCCCAGCTGCTCAATAGCGCGCGATGGCTCCTTGGCTCAAGCAGTGTTGACGCGAATGGTGCCCTGTTGAAGGAAGTCTCCCTGCAGTGCTTGCCACAGTCCACCCGCCTTGTTTTGGCCGCTGCAGGAAATTTGACCTTCGACCACCTCGCCCAGCTCGCTGATCGAGTCCACGACGTGACTTCTGTTGCCGCTCTCTCAACACCAGAGTCTTCATTGATGGCCCACTTAAGTGTCCTAGATTGACGCCCTTCGGACGTCGTCTCGTGACTAGCCTGGTGGCTCCTCATGCTACAGCCCTTTTCGCCGAGCAGTCCCCACTCGCATAGTCCTCAAGGCTCACCTATTTGCTGGTACCATTGGACTTTCCAGCACCGCGCCCGCCAGTGCAAGTCCCCATGCCAGTGGTTGGGAATGCAGTGCGAGATCACTGACAGCAGCATGTGACCTCAGATTACAACCCGGATGCCTTTTCCGGCCTGCGCTTCCTCGTAGACAGTGGTGCCGAGGTCAGCGTACTTCCGTCCTCCAAGCGTGACCGCGTTTCAAAGCCACCTGACTCTACTCTTCGCGGGACGAACTCTACCGCCTTTGCCACGTATGGTTTATGGTCCCTCACTCTCGACCTTGGGCTATGGCGCACGTTCCGGTAGGTCTTCATCATAGCCGACATCAATCAGCTTATTTTGGGCGCCGACTTTCTGACCCATTTTGACCTCGACGTCGGCATGCGCCACCGTTTCCTGATTGACAGCAAGACTCAGTTCTCCATCCCTGAAGTTCTGTCGACTGTCACTCCCACTGGCATCAGCACGCCGATTCTACCATGCCTGTACGCTCGCATCCTCAAAGAATGTTCTGAGGGGATTGAAGATCTGCAATTTAAATCAGCCACCCAAGTACAGTGTAACCCACCACGTTGTCACGCGTGGTCCACCTGTCGCAACTCGTCCGCATCGCCTTTTTGCTGAGCGTCTGGCCATTGCTAAACGGGATTTCGAGCACTTGCTCCATCTGGGTATTATTCGCCCTTTGTCCAGCAGTTAGGCCTGCCTGCCTCATCTGGCGCCCAAAAAAGAACCGGGCGACTGGCGTCGGTGTGGCAACTACCGGGCACTCAACGCTCACACGGTCCGCGATAGCTATCCCCTTCCACACATTCAAGATTTCACAGGCCACTTTGAAGGATGCAAAGTCTTTAGGAAAGTGGACCTTCTCAAGGCATATCACCAAAGCCTCGTTGAGCCTGCCGATATACTGCAGGCTGCCTTTACTACACCCTTCGGCTTGCTTGTGTGTGTGCACATGCACTTTGGGCTACGCAACGCAGCCCAAACATTCCAAAGATTCATTGCCGACAAAACCCGCGGACTCCTGGTTGTGTTTGCTTACATCGATGGCATCCTCGTCGTGAGTTCCAATCCACGAGATCATGAACGTCACCTCCGGGAGCTCTTTAAATGCCTTGAGCTTGAATTAGGCCTGGTTGTCAACCCCTAGAAACGCGTCGTTGGGTCTTCCGAGCTCAAGTTCCTACGTCGCACACATCTTGGCACTGGGAATTCGTCTGTTGCCCTCCCACGTCCAGGCCATGCAAGACTTCCCAGCATCCACTACCTTATGCCAGCTGCGCTAGTTCCTGGGCCAAGTGAATTCCCCCCGATGCTTTATTCTGCACTGCGCTGAGCTGCACCCATTGACTGACCTTCTTCACATGACCAAGGGCTCCTCATCCTCGATTTCCTTGTCTCACAAAGCTCAAGCTGATTTCAGGGCCGCTAAACAAGCCGTCACCGATTCGGTGCTTGTTTTCCACCCAAGAAATAACATGCGTACTTTCATCATGGTGGATGCTTCCAGTGTGGTCATCGGTGCTGTTGTCCAGCAGCAAATCGACTCCAAGTGGTGTCTACTGGGCTTCTTCTCTCGGAAGCTCCAACCTGCCGAGACTGGCTGCAGCGTTTTTGGCCACGAGCTGTTCGCGATCTACTCCACCATCAAGCACTTTCGGTACTTCTTGGAGGGCCAGCAATTTTATGTTCTAACAGATCATAAGCCTCCGGTGTATGTCTTCAGTACGAACTCTTCCAAGTATGTTGTACATGAACTTCGTCAACTGGCCTATATATCGGAGTTCACTACGAATATCCAGCACATCAAAGGCGTCAAGGACGAGGCAACTGGTGCACTCTCTCGCATCACCTCCCTTGGCACTTCGGCATTGATTATGGACTGGGAACGTCTAGCTCAGGTACAGATAGAAGACCCTGAGCTGCAAGCGCTGCGTGACCATCCCCGTTCCCTCCATCTACAGTTCGTTCTTCACCTGTTTGTGCTTGGCCAAGCATTAACACCGATGTTTGCCAGTGGGCAAGTTTGTGCCTCGCATGCAAGACTGCCAAAGTGACCTGCCGCACGCAGACTTCCACTCAGTCTGTCTTGCCACCTGGCTGTCGCCTTCACCACATCCAACTTGATTTGGTTGGACCACTTCCTCCCTCTCACGACTGCCGGTACATTCTAACGGTGATAGACCGTTTCACCCGTTGGCGCGAAGCCGTGCCCACTCCTGACATCACTGTGGAAACGGTTGCCAAAGCCTTCGTTTCAACATGGGTTTCCGGCTTCGGCTGCCCCAGCATCGTGACCACTGATCACGGCCGGAAATTTCACTACCCTCTTCTTCCCTCTACCGCCTGCTTCGCACTAAACATTGCCGTACCACTGCATATCATACCTGTGCCAACGGCATGGTTGAGCGGCTCCACCGCCGGCTCAAGCATGCATTGAACGCGTGCCTGGAAAAGAGCACTGGGTCGACCACTTTCCTATAATACTTCTCGGCCCTACGCACGGTCCTTCTTCGTGACTTTGGCTGTTCTCCTGCAGAACTTGTCTATTGTGCAGCCCTGCAGCTTCCTGGAGACTTGTTCATTCCTTCGAACCCCTCGCTCCAGCCACTGCAGTACCTTCAATGCCTACAGGACTGCATTCAGCTACTGCGCCCCGTCCTGCCTCGATCTTCGGACCACAGCATTTTTCTGCATCCGGACTTTACATCTTCGACCTATGTTTTTCTCAGATGAGGCGCTGTAAAGGCATCTTTTACACCATCCAACTACTGGCCGTACCATGTTCTCCACAAGATGCCGAAGTCCGCCACCATCCTATAATATAGTTACAAAGAGGTATCTAAGTTTTTCTCAGATGAGACGCTGTAAAGGCATCTCTTACACCATCCAACTACTGGCCGTACCATGTTCTCCACAATATGCCGAAGTCCGCCACCATCCTATTAAATAGTTACAAAGAGGTAGTCTCATTAGACCGCCTCAAACCGGCCTACCTCAGAACACCTTCTATGGAATTCTACACGGATTCGCCAGTGTATGCGCGGATCTGCATGTAACCAAGACAGCACCGTCTTCACTTTGTCGACGAGTATATTTTTCCATTACGTCTGGGCGGGTAGCCCTGTAGCACCCACCGATGCCGCTACGCACGAACGATAACGGTCGGCGCTCTCGGCCGGCACTGCAAAATATGACGAAAATAAGGTCGGGTAACACGTGCTCGCGGCGCAAGCATGGCTTGCGCTAGTTCGTTCAAAGAGCCTGCTACGGTGGTCCTCTGGTTCTGGCGCTCGGCTGCAACCCCTCGGTTCACGACAAAGGCTTCCGCCTAAAGCCCACTCATCAATTCCACATGTGCTGCTTACACGTTTGGTCGAAGTCCTGCTCGAGGTCATAAGTTTGCTCGAAGTCCTGGTCAAGTTTAGATTGCGTCTGGTTCTCTAAGCCATGCTGACCTTGGCTGTTCCAACCATCTAGAGCCATTCCACTAGTTGCTCTCCTGCAAGGCTCTCGCATATAGTCTGCAAGTCAATAAGTCGTATAAATTGTGCTCGCCTGGACAGTAGTGCAAGGTCTCCAGGCCTGTGGCATCTCTAATCTCTGTCACTGTTTTTGACAAATTGGCCTGACACATCGTCTTTCCCACGGATCCAGCTCAACACAATCATGCAGTTGGACCGCATCACACAGGGCAGAAATCTTGAATCTCATGACGACCCTATATATTTCATTAGCCTTGCTCGTACGACTGCTGCCAGGAGCTCTAGTCTCGGCAGTGTTAGAACATTTATTGGGGCTATTCACGGTTTGGCTGCTACGAGTGACGTGGCTGTCTTGGCAAGGATGTCGACTGCCCTCAAGAAAATGCAAGCTCTATAGGCTTTCTAGATGGCATCAGAGAAAATATGAAGCTCAGCAGTCTCTATATCTGCGTTCAGGCCAGCTTCTACACATTGTGGAATCGTCACAAAAGAGAGTTGGATTACGTCTGCGTACTATTGTTTCCACTGTGTCTTTATCTCTTCAGGCAGCTCTTCATCCCATGGGCTCAACCCACACGCGCTAAAACACCAGCTTTGCGGTGACCGTAAATGGGGAGACAATGCAAAGGGGATGGAACATTCTAGAAGCAGCTTTTAGTAGAGTGTATTTCGATCGCCTTGGGCTTGATTCATGTGTTGCAATAGGGAATTTGCAGAGAATTCGAAGAGGTCATGTGCTGTGTCCCAGTGCATACCTAAAACTCACGTTTATTGTGCACCTTCTACTTGTTCTTCGTTGTGATCAAACACCTCTTGCAGTCATTCGTCATTAGTTTTTTAGTTACGGAGCGTCATGACTGCGTCTCATGACTGTTTTCGACCTCTTGTATATGTCTTAACCTTCTTCGAAAGTATCTGCACGAATGAGCAAATCAACACAAAACTTTCTTCAGCATGCAAGCTAATGCTTTGTGAGAGCAGCATTCCGGGCAAGTTGGTAATCCATTGCTTAAATGATATTGCGCGACATAAAAACGATACGGGCGTGAAAGAAGACGACACACCAAGCGCAAACTTTCAACTAAGTTTATTGTGCCACTGCGTCATTTTATACATGGCAGGCAACGTAGATCGCGCATGCGCTTACAAGGAAATGAAGTGCGAAGTCATGTAACATGGTTACGTGTCATGTGACGCCGCGTCCAAGGAACGTAATTCTTTTTCTGTGAGAGCCACAGACGGGAAGCTAACACACGCATCACCCAATTTCGCGATCATCTGCGCCTCAGATATCTCACGGATGAGCTGCGTTCTGCCACGGGAAACAATCGTGCATTGATCCTCAAGAGGCTTGCACCCATGATCGCGACAGTGGATCGCCAAGAAACCACCTGAGCCGTTTTTTACATTGTTGCTGTGTTCGCGGAGCCGATCATTGAGGCAACGCCCAGTTTGTCCGATATATTTCTTCCCACATGAAAGCGGGAGGTTGTACACCACCCGGTGTACACACTGGACAAACTTTTTTCGGCGATGCTTTCTGCACTTATCGGAAGGGACGGCATTTGGATCAGTCAGCCTGCAAAGCTTGCCGAGCTTGTCGGGAGCAGAAAAAACAACTCTTACGTTCGCCCTTTGGGCAATCTTTTTCAAGTTGTGGGATATCTTGATGTAAATCTTGATGTAAAGGATTAAGGATAAATCTTGATGTAAAGGATTAAGATAAATATTGATGTAAAGGATCTTTATTATTCCTTGCCGCATAGAAGCGTACTGTCCTGTGTCGAGCAATGCATTGATAAGTATGGTGCTGTTTCATTCCAGAATGAGGCCGGCATGTCTTGCAGTCAATTTTTAGAACTTTTACAAATTTATCTTAATTCCACCTTTATCACTTGGGATAACCAATGTTTTTTGCAGAAGAGCGGAGTTTGTATTGGCTCTTGCATTGCTCCCATTCTTAGTGACTTGTTTTTATCCTATTTAGACCGTGACATTTCTTTACAAGTGCAAGGCACTGCAGTTTTTAAAACATTTAGATACGTTGATGACTTTTTAATTTTCATTGACTGCTCTTCTGATGCCTTCATTCTGGAAACTAAGAAAGCGTTAGAAACGTTTCAGAAGTGCTTAGTCCCCCTTCAAACTACTCATGAGATGCCGGTAGATAGGTCTCTTTGTTTTCTTGATCTTCGCCTGAACTTTCAGGACAGCCACACGTGTTGGTCGTATGAGCCGCGAGCCAACAAACCACTTCTGCCGTATACGTCCGCACATTCTAAGCTTGTTAAGCGGGCCATTATCAGTTTGTGATTCAAGAATGCCCTTAGCAAGTCTTGCTGTCATGTTGTGGACGCAAGCTTAGCAGCGCAAACTTTACGGTTGTCCCTGGCTGGATATCCCAGGGTGGTGCTAGTGTCTGTCGCGGAACGCGTCTTAAGAGAAGCGCGATCCAGCACGCAGAAGTCAGTTGCCGATGCCCCTCCTGGCATACGCCCTAAAGTAAGTGTCATACCATACATGCACGGGATATCCCACAACTTGAAAAAGACTGCCCAAAGGGCGAACGTAAGAGTTGTTTTTTCTGCTCCCGACAAGCTCGGCAAGCTTTGCAGGCTGACTGATCCAAATGCCGTCCCTTCCGATAAGTGCAGAAAAGCATCGCCGAAAAAAGTTTGTCGAGTGTGTACACCGGGTGGTGTACAACCTCCCGCTTTCATGTGGGAAGAAATATATCGGACAAACTGGGCGTTGCCTCAATGATCGGCTCCGCGAACACAGCAACAATGTAAAAAAACGGCTCAGGTGGTTTCTTGGCGATCCACTGTCGCGATCATGGGTGCAAGCCTCTTGAGGATCAATGCACGATTGTTTCCCGTGGCAGAACGCAGCTCATCCGTGAGATATCTGAAGTGCAGATGATCGCGAAATTGGGTGATGCGTGTGTTAACTTCCCGTCTCTGGCTCTCACAGAAAAAGAATTACGTTCCTTGGACGCGGCGTCACATGACACGTAACCATGTTACATGACTTCGCACTTCATTTCCTTGTAAGCGCATGCGCGATCTACGTTGCCTGCCATGTATAAAATGACGCAGTGGCACAATAAACTTAGTTGAAAGTTTGCGCTTGGTGTGTCGTCTTCTTTCACGCCCGTATCGTTTTTATGTCGCGCAATATCATTTAAGCAATGCTTTGTCTTCATCACATACGGCGGCTAAGTGATGATGGGTAGTTGCTGTGTATTCAGGACTGTTTGGCACTTTTGCTAGAGTGCAGTGATGCGAACGAGAGAGAGTAGTTTGGGAACATTTATAGAAATCAAAAGAACATTAAAAATATATCAGGAAAGTATATCAGCTGCAGAACTGCAGTCAGTACGTTCACACACAGCACACAAGGATAAACAGACTTAAACAGTCTCATGTTGCAAGGCTCACTATTCTGTTGACACCGCACTGTAGATTCACCCGTTCTCGAATTGCCTGCGACGACGACACATTCAGGCCCTCTCCAGCACGGTTCTCAGGATGCACTGCACGCCCAGAAGACACCTTGTACAGCACGGCCTCTGTACCCTGCTCGTACACCGCTCACAACCTATGTGCGGCGGTCGCACGTGAGGACCGTGTCTAGCACAGCCGCATCTGTGCCACACTGGAACGCTGCTCAGCACAGCTCAGGTGTGACAGGTCACAGACTGGCGGTCCACGGGTCAGCCAGCATCTTGAACACTGGCAGCTGGAGCCCTGACACCTCGGACACCTTCGTTCGCGCTGTGCTGCACGGTCCTCTGCACGTCGCCATGCACGTCTCGGTCGGCAGGATCTCATTAACCCCAGCAGCTCTGCCCAAACACTGCGAGATCGAGCCTTGTGCCACCGCTCCTGTGCACCTGTTCACTTCCTCCTTCTTCAGGGAGCATGGGTGTCCGCTCTGATCTTGCGACACTTACATACTTGTTGTTCGATCTTTGTGCTTATAAAGGACTGTTGCATTTTGCAAACTGGGGTGTGCATTTACATTGCGAGTTGCAGTCTTACGTGCATTGCAAGATGTTCGTGTGCAATCGCTTTTCTGGAGTTCGAATGCTCCTTCAGCCTAGTGTTAAGACATCTGTGAGTTAGGCCCAAATATGTTTTCCCACATAAGAAAGGCACATAATACACTACTGAAATTAAGGCTGAAACGAAATTGTTTGCATGATTAACACTGCAGCCAGACTGATTGCTTGCATCAGTAGTGCACCTGCTCGATGTTTCACTACGCCTGCGCACAGCAGAACAAATGGTGGCGAGCTTTTTCTTCGCCGAGAAAACAACATTCACGCCATAGCGAGACGCTATCTTCTTCAACGTATGTGACAGTCAGTGAACATAGGGAATGACAGCCAGCTTTGTCTTCTCAGTCCCCTTGCTTGATATGTACCCTTTTCAACTCCCAGCTTCTTTAATCTTTAGAGCAATTTTTTTCCCGACGCAGATATGACGGCCTGTGGGAACCCTGCTATTTGCAGCTGGGCTACTTGCCCTGACACGCTGTTGCCTACTTTGTCAAGGCACAACTTCAAAGCGTTCCTTAGGCTAGACAGAGCAGTACCATTCTTGATCAGCTTTGAGTGGCTGGAATGAAAGTCCAGGATTGACCTTTTAGATCTGCGCCAGTACTTCCAGCAAACATGATCAGGCTTGAAGTATAACTGTATGTAGAAAAACTGAATTCTAGATTCTTTCGTCATTTCAGACGTGAACTTTAACCCCATTCCTTGCTCCTTGAAAAGTTTCAGTATGTTCACCTGTGGAGAGCACTCACTTCCCTGAAAAGTCGAGAAATCGTCGGCGTACGTAAGAATCTTCCGCGCACACAAGTTCTTCTCAACTGCCCTGTCTACATTAGACAAGAAAATGTGGCTTAATACTGGTGCCTCCCGTGACGCTATACATACTCCAGATCTTTGGAAAAGAACATTGCCGTCCCAAGCGACAAGCGTAGAGCGCAAATAAAAACAACTCAAGAAGGACTCAACAGAAATACCAGAGGCGTTTTGTTGTGTCCAGTATCTTGTGTCCCAGTAGTTGATGCTCTGAATTTAGCCATGCTTCCATACCAACTCGCCCATTTTTCACTTTTGCTCTTTGAGGAAGTTGAGCAGAATCTTAAAGCTTGACTTCTGTAGACTCAGCCGCCATTGTTTGTCGCGAAACGTTTCCTGGTGCATTGGAAATGATAGCGCCTCTTATTGCCTCTCTTTGCTTCTCGCCCCAAAAGCAAGGACAATGTCACATAGCTAGTTAGCTAGCTAGCCAACAAGTTAGCTAGCCAACACAATGCGTGATGGTCGCTGACCACTTTGAATGGCCTGCCATAGAGGTAAGGACGGAATTGTACTGTAGCCCAAGTGATGGCGAGGCATTCCTTTTCAGTGGTAGAATAATTGCCTTCCGCTTTTGACAGCGACCGGCTAGCATAAGATATCACCCGTTCAAGTCCGTCTTTCCTTTGGACTAGGACGGCACCGAGGTCTAGGCTACTGGCGTCAGTGTGGATTTCGGTATCGGCGTCCTCGTCGAAGTGTGCAAGTACCGGCGGTGACTGCATGCGTCGTTCGAGTTCTTGAAATGCGTCGGCCTGTGGCTTTTCCCACTTTAACTCGACATCACGTTTGGTTAGATGTGTTAGCGGCTCCGCGATGCGTGAAAAGTCCTTGACAAAGCGCCTTTAGTAAGCACACATGCCAAGGAATCTACGCACTGCCTTCTTGTCGATGGTCTGCGGGAACTTCGCGATGGCAGATCTTCTGCGGGTCTTCTGTGGGTCTTGCACAGTATTGCTACTGTGTTCTTCTTACGTCACTCCACGTGACATCTGGTGGAGGTGCGGGGTAAGTCCGATTAAATGGTAATTCTTGCCTTGCAGATTCCAGTCGGCGTTATGAGGTGACCTCCAGCGGTCCGAATTGACGGGCCTTCGCTTGCAGTCTTAACTTTCTTCAACTCGGCGGCGATGGGTCCACTCATGACGGAGTAATCGGCTCCTGTGTCTACTAAGGCGGTGACTGCATGGGCGTCGAGAAGCACGTCGAGGTCGGTGGTTCTTTGTCTTGCGTTACAGTTAGGCCTTGGCGTCGAATCACGGCTGCGTCGCGTTGACCTGTCGCTGGTACGTGGCGTCGTCAGGTGGTTTTTCGTCTGTGTATTCTTTGCTTTTACACTTCGTCGGGACGGCGGCGTGTCCTTATGTCATCGAGGTAGTCTTCGTAGGCGGCGGAGGATCTTCGTCAGTTCGACGAACAGCAGCTGCACCTCCATCGGTTGCTGGTTTTAGTTTTCCGGATATGGGCTCACGGACTGGCCCTGGGCTGCGCCAGTGTATGGACGGCGCTGCGGCGACAGGTAGCGGCCTGGTGACGGTGAACGGGACGGTCGTCGAGGGCTCCACTGAGTAGCGGCGAGGTAGTCGGCGATGTTACGAGGGCGTTCACCTTCCCTCGGGCGCGCTGCGTTGACGGCGATGCCTCGTAATCCCAGGTCGCGGTATGGGCATCCGCGGTAGACATGGCCGGCTTCGCCGCAGTGGTAGCACAGCGGGCGGTGGTCGGGGGCGTGCCAAATGTCCGTCTTCCTCGCGTAGGTGCGCTGGGCGACGGGTGGGCATGCTGGCGGCGGCGACGGCGGACGACAGAATTGGGGTGTTACATGGCCCTGGCGCGGTCGCGGAGGGGGCCCTTGATGGCGTGCGACGGCGGCGTAGGTCATCGCTTCTGGCTGGGGCTGCGGTAATTGAGCTTGCACCTCCGGAACTCCAAGCGATCGCTGAACCTCATCTTTCACGATGTCAGCAATCGAAGCCACTTGAGGCTGCGACGAAGGCAAGACCTTGCGCAGTTCTTCTCGCACAATGGCCCTGATGGTCTCTTGGAGATCAGCGGAGCCCAGTGCTTGGATGGCGCACTGAGGCGTGAGCACTTGGCGGTTATATTGCCTAGTGCGCATTGCTAAAGTTTTTTTTATTCGTCGTTGCCTCTGTCAAGAACTCGGCTACGGTCTTCGGTGGGTTTCGCATCACTCCGATGAAAAGTTCGTGCTTTACGCCTCGCATCAAGAAACGCACTTTTTTCTCTTTGGACATTTCCGGGTCAGCGTGCCGGAAAAGGCTGGTCATCTCTTCCTTGAAGATGGCGATGGTCTCATTGGGTAGTTGGCCTCGGATTTCCAGCAGAACTTCGGCCCTTTCTTTAGGAACAACGCTCGTGAACGTCCTCTGGAAGTTACTGCGGAACAGGTCCCATGTCGTAAGGGTGGACTCCCGGTTCTCGAACCAAGTCCTCGCGGCATCTTCCAAGGAAAGGCACACATGTCGTAGCTTATCCTCAGAGGTCCAGTAGTTGAAGGTCGAGATCTTTTCGAAGGTTTCGAGCCAGGTTTCCGGATCCTCCGACATAGCTCCACGGAAGCTAGGGGGCTCTCTGGGCTGTTGAAATACGATGGGTGACACTCGGGCTGCCATTGTGGTTGCCTTGGCCACAGTATCCTTTGTCTTTTGTCTCTCAGGTAGAAGTCCGTGCTCTGGGGGCAGGTGCTGAAGACGGCGGCTTGCTCTATGGTCTGGGACTACGTTGGTGTTCTTATTGCGGTCGGGACTTGGATCACGGCTTGTAGGGGGCGTCCGGTACATGAACGAAAAGCACCTCCACCAGATGTCTCGTGGAGTGACGTATGAAGAACACAGTAGCAATACTGTGAAAGACGAAACTAGCTTTTATTGGGTGAACCTGTGCCCACAAAAACAGGCTACACATAAAGAACGGCGACAACGGCGAACACAGTCGGTGATCGTCAAACTCTGATCAGCGGGTCAAGGGCGTGGGCTTTTATAGATCAGTCGTCGAATGTTCCAGAGTAACCGCTGGGACCCACGTGCCTTCCACAAAGTAATACACCATTCGCGTCACGCATACATGCAATCAGATTACACAAATTTCGGCGCCAAGACAGCGGATAGCAGCATCGATAACATTCTAGAAACTGACACTGAACCTAAGGAAAATCCAGTCGCATATGACATGGGGCAGTGATAGGAAATACCTTATGAACCTCTATAAAAGTGCACGCTTGCACTATGGGGCCATAGTGTACCAGTCTGCTACTCCAAGTGCTTTGAAGGTGCGGGACCCTGTTCACAATCTACGTATCCGCCTGCATAAGTACTGTAGTGAGCTTCTACGTAGAAGCTGATGAATGGTCTCTGCATCTTCAACAATCATGATTTAGTTTTGCATATTTTCTGGCCATTGTCTGGATTGGGGGCTCAATCCCATCGCTCGTAACCCGTTGTCAAGGTTGGAGTCCGGCATGAAGTAGAAGGTAGCTGGCCCATGCCGTCGTCCAACTTATCCACGCTGAGGACGTTGATGAAGGGAAGGACTGCTTCTCATCGAGAACGAGGAATATCGGTTTATTTACAGTATTTACATGCAGTTCATCAGTCTAGCATGACTGCAAGAGAAAGTACGTCGGTCTAACACTACTGCTTGAGAGAGTGTCTCAGTCTAACATGACTGCCTCAGAAAGTGTATCGAGCATCCGCGCAACAGCCGTATATAAACACTCTGTCCTCCCCCGATTCCAAGGTAGTGGAAACGTTCGTCCAGTCATCGTAAACACGCCGCCTCTCCACGGGACGGTCTACACGCACGCACGCACGCACGCACGCACGCACGCACGCACGCACGCGCACACACACACACACACACACACACACACACACACACACACACACACACACACACACACACACACACACACACACACACACACACACACACACACACACACACACACACACACACACACACACACACACACACACACACACACACACACACACACACACACAGGTTCTCGGTCCGAAACCGACATCACATGAATTTCGTAGAACTCGCAGCTCACCCGGGTAGCCATTGTCCTGCGTCTTGGTCGGCGCGTGGGATGGGGCCTCCGTTGACGTTCCCGCGGCAACTCCTCTACTCACAGCAGAACAGGGCGGCGTTTGTGGGTTCGGTAACAATAGTTGGCCCGCATTCAGTTACAATGGCGATTTAGTGACGCCGTGGCTTGCGGCGGCGCTCCAGGAAAAGATGACGCCCGCGGTCGCAACTGGAGATGACGCCCGCGGTCAATCTTGCACTGCAGCTGGCCGTTCTTAACACCATTAAATGCCAACTGCAGCGAAAAGATGGGCCGGGTAAAAAGACCCATTTCAGATAATTCAGACATACAGTAGCCTCTGCAGAAAATTTTCCAATTGAAAAGTGAGTGAGCGCTTCACAAAACGTTCTCAAAAATCGATGTTTTTCATACCAAAACTGAAAAAAAAAACGCCTGTCACGAGGATCCCATCCTCGTCGCCAGTGTCACGATCCACCCGGGTTCGTGAACAAGGGAGGGCTTGAGGCACCCTCCGATGGACGGACGCTCCGCAGCGTGGTGGTGCTGAACGATGACTGACCGCCGAGCAGCCGTGCTCGTCAGCGTTTATTGCGGTGCGGTGACTAATGTTGCCTGCCGAGCTTAGCAGGCCACCGAGCCTGGCGGCGAACGAACATTATGCCTTAGGGGGCGTCAAATACTTGTTACACTCCCTTACCCCCAGTTTGTTTGTTAAATAAAAAACAAACGTCCATGTTCAAAATATGAGGCTCTGCCTCCACCCTAGCTGGGTCGACGCTGCCTGCTATCCAGGCGAGTAACGGTCCGGTGGCCTCCGCCGTCGAGTACTCCGCCTGGGCATCGGTGTTGATGGGTCGGGTGTGGCAATGCTGGGTGCTGCCTGAGCCAGCCTTGCTCTATCCGGAGGGTCCGTAGTGGTCGGCCTTGTGAGTGGTGCCTGGCTCGACATCGGTCCAACGGGTGCCGCACCACTGGCAATGGTTGCCACCTCCAAAGTGGGTGGTGCTCTGCTGGGAGCAACTGGTGCTGCCGCTAGTCCTGTGGGCTGGAACTCAGAAGTGGATGTCAAGGGTGCTGGCCAGGTCCCGATGCGAGGCCTGACATGGTCGGCGTGTCTGTGCCACATGGCCCCGTCTGGCATGCGCACGAGCAGCGATGAGGCGCTGGCAGGAGACACCACCTGTCCAGCAGACCAGGGCGGGCCAGGACGGAAGTCCCTGGCAAAAACTGGAGCTCCCGACTCTGGCAAAGGCCCGGGACGGCACCCTTGGTTAGCAGCCAGCTTCTGCTTCAGCTGCTTCAAGAGCACTGTGGATCGGAGGTCCGGATGCAAGACGTCCAAGGGTGTCTTGACCATCCGACCCAACGGGAGCTCACAGGGGGCACGGCCAGTGACATCATGGGGCGTGGTCTGGTACTGAAATAGTATCCGGGCAATCTGCATCCGGAAATCTTCAGCCTAGCTCTTCTTGAGCTTGTCTTTGATGGTTTGCATCACCCGCTCGGCTGCACCATTTGAAGCAGGGTGGTACGGCGGAAACATCCGGCGGATTCCGTTCTTCGTCAGCCAGGTCAGGTACTCTGCGCTGGCAAAAGCAGGACCATTTTCGGACACGATGACATCCGGCAACCCCTGAGCGGCGAAGACCTGTCGTAGCGCTGCAATGGTCGTGCCTGCTGATGGAGTGGTGACAGGTAGAACCTCCACCCACTTCGAAAACGCATCCACCACCGCCAGGAAGTTATGGCCCTTAAAGGGTCCTCGAAAATCCACATGTAGGCGGGACCAGGGTCTCTGTGGGAACGGCCAGGGGGTGATCTCCACATGACGCGGGGCTCGCTGATGCTCCTGGCAGATTTGGCAGCTCTGCACCAAGTGAGCGATGTCCTGGTCCAGGCCAGGCCACCAAGCATGAAACCGGGACCCCCATCTTGGTCTTTTCTACGCCAAGATGACCTGCGTGCAGCGACTGCAGGACCCTGGACTGGAGACTTTGTGGGATCACCACCCTAGAACCCCACAGTAGGCAGCCCTGCTGCAAGCTCAACTCAGCAGCCTTGTGGCTATAGACCTGCTGCACCAATTCCCCTCCACGAGACACCGCCTTGACCATCTGAGACAGGACTGGGTCCCGGCTCGTCGCTTGAGATACCGCTGATCTGGAGAGCACCTCCGGGTACGCGTGTTCCAGCATGAACACTTCATCAGGTTCTGGAACAGCATCAGGCACCTCTGGCAGGGGCAGGCGGCTCAGTGCATCAGCAGGTCCCAGGTCCTTTCCCGGACGGTAAACCAGCTGGTAACTGTAAGCTGCCAGCCTCAAGGCCCAGCATACCACTCGAGGCGACGCCTGTACAGGAACTGCCTTGTCAGGCCCCAGCAGCCCCAACAGCGACTTGTGGTCCGTGACTGCCTCGAACTTCCGGCCCCACAGATACTGATGGAAGCGTTCGACACCGAACATGAGGGCCAAACCTTCCTTGTCCAGCTGGCTGTAACGTTGCTCTGCAGCATGAAGCCGTCGAGAAGCAAACGACACAGGGCGTTCCTGGCCATCTTTGTCCCGGTGTGCCAGGACTGCTCCCACACCGTACGGTGACACATCTACGGTAAGGACAACAGGCTTAGCAGGGTCGAAGTCCACCAGCACTGGAGCCTTGGTGATTAGTTCCTTGCTGCGCTGGAAGGCCTGGTCTTGCTCCTTCTTCCAGCCGCATTGTTGACCATCTCGAAGCAGAAGATGGAGCAGCTGTAGATGCTGGGACAGGTTCGGCAGAAAACTCCTGTAGAAGTTGATGACGCCCAGGTAGCTCTGAAGCTCCTTCTTGTTCTGGGGCTTAGGTGCCCTGAGCACAGCATGAACTTTGTGGGGAGCCGGGGCTAGGCTTGCCTGGGAAATGACATGTCCCGAGTACTCAACGGTGGGTGCTAGGAAAACGCACTTTTCCAGCTTGACGTCCTGCAGTCGTGCCAGAACGTTGTGCAGGTTCTGCAGGTGGTGCCCGTCGTCGCCGCCAGTAACCAGGATGTCGTCCAAGTACACCGCCGCGTGCCTCATGCCCCTGAAGAGGTTGTCCATCTCCCTCTGGAATATGACCGGGGCCGAGGCCACGCCAAACAGTAAGCGCGTGTACTGAAAGAGCCCCAAAGTTGTCGATATTGTGACATACTTCCGGGACGCATCCTGGAGCACCAGCTGCTGGTAAGCATCTCTGAGGTCGAGCTTGGTAAACTTCTGTCCACCGGACAATGGTGACCAGAGTACTTCAATCCGGGGCAGTGGGTACTTCTCGACGGTAGCGACGGGGTTGATGGTAACCTTAGAATCCCCGCAGATCCTGACACTGCCGTCTTGCTTGAGGACTGGTACGATGGGAGCGGCCCATTCAGATGTCTTGATAGGTACGAGGATGCCCTCACGCTGTAACCGTAGTAGCTCCTGGGTGACCCCGTCCTTTAGGGCAGACGGCAGTGGGCGAGGCTTGAAAAAACGTGGCCGGGCTCCCTCAGATACATAGATGCCAGCCGTAGTGCCGGCAAATGTGCCCACCCCTGGCTGGAAGAGGGACTTGAACTTAGTCAGGAGGCTGCGGACGTCTTGCACCACATGCAGGCTGGCTTCCTGGTACTCTGGCAGACGAACGCCCAGCGCATTAATCCAGTTTCGGCCCAGCAGCGTCGGCGACAACCCCTTCGTTAAGTAAAAGGGAAGGGTTCTCCCCCTGTCGCCAAAGCGAAGGCTGACCTGTGCCTGACCCTGGACCTGGGAGAGTAGCCCGGAGTAGCTACGGAGCATCACGCCCGAAGGCTCGACGGACACGCCGAGGAAAGTACGCTTGAAAAGTTTCCCGGCCATTACAGACACGCTGGCCCCTGTGTCCAGCTCCATGGAAATGGGGTGCCCGCAGATTTCGACGGTCAGCATGTACGGCGGCACAGACGATGGTACAAAGCCTGTGTGTCACATGTCGAAAATCGGCCGGTTTTCGGCCACGATGGGGAGCCTGGCCACGGAAGAACTTGAGCTTGCTGCCGCACGCCTCCGCCGCGTACCTTTGCGACGGCTACCCTGGCCGCGGGCTTGTGTGGTACCTGGGCTTGAATCAGGTTGCTGCTGCTGTTTGCTGTTCGTCCTCCCCCTTCGGTATACACCTGCCAGGTGCCCAGTTTTCCCGCACGTAAAGCATTGTACTTGAGAGAACTAGCACTGTGAGGGGGAGTGGGCACCACCACAGCGACCACAGGTACTGCCCTTTGTCGCCAACTCGTTGACCGTCGCTTCCGCCGACGGTGAGTCAGTCGCACGGGAAATCTCGCCGGCGTCCTTGGCGGCAGCTTCCATTGCCAGCGCTGCCTTCACGGCGTCGTCCAGCGATGGGTCGGGAAGCTCCAGGAGTTGCGTCTGCTTTGCGGGGTTGTTGATTCCGCAGACGAAGGGGTCCCGGAGGAGCGAGTCCAGTTGGTCCCCGTAGGCTCAGGCACTCGTTAACCCTCGTAGCGCAGCAACGAATTGCCCAAGGGTCTCTCCTTCCCGGCGGCTCCGGTTGTTGAAGCGGAAACGCTCCATTAGTGTGGACGGTGCTGGGTTGAAATGCGAGCGCAGTATGGCGAGCAGCTCACCCAGCCTCTTAACGTGCGGCGTGGCTGGCTTGAGAAGGTCGAGCAGGAGGCTGAAGACGCGGGTGCCGCAGCTGGCCGGGAAAATGTCCAGCTGTTCAGCCTCGGGTGTGTCGTTTGCCCTGAAGAACACGCGGACTTGCTCCTCGTAAATTGGCCAGGCGGACCCATCTCCCTCGAACCGCTCGAGCCTTCCGTACAGCGGCATGGCGGCAGCAACGGGGGCGGTGTTTCGCCGCTCTCGGCGGCGTGGGACGATCCGTGGGTACTCGTCGCCATCCTCGTCGCCAGAGTCACGAGGATCCCATCCTCGTCGGCAGTGCCACGAACCACCCGGGTTCGTGAACAAGGGAGGGCTCGAGGCACCCTCCCATGGACGGACGCTCCGCAGCGTGGTGGTGCTGAACGATGACTGACCGACGAGCAGCCGTGCTCGTCGGTGTTTATGCGGTGTGGTGACCAATGTGGCCTGCCGAGCTTAGCAGGCCATCGAGCCTGGCGACGAACGAACATTATGCCTGAGGGGGCGTCACATGCTTGTTACACCACCATTATTAGTCGCCGGAAGTGACCTACTTTGGAAACTGTACAGAACCCGTGCCTACGTAGTCTGCTTCCTTTGCTTGTATTGGGGCGAGCTCCACCACTATAAAAGCTGGCGCCACCATTGGCGTGACGTGGCATGAGGGATCAAGTGCACACAGCTGCCGCGTCGGCTGCTTCGGAAACGCCGAAGTGAACTGAAAATGACAACCTAAAGTCCCACCTGCGCTACGGTTGTGATTAAGTGGTCAGGTATATCCGCCTTGGATATCTGCTTGACAGCATTTGAAAGCACTATAATAGGTAGTGGCTGCTTTTGGAGGCGTGTAGCATAGTAGGCTACTGCTCATTGCCGCAGTGGTGGATGTACGCAACAGAGCCTGGTTTCAGCCTTCTTCACACGTACCCGCAGGACAAGAAGCTGCGTGAAGCTTGGCTCGCGAAACTTAGAACCGGCAAATAGCCATACAGGTATGCAGCAAGCACAGACGCGAGGAAGATTTCTGCTACGGCATCGCGACTGCGATGTTCGGTGAGTAGCAGAAAACACGCACTGAGATGCTCGCCCGTGTCCGCTGCTCGGCTAATGTCATGATGCTTTATTTCGCCTATGAACTTGCTGATGCTAGATTTTCGCAAGTTCCCTGGAATGGAAAGGGAGCGGTGAGAAACAAATTAGAAAAACCATTGCACATGGTCATATTTGTGTTATAAATAATGTGTTGGATTACGAAAAAGAAGCAGCAGGAAATCACATGTTGAGAAGGCCAATAAACATACGGTGCGATGCAGCTTGAGAGGCATCTAACTCTGTATAACGAAATTATTTTTGAACAGGTCTGATAGCGTCCACGCAACAATGGTTACTAGTGTGTTGTCAAATGCTCATATTCTGCGGCCTAAAGCTCATGGCATGGTGCGAAAACACGCTCGTAGCAAAAACAAAAAAATGACACATCATTTGAAGTGACACATCATTTGTAGAGGTGATCAACCATGCTCCAGAGACACATGTTAGAATGCATTTCCTAGAACTCCAGTCTATGTACTTTTGCACAGAGTTTTACACTGCCGCTTCTAAGCCACATGCCGGCGTGTCTTATGCAGTCGTCGGTCCATCCTTCTCGAAATCCGATGCACTGCACCCGGGAACAAGTATCTTTACGGCTGAGGCCAATTGTTGGCTGTGGAGTATATCAAAATACCAAAACTTCAAAAGGAACTGTATTTACAGACTCCCCAAGTGTCGTAAAAGCCTTCATAACACTCTGCAGACACAAAAATCCATACTTTATTGAGCTCTATTTCGTTCTGTGCAGAGTGTATATATCTAAGCAGAATAGGCTGGCTGCCTGGCCATAGAGGCACCGAGAATAATGTGCTAGCAGGCCAAGTGGCCACATTACATATATTGCAAGCTATTATTGCCACCGCTGCTATTCCTGTCACAGACAGATCTGAAACCTTTTTTTGCGAAAGAAACTGGAAAACCACTGGCAATGCTTGTGGGATGCAGAAACAAATAGTAAGTTTCACTTGATTAAGTCACGGTTCAGTTTCTGGCCCTTTGCAATGAACAAATGAAAAACTTATGTCCTATTCTGCCAACTCAGAATATGACACACGTATGGTACACGCGATTTCCTACTGACTGGTAACGAACCTGCAGCCTGTGCAGATGTGGTGAGAGGCTCACCATCCTCCACGCACTCGTTGAGTTTCGGGAAGCTGTAGCTGAGAGAAAGAAGCATTTTTCTCTAGCATATAGCCGTAATATACCTCTCCGTCTGTCAATGTTTTTTGGTGCAGAACTGCTTTTTAGCACCAAAGCGATTCTAGGTTTCTTGAATGGTGTCGTGTTGCATGTTATTAGCCCTAGAATTTCGTAGGGTGTCCTCTCGCCAGAGGATGCGGCTGCGGTGGTAATGTTCTGTATGGCACACAGCTCTAGGCCCTTGAGTTTCAAGGGCTCTTTAGGGCAGTACAGTTGCAACCTGTGATAACGAAGCCCAGCGACAAAAAAATTCGCGTGATACCGAAATATTTTCGTATCCCTTGCGAATGCCCCTAGGAATCAATGCACTTCGTAGCTCTTGACAACGAAATGCCGCTGTACTACAATCCCGCATCAACGAAATTTGTCGGAATGTAACCTCGCATATTACCTATTTATGCAAGGCTAGCAAGCTCCAAAATGGGCTCGAATGTGATCGCTTTGCACTAAAATTGCGTAAAATATCACCACATTATACTTCCGTGGGTACCGCCATTTTTACTTGCAAAAACAACCAGAAACAATTGTGCGCACCAGGAACACGTCGTGGCCGCCTTCTTGTTTGATAATCCGTTGGAAACGGCACGCATGTTACTACCGATATGTGGCGACGCTTTTTGCGCGCCTTGTATCATGCTTAATGTGCACCTTGGTGAACAAAATGCAGCAAAAACAAGGAAATCCACGTCCTACTGACATGGTATGTTTATGGCGCTTCAGATCGCGGATTGTGGCGTGGCTTCAGATGGCCACGCATCTGGCCGTGATTGAGCAATCATCCGGGAATATGCATCCCTTGCTTCAAGAATGCTGGTTTTGGGGCTACCTGACAGGCATCGCATGCAGATTCGGCACTGGATGTAGATTTGCGCGAAAAGGCCATAATCTTGATCGATTGCTTTCAAGTATACGAGATAGGATCAGTTTCGCGCTCGGCAACAGACGCATAGGCACCTAAGGGTGACAGCGTGCGCTGGAGAAATGGTGCTGCATGCATGAAGCGCTGTGGCTATGCGTCCGGCGCCGAGTTACACAAGTCTTTCAAACGTGATCAATTCTGCGAAAGCAGTTGACCGAGAATACTGCTCCACGGCAGTGCTGCCACTGCTTACCAACGCATGCGGTGCACTTTGTACTGTCGGCAATGCGGTTCTATACCCTCGAGCAACCTTGCCAAAGTAGGCAAAGAGAATTTTGAGAGTAAAATTTCATTCTGTGACGCATTACCTATCTGGGCTGTCTCATTTCGCAACAACGAAATTGTCGCAAAAGCACATTTTCTCGCGTTCTCCGCCGATTTTGTTATTTCGAGGTTCAGCTGTATTGTTCTTTTCCATGCGACCCCACACAGGGTGGCTGTACGTTAAATGGTATGAGAGCAGTGTATTATACAAGGTGGTAGTATGTTAAATAAGATGAGAGTAGTGCATTATACATGATCAGCTTAACTTTAGATTTTGTACATGGTAATGTCCGTCCCATTACATGTGAGTGCATTTAATTTGCAGTGTCGCCTGGGGTACCAAATGCTTGTTGCACGAATATTTTCTCATCACTTCCGTCCAAATGCAGCTTCTACAGCCTGATATTAAACTTGCGACACTGAGATCAATAGTTTCTTTCCTTTCTCAAGGATTCCTTATTTTTCATGTTTCAAATTGAAAGTGCCAAACGAGGGGTAAATATAATTTCATAGAAATACAACAATAGTAAATATAGCCTGTGGAACCAATGTGCGTGAAAGCAGTGATAACAAAGACGGGCGAAATCACTTAGAGCACGTGCCCATGACTGCCCACAAACACGCGCTCTTGCTTTCCGCGGTGGCTGAGCAGTTGCTAGAGGTCGTCAAATCAGGCCACAAGCTCTGTAAAAAGTTGGCTAGTCCTTCTACACTTCCTACATAATGTTTCGCAAAGGCTACAGAAGATTTTTCAGCATGAACAGCACTTTCTGCACTTGAGAAACTGTGCAAACAAGTTAGCGCACTTCGCGCTAACATTTCATCATGTTTTGTCCAGCACAGGCCAAGTTTCCTCCCCTGTGCAGTGGAAGTTGTTTACTCAATCTCGCGCTGATATGGGGAAAAAAGATATGCTGGGCAGACCAGCAGATGTCTTCATGACAGGCTGCATGAGCACCAAAATAATGTGCACAACACGATGCAAGGCCATCTCGGCATTCACTGCCGCAATTGTGGCTGCGTCCCTCTTCTTGATTTACTGGGAAGGCATAGGTCCCAGTGAACACGTGAAACAACAGAAGCAGCCTTTCTATTGCACTATCAGGGCTTGATTATGAGAAGGCGTTTCATACAGTCGAAACCTCAGCAGTCATGGAGGCATTACGGAATCAGGGTGTAGACGAGCCGTATGTAAAAATACTGAAAGATATCTATAGCGGCTCCACAGCCACCGTAGTCCTCCATAAAGAAAGCAACAAAATCCCAATAAAGAAAGGCGTCAGGCAGGGAGATACGATCTCTCCAATGCTACACAGCGTGTTTACAGGAGGTATTCAGAGACCTGGATTGGGAAGAATTGGGGATAAGAGTTAATGGAGAATACCTTAGTAACTTGCGATTCGCTGGTGATATTGCCTTGCCTGGTAACTCAGGGGACCAATTGCAATGCATGCTCAGTGACCTGGAGAGGCAAAGCAGAAGGGTGGGTCTAAAAATTGACCTGCAGAAAACTAAAGTAATATTTCACAGTCTCGGAAGCGAACAGCAGTTTACGATAGGTAGCAAGGCACTGGAAATGGTCAGGGAATACATCTACTTAGGGCAGGTAGTGACCGTGGATCCGGATCATGAGACTGAAATAATCAGAAAAATAAGAATAGGCTGGGGTGCGTTTAGCAGGCATTCTCTGATCATGAACAGCAGGTTGATATTATCCCTTAAGAGAAAAGGGTATAAGAGCTGTGTCTTTCCAGTACTCACGTACGGGGCAGAAACCTGGAGGTTTACGAAAAGGGTTCTACTGAAATTGAGGACGACGCAACAAGCTATGGAACGAAGAATGATGGGTGTAACGTTAAGGGATAAGAAAAGAACAGATTGGGTAAGGGAACAAACGCGAGTTAATGACATCTTAGTTGAAATCAAGAAAAAGAAATGGGCATAAGCAGGGCATGTGATGAGGAGGGAAGATAACCGATGGTCATTAAGGGTTACGAACTGGATTCCAAGGAAAGGGAAGCATAGCAGTGGGCGGCAGCAAGTTAGGTGGGCGGATGAGTTTAAGAAGTTTGCAGGGATGACATGGCCGCAATTAGTACATGACTGGGGTAGTTGGAGAAGTATGGGAGAAGTCTTCGGCGTGCAGTGGGCGTAATCAGGCTGTTGATGATAATGATGATCATTATGATGATCACTGCTTGAGCGTGATTACTTGGCCAGATTGTGGGGCAATCGTGGGCGCACGCTAGAAGTGGTCTTACTTGTCTCTGTTATCACTAGTTTCATTTTGCTAGACATCCTGCACCTCTGAAACATAAAAATCAGAAGTCGGTGCTCTTTTTCCTGTGTACTGTTTTTTCCTAAAGCTATTTCTGGACTATGCAAAGCAATGCCAAAATCTATTGCCAACTGGCTCAAGCTTCCACGCCCATATGTGACATGCATGGTGCTTTGTCCTCCCTGTTCAGATGAATGGCGCCTCTATTCGAATATGCTGTCTGAGTGTAATAACCTGATGATATTTCTGCATCCGGGGCGTAAGCTCAAGAAGAAAAAACAAAAGCATTGACTGCTGCTGTGACGTAAAGAGGATGCACAAAAGCAGGGTGAACGGAAGCCAACACCAACACCAGTGTATGTGGTCAGTGCAGTGGAAGAAGGGTTGGATCAGCCAGTCAGAAAAGGAACTGGAAAAAGGACTGATTCATTGTGTGCCTGTCATCGCTTTCATCACGAAACCAGCAAAATGTAATTTTGAGGGAAGTATTATTGGCACAAAATACTAGGCAACCCCTTCTGAGAACATGCAGCTGGCGCTCTTCAGTTTTAGCCCAGCTACTAGTAAACAACAGCAGCATGCAAGATTAATGGAATGCATTATGGAATACGACCAAGCAATTCTTGTTGGAGAGGTCTAAAACGTTCGCAACTGAGGTAAACACAATACATTTGATGGAACAGTGACTTTTTGATGTTGCGCTTTCCTTCCATTCGTGAAGGTAGTGGTAGACGAAAAGTTTCTCAATAACGATGAAAATACTATAAATTTCTCGATTTTCCTCCAGCTTCTTTATCTGATTCACATGCATAAATACAGAGGGACCATACCTGCTAATTTTTTCAGCGGTACATGCTCTGATCTTGTCACAGTTTGAAAATTACGTCCACGTCATCGCTATTCAAGCCAGAAAGAAATTTCAAAATTCATATGCCTGCTGCGACATTACCGCTTGCTTTATTCGAATAGCATGCATTGACATCATGAATTGAGGCTTGTAGTTTCTTAATCTGGAACTTCCACCTCATCGCTTTAGTAGCATCCCACAAAAATGGGCACAAGCATGAGCCAGCATTCTGAATGTTGCTTAATTGCGGCCATGTTATTAAGAAAAGTATTAAACGCACCTGAATGACAAATTGATCTTTAAATTAAAATTCTTTCAGCTATGCGGTCTCCAAAGTTCAGCTTTCACGAGGAAATAGTGGCTGAGCTGTTTCATTTCATTTCATTTTATTACCTTAAAAGCCCCATAGGGGCATTACATAAGGGATGGGCGTACATATATTTATTATAGGTCAGTTAAATACAGCACACATGAAAATTAGGTACATAATTCCATCTAGTACACACATAGCATATCCCATACATTTTTTTTATTCTGAAAAATGGTCTGTTAGTTTTTGCGTGAATGTAGGTGCACAGGTTATGGCGGCAATTTGGTGGGCAGGTTCCAATCTGTTGCTGCGCGAAAATGAATGGGCCTGAAAAAGTGGTAGTATGACTGTGAGGGCGACCAACTTGGTACGCGTGACGAGTGCGATGTGATATACGGGCAGCGGGAATAATGTATGGTGGTTGATTAGGTGAAGTATTATAAAACTTATGAAAAAGAAAGGGAGTTGAGATGCGACGACGATTAGCGAGTGTAACCAAACCGGATTCTTTTTTCAATGATGACACGCTCACACCATAGCAATACGTTGAATGGATTAACCGTATGGCACGGTTTTGCACCGATTCTATTGCATTAATTAGATCTGCTTGATGAGGGCTCCATATCGGCACTTGCATATACGAGTTTAGGTCTGATTATGCTTTTGTAGGCTAGCAATTTCACATGCTTGGGCACTTGCTTTAGGTTTCGTTTGAAAAAACCAAGAGATTTATTAGAAGATGAGATGACGTTAGTTATATGTGTGCTCTAAGTCGTCATTAGTAATGCTAACACCAAGGTATTTGTAAGACTGTGCAGTTTCTACGTCTACGTTATATATTGTGTATGGGTAAGCTAGTGGGTTACGTCGGCCGGAGAATACCAGTACTTTATATTTATGACGTGTGACGTGTCATTAACCAGCAATCGCACCACTGTTGCAAGCGCTTAATATCCCACTGAAGGGAGATTTGGTCAGACACGTCAGTAATTGTTCGGTAGATGACTCAGTCATCTGCAAATATGCGAAAATATTGCAGGACACATGCTGAGGTAAGTAGTTAATATATATTATCAGGAGGAGAGGCCCAAGGACAGATCCTTGTGGAACCCCAAAAGTTACCGGTAGGGAAACAGATGGGCTGTTGTTAATAAGGACAAACTGTGTGCGGTTACTAAGGAGAGCTTAAATTCATCGCAATATATCAGGGTGCATGTTCACCAGAAATAATTTTAGTAATAGTCGTTGATGTGGTACCTTATTGAATGCTTTCGCGAAGTCTAGGAATACTATGCCTGTCTGCTGGTTAGTATCTTGATTAGTGTGAAGATCATGAAGGAAAACTGCCATTTGCGTTTCGCGGGAACATTCCTTGTGAAATCCGTGCTGTGATTAATGAAAAAAGTTTCCTACGTCTAAAAAATTCATAATTTCTGTATAAATGACATGTTCCATGATTTTGCATGGCATGCTTGTTAGTGAGATGGGGCGATAGTTAAGTGGAGAGTTCTTGTCACCTGATTTGTAGATGGGAACAACCCTCCCCACCTTCCGGTCATGTGGTATGATGTCAGTTGACAGTGACTGCGAGAACAGCAAGCACAAATAAGCAGCATTGATGTCTTTAGTATTTTTTACCGCTTTTGAGTTTATGTTGTCTACTCCGGCTGAGGATGTTAGTTTAACATTGTGAATCAGAGACAAAATACCATCAGCAAAGAATGTTACTGATGGCATGTCACTAGTTAAATTGTTAACTGTAGAGGGAAATGACAAGCTAGGTTCATAGGAGAAGACTGACACAAAAGCAGTATTGAAAACTTCAGCCCATTCATCATCGTCGACCGTTTCACCGTTCTCGTTGACAAAGGGGCCGTTTATAGTCCGACGTAACGCCCGCGCGCGCGCACGCTACGTCACGTCGGCGAAAACGACCCCTCTATAGTCGGGCGCACCGGCGCAGCTAACGTAACCGGCGGCTTCCAACGCGCCCCGACGGGCCCGGCGCCGATATGGCTCCTGAGCCAATCGCGCGTCGAAGTCGGCGTAAAGGCCAAGATATAGTCCGACGTGCTCGGCGCGCCAGGCCGCGGCAGGCGAAGTCGGATACGCTGCGCTAGCGACGCCAGGGGTGCAAGAAATTTGCTTCCTCTACAGTTCGGCGTGCGCGCGCAGCGCGAGGCTGGCGCCATCTCTGCGTCCGGGAGCGCAACTTCACGGCTGCGGCGAATAGCGCGCCGTTCGGGTAGCGCGCGCGCTTTTTCTCCTTCCGTGCGCATAAAACAAAAATTTTTGCGGCATGGCGTTAACTTGTCCTGACAGCCTCAACACCGCACTCATATTGCTAGTACGTCGGCTACGTCAAAAACGGAAGCGGACCATGTACATACGAAAGGTATTCGACAAGCGCCCTCAACTCGGCGACTACCACCAGCTAGTACAGGAGCTGCGAAATGCAGCTTACCTGTGGCGAGACCACACTGCTTTCGTATAGCTTCCCACGCGTTGTTCTTCCGCTCTGTGTCGCGGTAGTCCATGCGTTTCACATCGTATACACATGGATGATTGCGAATCGCTTCAAGCAGGCGTCCTCACTCGCGCTGTCATCACACACGGATGTTGAAAAAACCACAGCCACACTGCCAGTACGCGCACCGCAGGCCGCCATTCTGCCTCCTGCTCGCTGCCGCTACAGCGCGCAGTGCATTCTGGTCTAGCGTCAGCCGCGTGAAATAGAACATGCTCTATCTCCACGCCGGCGGCGTTGAGTTCGCTAAGCGCACCTGGGCACGCCGGCTACGCCGTGACGCCGGACTGTAGACGGCGCGTTTTTCACCGACGTCGCTTAACCGCGACGCGCGTGGCCGCGCGCGCGCGTTACGCCGGAGTATATCTTGCGCTTAACTCTCGCACCACAATGCATTGCGCGCGGAGAAAAAGGCGCCAACACAACTCCGCAGACGGCTTTTGCGGACGGCGCGCGACTTGGCGAACCTTCTGCGCATGCCCCGAAGATAGCAGCCTACGGCGCGCACGTTGAAGTATAGAGGGGATGGCATCTCGGCTGGCGCAGCGCAACCGACGTAGCGTGACTGACCGCGAACGACGCTCGCCCGCGCGCCGATAACGTCGGACTATAAACGGGCCTTAACGCAATACTGCTTATTTCCCGAGGATTGATCACCTGCCAGAAATTTCTTGGATCAGTGACCAGCATTTTTGGTAGATCTTCGTGAAAGAATGACTGTCTTGCCTCCCGAATAGCTGATAAATATGTGCGTTCCGCTGCGTAGGATTTATCCCAGGCGCATGTGTTTGTCGACCCTGCCGTTTGCTGCACAGTACAAACGTTTATTTTCGAGTCTCTTCAAAGAATTAGGGAACCGTGGCTTCTGAAATTGCGTTTGAAACGTTATCTTTGGAATGAACCTGTCAGCTAGATCATTTATTTTTTCTTTGAACCTTTGCCAGTTAGTATTTGTATGTGTTCGTTGAAGGATTGCTTGAATGACAATACAGATTATCGCATATAGCCTCGTAGTTGCCTTTGTTAAAAAGCTGTATTGTCTTTTTGAAGTTTCTGGCGTGCAATAGGCACGAAGTGAAAGGAAGCGTGAATAACCGTATGGTCGCTAACTTCATTCAGATAGGTAATTGACGATAAGCTGTCTGGTCCGCCTGTTAGTATTAGGTCTAATACGTTGGCTGTGTCTTGTGTGACGCGCGTTGGTTCAGATACAAGTTGAGTGAGGTTAAAATTAAAAGAAACATCAAGGAAATTTCTTGCTTCTGTCTGATTTACTAAGGATGGAGCTATATTGTGCCAATCGATATCTGGAAAGTTAGTCTCCGAAGAGGAGGAGCTCAGCTTTGGGGTACTGAAAAGTTAGGTTGC
Source organism: Dermacentor andersoni (assembly GCF_023375885.2). NCBI lineage: Eukaryota > Metazoa > Arthropoda > Arachnida > Ixodida > Ixodidae > Dermacentor > Dermacentor andersoni. The sequence continues at coordinate 14,728,680 of NC_092820.1, forward strand.
AGAGTACATTGCTAAGATGACAGGCAAAATCTGGGCTACTGCGAGGGGGGTCTATAGCAAACGCCCAAAAGAACTGATTGTGGAGCAGCGTGACAATGAATGAACAGGATTTCAAAGTCAGATGTGATGCTAACTACAGAACACGATAATTGTTGACTGACAGCTATAAGGACGCCTCCTCCTTGTGTTGTCGTGTGATCCTTCTGAAACACGTTAAAATTCGGTAAATAAGCCAGCACTTCAGAGTCTGGAATATGGTCACTAAGCCAGGTTTCCGTGAGTACCAGCACCTTGCTTGTAGATGTTAGTACAAGATTAGACACATGTTCGCGTTTTGCAATGAAGCTTCGTATGTTAGTAAATGTTACTGAGATAGAAGTGCGTGATACAACAGCTATTCGGGGGCGTCGATTTATTTTTTGGTTACGAAATGGTTGCTATAGCTATACTTCTTTAATCGTCTGTGAAGCTTCATCATATACGTAGCGCTTGGAACCTATTAATAGTGTTTTGAAGCGCAGGGAACACGGCACAGACTTAGCTTTTGCGAAGGTGACAAGGTGTTTATGGGCATTCCTAACAGCCGGTGAAAAATCTTCGGCAACGCTGAAGTCAGTGCCTTTAAGATTATGGCCATTAGAAAGGACAGCTTCCTTTGTTTTAAAGAATACAAATTTAACTATTATTGGGCGCTTGCGATCAGGGCAATACTGACAAATTCGATGCGCTCGCTCTATTTTTTTTAGGGTCAAGCGGTACTTTCAGATGATCCGAGCAGTGGCGTAAGATAATTCTTTCCGGTTCGTTTGATGGCTCTGATGCTGATGGATCGGGGAGGCCATAAAAAATTAAATTTTTTCGCCTTGACCGGTTCTCAGCATCATCTACACAAGTTGCTATGTTTAGCTGTTTGTGAAAGCAAATATCCAACAGTCCAGAATCCTGTCAAGGAAATGGATAAATATGCCCTAATTTAAAACGCAAGTCACAATGCTTTACCTGCGGTAGGTTTTTTTCAAAATATTGACACGTGTACTTATCTTTATCGGGCGACCACGTTTCGCCACCTAACAAATGTAATCGCACAGCGCGGGACGCGCCTGCATGTATCCGAAGCTTCTGGAAAGTTATCGATACTTCTACCCGGCTATCTGTTGTCGCCGAGCGTTGTGTTATCTGATTTCATCGTGTGACGCGAATGGTGTAGAACTTTGTGGAAGGTACGCGGGTCCGAATGATTAGTCTGGAACATTCGACGACTGCTGTATAAAAGCCGACGCGCTTGACTCGCTGATCAGATTTCCGACGATCGCCGACCCTGTTCGCCGCTATCGTTGTGCTATAAGTGTAGCCTGTTTTTGTGGGCACAGCTTCGCCCAATAAAAGCTAGTTTTGTATTCCACCGTATTGCTGCTTTTCTTCACCGTCACTACCACGTGACATCTGGTGGAGGTGCTTGTGCGTTCATGTACCGAACGCCCCCGCAAAGCCGCGATCCAAGCCCGAAGCCCGAGGACAGAACCAACATCGCCCAAGACTAGCGTGCTAGCCGCAGACTGCAAGGACTGCCCCCAGAGCACGGACTTCTACCTGAGACGACAAAGAAGATCGTGGTCAAGACAACCCCAATGGCTGCCTCAGCGCCCCCCGTTATCCTACAACAACCTCGGGACCCACCAACCTTCCATGGAGCAGCGACTGAAGACCCGGAATCATGGCTGGAGACCTACGAACGAATCGCAATATTCAACAACTGGGACTCCGACAAGAAGCTGCGGCATGTCTACTTCGCCTTAGAAGACACCGCCAGAACTTGGTTTGAGAACAGGAAATCAACCTTGACAACCTTGACCTGTTCCGTAGCGGCTTCCTACGCACCTTTACAAGCGTCGTGCGCAAGGAAAGGGCTGAAGCTATGCTGGACGCCCGAGTGCAGCTACCAAACGAGAACGTTGCCATCTTCACGGAAGAAATGAGCCGTTTGTTCCGCCACGCCGACCCGGATATGGCCGAGGAGAAGAAAGTCCGCTTACTGATGCGTGGTGTAAAGGAGAAACTTTTCGCCGGGATGGTAAGAAGCCCATAGAAGACCGTCGAAGAGTTTCTTCGTGAGGCGACGAACATTGAGAAGACACTCGAGATCCGAAACCGGCAATTCGATCGCCGCACGAACTCTACAAACTACGCCGGGGTTCAATCACTGGCTACCGACGATCTACGCGAGACTATCAGAGCAGTCGTACGAGAGGAGCTTCAGAAGATCTTCCCGTCGTCGCAGCCTCAAGTGGCCTCGATCGCTGACATCGTCAAAGATGAGGTTCAGCGGTCGCTTGGAGTTCCGGAGGTGCAACCTCAATTACCGCAACCCCAGCCCGAAGCGATGACCTACGCCGCTGTCGTACGCCGTCAAGGTCCTCCTCCACGACCGCGCCAGGGCCCTGTAACGCCGCAATTCCGTCGTCCACCACCGCCGCCGCCAGCACGCCCACCCGTCGCCCAGCGCAGCTACGCGAGGAAGACGGACATTTGGAGAGCCCCCGACCACCGCCCGCTCTGCTACCACTGCGGCGAAGCCGGCCATGTATACCGCCGATGCCCATACCGCAACCTGGGATTGCGAGGGTTCGCCGTCGATGCACCGCGCCCTCGGGAAGGTGAACGCCCTCGTAACATCGCCGACTACCTCGCCGCTACTCAGTGGAGCTCTCGACGACCGTCGCGTTCGCCATCACCAGGCCCCTACCTCTCGCCGCAGCGCCGACCATACACTGGCCCAGCCCGGGGCCGGTCAGTGAGCCCATATCCGGAAAACTAAAAGCGGCAACCGATGGAGGTGCGGTTGCTGTTCGTCGAACTGACGAAGATCCTCCGCCGCCGACGAAGACGCCGAAGAAACCATCTCGACGACATAATAACGACACGCCGCCGTCCCGAGGAAGTCAGGAAGCCAAGACTACACCGACGAAAGACGACTTGACGACGCGGCGTACCAGCTTCAGTTCAACACGACGCAGCCGTGATCCGACGCCAAGACCCAACTGCAACGCAAGACAAAGAACCACCGACCTCGACGTGCTTCTAGACGGCCACGCAGTCACCGCCTTAGTCGACACAGGCGCCGATTACTCAGTCATGAGTGGAGACATCGCCGTCCAGTTGAAGAAGGTTAAGACTTCATGGGAAGGCCCTCAAATTCGGACCGCTGGAGGACACCTGATTACGCCGACAGGAATGTGCACGCCAAGAATCACCATGTCACTTTCGTTATCCTCCAACAGTGTTCACGAGACGTCATTCTCGGCATGGACTTCCTCAACCAACACGGCGCAGTTATCGACCTGAAGTCGAAGTCAATAACGCTGTCGGAAGATCATGCGATACCGCCGGAGAGCCCTCGTAGTCACCACGCCTTGAGTGTGCTCGAACATCAAGTGAGCATCCCGCCTCGCTCCAGCATTTTTATTTCGGTTGGCACCGAAACACCCGCTGACGTAAAAGGCGTCATCGAAGGCGACGAACGTCTACTGCTCGACCGTGAAATTTGTGTCGCTAGAGGAATCGCTCGACTGCACGGAGGAAACACGAAAGTGTTGCTGACAAACTTCAGCCAAAAGTTCAAGCAAATCAACAAGGGCACGACGATCGCATACATCGAGGAAATTCTGGAAACCAGCAATGAGTTTGTCCTCTCGGATTCTGCCGCATGTACCCCGACGACCGTAGTTCTCGAACCAGACTTCGACATAAATCCAAGTCTCCCCATGATTAAGCAACAACAGCTCAGAAGTCTACTTCGACGATACAAAGAGTGCTTTTCGACGTCATCAAGGATTCGGCGAACCCCAGTTGCAAAGCATCGCATAATAACCGAAGAGGGCGCTAGACCTCTCCGCCAGAGCCCATACCGAGTTTCGACGCGAGAACGTGAAGCTATAAGGCACCAAGTCGACGAAATGCTGCGCGACGACATCATCCAGCCGTCCAAAAGCCCGTGGGCGTCTCGTGTAGTCTTGGTGAAAAAAAAAAAAGGACGGAACCCTGCGTTTCTGCGTCGATTATTGTCGTCTGAACAAGATCACGAAGAAGGACGTATACCCCCTCCCACGGATAGACGACGCACTGGATCGGCTCTGCAACGCTAAATACTTCTCGTCAATGGACCTCAAGTCTGGCTATTGGCAAATAGAAGTCGACGAAAGAGATCGCGAAAAGACGGCCTTCGTCACCCCAGACGGCCTCTACGAGTTCAAGGTTATGCCATTCGGACTGTGCTCGGCGCCTGCAACGTTCCAGCGCGTGATGGACACAGTTTTAGCAGGATTGAAGTGGCAGACCTGTCTCGTTTACTTGGATGACGTCGTCGTCTTCGCCGGAAATTTCGACGATCACCTCAGGCGGCTTGCGACAGTACTAGAGGCCATCAAGTCATCAGGGCTCACTCTGAAGCCGGAAAAGTGTCGATTCGCTTATGATGAGCTTTTGTTCCTAGACCACGTCATCAGCAAATCAGGAGTACGCCCCGACCCACAGAAGACAGCTGCCATCGCAAAGTTCCCGCAGCCAACCGACAAGAAGGCAGTGCGCAGATTCCTTGGCATGTGTGCCTACTATAGGCGCTTTGTCAAGGACTTTTCACGCATCGTGGAGCCGCTAACATATCTAACCAAATGTGACGTCGAGTTCAAGTGGGAAACGCCGCAGGCCAAGGCATTTCAAAAACTCAAACGACGCATGCAGTCGCCGCCAGTACTTGCACACTTCGACGAGCACGCCGATACCGAAATCCACCCTGACGCCAGTAGCCTAGGCCTCGGTGCCGTCCTAGTCCAGAGGAAAGGACTTGAACGGGTGATATCGTATGCTAGCCGGTCGCTGTCAAAAGCGGAAAGCAATTATTCTACGACTGAAAAGGAATGCCTCGCCATCATTTGGGCTACAGCTAAATTCCGCCCTTACCTCTATGGCAGGCCATTCAAAGTCGTCAGCGACCACCACGCGTTGTGTTGGCTAGCTAACTTAAAGGACCCTTCAGGACGGCTGGCGCGGTGCAGCCTCAGACTACAAGAATATGACGTCACGGTAATGTACAAGTCCGGAAGAAAACACTCCGACGTCGACTGCTTATCACGCGCCCCCATCGATCCCCCGCCGCAAGACGACGAGGACGACGACGCCTTCCTTGGGATAATAAGCGCGGAAGACATCACCAAACAGCAACGAGCAGACCCGGAGCTAAAAGGCCTCGTCGAGTATTTGGAAGGGAACACCGACGTTGTCTCTAGGGCATTTAAGCGCGGGTTGTCTTCGTTCACGCTACAAAACAACCTGCTCGTGAAGAACCTTTCACCAGTCCGCGCCAGCTACCTTCTTGTTGTACCGTCAGCGCTGCGTCCAGAAATACTGCACGCCCTACACGACGATACAACCGCTGGGCACCTCGGGTTCTCCCGGACGCTGTCGCGAATACAGGAAAGGTATTACTGGCCGCGTCTGACCGCCGACGTCGCCCGTTACGTCAAGACATGCCGAGACTGTCAACGACGGAAGACACCACCGACAAGGCCAGCAGGGTTACTACAGCCGATCGAACCTCCTCGCCGACCATTCCAGCAGATTGGGATGGATTTGTTGGGGCCGTTTCCGATGTCAACTTCCTGGAATAAGTGGATCGTCGTGGCGACGCACTATCTCACCCGCTTTGCTGAAACTAAAGCTCTACCAAAAGGCAGCGCAGCCGAAGTGGCGAAATTTTTCGTCGAGAACATCCTGCTGCGACATGGTGCTCCAGAAGTCCTCATCACCGACAGAGGAACGACTTTTACAGCAGAGCTCGCCCAGGCCATTCTGCAGTACAGCCAGACAAGCCACAGGAGGACAACTACCTACCATCCGCAGACGAATGGTCTCACGGAGCGCCTGAACAAGACCCTCGCCGACATGCTAGCAATGTACGTCGACGTCGAGCACAAGACGTGGGACGCGGTTCTGCCATATGTAACCTTCGCTTACAACACGGCGGTGCAAGAAACAACACAGATCACGCCGTTTAAGCTGGTTTACGGCAGGAACCCGGCGACGACGCTCGACGCCATGCTGCCCCACGTCACTGACGAAGAGAATGTTGACGTCGCTAGCTATCTCCAGCGCGCCGAAGAAGCCCGACAGCTCGCCCGCCTGCGGATCAAGAACCAACACAGGACCGACAGCCGACACTACAACCCCCGACGACGCGTGGTTGCTGAGTGGCTATGGTGTTAGGCTGCTGAGCACGAGGTCGCGGGATCGAATCCCGGCCACGGCGGCCGCTTTTCGATGGGGGCGAAATGCGAAAACACCCGTGTACTTAGATTTAGGTGCACGTTAAAGAACCCCCGGTAGTCGAAATTTCCGGAGTCCCCCACTACGGCGTGCCTCATAATCAGAAAGTGGTTTTGGCACGTAAAACCCCACAATTTAACCTCCGACGACGCTTCGTCGAGTACCAGCCCGGCGACCGTGTTTGGGTTTGGACACCGATACGCCGACGAGGACTGAGTGAGAAACTATTGCGCCGCTATTTCGGACCCTACAAGGTTATTCGACGTATTGGCGCACTGGACTATGAGGTCGTGCCAGACGGAATTTCGCATTCACAGCGGCGCCGCGCACGATCTGAAGTGGTCCACGCGGTGCGTCTGAAACCCTGTTACGGACGCTGACGAACTTCCTTATTTTGTTGTTTTCTTTGCTACGGGTGTTTTTTCTTATTTCGTTCGTATGCAGCATCGGGTCGATGCTTTTTTAAGAGGGGGGTATTGACACGTGTACTTATCTTTATCGGGCGACCACGTTTCGCCACCTAACAAATGTAATCGCACAGCGTGGGACGCGCCTGCATGTATCCGAAGTTTCTGGAAAGTTATCGGTACTTCTACCCGGCTATCTGTTGTCGCCGAACGTTGTGTTATCTGATTTCATCGTGTGACGCGAATGGTGTAGAACTTTGTGGAAGGTACGCGGGTCCGAGCGATTAGTCTGGAACATTCGACGACTGCTGCATAAAAGCCGACGCGCTTGACTCGCTGATCAGATTTCCGACGATCGCCGAGCGTGTTCGCCGCTATCGTTGTGCTATAAGTGTAGCCTGTTTTTGTGGGCACAGCTTCGCCCAATAAAAGCTAGTTTTGTATTCCACCGTATTGCTGCTTTTCTTCACCGTCACTACCACGTGACAATGTGGTCAAATCGAGACCCGAGTTTCCAAAAACTGCATATTGTAGGCTTATTCTTGAGCAATAGTTTATCAAGATTACATATTCACTTGTCCATTATATATATATATATATATATATATATATATATATATATATATATATATATTCAGAATCCACAAGAATTAAACTTTTTTATGGTATATACAACAAGCTTTAAACGAGAAGCCAAATAACTGCCATGGCAGCTCAAAAAGTGACGAAAACGGAGTGTTTGTGCCATTGGAGTGGGACCGCCACCTCAAGCGTGTTTAAACGCTGAAAGTGGAGCGGAGTTATCATAAAATTTGTTTGATGCTATCCTAAAAAAATTGGGCGGTCACTGCAGTGGATAATGCATGGAATAAATTTGCAGCATTACAGGAAAATGCAGCATTTTCCTACAATGTGGCATTAGCGTAAAATGAGAAGAAAGGGGGTTAGCAGAGGGGCCCGATTTTTATTAGTCATATCATAAGCCAACAAACACTGACACCAAGGGCAACATAGGGGAATTTACTTGTGCTTAATAAATGAAATAAAGAAACGATAAATAATGGAAATTAAAGTGGATGAAAAAACAACTTGCCGCAGGTGGGAACCGAACCCACAACCTTCGCATTTCGCGTGCGATGCTCTACCAATTGAGCTACCGCGGCGCTGTTTCCCCATCCACTTTCTTGGGTATTTATGTGTATTAGTAAACCCTAGGAGTGGTAGCCAGCGCCACCACTCAAAGACCTTGGCGGCGGACGTGGAACGTCCTTTTTGCCGCAGGCGTCACGAGAACGTGATCTTTTTGGGTGAAGGCCACTGGTCAATAAACCCACATATGCTACCGTAGGCATCAATGTAGCCGGATTCGAGGCCCTCGTCATGTAATAAACGAGAAGGGGGTTAGCAGAGGGGCCCGATTTTTATTAGTCGTATCATAAGCCAACAAACACTGACACCAAGGACAACATAGGGGAAATTACTTGTGCTTAATAAATGAAATAAAGAAACAATAAGTTAATGGAAATTAATTTGGATGAAAAAAACAACTTGCCGCAGGTGGGAACCGAACCCACTACCTTCGCATTTCGCGAAATGCCAAGGTTGTGGGTTTTATTTGAAGCAAAGACAATATTTTCATTTGGGTTTGCTGGTACATGACCAAGTAGCTAAATAAGCAGACAAGGAGAGAAATGTGGACGCACTTAGGCACAACGAAATATTCTATGCGCCACAGCTGAAGACAGGTCTTTCTGTGTTTTTAAATGAAATTTTATTTTAGACTGATAAAGTTAGGTTTTCCTAATGGTTTTCGCTGATCTAAGTGTGTGTTGATCAAAAATACTGTGATCATGTTAACTTAATTGGAACTGACATTTCCGCAATAACAAGTGATCTCAATAAGCGGCTTGTCAGTGAAATTATGAACGATTTGTTTTCTGCAAAAGCTAGATCTGTGCGTGCATCTGTGTGCGTGTGTGCAGGTATATATATATATATTGTTGCGTGTGGAAAGACAGAGACAGAAGAGGCTTTTTACAGGCTATTTACGCTGGAGCCAGGCAGCCAGGCCGACACTCGCTCGCGCCAAGCGCACCGACCAACTTCATCGTCGATCTCGCGGCGGCTCGTTTCTTGAGCATCGCTCGATGATATCGTAATACTACCCCCCCCCCCCCCCCCCCCCCCCGGCGGCAAAAGCACCGCCACGGTGCTGTTAAATATCCAAGGCGCGTGGAGAGTTGTAGGGCTTGAGTTGGGCGACGTGGACAATGTCACTGGTTGTCACAGCGGAGAACGTAGTGGGCGTGGCTAGAACGATTTCATAGGTGACATCGGTCACTTTGCGGAGCACGCGATAGGGACCTGTGTAACTAGAAAGGAGTTTCTCACATAGGCCAACTTTACGCGAATGTAACCAAAGCAACACGAGGCTGCCGAGCACAAAATGGACATCACGGTGACGGAGGTCGTAGCGTTGTTTCTGCTTGTCTTGAGACACTTGTAGACGAGCGCGCGCAGGTTGGCGAGCGTGGTCAGCATGGGCGATTGCATCACGGGCATAATCGCTAGTTGAAGCTGTGGCGGACGGAAGCACAGTGTCCAGTGGTAGCGTCGGTTCGCGGCCATACAAGAGGTAAAACGGGGAAAAGCCAGCAGTTTTGAGACGGGAAGAGTTGTATGCAAAGGTAATATAAGGTAGAGCCAGGTCCCAGTCACGGTGGTCGTCGGAAACGTGTTTGGATAGCATGTCTGTAAGGGTGCGGTTCAAGCGCTCAGTGAGGCCGTTCGTTTGGGGATGGTAGCATGTGGTAAATTTATGCCGTATTGAGCAGGCACGCATGATGTCGTCAATGACTTTGGCCAAAAACGTACGGCTACGGTCTGTTAGCAATTGACGCGGAGCACCATGCATCAAAATAATATCATGTAGGAGGAAGTCCGCAACATCAGTTGCGCAACTGGTCGGAAGAGCACGGGTTACGGCGTAACGGGTCGCGTAGTCCACCGCGACTATATATATATATATATATATATATATATATATATGTAGTCTTGCCTTCAAAAGTTTATGTGCAACACCATATGATTAGAAGTAGGAGCAAAATGTAAGTTTTGGGTTACTCGCCATGGTGTCATAGTGGCTTTGACATTGCGCTGCTAAGCCCTAGTGCGCAGGATCAGATCCCAGTCGTGGAAGGTGCATTTTAATGGGGGTAAAATGCAAGAACACCTGTGGCACCGTGCATTCGGTGCATGTTAATGAACCTCAGGTGGTCAAGATTAGGCCGTAGTCCCCCGTTACGGCATGCCTCATAATCAAATCATAGTTTTGGCATGTAAAACCCGACAATTAATTTAAAAAAAACTTTTACATTAAACTACACTGCCACTTGGTCTATGCAAAGTTTTGTGAAGGAGCCGCGAGGTCATGCTTCATTTACAAAGCGGCGTAGAACCTAGTAGTTTATTGACTTGGTGTGATGTTCTGTGACTGAGTCACGAGATTGTGACCCTAACTGCGACGGCTGTGCTTGTATGGAAGATACCGTACTTACCTGTCTATGTCGCAACCCCCTCAAAACAGCAGTTATTTTTTATGTATATAAGTCGCGCAGATTTATAAGGCGCACCTATTCATTCAATAAGCAATTAAAAAAAAAAGATACGGGGATGTCACTTCGTGAATACGGGTCACACACAAGCGTATCGGTGCCATTCCTATAGAATTGCGATAGCAATGATATGGGCACTGCAGGCATATTTCTGCCGTCGTGGCTTGTCAATTTTCTGTATAAAGTCCACGGGTGATAACATCATCTCCGCGCACCGCGTGCTGTATGTGCAAGTGAAAGCGTGCGACGGTGAGCCGAATCGCGTGCAACGGAGGAAAGCGGGAAGGCAGCGTGGGAGCGGCTTGGATTCTGGTAGCAACTGCGTAGTTCGCGCTGTGACGTGCACCGTATTTTAAAGCAATCTGCATACGCGACAACTTCAGAGTCGGTCGACTCACGGTCGGCCTGCTGCCGCTTGCATTTGCTTCGTCCTTCTTGCGCGGCACTTGGCAACTCGATCCCGGTAGGAACCCGGTAGTTCCATAGCGTGCGCACAACCCATAGCAACTGGCAGAGGAGCTCGAACCTGCACGCTTCGCGTGGCCATAACATCCAATCGGATTTTGATGCCATGTCTTTTGAAAAAAATATGCAAGTCGTTATTTACACAGTAGCGAAGCAGCACATGGACAACGAAAGAAAAAGACGAGACACAGCACTAACAACTGAGTGTTTATTTCACGAGAGCAGATATATATATATATATATATATATATATATATATATATATATATATATATATATATATATATATATATATATATATATATATATATATATATATATATATAGGAGCACCGTGACGCAGTATTAAGGATTGAAGTATGAATGCAGCAACTTCAGAGGCTGAGGCAGAACTCACACAAGTTGTTTCGGCGTAGCGTGTCAAGTGATCAACGGCTGTCACAATCCATCCTTTACCGGTGACAGTCACAGGAACAGGGCCATACAGGTCAACGCCAACGACCTCAAATGGTTGCGACAGACAAGGAACCGGTTGCAGTTGTCCGCTTGGAGCTGATGTAGGGAGCTTTCGACGCTGACATAGAGCGCAGGAAGCGACATACCTCGCTACACTGGCGGACAGTCCAGGCCAGTAGAAGCGCCCTTTGATGCGGTCATAGGTTTTCTGGAAACCAAGGTGACCAGCAGTCATGTCGTCGTGCGAAGCCTGCAGGACATGAGCACGTAGAGAGCGTGGCAGGACAGGAACCCAGCGTTGACCGTCAGGGTGATAGACATGACGGTATAGGACGCGGTTGTCAATCTTAAATTGCGTCAGCTGCCAACGAAGGCGGGCGTTAGGCGGGCGCGAAGTTCCTTGAAGGTGGTCTATGATGCGCCTGCAGTAAGAGTCGGCAAGTTGATGAAATTGGAAGGATTTGTTGTCGTGTGGAGGCATCTCGTCGACAGTGGCCAACAAGAAAGCACCTGAGGAGGGATCGAGCGAAAGCTTATCACGGATGTTAGTTGGAGGTCCATTGCATGGTGTCGTAGGAAGCGGACAGCGAGAAAGCGCGTCTGCATCTCGGTGTTTTTTTCCGCACTTGTAGGTAATGGTAAAGTCGTATTCTTGCAAACGAAGAATCCACCGACCAAGTCGTCCAGACAAGTTCTTCAGCGTCGAAAGCCAGCGTAATGCATGATGGTCTGTAACGATCGTAAAGTGGCGGCCGTGAAGACAAGGTCGAAACTTCAGCACAGACCAAATGATAGCTAGGCATTCGTGCTCCGTGATGGTGTAATTCTTTTCGGCGTTTGTCAGAACGCGACTTGCGTATGCGACGACCCTCTCATCTACAAGTGCCGTCTCGCTGTAGGAGAATGCCACCAATTCCGTGACCACTAGCATCCGTATGCAGGAGGGTAGGAGCAGCTTCATCAGAATGGCGTAGTACTGGTTCAGATGTGAGAGCGCGCTTCAGATGGGCGAACGCAGATTCACATTCGGGAGACCACACAAAGGGAACATTAGAACCCAGTAATTTGTGCAGAGGTGACGCTATTGAGGCGAAGCCCCGTATGAATTGCCGAAAATAGGAAGCGAGGCCTAGGAAACTACGCAAATCTTTGGTCTTTTCGGGACGAGGGAAGTGCTGGACTGCGGAAACCTTGTCAGGATCAGAACGAATGCCATGTTTGCTCACAATGTGACCTAGAACTTTGATCGTCTTGCTCGCAAAATGGCATTTCTTGGTGTTTAGCTGAAGTCCAGCGTTGGCAAGGCACGTGAGAACTTCATCCAGACGTTGCAGGTGCTGACGGAAGGTTGACGAGAAAACAACAATATCGTCTAGATAGCACAGGCAAGTCTTCCACTTTAGGCCACGAAGAACGGTGTCAATCATGCGCTCGAACGTTGCGGGCGCATTGCAGAGGCCGAATGGCATGACATTAAACTCGTAGAGCCCATCTGGTGTTGAAAACGCTGTTTTCTCCTTATCGTCCTCATGCATAGGTATCTGCCAGTAGCCGGAACGCAGATCGATGCTGGAGAAGTACTCGGCACCCTGCAGGGAATCCAAGGCATCGTCTATTCGCGGCATAGGGTATACACCCTTGCGTGTGATCTTGTTAAGTGCTCGGTAGTCGACACAAAATCGAACAGAGCCGTCTTTTTTCCGACCCAAAACAACGGGTTAAGACCAAGGGCTAGCAGAGGGGCGTATTATGTTTCGTTGGAGCATGTCGGTGACGTTCTCGCCAATGACTTTCCTCTCGGCTAGCGATACGCGATATGGTCTACGGCGCACGATGGATGTACCATCTGTCTCTATCCGATGCGTTGTAATCGAAGTCTTTCCCAACGAAGATGAATGCGCGTCAAAGGAAGCTTCATGTTATTGGAGCAAAGCAAGCAATTGTTGTGACTGCGAAGGTGTCAGATCGGAACTGATGGCAACTGCAAGAGCTGAAGGAGATGCGGCCCGTCCGGTACAAGGACCTTCAGAGGAAGCTGGTTCAAAGGAAACAGCAGATATAGACTCCGATTCAGTGGCGCAAGCCAATGTAGTACCTTTAGGGATGAGAATCTTTTCGGATGTCGGTTTGTAGCGTAGAGAAGTGCAGAGCCATGATCAGACCTAACGAGCCCTGATGCAAAGGCTATCCCTCTTGCAAGACAGCGTGCAGATGGTAATACGAGCACGTCGCCGCAGTCAATCACATCAGACGTGATAGTAACGATGCTTTGATGGCGAGGAGGTAGCGCGGTATCTTCTGCAGCAAGGAAGTGAAGGGGTGCGTCATCTGCATGAAGTGAATAGGTCGTGTCGGTCGTGTGGAGAACGCGTTGTCCACAGCAGATGGAGGCGGAGGCCGTAGAAAGAAAATCCCATCCCAATATGAGCTGCTGGGCACACGAAATTAGCACTGCAAATTGTACGTGATGTAGAAGTCCATCGATGGAAATACGAGCTGATCACATGGCGATAGGTCGAATGGAGGCCCCTTGAGCAGCGAGTAGCGTAGGTCCATCATAGGGGGTCGTAACTTTCCGAAGTCGCGAACACAATGCACGGTGAATGACTGAAACACTAGCACCAGTGTCTATTAAAGCTTCTACTTGTACACCTTCTACTACAACCAATATCTCATTGCACGGACGCGATGGAGGAATTTCTGTCCTGTCGTTCGATGCAACTTTTCCTCCAAAAGCTGCATAATTCAGGTTTCCGGACGACGCTCGGCGAAGTGAGAAGCAGGTCTCAGTGGGGACGTAGAGCGGCGAAGGGGTGACGGCGAGTGGCGTCTCGCAGCACGGTAAGCCGTCTCGGATGCTACAGTAGGCGATGGAGAGCGTCCGCGCGGGGGACCATAAGGACGGCGTTGGTCATGGAAGCTCCCTAGACGTTGGAAAGTAGCTCCGGGCGTAGCGGTATACGTCATATCCGCTACGCTCGTCTTGCTGGCGCTTGCGGCAAAAGCGCGCTATGTGGCCACGATAGCCGCAGTAGTAGCAGATGGGACGAGGAGGACGCCACTGCGGATAGCTGGTTTGGGTAGGTGCGCTGGTAGTCATGGAAGCGATGTGAGCCGGTGTTGGCTTTGGAGGCATCGGTGGGACGATGACTGGAGTAGCTGCGGCTACTTGTGGGTACGTTGGTGGGGCCTTAGGGGTTAGAGGGTCCGTGTACGCTGCACCAGCCATGGATGTCAATTCCTCCTTGATGACGTCTCGCAGATTGGTATCGGAGGCATGAGAAGGCATAGGCCCTGCGGCTAAGCCAAGATACTGGAGCTCTTCTCGAATTATTGCGCGTATCATTGCTCGTAACGTAGGGTCGTCGGCGGTAGTGTTTGCAGTGGTGTCTGGCTGCAACCGTAGTGATTCGAGTTCGTCAAGGCGCTGGCAAGTAGCAACGATATCAGCGACAGTAGTGGGGTTCTTGATGGCTAAAGCATTGAAAACAATAGCTCCGATGCCTTTGAGGATGTGGCGAACCCTGTCTGATTCGGTCATGGCCGTGTTCACGCGTCGACAAAGAGCAAGCACATCCTCGATGTACGACGTATAAGATTCGCCGGGTTGTTGCTTGCGAGTGTCGAGCGTCTTTCTTGCGAGAACGGAACGAACAGCCGGTGTGCCGAAGATTTGGCGGAGCTGCTGTTTGAAAGCGCCCCAGTTCGTGAAATCAACCGCATGGTTGAAAAACCAAGTATTCGCTACTCCTGTCAGATAAAAGGCGACGTGACGTAGCTTGGACGCATCGTCCCAACGGTTAGCCGAACTCACTCGGTCATAGTCGTCCAGCCAATCCTCGACGTCTTTACCGCGAAGTCCAGCAAACAGATGGGGATCACGCTGGTGCCCACTGACAACCCAATACGGAGAGGCTGGGGTAGCCGAGGCCGAGATGGTGGAAGTAGAAGTGCCTGTTGGCTCGTCCTGCGACATGCTGGCGTACAGCTGGCACAATAGGCGACCCGATAGAAGCTCCAGGAGGTTGAGCGGGGGAGTCAGAGGACGGGGGAGTGAAGAGCACACTCCACCACTTGTGACGCAGCAGTTGTCACGACGTTTATTCCGCGTCAAAAGATTAGGCGAACCGACCGCGCCCACATCACGGAGCACACACAAGAGCCAGCCCCACAAGCGATGATGAAGAAGAACCCCATATGAACCCCATATGATGATGATCATGTACAAATGACAAAGAATAGCTTATAAATTCCCACAATATATATATATATATATATATATATATATATATATATATATATAGAAGGACCGACTGGTGGGCTACTTGGTATGGTATTATTTACGCAGTAGTGCAGAAGCACATGGACGACAAAAGAAGATGGGACACAGCGCTAACAAATTAGAGTTTATGGCACTGTTTATTACGGTGCAATAAGTTTATGGCACCGTTTATTACGGTGCAATAAACTCTAATTTGTCAGCGCTGTGTCCCATCTTCTTCTTTTGTCGTCCATGTGATTCTGCACTACTATGTAAATAAAACCATACCAAGTAGCCCACCAGTCGGTCCTTTGTTTATGAGTCGCACCATTCTATAAGACCCATCGGCGAAAAATTCAGGGAAGAGAAACGCGACTTGTATACCAGAAAATGCGGTGCATTAAACCTGCAGTTTTTGTTAGCCTCCTAGTTGACACTTAAAAATTGCACGCAGAGTGTGGCAGAGTGTGCACGCAGAAGTGTCATTTATCGCAGCACCATTATTGGTCAGGCCAATAAGATCTTCGGTGTTGTGAGCTGTGCATATTGTTCTTTGGAAGCCGTGTTACGACACCTTTTTCTTCCTCGCCAAGTTAAGGAAGCAGATTAGCAAGCTAGCAAGCTAGCAAGCCCTGTCTCCATCCAGATCGTATATTTTGCTGAGCCGTGGTACTACTGCTGTGTTACTTGCTGCTGATCGAAAGAAACAAGAGACTTTTGCACATTGCATACAATGCGTGTTAACTTATTTAGATGAGAGCTTGGCAAAAACTACATAAGCATTCAGCTTAACAACTTAAGTTAAGGTTGCATGTATCTTGAGTGTTCCAGTTAATGTGAAGCGAGTTTTTAAAGGATGTGAAGCCTTCTATGCGGAATAAACCAATTGTGGGGTGGTGATCATGAAAAGAAGCCATGCGTGGAGAACAGAATGAGAGCAAAGCATGCAGACATTTTTGCAAACATCAAAATGAGAGCTTTGCTCATAATTGGTTCCGATGTGCAGTGATTTTCGTTTTGCTTAAGCTTTGCAAGGGAAATAGACCATTGTGCTGCGAATAAGGGTGTTGCCTACAAAATAATTTTTGTAGCTGTAACAAATAGTTTTTTGCCTGTGAACACTACTTCACAATCAATGACATTCTTGTTTGCCAAAATACATCCAAACATTACACACTCCTAAGTTTAGTGCCACTGCATTATAAACTATATGCAGTAAAATACATTTAGATATTGCACAAGGAAGTAGGCGTGCATACAGTGTGCTCCAGTGATAATTTGATAATTGAGGCTATGGATACATTCAATTTCATGGTGTGTTATGTGAATTAGCATGCTTTTACTGCATTTTAATTTAAGCTTTCATTAATGAAAAATGTTTTTCAAAAATAGATGCTACAGTTGTTGTTTCTTTCTTTCTAGACAACACTGAAGCATGTGAGTGATGAAAGACTGTGGGAAATCATTCACCAGGTGGAAGAAATATGCGATGGTAAGAACTTGACTACTGTAATAATGCAGGATTGAGACAAATAGTGCTAAAAAGATGTGGGACAAGCACTCTAGATATGGCACTTGTCTTGAACTGAATCTTCTTCATGGGAAATATTCAATGGATGCACTACAATTGTAAACATAAAATTCATTGATTCTGGAGTGAACAATAAAACAGTATACCTCTGGCATGAAAATAGCCGATAATACAATTTTTTTAATTAAAATGCGTGAGCTTAGCTTAATAAAACTCAGGTTGTGTCCCTGTGTTTCTTTCTGTTGCATATGTTTATTGTACTTGATTTTATCATTTATTTGTTTATTTACTTATTAATACTGTTGATTCCATCAGAGGTCCTAACAGGAAGAGCATGTGCATAGGTAATCTTAACACATCAATCTGTACAAATGTAATTACACAATATAGATAGAATATGAGAATAGATAACACTATGGTAAACAGAAAGAACAGGAAAGAACACATGGTAATAAAGTTAAGATTAAACAAAGTGGTAATAAACTGTAGGTTGAATAAATGAAAGGAAATGAATTTAGGTATGAGTAGTACAAGTTAAGATTATGTGTACAATAATTTGAACAGGAAATAATAACGACACAGGGTAGTCATACACTTAAAGCATGAATTTTTTTTTCACTTATGATAAATATATAGGTAATGTTTGGCTTCTGGTAACTCAAAAGATCGTTCTTAAGGCTGGGGATGATATCACCAACCTGAGTAAGCTGCTTGCTTGTTTCGAACGTTTTCTTATGCACACACCAAACTCATGTGCTACACAAAACTACATATAGGTAATAAAAATAGACCTAAGAGTCTTATGCAACTGATACATCATTAAAATGGTCAGAGAGTCTGTGCGAACACAGGCTCACCTATTGGTGCAGTGAACAAGTTTAGCGATGCGAGTAGGTCGATGTCCTGCTCATTTGGAAGGTTTGAGCATTGGCGTGAGAGGGCTGTCGAGGGAATTGGAGCCATGATGATGCACGGCTTTGGAAATGTGGAGTCAAAGGCTTCACGTGGCCTGTAAGGCCACGTGAAGCCTTTGACTCCAATTTGTGGACCCAAAGACGGAAGCTTGATGCTCAGACTTGGTCACCCAACTGTGTCAGTCCCCAGACAGCTTTTCTTTTTTCTCCCTCTTCTCATTCCTGCATTTTCTTTCCTTTCTTGAAACCTTCACGCACTTTGCACAAGCTCTACTGTCATTGTCGTTGTCTTCAGGCACAACATGCACCATCAGTATGTTGTGTGCACTGACCCCCAGTGAAGTCTCATCGAGCCAAGTAAACAAAAGGTGATACACGGGCACATTTCACTATGGTAAATGGTAATTTGATCGGCCTAGTTAGTAGGATTCCGTGGTTGCAGGTAGCGCGAAGTTGACAGGAACAACGAAGCACAAAACACAAGTGCTCACTTACGCTGTACTTTAATGCTAAAATTGCTTACGTATAAATATTTAGAAGGAAAAAAAAAGAAATTCATAGATAATGCCACGTGTCTTGCGCAAACACTTTTCTTCCATTACGATCCTGCATGATATTGTTACCAAGCACAGCCAGAGATGAAGCTGAGGACAGTACAGAAGACAATGTTCGCTGGTGTCGCGCGGATTGTATTCCAGCTTGTATGACAGTGAATGCGTTGTGAATACCTATAAATATATTTAAAGCTCTCTACTCCCTGTAACATTTTTCGTCAAGGTGCGGCCGCACTTTTTGGAACTCGCTGCTTTGGCTGAGCTTTCGAAATGCCTGGCACCTGCCTGGTAGTCCCCGCCCGTCGACACACATTGAAGAAGACACCGCTTCAACATCTGTGTCCCTCACGACCCTCACGACCGTTCTCTTTCGCCATGCCCACATCTATCCCTGTCTCCTTCTTACTCCTGCCGTTTCTCAGAAGCAGAATGCAGGATCGGGCGCAGCTCCGAGAGGGGAGACTGCAACGATGACTCGACCCGAAATTCCTCTGCTTACACTGCCTGGCCATCACAGCGTCATCAATATGAATGTGGACGGTGTACCAGTAGTAGCACTGATTGACACAAGTGCCTATCGCCATATCGGTTTGAATTTGAACCTCCATACGCGGCTAAAGAAAGTCCTAACTCCTGCCCTACTCGCTGTCGTCAGCTTAGTTGACGGACCGTGGAACTCCAGCTGTCACTGGGATGTATGCTGCCTGTGTCACTGTAGCCGGACACCGTTCTATTTTCTTTAACGTCTTAATTCTTTCGTTACCGCGAGAATATCGTAACTTTTTCTAGGTCTCGAAAAAAATTATTTACCTCCACAAATAATATCCCAGCACACATTGTAACATAGCATTAACATAGTATAATGTAAATAAATAAACTAAAATAAATGATACATTAAATGACAAAGAAACGGTCTTCTTCTGTATTCCTCCAATCGCACATTATTTCTGTAGGGGCAACTATCCTTTACAAACCTCAATGCTATAGCCAAGTCGTCCTCCAGGCTGCAGGCGTTTCTCAAATGTGGTGCTCCCATGTGAGGTCCTCTGCGACAAAGCTCAATAGCTTGTCAATGAGCTGCGGTGTAATGCGAAAGAACTTGTAGAAAAACTCGTGGTCATCCTGACGCATCCGTTGCATCTGTAAAATATGGTGCATTAAGAGTTGAGAGAAGGCCCGTCCCCTACCCACATACCCGCACAGGTAGCGGGAGCTGTACACTTTTCACTGACGCACACGCATAGCCACTAGGCATGATTAAGTTTAGTCCCTGCTTTGTTTATATGCTTGAATACAAACAGTGTGTGGGGAAAACAGGGAGAGCCAGTCAACGTTTGATTAGAGGAAAATTGTGCGGCCACGGCCAAGAAACTTCTGAAAGCTTTCGCACAGCATTTAACCTTCCGGGTCACGATTTAATTACATTACACTTCATCTTCTACAGTCACACTTCTGAGAGACAGAAAATATAGGAACTGGTTTCTCATCCACAAGTTTAATATATGACAACCAGCATGTATGAAAAATGTTCTTGAATTCATGTGCTATACTAATGGCACAAATATAACTAGCAGTTCTTAACTTTATTGTAGGCGTGTGCTAATACCGAATAGTAGATTTAGAATCGAATATCAAATCAAATGAAAAAAGTAAGCTGGATATCAAATTAAATATCGAATAGCAGAAAATTTATTACTGAGCTTAATTTTTACAAATTTTGTGCAAGAGGGTGTTACACAAGCTCTGTATAAACAGTATCGTCTATTGTGAATAATGAAGGGAGCTCCAAATTAGTGTTCCAGCATTGGCTATACGTTGATAAAGGTCTGGAAAATACTTTTTTCATTAATAGATTGTTGAATAGAATCAAGTGCTTCTTCCCCTCTGAAGCTGAAGAATTAGTGACGGTATGTTGTACTGTATACACGGATTAGACAGATGGCTGTTGAAACGGCGTGAAGTATTGCCACCGCGTATCCAATATACGATCTGTGTGGCTCCGGTGGCTAATCAGTCAGATCTTCACCTATGCTTTCGCACTTTCTGAAGTACACATTGCTCTTGTCGTTCCCTCTGTTCGCGTACGTCACGTTATGGTTTCGATCGGTGCTGTCAACCTGGACAAACCTTGTACCGACGACGCGCTGCTGTTACGCGAATTGTGGCGTTAGTGCGCTGCGACTACGATTCCCCCCCCCCCCCCCCATTACTATTTTAACCATTTCACTCATGTCTCCTATATGCACGCACTTAAAAACGCTGAAAAGTAATTGCTGTCCTAACGAAGATAAGACCCCATTCCCAAACACTGGCTCCTAGTTCTACAACTGTAGATCATCGAAATGAAAGAAGTTACTCACAGCCGTGAAGTCCTTTTTTACGCTGTTGAAAGACGGGCCGGATCCACCAACGTCGCTTCAGACGCTTTCTGCGCTCCCTCCGCCTTTGTAAGATCAGCAGCGGCAAAAGCTTCTTTCTCATGTGGTAGATTGCGGGCAGAGTACGCTGAAGCCGGCGAAGCAAGCGCATAAGCAAAAGCTCGACAGCAATGTCGTGCGTGGTCGCGCGCAGATGTGAACTGCTGTCGTGGGCAAGCAGACGCTCTTGCGCGTGATATTGATCATTATGTAGTTTTGCTTGCCATAAGGATGTGTAGATAAAAACGGCATGGATTTCTCAACTTAAAACAGTGTACTAGCTTTCACATTGATAAATTAAATACAAAACGCTAGCCATAATGAAATTAAGAATAAAGATATTGCTACGGGATAGTATTTCCAATGACGAAGAGCCGAGCAGTAAGAAGACGACGACGACGATTGGAAGCTAGCGCGAGCTGTTGCCTCTTGGCCAACTGCGGCGTATTGCCTTGTAAATATACTTGTAAATAGCTTTTCCTCGGTGTCTTCCTACGTAACATATCTGGTGGAGGTGGACGTTCCCTGTACCTCGTCACGGAGCTTCGCAGTGGACGGTACCTCGAGCCTTCCTTCATGGCTACCGGCGACGACAACTTGACTCCGCCGGCTCCGACACCTGCTGCCACTTCGACGACCTATATCACTCCCCCGCTCCCCGTGATCCTGGCGTATTCTCGGGAAAAGATGGGGAAGACGTCGAGGACTGGATCAGCCTGTACGAACACGTCAGCCGCAATAACCGGCAGGACCCTACTATCATGCTCGCCAACGTAGTCCTTTACCTCGGTGGCACACCTCGAGTTTGGTATCGGACCCACGACGATGAGCTCAGCAGTTGGGATTCGCTTAAGCAAAAGCTCCGAGACTTGTTCGGCAACCCCTACGGTCACCAACTTACCGCGCAGAAGGCGCTTTCCGGTCGTGTGCAGACGTCAACGGAGCCCTACGTCACGTACATTCAGGACGTCTTGGCTGTGTGCCGCAAAGTTGACGCACACACGACTGAGTCCGACAAGGTCTCCCACATCCTCAAAGGCATTGCCGATGACGCCTTCAACTTGCTCGTATTTAACAACGTGGCGACGGTGGATGGAGTTATAAAAGAGTGCCACCGCCTGGAACTCGCTAAAAGCCGACGTATCGACCAACAGTTTGCCCGTCTGCCCAACACCCCAGCGACATCTTCCTGTGCTGACGCTCCTCGTCCCAACAACACAGGCGATGTTACCAGGATTGTCCGGCGTTAGATCGAGGCCGCCTATCCGGCTGCCTTCGACTCCAGCCGCTCCAATGCACCTGCAGTCACTGTTTCCCTGATCCAGGCAGTTGTCCGCCAGGAGTTCGCCAACATGGGTATTCACACCATCTGCTCGGCCCATCGCCCTGATACCCTCCCGGCTTCTTCGATTCCGCCCCGTCCCGCACCTTCTTACCCACCACGTTTCCGCAACCCCTCTGAATGGCGCACTGCAGACGACAAGCCAATTTGTTTTCCCTGCCATAGAATTGGGCACATTTCTCGGCACTGTCGCAGTCGCTGGAGTTCCCCGAACCAGTCTACATATACTGCCTACTCTCGCCCCCCAGGTGGCCTTTCTCGTCCCTATGCTGCCCGCTCAGATAATGCCGCCACCGATTCTCCTGCGCCGAACCGTCCCTATTCTCGTTCGGCTTCGCCCCAACGACAACAATCTCGCTCCCCCCAGCCCTGTCGCTCCTATTCGCCGACTCCCTTCGGACGCCGCTCCCAGCCGGAAAACTAGACGATGCATCGCCTCGAGGTGACGCTGCATTGCTCCCTACGCCGCCAAATCCTCTCCTGACGTTGCCCGCTCATCTGAACCTTCTTGACGTGCAAGTCGACGGTGTTCCTGTATCTGCTCTCATAGACACTGGGGCGCATTTGTCGGTAATGAGCGCTGACCTTCGTAACCGGCTGAGGAAAATAATCACGCCCGCCACGATGCCTGTTGTCCGTGTCGCCGATGGCGGAACAGCCCCTGTAATTGGTATGTGTGCCGCGCGCGTCTCCTTCGCCGATCGCTCCACTACCGTGCTATTCACAGTCATCGCTCACTGTCCCCACGACATCATCCTCGGCTTAGACTTCCTCTCCGCACATTCAGCTCTCATCGATTGCTCCGCCAGTACTCTCCGCCTCGACCTGCCTGTTCTGGATCCCGCTGAACAACACCCTACTCGCCTCAGTTCCGTCGACTTCGTTCGCTTGCCACCTTCGGCAGTGACTTACGTTTACTTCGTGTCATCCCCACCAGTCCCTGACGATCACTACATCGCGGCTCCTATGCAAGACGTCCTCCTTACACACGGGATCACAGTACCTCATACAGTTTTATCTATTACGGCGAATTGCGTCTGCCTGCCAGTGGTCAATTTTGGCTTGAGGACACAAGTGCTGCCACGCGGGATGTCTCTGGCCCAACTTTGGTCATTCGAGGATCACTCTGTAGCATCGATTTCAGTAGACGACAATTCAGCCGATCCTCCTCTACCGTCGCAGTCGGCAACTTGTACCATCGCCAACTTACAGAAAATGATTGCACCCGACATGCCTTCCGAGCACGCTCGTGCGCTCTAACGCGTTCTGATTTCCTACCAAGATATTTTTGACTTTAACGATCGTCCTTTGGCCCAAACAACAGCTGCTAAACATCACATTAATACCCGCGATGCCCCTCCTATTCATCGCCGCCCGTATCGAGTATCACCGGCTGAGCGTGAAGTTATTCACACCGAAGTTCGCAAAATGCTTGCCAAGAACATTATTGAACCGTCATGTAGTCCATGGGCGTCACCTGTTGCGCTGGTAAAAAAGAAGGATGGCTCATGGCGCTTTTGCGTGGATTATCGGCACCTTAACAGGGTTACCAAAAAGGACGTGTATTCCCTACCTCGGATTGAGGACGCCCTTGACTGCCTCCATGGTGCTTGCTATTTCTCCTCTACTGACCTTCGCTACGGCTATTGGCAGATTGCCGTGGACGATCTCGACCGCGAGAAGGCTGCCTTTGTAACACCCGACGGTCTTTATCAATTCAAAGTGATGCCGTTCGGTCTATGTAACGCTCCTGCCACTTTTGAACGCATGAGCGACTCCCTTCTTCACGGTTTCAAATGGTCCACGTGCCTGTGCTACTTGGACGACGTTATAGTATTCTCCACAACATTCGCTACGCACCTCGAGCGCCTCTCAGCAGTCCTGGACGTTTTTCGGCGAGCCGGTCTGCAACTCAACGCATCGAAGTGCCAATTCGGCCGTCGCCAGATTACGGTCCTCGGACATCTCGTTGACGCGAACGGAGTGCAACCGGACCCAGACAAGATCCATGCTGTTACGCACTTCCCTGTTCCAAAGTGTGTCAAAGATGTGCGCAGCTTCATCGGCCTTTGCTCGTACTTCCGCCGTTTCGTGAAAAATTTCACGCCCCTTTCCAGTGGGGCGATAACGAGGCCTCTGCATTCTCGCTTCTAATCGACCTTCTCACAACGCCTCCCGTTCTGGCCCATTTCGATCCTTCTGCGCCTACCGAAGTCCGTACTGATGCCAGCGGTCACGGAATTGGCTCAGTACTGGCACAACGCCAGCGTGGCCACGACCGTGTTATCGCTTACGCCAGCAGGCTCCTCTCGGCCGCGGAGCGCAACTATTCCATCACTGAGCGTGAGTGTCTGGCCCTAGTTTGGGCGGTTGCGAAGTTCCGCCCATACTTATATAGCCGACCCTTTTCCGTTGTCACAGACCATCACGCGCTTTGCTGGTTATGCTCATTGAAAGACCCTACAGGAAGACTTGGTCGCTGGCCCTTACGCGTCCAAGTATATTCGTTTTCTGTCACCTACAAATCTGGCCGACTACACAAGGACGCTGATTGCCTGTCTCGCTACCCGGTAAACGAGCCTGACGACGCCGACAGTAGTGCCGCCGACGGCATTTTCTCTGTGTCTGCCTTCGCTAACATCGCCGATGAGCAGTACCGAGACCTATCGCTTCGAGTACTCATCGAGCGTCTGCGCTCTACACCTACCGACGCATCCGTTCGCCGATATGTCCTCCAGGGCGGCATTCTGCACCGAAGGAACTTCCTCCTTGATCGCCCTGATCTTCTTCTTGTCGTGCCAAAAGATCTACGACAGACTGTGCTCTTTGAGATGCATGAGGCACCCACTGCAGGACATCTTGGGGTAACCCGCACGTATGACTGCGTCCGCCGACGCTTCTATTGGACTGGTCTCGCTCGCTCCGTCCGACGCTATGTTGCTGCCTGTGATCCGTGCTAGCGTCGGCAAACACGTCAGGTGATACCTGCCGGTCGTCTACAGCCGATCACGCTCCCTGTGGAACCGTTCTTTCGTGTTGGATTACACCTCCTCGGTTCCTTTCTCACGTCGTTCTCTGGGAACAAATGAGTAGCCGTCGCAACTGATTACGCCGCCCGATACGCTATCACGCGGGCTCTCCCTACCAGTTGCGCCACTGACGTCGCGGACTTTCTCTTGCGTGACATTATCTTAGTGCATGGCGCCCCGCGACAGCTGCTTACTGACCGTGGTCGTAATTTCCTCTCGAAAGTTATCGCCGACATTGTGCGTTCCTGCTCTATTCAACACAAGCTGACTACCTCATACCATCCTCAAACCAATGGCCTGACAGAGCGGTTAAACCGTACCCTTACCGACATGCTGTCCAAGTACGCTTCGAAGGACCACCGCGACTGGGACGTTGCCCTTCCTTACGTCACATTTGCTGATAATTCTTCCCGGCACGGCACCGCCGGATTTTCTCCATTTTATCTACTCTACGGTCGCGAACCGACCTTGCCCTATGACACGGTACTTCCTCCTGCTGCGATCTCAACAACTGAGTATGCGCGCGACGCCATCGCCCTCGCCGACCATGCACGCCAGCTTGCCCGTGCTCGACTGACGGACTCGCAAACCACGCAGCAGCGTCAGTACAACGCCCGCCACCGTGACGTACAGTTTTCGCCTGGTGCACTCGTGCTCCTGTGGTCGCCCTCTCGTCACGTCGGACTTTCAGAAAAGCTCCTTTCGCGATACAGAGGGCCTACCGCGTGCTGCGCCACGTGACGCCTGTGACTTACGAAATTGCTCCTGTGAGCTCAACCTCGTCATCTACTCTGGCATCTAGTGATGTCGTGCACGTCAGTAGGCTCAAGACCTACTACACTGCTTCAGAGTCCGGCCTTTAGTTGCTCCGGGACGACGCTTTTGCTGCCGGGGGTAGTGCTACGGGATATTATTTACAATGAAGAGCCGAGCAGTAAGAAGATGACGACGACGATTGGAAGCTAGCGCGGGCTGTTGCCTCTTGGCCAACTGCGGCGTATTGCCTTCTAAATATACTTGTAAATAGCTTTTCGTCGGTGTCTTCCTACGTAACAATATCTCAAACCCAGACATGAACGTTTCCGCCATCGTAGGTCCGCTGGTCTGTCAGCCCTGTGCTACACGCAGCAAAGCGCCCATGTGTGCGTGTATCGTGTGGCTGACCACCCTTCCCTTCATCACCCGCGTATGCACTTGGAGGCTCGTACGCTTACGTGTAAGCGTAGCGAAACGCGTATCTCGTGCTGCAGGTGGTTGGGCCTTAAGCTGACTCATCCTTCCATTTTGAGAATGTTTAGATATGTAAACGATTGTGTAATCATAAATAATCTTTCTCCAGACGACGACTGCGGAATTGGCTCTCGAGATTTTGTCAGTCTTGTCTAGTTGCTCAAGCCAGTTGAACTTCGCTCACAAGCTTCTGCATAATAGGTCAATCCAATTTTTAGATTAAAAGTTAGATTTTTTTTTATCCGCTGACCACGCTTGCTGGGCCTTCGAGGGTTGGTCCAAAAAAAAGCATTGCAGCCTTTCGATTCAACTCATTCAAAGCTAACAAAACAGGGTAAAACTTGATCATGCTTCAGATGAGCGCTTTTAAAATCATGTCATGACAAGCAGCTTTTTAGCTTTCAACTCCAAGTGAACCATCTGGAAAAGGCATGTTTTGAGAGGTTTCTTTTGCTTTCAGTTTCTGAATCGCTGCTCGTTAAGCTTCGGAAAAAGGACAAAGAACCATCAATTTCTAATGAACAGGCTAGTAGGTGGAATTTTGCAGTACTTCTATACATACATAAGGTTTTTCATAATCTCAAAAAGATTTCTGCTAAATATGGGGTCGATATCCTTTCAGCACCTTCTAAATTTTCGAAGTTGTGCAGCATGGTGTCAAGGGAAACTATAGGCTCTGCCTACTGTGAAATGAATCATACAAATTCACATGTGCCTTGGACGACACATGTAATTTATAAGGTTCCACTTAAGTGCGGCAGATACTATATTGGACAAACCGGTAGGTGCATTAACATTCGCTTGCGTGAGCATGAATGTTCCCTGAGGGCTGCTGGAGGGTCGAACTTCGCTATTCATTGCTGTAGCTGCTTGGGCTGCTCTCTTTCGTTCTCAATGACTCAAATTATCGGCAGAAAAAATGGTCCGCTGGAAAGAGAGGCTGTAGAGGTAGTAGCCATGTGACGCTTTAAGCATGGTGATGGCGTTAGCTCGCCGTCAGTTGCCGTTTCTGAGAAATCATGTTTGTTTCTTTCCATGTGTTACACATGTGTTTGGTGCTTCAGTAGTCTTCAGCGTTTATCTTGCCATTTGTATAACGCCCCTGTTGAAGGTCGCTCTATGTCTTGTTTATTTTTTCATTGCTTTTTGGAGGATCTGTATAAGCGTGGTGTTCGTTTCAGTAAATTATCAGTTGTCAGCACCCGCTTCGTGTTGTCCCTTTCTTCATCTCATGTGTTCCTTGCAGTAACTTCCCAAATCATGAGTCAACCGGCCCACACCCACATTCTGCGATAGAATAAAGAAGTAAAACATTTTCCGCCATTGTTTCTTAATGGTTATGGTGTTGGGCTGCTATGCACGAGGTCATGGGTCGAATCCCAGGCACGGCAGCCGCACTTCAGTGGGGCAACATGCAAAATGACCCTTGTACTTAGGTCTAGGTGCACTTGCCCAGCTATTACCGTATCACTAAATCTCACCAATACATGTACTGGCTTTCATTCATACTGACGTTAACCAGCCCTCACTCCTGTTCGTGCTCTCGTTTACTTAATATCACCAGTACTAGCTTTCGTGCATACGGACATTAACCAGCATTAGTTCCTGTTCATACTTTCATTTACTCAATTTCGTAGGCACTGGCTGCTGTTTGTAACATGATCTTGGAATGTAGCGTACTCACGCTACATTGTTTGTACTCACGCTTTATTTCTTGCACTTCAGCTTCATTTCATGCCTGTGAAACAAGTGTGGAGCTATATCATAAGAAGCCAACGAAACTGGGCCCGACGGTTAATCCCCTTGCTTCAAGTGTGGAGCTAGTATGAGATAGTATGCCAACTTGTGCAAAGGCCACGAGAGAGAGAAAGTGCTCAGAGGATTTGAACATACCTCATGTCAAACAGTAATTAAAGCCACTTGCGCAGGTTCTTCAAGAGAAGTCCGTTTATTGATGTGAAAGCGTTATATGGCTCATGAGGCAAAAAATCCAGTGTAGTTGTCAGCATTGGAGTGACCACACAATGGCACAAAAAAGCTACGAACCCTCGACCTATGGTCGGAGACGGACCCATGACCATTGGTGTTAATGAAGGCTATGAACGCTCGACCTTTAGTCATAGTGGGAGTCGAACCCATGGCCCTTGGTGTTAGGGCAAAGTTAAGGCACTTGGACTCTTGACCTTTGGTGGGAGTTGAACCCATGACCTTTGGTGTAAATTAAGGCAAAGTTATTAAGGCACAGGTAATTAAAATAATTAATTAAGGCACTCGAACCTAGGACGTTTGGTCGGAGTTGAACCCACTACATATGGTGTTAATTGGGGTGAAGTTAATTAAGACACAGTTAATTATGGCAGACTTAAAGCACTCAAACTCACAACCTTTGCTGGGAGTTCAACCCACGATGCTGCGTTGTGGCAAAATCTCTAAGCATCACGAGATGGTCGCAGTGCTTTTGCATTCGGTAACTAAGCGCCCCTTGAATTTTTTTAACAATGCTATAACAACTATAACAACTGCTATATGTGGCACAGACGATACCGAAAGGACACTCACACTGGCCGCCACCTAAACTTCTAGTCCGTTCATCCTAATGCTCACAAAAGGTCGGTTGCTGCCTCCCTGTTCAACCTTGCGAACCGCATTTGCACCAAAGCAGAAGGTCGTTTCACCGACTTTGACCGCGTGCGAGGTGATCTCTCGGCAAATGGCTATCCTACGTCGTTTTTAAGTGCTGTGGAATGCCACCTATCCAATTCCGTTCAACCGGATAATTCTCCACCAAGAAAGCGTGCTGCCATACCCTACATTCTTGGGATAAGCGAAACCTTGTCTCGTGTTCTGCGCAGTTGTGACGTTGAGGTGGCACACGTGCCTCTGTGTAAGCTGAGGCACACACTCGTCGGTCTTAAAGACAGACTTCAGAGAGAGTCGTTTCCTGGCGTAGTCTACAAGATACCCTGCACAGATTGCAACTACGTATACATTGGTGAATCGGACAACTTTACACAGAGACTGAGGCAGCATCAGAACGATGTCGAAAAGAAACGAACAGTTTCGAATGCTCTTGCTGAGCACACCGATGCAACAGGCCACATGATTGACTGCGAAAACTCCGGAATTATTCGACAAGAAAGAAACTTGAAATCGCGGCGGTATCTTGAGTCATTGGAAATATAGAAAACACGTCGCAGGCTCAATCGAAGTGAGGGAGCCCTCCCCCCCCTCTCCTTGTACAGGTGGTGCTTACGTCGCGCGCTGAAGAATACATAAGCTTCCATGAACTTTCCTGCACCCCATTGTAAACAAGGCTTTCGTAGCGAAGCCAAAACGTCTTAAAGAATGATTCATTTTTAGCATTGCTTTTGGTCAATGTCTGTCATTTTATTCCTTCAGGTGATGTGACCGTTCCGGAAAAGCATGTGGGCCTGCACTGGGCATTTGATGGAGAACTGGAGAAGCTGGCCGGCTGCGTTGTTGCCGAGAAGCACCTGCGCCAGAAGGCAGCCCTGCTGAGCTTGGCTGAAAGGCAGGGTTTGCTCACCAGCAACTCGTGCTTTGTAGAGTTTGGTGCTGGACGAGGTAGGTGTTTCATAGCTTTACGGGAAATGTTGCCCTTGCAGATATAGAGTTGAGAGCAATCATGCTTTTCAGTAGTTATTGAAGGTGTAATGGGTGTATGTTACCGTCGACCTGATAGCCGCCCTTAATTTGTAGACTGCTTCAATTAAACAATCGGCCTTATATAAGAAACTGAGTGTCTAAAAGGACGTCGGACGTCCGAGCGAAGAATCCAGTTTGTAAGAGGCAGGCGGCGCAAAAAGAAAGGACGATGTGTGCGGATCGGTCCGAACGGCGCGAGCCCTCGAGGCGCGTGACCCGAGCTGTGATCGGGAGAGAAGCGGCGCTGAGCTGGCATTATCGACGTGGCTCTGGGCCAATAAGGTTGGAGCGTCAGCATCGCACTGGCGACGGGAGCGATGAAGGTTCGGTCAAGTCCGTGAAGCTGACGATCCAGGGTGTGGCCATCGAGCGAGACTCTTTGGACCTGGTGCAGCCTCTCACGGCAGAGCCGGGCACTGCAGGAAGGGTCCCCTTTAGAGGCTGACCAGCACGTACGATAGTCCCCGGGGCTTCTCGCCGGTACTCGAACAAGTAGCGGTGGAACGCGGCGTTAGGCCTAGCCACTGAGGCCGGAGTGCCGCGTCACCGACGGAGTTCGGGACACCGGCAGCAAAGACAGACAGGTGGACTGGGCGACATCGAGGTGGCAACTTCTACGGCATCGGCGATGAGGGAGATCCGACAGGCATCGGACTCGGAAATCCGTGAGACGACAGAAGTTTGCAAGAACGCTCCTTTCTGATGGCGTCGCAACCGTAGGCTAGGGTGGCCTGACTTTCGCCTAGGAACCGCTAAGGACGCACGTAGACGAGGATAAGGACATATGTAGGCTATGCAAGTGTTACTTTTACTTAGTGGGGTTTTATTTTTAGCGAATTTAGCTTTGAGTTTGTCCATTTTGAGTTTGGGTTAATTAAAATCTGTTTGCTGGGTTGCCCTGCGTCTCCCCACTCTATCTGTCCTAACATTCTTATGCCCCCCGGGATAGGTGACACGCGACAATCCGCCTTTTTCGTGGCGCATGCGCCATGTCCTAGCGGATTAGTCGCAAAACGTTTTGGAGGGGCCGCACGCGTGGCCGCTCGCCGGAAAGTACTCCGAAAAAAAAAAAAGCGTTCTGACGCGCGCTGCTGCTAAAAGTCGTGCCGTGTACCACATTGAAACTCTTCTGATAGCTCGACGTCGGCACGGTGCCGAAAACGTGCGTAGCCTAAAACTGCAACTCCACTTTGAACCAGAAAGTGGCCAGGGCCTCGTCCGAACTGCACCGTAAACCACGTAGTTGCCGGCTTGCATTGACAGCTATCAAAATTAACGAAAAATCCGTGCGTTACACTTAAATGACACTTAAAAAACATCGCGTAGCTGTCGACATCTTGCAGCGTCAGCCCACTCGGTGGTGGCGGCAGTGCGTGCCTGACTTTACGTACTCGTTTAAGGCGCGGTAACACTGGGTCGATACGAGATCGACACGATACTGACGCCAACGTCTGACCGACTATTGTGCGTCATTGAAACCATTTTATTAGACCAGGTCAACAACGACGCAAATGACGAGCACAAGTTGTCGTACTGCGACGGGCTTTCTTGTTGACAGCACCGACAAAATCAGCGTGCCGACCATCCTTGGACCGAATCCCGCGCGATCGGCCATAGCGAAAGCGTCTTTGCTTGTATGTATAATTAATGGCGCTCAAAATTTGTCAAACATGCCTACCAAGTTGAAATGCACTAGCTTCAACTCTCTCAGGCCGTGCACATGAAGTTTGAGCCAATGTTTATCCTGTTCAGCGAACGTTAAGCCTGGCACCGTGGAGTTCGTACGCCCGCTATGAGTATACCCGCGGACCTGAACTGAAATGGAAGCAGTGAGGAAGATGGGAACGGCTTTCATAGTTCAGTTGTGGCCTTATCCATTTGAAATGTGTACGTCACCGTACCCATAGGCTGCCGATCGCATTCGCGACGTAGATGAGTGGATTTGTGCGTGGTTATGCTGACACATTTCTCACTTTCAGAGAGGCACTGTTTACCTCTTCGTCTAACGGGAAACGAGAGACGGTGCATTCGTTACAGCAGCAGCATAAACAACCGCTTCGCTCAGTTACCAACGGTGTCAACTATAGAAGCCGCGTTTTCGCAACGGAACAACACGGCCTATAAATGAGCACTTATGCGAGCACATTTTTTCTCTAATGATGGTTTATGGCGCGCGCAAATTCTACGTATGCAGGGGTTATAGAAAAGCGAGAATTAGTAATAAATTAATAGCCCGTAATATCTCCATCTGGATCACAGTTGCTGTTGTCTAAGTGGTTCGGCCGCTCATATTGACTCGTCTCAGGGTGGAACAACACGGCACATATGCGCGATAGGGATGTTTCGCTACGTTTTGACATTATTTCATATCAGCGATGTACCTTTTATGCTATATTTGACGCTAACAACGACCTGTGGCTGTAGGTGTCAGTGCAAACAAGTGCACCCTTTGCTAAACTTCGAGGACTTCTTGAATATGTGGAATGTCTAAATGTGTAAAAAAGATTACAAAAAGCGAGCTCCAAGTGCATAAATCAGCGACAACTAACAAACTCCAAGGCAGCCGTATCGGCAAACGGGACTCAGCATGCCTTTATCGGCCGCACTGTTTGCACAACAGTGCACTCAGGCCTGCTCACCCAGTAGTCGGTGAGTGCTACAGGGCTTCCAGGAACGACATGCTGCCCCGAAGAAGCCATTAATAATGATTCGCGATCCAGGAAATGCACAGCCGACGCGCCGCAACGTGGGTGCAGGTACAGAAATCTACCGGCGAAAACCCCGGGACCCTTCCAAAACGTTTTCATTGGAGTGTGGGAGAGGGCACTACAGGAAAATGAAAAAGGTGGATTGGCGAGCCTGCCAAGATACGTTGCATGATCCTGTTTGCATAGAGTTTGATACACTAATTACTAGAGTGAACTCTGGCGCGAGTGTCTACAGGAGCTGCAATCAGAGCGGTTGTACCAGCATGGGAATTATAGGAAATACTTGGATTTGCCTAAGCTTCATCTTTTCTGGCTTCAAACGGCTTTGCGACTTTGTAAACTCGTCATTTTCAACAATGTACTGCGTAATGAATAATTAAATAAATATCATTAAAATTTTCCTACCGCAGGATTCGAACACAGAAACTTTAGCACAGAAGCCTGATATTGAAATCATTGAGCCACGGGGTCGCAGGCATCGACAAGCGAATGAAACGCACTTATGAATTTCTCCCAGGCATGCCAGCGCTTTGAGACGCTTGGCGCGTTTAGATTTGGCCACCTGGACAAGCTCAATCG
Organism: Dermacentor andersoni; assembly: GCF_023375885.2. Taxonomy (NCBI): domain Eukaryota; kingdom Metazoa; phylum Arthropoda; class Arachnida; order Ixodida; family Ixodidae; genus Dermacentor; species Dermacentor andersoni. The sequence goes on from NC_092820.1 coordinate 14,762,171, forward strand.
TTGCAATTAAAAGCAAATGTGCGTGCTCGCGGCTTCTTCTGAACCTCGAAGAGTATAGAATGCACTGAAATTTACGACAATAAGATTTATATAGCTTAATATACAAAGTCACAAGAACGTTTGAATCCACAAGCGCGAAGGTCAGACAAATCCATGTACTTCCCATCATTCCCATGGTGGTACAACGACTATAGCACAAGCGTTCGCTCTAATAATTATTTTATGAAACTCTATGCCTATTTCGGCCCTGTCACTGATCTTGGCGGTTGAGATATGGAGTGGCAACGTTTGGCAGCGATAGCTAATGATTTAAATCTGTCAAAGGACGAGACGATAAATTTCTTCGAGTGTGTTCAACATGAAAAAAAAAAGCAACACGAACGAACATGCGAAGAGCACAAAAGAGAAAAAGAAATTTTGGAGTTAAAGATATAACTAGCAGAGATGGGCGCGACCTCTCGTGATGGCACAAGTACACCCGAATCGGCGTCATCCGAATCACCTTCTTCCAGGCCAAGACAGATTTGACCAAGGAATTTGATGGCACCTTTCGATGAGTGGACGGAGGATTTGGATGCATATTTGCATCGGTTTGAAAGGAAAGCAGTCGGGCAACGCTGGGAGAGGAGCGAGTGGGCTAACGCTTTAAGCCTGTGTTTAGTGGTCGAGGCTTTGAGTGTCTTTCAGCGCATGTCAGCAGAGGAGTCATTAGACTATAACAAGATGAAGACTTTATTACAAAGATTCAGGTTAACCGCTGAAGGGTTCCGGGAGAAGTTTAGGTCATGTAAGCCTGAAGATTCAGAAACAGGCAAGCAGTTCGCGTGTCGTCTAGCAAATTATTTTGAGAGATGGATAGAGCTGTCTGAGACAGACAAAACGTATGAAGAGGTTCGCGACAAATTCGTGGGTGAACAATATCTTGCCAGGTGTAGCAGCAGTTTGGCAATACATATTCATTAAAAAGAGAAAACTGCAAACTGTGGAGCAGATGGCAGAACAAACAGACCAGTTCGTAGAGGGACAATGATTGAAAAATTTGGGAAAGGGTGACAGTGATGCGCACACGAAAGCAGTAGGAGAGATGAAGAACCAGGAGCAAATCAGTAGACAAAGGGATCCCTAGAGATGTTTTCTAGGTAACCGGTTAGGTCATGTAGCGGTGAACTGCCGAGTGAGAAGTAATCGTCACGAAACACGGATGGTTTGCTAGTTGTGCCAAAACAAAAGTCAGAAGTCAGACGAATGCAGGACTGGATCCGTGGATAAGACGGCATGTATCATGAGGTCAAAAGAGGATGTACAGATAGAGCAGGACATGCCTGTAATAAAAGGCGAGGTACAAGGATGCAAAACTACAGTCTTGAGAGACGCGGGAGCCACTACCATTTTAGTAAGGAGTCTAGCGCCACCAGAAAGCATGACTGAGTACTTTAAACCAGTAATCTTGGTAGACAAGTCCGTTAAATATCTGTCAGAGGCACGGATTCAAATATCGACACCCTTTTATACAGGACTACTCATAACTTTTGTGTGGAAGACAGGCAGGTACGCAGGATATTTTTTCGGAGGGGGGGCAACCCAAGGTAACTTTTCTATGCAAATGAGGAAGGGAGTACCTTTACTAGTACAAATGTGAATAATGCCCACCATTCGCCATGAAGACGCGTAAACGCGCAAAAGAGAATTGAAATAGCATGTATCTTACAGGTGCGCCTGAGATACACCTTTCCCTAACTTGGCAAAGAAAGAACCACACCAAATGAACTCACGCATGAAAGATACGCAAGAACAACCTTGCCAAAAACAAGTTAACAGGCGAAAGTGCAAAATAAAGGTTTCTAGTAGCGTTTCTTTAAGTTAGCCCTGCAAGAAATATAGAGAAATATATATTCGCGGAACAATCACAGTTCCTTCGGATCCCTCGTTCACTGCTCTACCAAGTGCCAAGTGTTATTTGGGAAGTTACGTAACGACGCGGGGTCACCAGTCCCGTACAACCGCGTAGAGCGCAGGACGCTGCGGTTCTAGACATACTGCGCTCACCGCGGAAGGTTAGAAAAACACCCACATTAGCACAGCAGAGAAGTGGCTACGTCAGGTGGCTCGATTGATAATTATAGAAGCGTCATTGAAAACACGCCGAATTATTCTCCCCTTCCGGTGGCGTTTTCTCTACTTCCTTTTTAAATAAAAAGATGTGGATCCATAAATATTTTCGCGAACAATTTTCGCTTTTCCTCCCTGTTGGGCTGTTGCCGCGGCTCTCTCCATTATTAGATCGCTTAATTTCTCAATTCCTTGTGACTTTATTCCAGTTGCCAACTTTGCATGAAAAGTGCTGTACAATTAGGGAATAGGCAAACGAGGTAACGGGTGACAGTCATATTCCTTATGGGTTTAACAGTTATTGCAGGGTCTGATGATGGACGCTGTTTCGGATTATTTTATCTTCCACCTTATCTAACACATATCGCGGATATAAGGTTCCGTGATCTGCCAGCGTCGCGGCGAGTCGTCACTCGAGGAAATAATGAAGCAAAAGGAAAAGTTAAACGCAACTGACGTTTTCTCCTGCCACAACTCGCTACATGAGCATACAGACCAGCTGACTATGAACCGAGTCCCTTTCGTGGTACCTGGACCAGTCTAAACAAAGAAATTTGAACCAACGAAGTAACAGCGATGCGCGTGATCGTTAAATAGATGATGACATGAAAATTGTGTTTGGCATTTAAAATAAAATAAAATGTAATTAAATCTCAAACGAAAAGCAGTGTTTCACCTCCCCCGCGGGTCGGCCTGAAGGTAGTGCAATATTGGGCCGACCCGCGACGGAGGTGAAGCAGGCGTTAAGCACCCCCCCCCCCCCCCCCCCCCCCCCTCAAATGCGGGCTGTTCCGGAAGATAGTGCAATGCCGCGCCCACCTGCGGTGGAGGTAAAGCAGGCGTTAAGCGCTCCCGATACGTGGGTCCACCCCGAAGGTAGTGCAATGTCGGGCCGACCCGCGGCGGAGGGGAAGTAAGCGTTAAGCGCTCCCCTGTGTGGATCCACCCCGAAGGTAGTGCAATGCCGGGCCGACCCGCGGTGGAGGGGAAGCAAGCGTTAAGCGCTCCCCTACGTGGGTCCAACCCGAAGGTAGTGCACTGTCGGGCCGACCCGCGGCGGAGGGGAAGCAAGCGTTAAGCGCTCCCCTACGTGGATCCACCCCGAAGGTAGTGCAATGCCGGGCCGACCCGCGGCGGAGGGGAAGCAAGCGTTAAGCGCTCCCCTACGTGGATCCACCCCGAAGGTAGTGCAATGTCGGGCCGACCCGCGGCGGAGGGGAAGCAAGCGTTAAGCGCTCCCCTACGTGGATCCACCCCGAAGGTAGTGCAATGCCGGGCCGACCCGCTGTGGAGGTGAAGCAGGCGTTAAGCGCTCGCCATACGTGGATCCACACCGTAGGTAGAGCAATGCGGGGCCGACCCGCGGTGAAGATGAAGCAGGCGTTAAGCGCTCCCCATACGTGGGCCCATCCCAAAGATCCCGAAGGGCGCGTTATAGGTTTCCGAGTCCACAGGGGTATGTGCCATTGATCTTGGACCCTTTTTGCGCTATCACCAGGATTGGCCCACATGATGATTTTTTCTAATGACGGGCGCCGAAAAAACTGCGGAAGTTAGTCATATACTGCTTTCGCTGTAAAAGGCAGCAAAATGTTGACCGCGGAGTAGATTGATTTGTCGGCGCTTTAGGAGTGTGCGTGAGGAGTGGTGGCGTAGGCGGATAGGGGGGGGGGGGGGGGGCGGGGCTATTCCACTTAATTTCGGAGGCGGGGCCGCCCCCCTGGGTACGTGCCTTGGGAAGACCCCCTTTATGATTTGATTGTGGGAAATGTACCTGGGGTGAGGAAGCCAGACGACCCAGACCCAAGTTGGAGGAGGACAGGGAAGGGCGTGGAAGAAAAAGAACACTCAGGAGTGCAAAAAGAGGGGCTGCAAGAGACAAACGTAGCGGCTGCAGTACAAACATACAAAAAAGTATGTGATGTATGCCAAAGACAGTGGATAAAAGACCTGTAGAAAAGGAGATAGAAAAGGGGAAGAACGAGGAGAGGAGTAGAGTTTGCATGATGATTGCCGAAGAGAAGGACCACGGGGAGGTGCACTCTTATATGGATAAGAAGACCATGGGGGTAGAGAGTGTTAGGCTGAACCAAGCCCTAGCGGCAATACAAGTAGATAAGTGAAGAGTTGATTCACAAGTTCGAGAAAGTGGTTTCAGATCTACCAGGGCAGACAGAAAAGGTGCGGGGTGAGCTACAGTAGTAGAAGGGTGGATTTCATGAGTAGGGCGATGGAGTGATGAAATATCAAGAGTACAACGCGAACGAACAAGTGTACACATGCAAAGTGCTGGGAACAATGAACTCGCAAACATTGTGAACTGTACATGTGGTGAAATGTGCGTGATAGTATGGTGATGTGAGCCATGACGACACAAGAAAAAACACCCAAGCCACAGCGGGAGTCAAATTCGCCACCAAGAAGACCGACAGAAGGCAGTTTTCTTGAAAAAAAAAACTCAAAAGGAGACCCATGTCATATGAAAGAGACAGGCGGCACAAAAAGAGAGAGGACGATGTGCGCAGATCGGTCCGAACGGCATGAGCCCTCGAGGCGCGTGGCCCGAGCTGTGATCAGGAGAGAAGTGGCGCTGAGCTGGCATTATCGACGTGGCTCTGGGCCAAGAAGGTTGGAGCGTCAACATCGCACAGGTGACGGGAGCCACGGAGGCTCAGTCAAGTCCGTGACGCTGGCGATCCAGGGTGTGGCCGTCGTCCTCGGCGACGTTTGAGCGGGGCTCTTTGGACCTTCTGCAGCCTCTCACGGCAGTGCCAGACACTCCAGGAAGGATCCCCTTTCAGAGGCAGACCAGCACGTACGATAGTCCCCGGGGCGTCTCGTCGGCTCTCGAAGTAGCGGCGGAACCCGGCGTTAGGCCTAGCCAGTTAGGCCGGAGGGCCACGCCACCGATGGAGTATGGGACACCGGCAGCAAAGACCGACAGGTTGACTGGCCGACATCAAGGTGGCAACTTCTGCGGCGTGGGGGATGAGGGAGATCCAACAGGCATCGGACTCGGAGATACGCGAGACGACAGAAGTTTGTAAGAACACTCCTTTCTGACAGCGCTGCAAGATAGGCTAGGGTTGCCTGATTTTAACCTAGGCACCGCTAAGGACGAACGTAGACGAGGATAAGGATAAGCCAGTGTTACTATTTCTTAGTGGAGTTTTATTTTTAGGCAGTTGAGCTTTTAGTTTTTCCATTTTGAGTTTGTGTTTATTAAAATCTGTTTGCTTTGTTGCCCAGCGTCTCCCGACTCTATTTCTCCTAAGATAATCATGCCACCGATATCAGTGACATGCGACAAAATTTGCGACACATGGGTGCATGTTACCGTTGACCTGATAGCCACCCTTAATTTGCAGACTGCTTCAATAAACAATCGGCCTTATATAAGAAACTGATTGTCTAAAATGACATCGGACGTCCGAACGAAGAATCCAGTTTGTCGCCTTAAGGTTACGGTGGATCCATAAGGAGAAAGCTTTTCTGAAACTGCATTCCGCATAGCTGTGTGCTGCCTTTCGAGTACAGTGGTTAGAATAGCTACAGAGCTGCTTATGGTTCACGCATTGCATCCTGCCATCAAATGTGATGTTTTAGGTGGAATCCAGTGTAAACAAGCAAGATAATCTACGAGCTGTACCACATTCCGGCTGAAATCAGTGCTAGCAAGGGAGAGGGCGTCTATATTTTAATGAAAGATGCATATAAAAGTGGCTTATGGCATTGAATACAGTTAGGATAAAAGGCTAGCACAGAACGTATGTAATGTGCATAAAGATCAGCCTTTGACATGCCGAAGTAAAAAAAGTAATGTGGGAAAGGTTGAAATAGTTCTGCGAAACACTTCAAGCTTAATGATGGTGTAGCGGTAGCATCAGCAATTGGCGCATTGCGGTCCCGGGTTGGATTCCCTGTCACACGTTCTTTTCCCCTTCTTTTTACTGCCTTAGCATTCTTAAGGTACCTCATGCATTTTCCGGGGAATAATTACGTTTGTGTTCAACTGTTCTCGCACCTACCTGTCTCACGGTGTAGTCCAGGGTTGAATGAGTAGCGCATCAGGCTGCTGTGCTGAGGGAACACTGTGGGGCAATGTGTACATATGTGCTGCTTTTCAACAAACCTCTCTCACGCTGACATCTGTATCTGTAGATGCACGACTGGGTAGGTAACGCTGTTACATAAAATTCTTTGAACTCTTTGACACCGATCTAGTCCACTAGGTATGTGCCACTTTGTCTGTGCTAGTCTTCTTTGATGCCAACTTGGGTCGCTGGGTATGTGCCTGTAGATGTGTGCTGCTCTTCAAACGGCATCTTTTATGTCAACTTGTGTTAACTAGGTATGTGCAACTGGCAGTGTTCCGGTCAGCAATCATGAGAAAGACCCCTTAAATTTTTTTGATATTGAGTGGAATAGAACCCACATCAAAAGTGTTCGTCAAGCACAGCAACCAGATGCATTAACAGGTTGTGCCACAAATGCATTGGGTATGTGACGCTTTTCCATGAATGCACTCGGTATGTTCTGCTCTTCAGTGAACCTCTCGCGAACTTGGGTCACTGGGTATGAGCCACTGAGTGTGCACCAAGCTAGGGAGCAATCCTCGGCATTCTCAGGCACGGCACACCATGATTCTCATCTCGGATGCCATGTGCACACTTCTCAGCAGTGCTACTAGATGGCGCACCGTACCCAGAAATAAGCAGAGGGAGGAGCCTAGCTGCCACGTAATGCATTTCTCAGCGTTTGCATGCATTAGTGCACTATTATTCTGGAAGGCCACGTGGAGGCTTTTGAGTGGTGGTGCTAGGTGGTGCTGAGTGTCCTTAGGAGGTGCAAAAGAATCCTGCTGCAGTACATCCCTTATATGTAAGTCATTTTGACAGTGGCAATATGATGTGTCGCTATATTGATCCAATGCTAAATGCATTACATCAACAGTCATCGTGAGGTGGGTACTGCCAATATTAAGGCAAAGCTTTTTTCCCCTTTCCTTCGACTTTTCCACTGCTGCTGCTACTGCTGTTGTTGTCTTGTACACCACGTTGAGAGGTAGTTCAGAGAATGTGTACACATTGCAAGAGTGCGGCAGAGAGGAAAGGCGACGCGAAAAACTTGTTGGGAACTTTGATCCCATTGCCACAATACCAACTTGGCTGCTGTAATTATACATGACCCCCTGCAAAAGCACTGCAGAAAGTGCTGCGCTTAGGTACCTTTGTACTAAAGTGCAGTATTACAGAGTGAGATGTAGATAAAATGGTAGAGAGGAGGCAGGGAAAGGAGGCAGAGAATGGGTAGAACTGGTGCAGTCGCGAACTGAATGAATAACATCCTTGCCACTCTGCTCGCAGCTCAAATACACAGGAAAATGGCGGGAGAGGGAAAAGGCAACACAAGAAGGGAAGAAAACATTAATATATACATGACAGCAGTTGCAGACAAACCGAATAAATTTAAGTTCAATGTACAGTACGGAACTTTTCCGCTATTTCTGAAAAATAAACCCCATGAAAATTTGTCAAGCATACAACTGATGCCGGCTGTGCAGACAGACGCAAAGCCGCATCAAAGCACCGTAGCTTCTAGGTGATACTACAGAAGTGAGCATGATAGCTTTGTTGCTCAAGGTCGCGTGTTCGGTCATGACCACCGCAGTTGCAGTTTGACAGGGGCAAAACTAAAACGAGCTCGTGTACTTAGGTTTAGATGCCTGGTAAAGCATCCCATGGGCTGAAAGTTAATGTGAAGTCCGCCACTAAGGCATACCTTATAATCCGATTGTGGTTTTTGGCATGTACAGCCTAGAAATTCAATTAAGGTTGAGCAGTTCTGCCAGGATGCATTGTGCCATGTGAGACAATGAGAATGCTCACCTTCTCGAAGGTTACGAGCAATGGTGCACAGCAATCCCTTAATCAAACATGTATCATTGTGTGTTTGGTGTACTACGCAGAAAACAGCAGTGGTGCATGCAAGGTAACATTTAACATCTACTCACCACCCTTGTTCTGCACTAATTGCTGAAGTTAAACATTTGCCATCAACATGACTGCTAATTATCGCCAATCAAAGCAAACAGCACAGAGAACTTCGCATGCATGGATTCCCACACTGCGTGAAATCTGCATAATTTTACAACTTTCAAGCTTGTGCCCCATTTTTAATAGCGGTTCATAGAACATGATGAACTTCGTAAGCCTCACGACCTTCTGCACCAATGTCAACTTCTGTGTCGCATATGTGTACATATGAGCAAAACAAGAACAACGTAAAAGCGGGAGCCAAGGTTTGGCTAGTGAAGTTCTCTTTTTCAAGGTCACATATCCTTTCCTCGGCACAGTATATATAGGTATGTTGGCTAGAAGGAGGCAGGGTGACTGGCAGCATATCTGCGCCGTGCGAGGGAGAGGCGCGATGAACAATGAAATTTTCCGGCATCGCTCGGGGCGCTGAAGCGCGCTGGTGTGCAAGCACAAGCTGCGGCGCGGGCCTTGTCAGTGTAGTGCCAGCGGGGTCTCCCGGGCAAGCATAGGCGTGTAGACCGCGCTTGTTTGCACGTTAAGAACTGCATGATCTTATGCAATTCTTGAGCAGAACTCGGCAGAGGAGCAAGCGTTGGCACTGATGGCAAATTCCTAGTCAAATCCAGCATCCATTTGTTGAACTGTAGCGCCGACACAGTTGAGGGTTTGCGGGTGGCAGTTTCATTTCTTTTTACCAGCAGGACCTATTGTGGTGGCACATCGGTGGCAGCAGTATCAGATCATGCGTCAAAACAGTGGGGAAAACGGTTTAGTACTGCTCTGCCTGGTGTAGCAGCTGAGCCTCCATGGTGCCGGCGGTAATAGTCGCTGTACTATACTCGGCGGGGCAGCAAGCATTGACATTTATGGCAAATTGCTGGTCAAATTCAGCATCAATTTTTTTACTGTAGCGCTGACATAGTTGAAGATGTGCAGGTGTCAGTTTCATCCCTTTTCACCAGCACGACACGTTGTGGTGGCACATTGGTGGTAGCAGTATCGGTTCATGCGTGAAAACAGTGTGGAACACCTGCACGGTGAGGAGTAACGGTTTAGTGGTCCGCTGCCTGGCACAGGAAAGAAGCCTACATGGTGCCGGTGGTGATGGTTGCTGTATTATACTCGGCGAAGGAGCAAGCGTTGGCACTGATGGGAAACTCCTAGTCAAATTCGGCATCCATATTTTGAACTGTAGCGCTGAAACAGTTGAGGGTGTGCAGGTGCCAGTTTTATTTCGTTTTACCAGCAGGACCTATTGTTGTGGCACATTGGTGGCCGCAGTATCAGCTCATGCGTGAAAACAGTGGGAAACAAAGGCACTGCGAGGAGTAACGCTTTAGTACTCCGCTGCCTGGTGTAGCAACTGAGCCTCCATTGTGCCGTCGGTAATGGTCGCTGTATTATACTTGGTGGGGCAGCAAGCGTTGACACTGATGGCAAATTCCTAGTCAAATGTAGCATCAATTTGTGGAAGAATGGCGCCAACACAGTCGAGTTTGTGGATGTGCCAGTTTCATTCCATTTGACACACAGGCACATTGCAATGACACGTTGGTGGAAGCAGCATTGGCTCCTGCATGAAAACAGGGGGGAACACCTGCGCATGGAGGAATAGCTGTTTAGTGGGGAGTTACATGCACAGCAATTGAGCCTATTGGATGCCGGCTGCGATGGTCGCTGTTTTATACTCGGTAGAGCAGCAAGTGTTGACACTAATGGCAAATTTCTAGTCAAATCATGCATCAATTTGTGGAACAATGGCGTCAACAAAGTTGAGGGTGCACACGTTCCAGTTTGATTCCATTTGACCAAGAGGCACGTTGCGACGACACGTTGGTGGAAGCAACAACGTCTCATGCGTGAGAAGAGCGGGGAACACCTGCACGTTGAGGAATAATGGTTTAGTGGACCTCTACCTGGCACAGCAGTCGATTCCACTGGATGCCGGCGGTGATGGTTGCTGTATTATACTAGGTGGAGCAGCAAGCGTTGGCAATGATGGCAAATTCCTAGTCAAATCTAGTATCCATTTGCAGAACAACGGCACCAACACAGTCGAGAGTGTGCTGGTGCCAGCTTCATTCTTTTGACCAACAGAGACAATGCGTTGACACGTTGGTGGACGCAGTATCGGCTCACGCGTGAAGGCAGTGGGGGCACCTGCATGGCGAGGAGTGACGGTTTAACAGTGATTGGAAATGAGAGGCAACTGGAAGTGGGCTTCAGCCGAAGCTTCCTAAGGCTTCATTTGGAATATGTACGGGCAGCCCTCATCATATGTGAACTATAGGTGCACATTTCATTTGCTTTACATCACTTGGGTGACACAAGTGCATCCAGAAGTGTGAGATTGTTTTGTCTCCTTTGACAGTGCTTTGAAAAGAAGGCAACTCGTTTGCCAAACTTCTTCATCCCGTGTTTCTGCTCCAAACCAAGAAATGACGTTCAATGTTGGCAGAAGCCATCTACCGAGAAACTTCGTACTCAGTACTGAAACACTGGAAAAAAACTTTTTTCTGCTATTTTGCCTCTACGCAAAAATTGTCAGTGAAGGGTTAAACATCATATGCCCCGAAAACAATTCGTCATGGACAAACATGAAGGAAAAAAACTCAGTAAGGATATGGTAAGTTTTCATTTATGAAGAGCACTTGCCACAGAATTTTCAAAACTGAAACACCATTTATTTGCTCTTATATTGTTTGCAAATCTGTGTTATTTCGTGAGTATTCTGACAGTTTATTTGGTGTTGTATTCTTTTCCTCTGCAAAATACACGTGCTTAAAAAATTCGAATTTTAATATTTGAGTATCACTTTTTTTTTTTAAATATCAAGAAGCATGCAGAAACTCCACTGGAGTTATCTAAGTAGGCTTAAGCATACCCCCAAATTTCAGTTTGCCCACCTCCGAATTTAAGTTGCCCACCCCCAAATTTCAATTGTCCTACCCCCAAATTTATGTTGGTCGACCCCCAAATTGGCCCACCCCTACTCTTAGCTTCTCTCTGATCATGTTCGTTTCTTTGTTTAGTTTCAATTGTTCCGCATCGATTATATAGCTGCCAATCTTGTACATTTACACCAATATAATGAATTAATGTCTTAACTTTGCAGATTAGGCATTTTTGTGCAGATACAAGGCATTACTCTTTTTGCATGATGGACAAATTTTTCTGTATTATTCACCAAAGAATGCTTACGCTTTAAGAAAATGCGCACTACTGCTCTAGGAAGAAAAATTGCGTAAACATTGTGCGCAACGAAGGAGTGCGCAACATCCGCGGTAAGGTTGTGTAGTGTTAAAGCTTGGGAATAGATACCTCGGATACACTGTGGTATTTATAAAACTCCTACTTAGCTCACAAAAGCGCGGGGACACCCCATCGAAGTTTGCGCAACCGATCCGGTGCATTCACATCTTTCTTCAATCTACAGCATGTTGGCCGGACGGCAGCGTAAAAAGCTTTTTTTCTTCACTGAAGCCATTATGGCAACCGTAGGCGCGGCAGCTCATGACGAAGAGTAAAAACTGTGCCAATGAAGTGCACTATTGATAACGGCGCGCTCATGACGGAAGCAACCGGCACATATAAACCCCATATAATGTAGACTATGGTGCGTATTTATCCATTTGCATCGAAAATGGTGCCGGAGAAAGTTATCAGAATGCGCACTTTCCTCTCGGATAAAAAAAAAACAACAAAATGGAAAAGCGTGCTCTATCACGTGACGGCGGTAGTCTAATCGGAAAGGAGACAGGCGGCGGAGGGCGCAGATAAGGGAGATAGGTGTAGAGATTGTGTGGCGGCAGAAATTTTCAGAGGATGACACCACTTTTAAAGGTTGAGGCACCTTAAGTGGCACTAATGGAGCCACCGTGTTTCTCATCTCACTCTCGCACACTTTCACCCACAGCTTAAGCACAAAGTGTGCTGGATGCGATAAGATCTTATCGCACTTGGACTTTATACAGAACACGATGCGGCCCCACTTCGGTGGTCGCTCTTGTCGAGCCGTTGAGACGTGCATTTGCAAGCAGCCATTTAACCACCTGCATCTGCGGAAGTTTCCGTTTATTGTCTGGGGATTCCTTTCCGGTGGAAGTGAAATTTCGTTATTTTGAAATCGCATGCAAACAGACTTCATTATATTGAGGTTCCGAATACATGGTGTTTTATGGACAAGAGGAAATGAAAAGTTATATCGTTATATCGAGACTTTTGTTATATTCAAGTTCGTTATACCGAGGTTTTACTTTACCGCTTTTGTGCTACACTGCCTGATATTTTTAGCTGCTATTGTCTTTTGTTCTTGAGTCACATGTTCTACTTGTGTTCCTCTGATCGTTTTTGTACTGCTTTGTATATTTGTCTATTTACTTGCAACTGTATTTTTTTTCTCTTGTTCTTTGCCTTTTGCTAGTGCTTGCTCCCCTCTGTAATGCTGTAAAGCCGTGAGGCCGAAAAAGAATAAATGAAATGAAATATTCGTCATGGAAATTGTGAAAGTTTCCTGACTTGCTTTATTGCATTTCTAACGTCTGTCTTTTCTGCACATAGTCTTCTACTATTATTTTGTTTAGATCTACTACGTCCACCTTTATTTATTCCTTAGTACTTGCCTGCATTTTTGTTATTCAGTGCAGTCAAAAGAATTGAGTTACCTTAAGTACAGTAGTACTGAGTCATGCACACTTCTTGTCATCTCTTCTTGCTTTTCTTGTTTTTCTGCGTTTATCTTACAAAACTCCATTGTATGTATATATATATATATATATATATATGTATATATATATATATGTTATTTCTCCAAATAATATAGTTGGAAGTTAGCACATGTCTGTTTCCATGTCCTCTGTGTCTTCAGCTTCAACTCTACTCGTCAATTACTAACTAGCCTTGCTCCCAAGCCTTCAATGCCCTTTGGATATGGTCATAGAATATTGCTCAGTTCAACTTTGAGGAAATGTGATTTGTAACGGCATTGCTTAAAAGTATTGTTACGCGAAGGACGAGTCAGTAAGACGAGCAACTATTTACTGGTTATATTTACAACAGCGGTTGCAGAGCTGACCAGTTAGATTCACAGCGCGAGCCCAGTTTGTTCTTCCTCCTCTTTCCTCAAGTGATGGCACCCACGCGCCTCGCTCAAACAAGCAAATACCACACGCGTGTAGCATGATCCCCCGGCGGCAGAGGCGACGTCCTGAAGCGTGTAAACGTAATTTTTTTTAATTATGAGGTTTTACGTGCCAAAACCACTTTCTGATTATGAGGCACGCCGTAGTGGAGGACTCCGGAAATTTCGACCACCTGGGGTTCTTTAACGTGCACCTAAATCTAAGGACACGGGTGTTTTCGCATTTTGCCCCCATCGAAATGCGGCCGCTGTGGCCGGGATTCGATCCCGCGACCTCGTGCTGAGCAGCCCAACACCATAGCCACCGAGCAACTACGGCGGGTCGCGTCTAAGCGTCATCACTGGGAGCGTGATACTGCTTCAGTCGTGTAACGTGCACGATATCACTGGAGTGGGAAGCAGATGGAGCGTCAGGTGCGATCTCGTAGGTGACGGGAGTCACGGCAAGAAGCACTCGGTATGGGCCTGTGTAACGAGACAGCAGTTTTTCTGACAGGCTGACTTGACGCGATGAAGACCATAGAAGCACCGAAGAACCAGGCGGGAAGTGCACGTCTTGGTGTCTCTGGTCATACAAACGCCGTTGACTGTCTTGGGATTTCAGAAGGTGGTCACGCGCAATTTCTCTTGCATGGGCACAGCGGGCGATAGCGTCAAGTGCATATTCACTGGTTGGTGCCGCGTGAACAGGGAGGCTCGGGTCGAGGGGCAGCGCTGGTTCTCGGCCGAACAGAAGAAAAATGGGGAATAATCGGCTGTGTCGTGGCGCGAGGAATTAAAAGCAAATGTCACAGACGGTAGAGCGAGGTCCCAGTCAGTGTGGTCTGAAGAGACCTATTTCGCGAGCATGTCTGTGAGAGTGTGATTGAGACGCTCCGTGAGGCCGTTTGTTTGCGGATAGTACGACATGGATAGCTTGTGCCTCGTGGCATGGGACTGCAGGATGTCCGCGATAAGTTTTGATAGGAATGTCCGGCCATGGTCAGTGAGAAGTTGTGGCGGAGCTTCATGTAATAAAGTCATGTCGCGTAGAAGAAAATCGGCGACATCTGTGGCGAGCTTGTGGGAAGTTGGGGTGATGGCGTTGCGCGTGGCGTAATCCGTGGCCACAGCGATGCACCTGTTCCCAGAGGTAGAAAGAGGAAAAGGGCCAAGTAAGTCCAAACCAACCCGAAAGAATGGTTCCGCGGGAATGTTGAGTGGTTGAAGGTACCCAACAGGGAGCGTCGATACTGTCTTGCGTCCCTGGCGTTTCTCACATGCAGCTACGTATCTTCGAACGGAGGGAGCAAGCCCTGGCCAAAAGAAGCGTCGGCGGGTCCGGTCGTATGCACGTGATACACCCAGATAACCGGGAGTGGGGAGGTGTTGAAGTTAGTGGAGAACAGCCGAGCGAATGTGTTTAGGGATCACAAGAAGTAATGCAGGGCCGTCGGGGTGAACGTTGTGGCGGTACAGTGTGCCATCTTGAAGTGTGAATAAGCGAAGGGAACTGTCGGCGAGTGACGATTCCAGGTGGCCAATGATGACACGTAAGGACTGGTCACGGCGCTGCTGCTCGTTGGCGACATGGAGCAGTGGAAAAACAGAATACAAGCATCGGTGTCAGTATCAGACTTGGAGGTCGCGTCTTCGACTGGGTAGCGAGAGAGGCAATCTGCATCCTGGTGTTGGCGTCCCGACCTGTAAGTCACTGTGTAGGGATATTCTTGAAGTTGGAGGGCCCAACGACCGAACCGGTCAGTAGGATCCTTGAGTGACGAAAGCCAACAGAGCGCATGGTGGTCTGTGATTACTGAGAAGGGCTTGCCATATAAATATGGGCGGAACTTTGGAACAGCCCAGACGAGAGGAAGACATTCGCGCTCGGTAATCGAATAGTTGCGCTCTGCAGTTGTCATGAGCCGGCTAGCGTAGGCTATAACGTGGTCGTGTTCGTGTTGGCGTTGCGATAAGATGGCACCGATCCCATAACCACTGGCATCGGTTCGGACCTCTGTAGGTGCGCACGGGTCAAAGTGGGCCAAGACCGGTGGATTGGTGAGAATCGTGGTAAGGCGTGAAAATGCGGCAGCCTGAGGGGAACCCCACGTAGAAGGCACGTCTTTCTTCAAAATTTCAGTGAGTGGTCGATGGATTGCTGCGAAATCTTTCACGAACCGTCGGAAATAGGAACAGAGCCCCACAAAACTCTGGACGTCTTTGACAGACTGAGGTACAGGAAAAGCTGTTACTGCTCGAACTTTCTCCGGGTTGGGTTGTACTCCGGAAGCATCGATGAGATGGCCTAGCACTGTAATCTGTCGGCGCCCGAAGTGGCACTTCAATGAGTGCCACTTGATGAGACGTCAAGGATAGCTGCGACGTGCTCAAGGTGCGTCTCAAATGTAGGAGAAAACACAAGGACATCGTCGAGATAAAGGCAAGTTGACCATTTGAAATCTTGAAGCGGAGAGTTGGTCATCCGTTCGAACGTGGCGGGGGCATTGCATAAACCCTACGGCATAACCTTGAATTGGTAGAGACCATCTGGAGTGACGAAAGCGGTGTTTTCTTGGTCTTGCTCATCGACGGAAATCTGCCAATAACCAGATCGAAGGTCGATGGACGAAAAGTATTTGGCACCGTGAAGACAATCAAGAGCGTCGTCGATTCGTGGTCAAGGGTAAACGTCCTTTTTAGTAATTTGGTTTTTGTGCCGGTAATCAACGCAGAACTGCCACGTGCCATCTTTCTTTTTGACGAGCATGACCGGCGACGCCCAAGGACTCGACGAGGGCTCAAGAATGCCTCTGGCGAGTATCTTGTTTACTTCCTGCTTAATGACTTGCCGCTCTGCGGTGGACACGTGATACGCTCGGCGGTGAATGGGAACTGCATCGCCAGTATTTATCCGATGCTTAACAAGGGACGTCTGACCAAGTGGTTGATTGTCAGTGTCAAATATGTCGCAGTAGGAAAGCAAAAAGTGATATAGGGCGGCTACTTGGTCCGGTGCGAGGTCCGGAGCGACCATGGGACGTAATGGGCTGTCGACGTTCAAGGCATCCTGCGGGTAATGAGGAGGATCTGCAGACGCGTCGGCTGCAAAAGCAGTGACGTGGTCGTCTGTCACTGACCGGAGCGTGGTCACCGTTATGCCTTCAGGTAACACTTGTTTTGTCAAACCAAAATTTATAACGGGGAGAGACATCGGACTAGCGTGAACGGTTTCGACAGAGTGTGGCACAAAGATGTCGCGCGCCAGGATGACATCACGAATGGGTGCGACGACATAGTCGCCATCAGAGATGGTTGCCGTTGAGGACAATTCGACGAAGGTTAGGGCTTTCTGAGTTAAGCGAACAAACGCTGTAGTGCAGAAGGTGTTCGGTTGTTCGGGGCAAACGTCTGAACAAAGAGGAAGCTCGATGCACAGCGTACCGGTGGAAAAGCCCATGAGGGCAGAATGCGTCGTCAGAAAGTCGAGCCTGAAGATTAGGTCATCAGGGCAACTTGTCAGCACGGTGAACATGACTGCAACTTGACGACCAGCAATTCCTATGCGAGGAGTGCACATACCATTGACAGCAACAGTGGCGCCGTTGGCGAGGCGTAAGGCTCGAGTAACGGCAGGCGTAAGAACCTTTTTGAGGCGACGAGATAAGTTGGTGCTCATTATGGACACTTGGGCTCCAGTATCAATTAATGCCGTCAACGGTAAACCATCTACGTCTTCTTCAGTTAGGTTCGTGTTGGTGAGGAGCGTCAATGGAGGATTTGTACAGGACGAACATGTACAGCACTACCTCCAAGAGCTGTATGGCCTAGTTTTCCGTCCATCTGCTTGGCGAGCAAAAGCGGCGAGTCTTGGGTGACGGGGAGCGACGGCTTTGAGGCGACGGCGATCGCACGGAGGAGCGGCTATCAAGGGCATCAGAAGTAGGGAACACGTGGCGAGGTGAATAACGGCGAGCGTCGCCGTGTGGGCGAGCAGCAGGGCATGAGCTCCAGTATGGCGGTATCCTGGTGGTTCGGCAGTGGCGGAATACATGACCAACGCGGTGGCAGTGGAAGCAGATCGGTTCGTCGTCTGGGGTTCGCCGTTCGGCAGGATTGCAAAATACTGGTCATTACAGGTTGTGGACGTATGAATGGGTGCTGAATCAGGTCGGGAGACGGAGGAGGCGGTAGGGATGCCAAGGTTTGCAAGTTCTTGCTGCACAACTGCTTGGATAACGGAAATAGTGGGGGCCGCTTGGTCAAAGGTACCTTCAGGGGGTCGTGGATGACGGGGGGCTGGACTCGCCGCTTCAATCTCACGGCGAACGATACAGGTGACATTCTCTTGAAATGGTCGTGTGGTGGTAAGAGCGGAGCAAGAGGACGTGGCAGGGGTGTTTGGGAGCCGGGAAAAGTGTGGGACGACGCGGCGGCTTTTGGCTACCTCGAAGCGGCGGCATTCTTTGACGATGGCGTCGATGGTAGAAACGTTGTTATAGACCAGCAAATTGAAGGCGTCGTCAGCGATGCCTTTTAGGATATGGTCCACCTTGTCAACCTCGGTCATGTGCTCGTCGACTTTCCGGCAAAGTGCGAGCACTTCCTGTATGCAGGAGGCATACAATTCGATCGACGATCGCACACGGGTGGCAAGCGCTTTTCGCGCAGCCTGTTGGTGCCCTGACGAGTTGCCAAATAGGTCGCTAAGCCGCTCTTTGAAAATGTCCTATCTGGAGAGCTCGTCCTCATGGGTGCGAAACCAGACACGCGGTGCCCCATCCAGATGAAAGATCACATTGGCAAGAATGATTGTAGGGCCGCAGTGGTGGCTTTGGCTAACACGCTCATACATGTTAAGCCAGTCGTCGACGTCAACGTCCTCTTGGGTGAAGAAAGTCCCAGGACCACGGAGACCAGGAACCGTTTTCCTAGGACTAGGAAAATGGAGCTGTGCAGGCCATGTAATGCGTAGGATAGATAACCGGTGGACCATTAGAGTTACAGATTGGGTGCGAAGAGAATGGAAGTGTAGTCGAGGATGTCAGAAAACTAGGTGTGGTGATCGAATTAGGAAATCAGGAAATAGAAAATCAGGACAGGGGTAATTGGAGATCGCAGGGAAAGGCCTTCGTCCTGCAGTGGGCATAAATACGCTGCTGCTGCTGCTCCTGATGATGGTGATGATGATGATGATACTGCTTTAAAAAATAAGTCGCATGAAGCATTGATGGTGGTACCAAAGTGTTAGACAACTACATGACCTAAGCTTCGTAGTTTTATCAGCCATATAAATTGCGCGAAACATTTGCTACTAATTGAAATAAAAAAGTGTGCTTTTGTGCTCAGGCAAACAAGAACAGGTCTGATTTGTAGTCGGGACAAAGAGCAGCAGCAGGGGCAATTCCCCTTTCTGCTAGCTCTCACTTCAACATGCATTAGGCGAACACAGTGCACACAAGGCAGCCTTACATCCCAGGTAGAGTGCACACACCATGCAGCCGGTCTAGAAGAGGAGACGCTCGCTCACCTGCCCTTCTGCACACCCGAGCGTGCCGTATATGGCTTGCCACCTGGCTCGCTGATCGTTTAGTCTCGTTGTGTAGGACAAATGAGTTTCTTGTGCAAACAGGCACAAGTTTCAGTTGTGTTATTTTCTCCGGGCAGCTATTCATATTAATTTGTGCTCATTGCACAGGCCGCCTGTCCTACTGGCTTGCCAAGATTCTGGCTAAGGACGACTGCCACTTTCTTCTGGTTGACAGGGCAGCCTCCCGCCACAAGGTGAGCCAAGCATGTACTGCAGTCATTGCTTTTTCCTGGATGACATTTATATTATAACACATATATTGATTTGCTTGTTGACAGTGACCTTCTTTCACTGGATTCCCGCTGTTATTGTTTTGTTGCTTCGCAGTGAATGTGCTTTGTGTGAGGAAGTTTATTAAATATTGCTTCTGATTCTGTACTGAAGGAGTCTTGTTAATCAAGTTGCAGACACCGTTAGGGTTGCAGATTATCGAATGTTCACCAGCACTCTGGAATGTATGGTGATGCATGCATAAATAACAAACACTTTACCCGCCAGATTACATACCGAAGACTGTAGTTACACTTTATTCTTGGCACACGTTGCCTCAATTAACAGTGGGATTGGTGACTCACAGTGTTAACAGTGTCTTCTGTTTTACTACAATGTAGCAATATGTTCCTGGCTATAAGACAAAAGTTAGGCCGCACATCACTAACATCAGTAACCTGGCACCTTATGACGTCATGGGAGAGTGAAATGTGCATCCTAAATCTGCGGACATTCGAGTCAAGGATAACTTTCATCTTGCGTATATTTTGAATTTTCTCTCCCCGATAACTTGGGTTTGCGTAGATAGGTCAATTCTCATAAATACATTTTCTGTCTGTTTTATGACACCCTGAGAATACATCTAGAACAAAAATTGTACAGAAAACTGTGCTGCAGGTCCCTTTTAAGTTTTCGCCATTTTACCCCCAATACCGAGCTGTAGTTGTCATGGTAAGTTGTACCAATATTGCCAATGACAAGGCACACTCATTCAGCGCAATGTTGCGCTTCTCCCACTGCCAAAGACGAGTTATGAGCCAGTATAGCGTAAAATTATTCCAATATGTTTTATTGCGATAGCAATTATATGGACAGTCCAGGTGAATAGCTGCCCTCACCATGAGGTTCTGTATCAAGTCCAATGGTGATAAAATCTTCACTGCGCACCATATGTTGTATGTGCGAGCGAAAGCACGCGAGGGTAAGCCAGGAATCGCAGCTCAATCCCGTTTACCCCAAGGGGGAAGCACAATGTTTTCCGCCCCGTGCAAGGCTCCCGCGAGAGGGGATGGAGAGGAGGCACGATCTGCTCTAGGATTTGCATTGATGATGCATTTGGAATAAAAACACATTTTAATAGTTTCACGTTATACCGGGCATGGTCGGTACTGAGGGAAAGGTGCCTTCAAGAGCAGCTTTTCCTTTTCGTTGAGCTTTTGTGTTAATTCCAACCAGAAGGCAATCAAGTAATACATTTTCAGAATCATAGTGGCATAAAAGAATTATAACTACATTAGAAAACCACGGAAATTCGGTACGTTCTCCCAGAATAATTTGGGTTGTTAAGGGTTAAGTGCGTGGTCAGGCAGTAGTGTTACATCACAGGGTCGCGATAGCACTGGAGTTGTAAAGTACATCTCGTGAAAGATCAACGGGAAGAAAGGCGTATTGCGTTGACATGCCAGGCCAGTTTTCTAAGTCAGTCATACCGCTTTTATTGCGTAGTTTTAAATCTTGCTGTATTTCTTAAAGGCTTTTCTAAAATGATTGCATATACAGGTGACAAGTTATACTTGTATATTGAAGTATCAGTTGAATTTTAGTTTTGGGAAGATCATTTACTGTATGAGAGGAATATTTAAAATTTCTAATATTCAAATTCATTGCATAGTCTATATGAACATTCCATGCTGTGTGTGAAGAGAGGATTAGTTAATTTGCTTTACTGCTGAATCCATTATTTTTGGTAGGATATGAAGATTACTGGTTTCTTTTGGTGTTAGGAACGAATGTGTTTAATTTCGTGCATTTAAAGTGACATAAGCCACTTTTTGACGCTAGTAATGTATAATATTAAGGTTTGTTTGTAGCATTGTCCTGTCTGATTCATCCTTAATTTCTTTGTATAATACACAATTAACCGCGTAAAGCCTAATTTTAGAGTTCGTTTCCACCTCTGTAATTCGCAAGCAAACGTGGTCCAAAAATGAATACCTGGTGCATGCCTGAAGTAAGATGAATGAATTTATCACCGTTAATGACAATTTTTTTAGGACACCATGTCAATAATTAAGGAGCTAGGAAAGAATGTTGTTAGTGTGCAGACCTAGAAAACACATTGTAATAGTGTGAGCGGTTTATTGGTAAGGGTGAAGAAGCACTTACTAGGATAGACGGTCACTTACAACTGATGTTTATTGGAAAGTTGTTCACGAAAGCAGTGATTCGCGCATGTGCAGTTAAACACATTACAAGGTGTCGTCATACAGGGCCAGCAGGGATAAGGATAAAAACCTTTGACAACAAAGCTATCTGAAGACTAAATTTAACAGTTCAGAAAGCCTGCTTCTCTATTCGTGAGCGCTGTAGAGGGACCTCTAACGCACGTGGCTGAGTGTACGAATATCTGCCAAGCTTCTGTGATCTCGGAACACTCAGCCACATGCGTTAGTGTTTCCTCTATAGCACTAACGGATTAAGAAATAGGCTTTTCGAACGGTTTATATCGTTAGCCCTGTTGGTCCTGTATGACTAAATCTTGGGGTGTGTTTAACTGCACATGCACAAATCAGTGCATTTGTGAACAACTTTCCAATAAACATCGTTGTGTAACTGAGCGTCTGTCCTTTAAACTCTTTTTTTATCCGTACCGTTACACTGCTTATACTTTTATGATATTGACACGTGTACTTGTCTTTATCGGGTGACACGTTTCACCGCCTAACAAATGTTATCGCACAGCGCAGGGTGCGCCTACATGTATCGGAAGTTTCTGGAATGTTATCCGCTGTCTGTGACCGAACCTTGTGTAAACTGATTGCATGTGTGCGCGACGCGAATAATGTAGAACTTTGTGGAAGACATGCGGGTCCCAGCGATTAGTCTGGAACATTCGACGATTGATGTAAAAAGCCAACGCACTTGACCCGTTCATCAGATTTTCGACGATCGCCGACTCTGTTCGCCGCTCTCGTTGTGCTTTAAGTGTAGCCTGTTTTGTGGGCACAGGTTCGCCCAATAAAAGCTAGTCTTGCCTTTCATCATCATCATCATCATGATCATCATCATCATCATCATCATCATCATCAGCCTGGTTATGGCCACTGCAGGGCAAAGGCCCTGCAGTGGGCAACTCCTCCAACTCTCCTCCAACTTCTCCAACTACCCCGGTCATGTACTAATTGTGGCCATGTTGTCCCTGCAAACTTCTTAATCTCATCGGCCCACCTAACTTTCTGCCGCCCTCTGCTACGCTTTCCTTCTCTTGGAATCCATTCCGTAACTCTTAATGACCATCGGTTATCTTCCCTCCTTATTGCGTGTCCTGCCCATGCCCATTTCTTTTTCTTGATTTCAACTAAGACATCATTAACTCGTGTTTGTTCCCTCACCCAATCTGCTCTTTTCTTGTCCCTTAACGTTATACCAATCATTCTTCTTTCCATAGCTCGTTGCGTCGTCCTCAATTTAAGTAGAACCCTTTTCGTAAGCCTCTAGGTTTCTGCCCCGTACGTGAGTACTGGTAAAACACAGATGTTATAAACTTTTCTCTTGAGGGATAATGGCAACCTGCTGTTCATGATCTGAGAATGCCTGCCAAAGCCAAACGCACCCCAGCCCATTCTTATTCTTCTGATTATTTCAGTCTCATGATCCGGATCCGCATTCACTACCTCTCCTAAGTAAGACAGGTAGTGAATTACCACTTCCATTACCTCACTACCTATTGTAAACTGCTGTTCCCTTCTGAGACTGTTAAACATTACTTTAGTTTTCTGCAGATTAATTTTTAGGCCCACCCTTCGGCTTTGCCTCTCCAGGTCAGTGAGCATGCCTTGCAGTTGGTCCCCTGAGTTACTAAGCAAGGCAATATCATCAGCGAATCGAAAGTTACTATAGTATTCTCCATTAACTTTTATCCCCAATTCTTCCCACTCCAGGTCTCTGAATACCTCCTGTAAACACCCTGTGAATAGCATTGGAGAGATCGTACCTCCCTGCTTGACGCCTTTCTTTATTGGGATTTTGTTGCTTACTTTATGGAGGACTACGGTGGCTGTGGAGCCGCTATAGATATCTTTCAGTATTTTTACATACGGCTCGTCTACACCCTGATTACGCAATGCCTCCATGACTGCTGAGGTTTCGACTGAATCAAACGCTTTCTCGTAATCAATGAAAGCTACATATAAAGGTTGGTTATATTCCGCACATTTTTCTGTCACCTGATTGATAGTGTGAACATGGTCTATTGTTGAGTAGCCTTTACGGAATCCTGCCTGGTCCTTTGGTTGACGGAAGTCTAAGGTGTTCCTGATTCTATTTGCAATTACCTTAGTAAATATTTGTAGGCAACGGACAGTAAACTGATCGGTCTATAATTTTTCAAGTCTTTGGCGTCCCCTTTCTTATGGATTAGGATTATGTTAGCGTTTTTCCAAGATTCCGGTACGCTCGAAGTCATGAGGCATTGCGTATACAGGGTGGCCAGTTTCTCTAGAACAATCTGCCCACCATCCTTCAACAAATCTGCTGTTACCTGATCCTCCCCAGCTGCCTTCCCCCTTTGCATAGCTCCCAAGGCTTTCTTTACTTCTTCCGGTGTTATCTGTGGGATTTCGAATTCCTCTAGATTATTCTCTCTTCCATTATCGTCGTGGGTGCCACTGGTACTGTATAAATCTCTATAGAACTCCTCCGCCACTTGAACTATCTGATGCATATTAGTAATGATATTGCCGGCTTTGCCTCTTAACGCATACATCTGATTCTTGCCAATTCCTAGTTTCTTCTTCACTGCTTTTAGGCTTCCTCCGTTCCTGAGAGCATGTTCAATTCTATCCATATTATACTTCCTTATGTCAGCTGTCTTACGCTTATTGATTAACTTCGAAAGTTCTGCCAGTTCTATTCTAGCTGTAGGGTTAGAGGCTTTCATACATTGGCGTTTCTTGATCAGATCTTTCGTCTCCTGCGATAGCTTACTGGTATGCTGTCTAACGGAGTTACCACCGACTTCTATTGCACACTCCTTAATGATGCCCACAAGGTTGCCGTTCATTGCTTCAGCACTACGGTCCTCTTCCTGAGTTAAAGCCGAATACCTGTTCTGTAGCTTGATCTGGAATTCCTCTATTTTCCCTCTTACCGCTAACTCATTGATCGACGACTTATGTACCAGTTGCTTCCGTTCCCTCCTCATGTCTAGGCTAATTCAAGGCTAATTCGAGATGCCGCAAACCGCCGCCGCCTCCACCTCGCCCACTTGTCGACCAGCGAAACACTCCCAAGGAAGACAGACATTTGGCGCTCTCCTGACCACCGCCCGCTCTGCTACCACTGCGGAGAAGCGGGTTACGTCTACCGACGATGCCCATACCGGGAGATGGGACTGCGAGGTTTCGCCGTCAACGCTCCGCGCCTGCAGCAAGGTGAACGCCCTCGCGATATCGCCGACTGCCTCGCCGTCACGTTTGCCATCACCAGGTTGCTACCTGTTGTCGCAGCGCCGACCATACACTGGCCCAGCCCGGGGCCGGTCAGCGAGCCCATATCTGGAAAACTAAAAGCAGCAACCGATGGAGGTGCGGTTGCTGTTCGTCGAACTGACGAAGATCCTCCGCCGCTGACGAAGACACCGAAGAAACTACCTCGACGACATAACGACACGCCGCCGTCCCGACGAAGTCTGGAAGCAAGGAATACGACGACGAAAAACGACCGGACGACACGACGTTCCAGCTTCAGTTCAACACGACGCCAGAGAAAGAACCACCGACCTCGACGTGCTTCTCGACGGCCACGCAGTTACCGCCTTAGTGGACACAGGGGCTGATTACTCCGCAATGAGTGGACACATCGCCGCCCAGTTAAACTGCATGGGAAAGCCCTCAAATTCGACCCGCTGGAGGACACCTCATTACACCGACTAGAACCTGCACGGCAAGAATAACCGTTCATGACCGGACTTACTCTGCCACCTTCGTTATCCTCCAACAGTGTTCACGAGACGTCATTCTCAGCATGGACTTCCTGAACCAACACGGCACTATCATAGACCTGAACTCAAAATCGATAACGCTGTCGGAAGATCAAGCAATACCACCGGAGAGCTCTTGTAGTCACCACGCCTTGAGTGCTCTCGAAGATCAAGTGAGCATCCCGCCTCGCTCGAGCATTGTTATTTCGGCGAAATACCGCTGACGTAGAAGGCGTCAACGAAGGCGACCAACGTCTACTGCTCGATCGTGAAATTTGCGTCGCTAGAGGAATCGCTCGACTGCACGGAGGAAACACGAAAGTGTTGCTGACAAACTTCAGCCAAGAGTTAAAGCATATCAACAAGGGCACGACGATCGCATACACCGAGGAAATTCTGGAAACCAGCAATGAGTTTGTCCTCTCGGATTCTGCCGCATTTACCCCGACGACCGTAGTTCTCGAACCAGACTTTGACATAAATCCAAGTCTCCCCATGATTAAGCAACAACAGCTGAGAAGCTTACTTCGACGATACAAAGCGTGCTTTTCGACGTCATCAAGGATTCGACAAACGCCAGTCGCAAAGCATCGCATAATAACCGAAGAGTGTGCTCGACCACTCCACCAGAGCCCTTATCGAGTTTCTACGCGAGAATGTGAGGCTATAAGGCACCAAGTCGACGAAATGCTGCGCGACGACATCATCCAGCCATCCAAAAGCCAGTGGGCATCTCCGGTAGTCATGGTGAAGAAAAAGACGGAACCCTACGTTTCTGCGTCGATTGTCGCCGTCTGAACAAGATCACGAAAAAGGACGTATACCCCCTCCCACGAATAGACGACGCATTGGATCGGCTCTGCAATGATAAATACTTCTCGTCGATGCACCTCGAGTCTGGCTATTGGCAAATAGAAGTAGACGAAAGAGATCGCGAAAAGACGGCCTTCATCACCCCAGACGGCCTCTACGAGTTCAAGGTTATGCCATTCGGACTGTGTTCGGCGCCTGCAACATTCTAGCGCGTGATGGACACTGTTTTAGCAGGATTGAAGTGGCAAACCTGTCTCGTTTACTTGGATGACGTCGTCGTCTTCGCCGGAAATTTCGACGATCACCTCAGGCGGCTTGCGACAGTACTAGAGGCCATCAAGTTATCAGGGCTTACTCTGAAGCCGGAAAAATGCTTTCGCTTACGATGAGCTTCTGTTCCTAGGCCACGTAATCAGCAAATATGGTGTCCGTCCAGACCCGCAAAAGGCAGCTGCCATCGCACAGTTCCCGCAACGCATCGACAAAAAGGCAGTGCGTAGATTCCTTCGCATGTGTGCCTACTACAGGCGCTTTTTCAAGGACTTTTCACGCATCGCTGAGCCGTTGACACGTCTCACTAAATGTGATGTTGAGTTCAAGTGGGAAATGCCGCAGGCGGACGCAATTGAAGAACTCAAGCGACGCATGCAGTCGCCGCCGGTACTTGCGCACTTCGACAACTACGGTGATACAGAAATCCATACTGGCGCCAGTAGCCTAGGCCTCACTGCCATTCTAGTCCAGAGGAGAAACGGAGTCGAACAGGTGATAGCTTACGCTAGCCAGTCGGTGTCAAAAGCGGAAGGCAACTATTCTACGACTGAAAACGGATGCCTCGCCAGCGTTTGGGTTACAGCTAAATTTCGCCCTTATCTTTATGGCAGGCTATTCAAAGTCGTCAGCGACCATCACGCGTTGTGTTGGCTAACGAATATAAAGGATCCGTCAGGACGGCTGGCGCGGTGGAGCCTCAGACTACAAGAATACGACATCACTGTAACCTACAAGTCCGGACGAAAACACTCCGATGCCGATTGTCTATCACGCGCCCCCATTGACCTGCCGCCGCAAGATGACGAGAATGGCGGTGCCTTCCTTGGAATGATAAGCGCGGAAGACTTCGCTGATCAGCAACGGGCAGACCCGGAGCTAAAAGGCCTCGTCGAATATTTGGAAGGGCACACCGACGTTGTCCCCAGGGCATTTAAGCGCGGATTATCTTCCTTCACGCTTCAAATCTACTCGTAAAGAAGAACTTTTCACCAGTCCGCACCAACTACCTTGTTTTTCCGTCGGCGCTGCGTCCAGAAGTACTGCGCGCCCTACATGACGATCCGACCGGCGGGCACCTCAGCTTCTCCCGGACGCTATTGAAGATACAAGAAAAGTATTACTGGCCGCGCCTAACCGCCGACGTTGCCCGTTACGTCAAGACATGCCGACACTGTCAGCGACGCAAGACACCACCCACAAGGCCAGCCGGATTACTACAGCCGATCCAGCCTCCTTGCCGACCTTTTCAGTAGATCGGGATGTTGAGACTGTTTCCGATGTCAACGACCGGAAATAAGTGGATCACCTTGGCGACGGACTACCTCACCCGCTTCGCTGAAACTAAAGCTCTGCTGAAAGGCAGCGCAGCCGAAGTGGCAAAATGTTTCGTCGACATGGCACCCCAGAAGTCCTCATCACCGACAGAGGAACGGCCTTGACAGCGGAGCTCGCCCAAGCCATTCTTCAGTACAGTTAAACAAGGCACAGGAGGACAACTGTCTGCCACCCAAAGACGAATGGTCTTTGGGTGCTAGACGAATGCTCCTGAATAAAACCCTCGCCGACATGCTAGCAATGTATGTCGACGTCGAACACAAGACCTGGGATGCCGTCCTGCCGTACGTAACCTTCGCTTACAACACGGCGGTGCAAGAAACAACACAGATTACGCCGTTTAAGCTGGTTTACGATAGGAACCCGACGACGACGCTCGACGCCATGCTGCTGCACGTCACTGAGGAGGAGAATCTCGACGTCGCTACCTATCGCCAGCGCGCCGAAGAAGCCCGACAGCTCGCCCGCCTACGGATCAAGAACCAGCAGTGTACCTGTACCGGCTGCCGACACTACAACCTCCGACGACGCTTCGTCGAGTACCAGCCCGGTGACAGTGTTTGGGTTTGGAACCCAATACGTCGATGAGGACTCAGTGAGAAACAATTGCAACCTTATTTCGGACCCTACAAGATCATCCGACGTGTTGGCGAACTGGACTTTGAGGTCGTGCCAGACGGCATTTCGCAGTCACAGCGGCGCCGGGCACGATCTGGAGAGGTCCATCTAGTGCGTCTGAAGCCCTTATACGCACGCTGACGAACTTCCTTTTTTTGTTGTTTTCTTTGCTACGAGTGCTTTTTCTTTATTACTTTCGTTTGTTTGCAGCATCGGGTAGATGCTTTTTAAGAGGGGGGTATTGACACGTGTACTTGTCTTTATCGGGCGACACGTTTCACGGCCTAACAAATGTTATCGCACAGTGCAGGGCGCGCCTACATGTATCGGAAGTTTCTGGAATGTTATCGATGGTTTCATCTGCTGTCTGTGACCGAACGTTGCGTAAACTGATTGCATGTGTGCGCGATGCGAATAATGTAGAACTTTGTGGAAGACACACGGGTACCAACGATAAGTCTGGAACATTCGACAATTGATGTATAAAAGCCGATGCGCTTGACCCGTTGATCAGATTTTCGACGATTGCCGACTGTGTTCGACGCTCTCGTTGTGCTTTAAGTGTAGCCTGTTTTGTAGGCACCGGTTCGCCCAATAAAAGCTAGTTTTGCCTTTCACAGTATTGCTACTGTGTTCTTTGATGTCACGACCACGTGACAATATTGCCACCTGGTGTTTTGAGCCAGCGAACATTCAGCATTGCGTGCCCAGCAAAACGGCGAAGACGACGACGAAGTCAAAGATCCCGCGCCAGCTGGAGAACCGTCGCTTAGTGCCTGGACCTTTTGGTCTCTGGCTGCTCGTACTATTACTTACTCTTGCGTCGTTAGCGCGTGACAAACTGGTGGAGGTGCGGGGTAATCTAATCTACGCATCACGCCCCTCCGAGCAGCAGGAGCTCCAGCCCCGTACCGGTGGTTACGCCTGTACACCGCGCCCGAAGAAGGATCCGTGGACAAGCCCCTCAGTTTGGACTCCTCCCAGAGAAAATGGCAGCTCCGACCACGCCAACAGGTATGGAAGGCCCGACGCTGATTCATTGTATGCTACTGAATCCGCGAACGCCAAATCCCTTCCACGGCGCCATACATGAGGATGTTGAAGATTGGCTGGTCCACTATGAACATTTTGCCGCGTTCAACAAGTGGGATGACGCAGAGAAACTGAAAAACTTATATTTCTGCCTTAATGATGGTGCACGTGTTTGGTACGAGAACCGTGAAGATGTCCTAAATTCATGGGCAGAATTCAAGCGCCGGATTCTTGACACGTATGCGAGCCCTGATCGCCGGGAGCGAGCTGAGCGTGATCTCCAGTCCCATATACAAATGCGGAACGAAGGTGTCCGAATGTATGTCGAGGAGATGACGCGTCTCTTTCGACGAGCCGACCCCAGCATGTCGGACGAAAAGAAGCTGCGGTACCTGATGCGCGGAATGAAAGAGCAGCTGTTTGGCGGTCTGTGCGCAGTCCTCCCAAGAATCAGACGTGTGGTGGGCACCTGATCGCCGTCCCCTTTGCTTTCACTGTGGCGAAGCTGGGCACGTCTACCAACAGTGCTCCTATCGAGAGCTCGGACTACGCGGATTTTCAGCAAACTCACCGCGACCTAGGTTCGGCCAGCGTCCTCCTGAAATTGAACAATACGTTGCCCAGCAGTGCGGATCCCCATCAACTCGACGCCAGTCATGCTCCCCTTCGCCGCGGCGGTTTTCTCCGACTCGCCGTACGTATTCGAGCGTGGTGCGGGGTCGGTCGCCCAGCCCGCGCCGGGAAAACTAACCACAGCGGCCTCCGGGGGCGAGGCCGCTTAGTCTGGACGGGCTCAAGGACCCCTACTGACGCGTACGCGGACTGACAATACATCGACGACGACAGTACCTGCTGATCACAGAAAAAGAATTTCCTTGGACACTCCTGTACTGCTCGACGGTCGTGAATTGACTGCTTTAGTGAACACTGGAGCAGATTCTATAATCAGCGAAAAACTGGCCACCCTTCTGAAGAAAGTGATGACGCCTTGGAATCAAACGCCAGTTTGTACGGCTGGCGGGCACATCGTCATCCCACTCGGCATGTGCACGACAAGAATACAGATTCGCGGCTCTACGTTGGTTGCCAGCTTGAGCATTCTCCCTCAGTGTTCTCGAGACCTAATCATCGGCATGGACTTTCTCAGGGAGCACGGAGCTATCATCGACATTCTACAACGCCTCGTCACTTTCTCAACAAAGAGCGCCGCAGCGACGGCCAACACCATCCACCCTCGAGCATCTCTTCGTGTCATCGACGACGCTATCACGTTACCACCACGTGCAAGTATCGTGGTTCAGGTGGCATGTGACAGACTCTTACACGGTGAAGCGGTCGCAGAAAGCAATCGCTCTCTCCTGCTTTCTCAAGGTGTTTGCGTAGCAAGAAGCCTTATTGATCTCCATGATGGCCACTGTGAGGTTCTTGCCACGAACTTCAGCTACGAACACCGGCACCTTTTCCCCGGTACTGTCATCGCCTACGCCGACCTGATCGCCGATGTCACTGAGTGTTTTGTTTCCGAGGCAATCGACAATGCTGAAGCACCTATACGCAACGTCGACATTAGTCCAACGCTTCCTGAAGAGAACAAACAACCCCTACGCGAGCTGTTGCTCGAGTTCCACTCTTGCTTTGCACGCTCGTCGAAGATACGTCAAACGTCGATTACGAAACACCGTATCATCACCTATGACGACGTGCCCCCATTACAACAGCCTTATCGTGTTTCCCCGACCGAACGACATGCGATTCAAACGCACTTGAAGGAAATGCTTCAAGACGGCGTAATACAGCCTTCATGCAGTCCCTGGTCATCGCCAGTCGTTCTTGTTCAAAAGGAAGATGGCACGCTTCGGTTTTGTGTTGACTACCGGAAGCTATACAACGTCACAAAGGAAGACGTGTACCCGTTGTCTCGTGCCGACGATTCTCTGGATAGACTGAGGCGCGTGAAGTATTTCTCCTCTATCGATCTGAAAAGTGGCTACTGGAAAATTGAAGCAGATGAGCGGGACTGCGAGAAAACTGCGTTTGTGACTACGGACGACCTTTACGAATTTGGAGTACTCCCTTTCGGCCTCTGTTCCGCGCCAGCCACATTCTAGCGAATGACGGATACAGTTCTCGCTGACCTCAAATGGAAAAGCTGCCTCGTCTATCTCGATGATGTCGTTATCTTTTCGGAGACTTTTGACGAGCACCTTCGACGCCTTCGGAATGTACTCGAAGCCATTCGATCGGCTGACCTTACACTCAAGCCACCAATGCCATTTCGGTTACGAGGAACTCAAGTTGCTTGGTCACGTCGTGAGCGCGCAGGTGTTCGGCCCGATCCCAAAAAGACTGCTGCCGTAGCTGCTTTTCCCACTCCAACCGACAAGAAAAGGGTCCGACGGTTTTCGGGCTTGTGTGCCTATTATCGACGCTTGATTGAAAATTTTTCGAAGATCGCAGAGCCGCTATTTCGCCTTACACGTGACGACGTGCCATTCCTCTGGACTGATGAACACCAGACTGCCTTTGCGGAGCTACAACGTCGATTGTCTTCTCCTCCCGTGCTCGGTCATTTTGATGAGGATGCTGACACAGAAGTATGCACTGACGCCAGCAATATCGGTCTCGAAGCTACCCTGGTGCAACGGCAAGACGGAACTGAACGAGTTATCGCCTACGCGATCCGCACTCTGTCACGGGCAGAGTCCAATTATTCCACCACAGAGAAGGAGTGCATCGCGGTTATTTGGGCTACGACAAAGTTTAGGCCGTATCTCTACGGGCGACCGTTTAAAGTTGTGACCGATCATCACGCTTTGTGCTGGTTGACCAACCTCCGAGACCCTTCTGGACGATTGGCACGTTGGAGTCTGCGAATCCAGGAGTTTAACATCACCATCGTATACAAGTCAGGTAGGAAACATGAAGATTCTGACACGCTATCAAGAACACCTGTTGAATCTCAGAATCCTGACGAGGAAGACGACAGCGCCTTCCTGGGAGCCCTCAGCAGACCGGACCTGCTCGCTAAACAACGATCGGACGCTGAGTTAAGGCCCATCATTGATCACTTAGAAGGCGGCATCGCGTCCATTCCTCGCCCACTTTCGCGACGGTTGTCGTCATTTTGCCTTCGAGAGGGCATCTTATACAAAAGAAACACAGGTGCCGGCGACAAACCACATCTTCTAGTAGTGCCTCAAGCCCTTCACGACGACATCCTATTAGCCTGCCGCGACGAGCCGACACCTGGTCACTTGGGCTACTCAAGGACTCTGGACAGGGTACGGCAACTGTACTACTCGCATAGACTGACTGCTTGCGTCAAACGCTACGTGAAAGGATGCCGTGAATGCCAGCGCCGAAAGTCACCACCCTTCAAGCCTGCAGGCCTTCTACGACCCATTGACCCTCCGCGTACGCCGTTCGATCAAGTTGGAATGGACCTTCTTGGACCATTTCCTTTGTCTTCCTCCGGCAATAAGTGGATCATTGTGGCAACTGATTACTTGACGCCTTACGCTGAGACGAAGGCACTACCACGCGGGACTGCATCTGAAGTTGCCCAGTTTTTTATGCATCACATTGTGCTTCGGCATGGCGCGCCATCATTCATCATCACTGACCGAGGGGCGGCATTTACGGCGAAGCTTCTGGACGACATGTTCAAGTTGAGTTACACGAGTCATCGAAAGACCACTGCATACCACCCTCAGACTAACGGCTTGACAGAAAGACTAAACAAAACATTGGCAGACATGCTCTCTATGTATGTGGATGTGCAGCAAAAAACGTGGGACGAAATCCTGCCGTACGTAACGTTTGCGTACAACACTGCCACACAGGAAACTACACGATTTACGCCGTTTCGCCTCGTTTATGGTCGAGATGTTCAAACTATGCTAGACGCCATGATTCCATATGAAGACATAGATCAGCTCGACCAGTTAGCTCCTGACGTCGAGGAGTACATTCAGCGTGCCTAGGAAGCACGTCAACTGGCCCGTGTCCACATAAGACAGCAGCAGTGTCCACGTGCCATAAGGTACAATCTTCACCATCGACAAGTTACCTATGAGCCTGGTGACGAAGTTTGGGTTTGGACCCCCATTAAACGGTGAGGCCTCAGCGAGAAACTCCTGAGCAAGTACTTCGGACCATACACAGTACTAAGGCGTGTAAGCGACGTGAAATATGAAGTGGTTCCAGACGGAGACCTACCATCGCCCAAGCGCCGTTTACCACGCGCAGAGACTGTACATGTCGTCTGCCTCAAGCCGTATTTTGCACGGTGATGTTAAGTCTTCTGGTGAAACAAACTTTTGTTTTTTGCTGTCGTCACGTCGTCCTCCAAAGAACTGCGAAGTGTTTTTTTTTACTTGTTTCCGACGACAGAACCCATTTTTTTTCCTTGTGTGCATGCCGGTATGTGTGCTAGCGCGTATTCCCCCCCCCCCTTTTTTTTTTATGTTACCTAATGTGCGTACTTTCCGTGTACCTCTTGTGTTTGAGCATCGAGTCGATGCTTCATAGGGAGGGGGAATAATGCCACCTGGTGTTTTGAGCGTGCGAACATTCATTATTGCGTGCCCAGCAAAACGGCGAAGACGACGATGAAGTCAAAGATCCCGCGCCAGCTGGAGAACCGTCGCTTAGTGCCTGGCATTTTTCGTCTCTGGCTGCTCGTGCTGTCACTCACTCTTGCGTTAGCGCGTGACAATATGTTGCACCAACTGGCCCAGCAGAGTACTTACTAGACAAGACAGTATGTGTAAAAGAGGAAGGGACACCTCGTTACTACGACCACCACCATTAACAAACTTTTTAGATAAACCTACTTCTTTGAAATCACCTGCAATCTGCTTATACTTTCAATGTAAAAAATATTTCACTACAACAAACTCTAGAATTCAAAAGTTTTCAGAATAGTGATCGTTATTCAGTTTCCGTGTAATATTCCAACAGTTGTGTAAAACAAAAGTAATGTTCCGAAATCTGGAGATTCTTGGATTTCCGTGTATCCTTCAATGCAGCTGGAACAGTAGGCTAGCAGGCAATAAGGCACGGAAAGCAGACACCGTGGCACATTTGTTTGGAAAGGTATTGCAGTAGAACACGTCGTGGGGGGCTAGTTGGTTCATAACTTTCAAAAGATGAAGCGCCAACAGAGACAGCGCATAAAGAAATTACAAAGACAGGACAAGCCACTTCCTTTTTTATAAGAAACGCCTTGTCCTGTCTTTGTTTTTTTCTTTAGTGTGCTGTCTCTGTTGGCGCTTTATCTTTCGGAACGGTTTGTAAAACCCGAAAACCTGAGACAAAGGAGAAGAACGTAGGTGGCGACTTCCTTTCTATTGCGGAGGCGACAACGTATAAGGCTTTGCGAGTGCATGCTCCCCTCAGACAAGTGTCGCCTAGCAATGCAGGTGCCTCTCTTCCTTCTTTCGCGCTTCTTGCTGTGACCATACCAGCCGCACGCTAAACAAATGTTACTTTACCTCTGTGCTCTCGGCAATGCCACGCGGTTCACTTTCTGGACAGTGTCATGTACACATGCTTGTGCTTTGGAATAGTTCAGGTCTCCGCCTTCAGCGAGACTGGTGTGGTTTCCAAGCAAGGAATGTGAAAAACAAGCAAACAGTAAGAAACATTGCCCTTAAAGGTGACATGGAGCGTCCTATTTGTCCATGGTTTTCTCGACGTCAGCCTCTCTTGCATGCGCCACTGTTAGTTTAGCTTCTGTGGAGCGTGATTGCACAAGCTAAGGAAAAGTAGCGATAGTGCGGGCCGAGAGCAAACAGCAACATTTTTGTGGATAGATCATACGGCGACAACTGTTGGGTTGATGGGCGGAAGGGCTAATTTTGGGCTTTCACTTTAACGGCATTTCAGAATAACGAAGAATTTGCCAGGTTCTGAAGTTTATTATATAGAGATTTTAGTGTTCTCGCAAAACAAATTACCAGCCCTGCTACTGAGTATCATGAGTTTCGTTGTCTGAAACCGAGTTAATATTTATCTATATTTTTTCTGACAATGTGGTTACTTTTAACAATCCGCCTTTTCATGGCACGACGCCGCATGTGCCCTGTTCTAGCAGATTAGTTGCAAAACGTTTTGGAAGGGTCGCGCGCCTGGCCGCGCGTCGGTAAGTCCCCCGCAAAGAGAAAGTGCTCGGATGCACGCTGCTCCAAGCACTTGTGCCGTGTACTGCGTTTCATCTCTGCTGGTAGCTCGACGTCGGTGTAGTGACGAAAACATGCGTAGTGTAAGACTGCAACTCCACTTTAAAATAGGGAGTGGGCAGGGATTCGTCCGAGTTGTCCGCCGGACAGCACCGTGAGCCAGGTAGCTTTCGCTTTTCATTGATGGCGAGCAAATTTAACGAAAAACCCGTGCGTTACACTTGGACGACACTTAAATACATCACGCTGCGGGCGAAGTCTTCTTTTAGCGTCGGTCTTCACTTGCTGGTGGTGGCAGCGCGTGCCTGACTTCATGTACTCGTAAGGTGAGGTAACACTGGGTCGATACGAGACCGACAAGACGCTCACGCCAATGATTTATCGACTATTGTGCGTCACCGAAACCATTTTATCATACCAGGCCGACAACTACGCAACCGACGAGCGCGTGTTGTACTGTGACGGGCTTTCTTGTCGACGGCACCGCCAAGATCAGCGTGCCGACCACCGTTCGACCGAACCCTCCGCGATCGGCCTTCGAACCGACAACACGATAGCGACAGTGTATTCACTTGTATATATAATTAATCATGCTCAAAATAAGCCAAACACGTCTACCAAGTTGAAAATCATGAGCCTCAATCCTCTCAAGCCATGCGCATGAGGCTTGAGCCAAAATTGATCCTGTTCAGAGAAGATTAAGCCTGGCGCTGTCGAGTTCGTGTACCCGCTACCAGCGCACCTGAACTGAAATGTAAGCAGTTAGGTCGAACGAAACTGCTTTTTAGCTCAGTTCTGGTCTTAGCGATTTGAAATCAGCTACACTGTGCATGGCACGTACACAATAAGCCGCAAGCGGTAACACAGCGCTGTGCCAACATCTATACGTCACCGTACGCTGTCGGTCGCATTCGCTGCGTATGTGGGTGGGTCGGTACGTGTTGCTTTGCCGACACATTTTCCAATTTCAGAGATGCATTGTTTGTCTTTGCGTCAAGCGGCAAACAAGAGGCAGTGCATTCGTTATACAGCAGCATAAACAACCGCCTCGCTCAGTTATATCGACGCCGTGTGAGTGATGGCATCCGCACGGTTTCGCGAGTGGACAACACGGCCGATAAATGGGCACTTATGTGAGCACATTTTTCTGTAATGATGCTTTATGGCACGCGCAAACTGTAACTATAATGGAGTTTAAGAAAAAGCGAGAACGGGTTAATTAACAGCCTGTAATATATGTACTGGATCATAGTTGCCGTTGTTTAAGTGGTTCGGCCGCTCATATTGACTCGTCTCAGGGTGTAACAACACGGCACATATGCACAGATATGCATGTTTTGCTATGTTTTGACACTATTTCATATCAGCGATGCACCTTTTCCACAACATTTGACGATAACAACGATCCCCGGCTGTAGATGTCGATGTAAACAAGTGGACCGCTTTGATAAATTCGACACAGAAGGCTGCGGTCGCAGACTTGTTTAATATGCGAAGTGTCTAAATAATGTGTATGAAGAATACAAAAAGCGAGCTCCAAGTACTGAAATCAGCGACAATTTCCAAGGCAGCCGTGTCGGCAAACGGAACTAACTCAGCGTGCCTTTATTGACCGCAATGTATGCACAACAGTGCACTCAGGTCTGCTCACTGAGTAGGCGGTAAGTGCTACATGCTTTCCGTGAACGCATTCTACCCCGAAGTAGCCGTTAATAACACTTCGCGATCCACGAAATGCATAACCGACGCGCGCTTAACGTGGACGCAGGTGCACAATTGAACCGGCAAAAGCCTCAGGACTCTTCCAAAACGTTTTCAGCAGCGTGCAGCAGAGGGCGGCGCAGTGAAATGAAAAAAGGCAGATTGCGTATCTGCTTGGAACCCCCCCCTCATTGACACTATCCATATCTCCTGGGAGAACAGTCATGCTGCAGTATTCATTGCTGGCTGCTCATGTATTGCAGTTCGAGAACAAAGTGAAGAGTGACCTAGGTGATGTCCCAGAAATCCAACGGCTGCAAATCGACATACGGCATTTATGCCTTGGTAAGTGCATTGTTGCCTTAGTTAATCCACAGGGCATGCATGCATACATGTCAGGTGTGCATGCACTGTTCTGTGTGATACAGTGCATACGGTGTCACACTGACTGAAGGAGGTAGCTGCAAGTATGGCGTCCGGCTGCTCTTTTCGGCGTCATGAAAGTTAGAAAATGTGTGCAAGAAAATGGGGACTACAGTGTGAAAAAGCTGACAGGCACTATAATATGCGCCGCAAGATTTGTTGTAAGGGCGAACAACGTGGTGCATAAGAATTCCTTGGCATGCAGTGCTGATCACAGGGGCCATAGCGCTATGTGCATAAACGAGAAACTGCATGAACACCGATAAAACTGTAGTCTAATGCGAGTTCGGCGTGCACTGCACTCTGTGCAGGTGTGAACCGAATTTTAACAGCACAGCGATACTACACAAGTCGAGTAACCAAAGGCAAAGAGAAACTGTTCAAGCTTACAAGAATAAGGTGGCCCCCTCATGTTACGTGTGTCAATACACTGTTCATAACTGTCAGCAAAAGGAGATTAAGATAATAAGTGACAATTGGCAGTGTCGATAGGCCCTGGAGGTAGCCTACATATATACTCTCCTTTTTCTGAAAATTAAACTGTTGATAGTTTGTGCTTGACGTCTCATGTGCGTTTGCTCGCTTGAGTCTGTACAGTGGTTATTCTTGTGCAAGAACACTAGTATGTTTAACCAACTAGCCCACCGCAGAATTTTTCTTGATGCAAGTTACGAGGCATTTGGAGTTGCCACACCCTAAAGCTGCACTACCCTGACAGTACAGTTGTCAAATTTTGTAAGAACTGAGAACTGGGCATGTTGGTACCAAGGGGGATAAACATGCTATAGTCTCTATCCCAAATAATTGTTCTCTTGTGAGCAATGCAGCAAGTTTTGGTTGTGCAATTAATGTATTGTTATTTGCGGCTATTTCTGATACCTTGTGCCCACCTGCAGAATTATTCATTTGAAATCTATTGTTTGACTGATCAGTGCTGATAGGATTCTTTACTTTCTTCAAGTCATGTAGTGTAGTGTGAAGGCGAAGCTGTTTCCAAAGCTGTAAACTTGAAGCCAAGTAGAGCCCATGGGACAAGACAAACAGAACTGTATTAGCTTCAGCGTTTATACTAGTTCTTTTGCACTTCACCACAAAGGCACTGTTAACGTACGTTAGACTTACTCTTAACAGGCTCATTTTATGTTTCTATGTTTACTGGCTCAATAGTCGACTTTCTTGTTTTTTCTTTTATATTTCTTATTCCAGGAAATGTCCACCTAGTGAAGGCCCATCAAAAAAAACTCGTAGGGCTCTGCAAACACCTGTGTGGGGAAGCTACAGGTAGGTGTCGCTTTAGTGACTGATGCAGTCGAACCTCGATATAGCCTCGATGTATATAGTTCGATATAGCCAGAATTCTATATATAATGTCACGTAAAAAACGCGTCAAGAACCTATGCAAATCAATCAATGAAGCAAGGGATTGTTGTTCGGAGCGTGTGTTCGGGTGCGTCGCGCGCAATTGGCTTAGGCTACGGCGACTTCGTCAACCAGGAGTGCGCGGTCGATTGCACCGCACGCAATTAGCGTAGGCCGTGCTGGCTTCGTCAGCCGTGCAAAGCCGGCGTGGTCTAGGCCAATCGCGCAATGCGCCACCAAACGCGCGCTCCCAACAACGATCCCCGATTGCGCCCCAATCGGGGCGTAGTAAATACTTGAAGCTTCGCACAAAGTATTTATTTATTCAGCTGAAAGTACCGCAGCAGTGTAGGCTGCTATTTATTGGCAGCCGCATGCTTAAACGTGGAGTCCTAAACATAGTCTACACGATCCACAAGCGATAGGCGCACAAGCAAGTGCCGTCTGCCAAGGCGTCTGCGTCTTTGCGGATGCAAGCCGCCAGTTCTCACGAGGCGCGGCAGGCACAGAGCACGGCACCGAGGTGGAGATGGTGGAGTCAGTGCAGCAATTGCAATGCATCGCTGATGTTACCGAACTAGCCAAGCCGCTGCATACGTTCAATGGCGCCCTCAGCGCGATCGATGTGTGCAGCTATAGTACGCAGCAGTCAGGAGCGCCCATCGCGCCACCGCTATCTTCGAGGGTGTTGCGTGCAAGCTTGCTGCCTGTCAACAGAGCGCACGGGTCTGGGGTGGTGGAGTTCGATATACCCATTTTACGTCCGACCCGGATGGAAATAAAGAATTAACAATGCATGCGATTTTCCAGGTGGTGGAGACAGTGATATATGCAATAATTTGATATGTCCGTATTTGACATATTGAGATTTGACTGTATATCCAGTGGCGTAGCCAGAAATTTCGTACGGAGGGGGGGGGGGGGGGGGGCTCACATTGCAGCTCGGTCTCCTTATCCTCCTGAGACGCCACTATGGAGATTTGTCCAATATATTGGACATTCAGAAATGAGACAGTACTCTTGTGACAAGGTTTCATCCTCATAAAACAAGCAAAAGCCTCTGTCAGGCTGTATAGCCTTTTGCTTTTGCTTCGATTTCTGTTGATGTACAGAAAGAAAGAAATCAATAAAGAAAGAATGAAACTGTGCTGTCCAACTTATTGGACACCTGCTTGCGCCATCTATGCAGCATTGATGAAAATACATTGTTCAAATTCCCGCCGAAACAGTTCTGCAATAGCGGCATTGAACGGCGCGGCGTTTTACGGCAACTGCCGGCGAAGAAAGTACTGTTTCGCGTATTTCTACGTGCTTTCAGGGCATATCTTTGGTTTTATATTAAAATTAATACAACAGCGAACGCACAGAGTACAAAATTTAAACTGTCCGCGTGCTTACTTTTTTTTACGCTTCCTTTGATTTCACGTGTCCATTACATTGGATGCTAGGACTCAACCCGGTTGTTTTGACTGCGCTTTTGCGATGGCCTTGCTATGCAGACGAGTATTCTTGGTATTTAGCGGCTTGTGCACGAAATCGCGTCTCCTTTTTTTCTTTAGGGGACCGGCCTTGCGTATCTGATGAATAAGCCGATAACTTTTCTTCTTTTAATCCGTGGCCAGGACCCACAAGACACCGGTCGCAGGTGGTCTCGTAAGGAAAAAAAAAAGATATTGATGTCCCTCGACCAGATAATGTGCGTATGTACAACTTCAACATGGGCGGTGTCGACATGTCAGACCGAATGATAAGTTACTACACTATAAAAGCACGCGTCCACAAGTGGACATATTTGAAGTAGTAGCTTAGCGCAAAAAAACCACAGACACAAGGAAGACAGACAAGTGGACAATCAGAGCCATCTTTCACCTCTTCGATATTGCCCTCAGCAACTCCTGAATGTAGTACACGAGGAACATACGCGCCCTATAGAAACAGTGGAAAGAAATACTCAAATATATGCACCTCCGCCGAGCTGTTGCTGAGACCCTCGTGGCTCAAGGGAGGAAGCAGGATGAGACTGAGAATCAGAACGAAGCCGAGCGCCATCAAAGCAGGCTCTACTGTCTCCTGGAGAAACCCAAGAAAAGAGCACTAGCCACTGTCCAAGGCTGGCAGACACTGCAAACGCTGGCCGTCGCAGACTAGAGGGCTCGACATGAAAACAAAGTTCTTTTGTACCAAATGCCAGCTCTTCTGCATCACAAAGGACAAAAAGGTGTTTTGAAATTGCCCACAGGAAGTGAACACAAGAGCGAAATTTTTGTTGAGCAGAAGGATGCTCTTTTTATGTATTTTATTCACTACTTCGCCTTTCGAGTTAAGAAATTTTGCACACGAGTTTGAGCGCAATAGCTGCACTACGTCATTACTTGCGCGCTGGGTGAAAAAAGACCGGGTAGCATCCCAGTGTCCAATATATTGGACACCGCGCTGAGATGAAACTATCAGGGCTATTGAAAAAATATTTAACACTTTTCACCTTCATAATTAACCCTACTGACTTATTCTGAAAGTGTGGGAAAAATCTGTGCACCCAAATGCATCCCGGGTCTCAGGAGGCCTCCTTATAGAAATTGTCGAGGGATAAAATACATGAATAATGACTGCATTTCCATTACCAAAGATGCTGCAAACGAATTTTTGAACGCTACGCACTGTCAAGACAAGTAAAATAGGTATTTTTTTCATAAAGTAATATACTCGTATGACCCAAAAATTGCGCCCGAAATAACTGATATGAATGCTTCCATGTTTTTGTCTAGTTAATAAGTAAAGAAAATATCACACGAACTTTCTCACTATATCAGTTTGAAACCAGCAAAGCATTGAATGCTGCTGATATGAAGTTGAGGACAAATATTTGAATGAAGCTTCGTCATTCAAAAACCTTGTTTACATTTTTGTACATATGCAACGGCCAGGAAAAAATCTCACTGGCGCTGTCCTTCGTTCCAATGTATTGCGCAGGAGGAGCGGTCACCGGTCGCATATTGTAATTGCACCGAAATTACAGGCGCAACAAAGAAACCATGAAAAGTGGTTCTGCAAAATATACGAGGACGAGACATATGAAAGTGAGCCGCCAATGCGAATATATGACGAACGGGGTACTTTATTTAAAAGTAGTGTTCATGAGCATTGGACATTTGTCCCCCTGACTAACGAGTCGCGTGATTCCCATCTCATAAAGCTGCTTGGGTTGCTGCTTTGAGAAGTCTGTAACTGACTATTTCACCCTGGGGTTAACAGCGCAAAATGTAGACGAGACACGAAACGAGAGGACGACACCACAGGCGCTGTGGTGTTGTCCTCTCGTCTCGTGTCTCGTCCACGTTTTGCGCTGTTAACACCAGGATGGAAAACCAACAAGCTCAAGCTGCTATTCTAGTGACTATTTCACGTCATCGTCCGACACGAATCTTGTTCCCTTGAGCTGTTTCTTCAATTGCCCCAATTGTTGAAGTCGCAAGGCGACAGGTCTGGGCTGTATGGCGAATGTTGCAGCGTTTCCCACTTGTACTTTACCAGTTTTGTGTTAAAGGGAAGCTGAAGAGTCTGTCGAATTCAATAAGACGCTCATATACGGATGCGGGAACCTTATAAACCATGTAGGTAAAATTTGGTTTTTTTTTTTAATTAGGAGCGACGTAATCGTCGGTTGAAAATGCGCTGTAGCTCCGCCCCTCGTCGAATGCCGCGCGCCGCTGCTGACGCTGACGATGCGAGCGGAGACCGGAAACTGCGGTGTTGTGACGTCAACTCTAGTGTTTCGTTCCTTCGCAGCGTCCGCGACCGTGCCTGACCGCGCTTGTTTCTGCGTGCGTGCCATCGTAATCTGCTTCGATCGACCCTGCATTCCTTTGTTGGTGCGTCTGCGTGTATGTAGAGTGGTAGTCAACGTGCGTGGTAATCAACGTGAGTGGGAGTCAACGTGGTAGTCAACAGATGAAGGTCACTACACGTACTGCATGAACCGGGAAGCTTTTCAAGCGTTTAAACCGTCTTTGTAGATTGCCGACAGCTTTGGACAGCGTACAAATGCCGACGATCGCATCCCTGCTTACGTTCCACGAGGAGGCATGCAGGAACACAACACTACAGTTGTTTGACCGGAAACGAGCTCACTAGATCGGCGAAAGATCGGCGAAAGATCGGCGAGATCACCAGATCGCTTTGCAAAAAACGTACTCACCGAAGAGCATTTCCAACATGAGGAGATCCCAAGACTTCGCTTTCGTTCGCGTCGAAAGCACTGCTCGCACCAGCATCGTTTGCTTCTTCGAGAGGCCGGCTCTTCGCAATCGGCTCGTACATGTAGGGAGTAACGCCGAACTCCTCAGAAAAACGCAGTCTCTCTAAATTTTCCATTACCGTCTCAGAAAAACAGCACCAAACTACCTGGCACCGCGCTTCATGTGTAGCGGCAGCGGTCTGTTCGGACGAACACTAGTGTTGACGTCACGAGGCGCCCGACCAATCACAGGCGGAAACGAGACGCGCGAGCTGGGCGTGTCCGCTGCTGCACTTTTCGCCGAAATAAAATATATTTGCGCTTTCTTTCGCTCAATTTCGATACGATATTCGAATTCGGAGGGTTGAAAACCATTATGTACAGATGTTCCCTCCTTTTTTCTGGAAAACCTTTCAGATTCCCTTTAACCACAACAACGACGTATGGACGGACATTTTCGTGGAGCAAGATGACCCCAGTTGTCAATTTCATTCCTGCTTCTTTTCCTTTTTATTTCCTTAAAGACCCCCGAGGGGGTATTACATAAGGGGTGGGTTTTTTTTTTGTTAGAATATTGTTGATAACGATCAGTGCGATGTTATATTTGATATGTTATGCATGAAGCTTCATGGGCAGGTGATAATGGCGATGTTGCGAGAAAGGCCGTTCCAGTCTTTTGCTGCTTTGGGAAAAACTGAAGCAGAAAATGTTTTAGTGCGGGCATGTGGGCGAGAAACTTGCAACGAATGACCAGTGCGGTGAGATAGGTGAGCTGCAGGGATAATGTAAGGAGCGCAATTAAGTGGTGAGTGAAAGAACTTGTGAAATAGAGAGAGGGTTGCAATGCGTCGGCGACAGGACAAAGGTGATAAGTTACACTCGGCTTTGAGGGATGAAGCACTGATTTTATATGAATACGAAGCATGAATGAATCTAGCAGCACGATTTTGAACGGATTCTAGGGTATTAGTGAGACATACTTCGGGTGGGGTCCAGATGAGAGAGGCGTACTCCAATTTAGCCCTCACTAATGATTTATAAGCAAGTAGTTTTACGTGTCTCGGAGCGTTACGTAAATGACGTTTTAGGAAGCCCAAAGTTCTGTTAGCTGATGACGTGACTTTAGCAATGTGCGTGTTCCAAGACATATTCTTAGATAATGTAACTCCAAGGTATTTATAAGCGGTTACTGATTCAACAGGGATGTTAGCTATGTTATAAGTGAAGTGAAGGGGAATTTTACGACGAGTGAAGGGAATGAGCTTGCATTTAGTAGGGTTTAGGGACATTAGCCAGTCATCACACCATTGTAGTATGTGGTGGAGATCTTGTTGTAGAATAATATGGTCAGATGGGCTAGTAATGGTTCGGTAGATAACGCACTCGTCAGCAAACATGCGGATATTAGACGACACATGTAAAGGCAGGTCGTTAATATATATGAGGAACAGAAGAGGGCCGAGGACAGAGCCTTGAGGCACCCCCGATGACACTGGAAGTGGGCTGGATAATTTGTTATTTGTAAACACTACTTGTGAACGGTTAGTCAAGAATTATTTTATCCAATTTAGTACATTCGGGTGCAAGTTTAAGAAGGACAATTCTAAAATTAGGCGTTTATGGCGTACTTTATCAAAAGCTTTCGCGAAGTCAAGAAAGAAGGAGTAAGTTTGTACGTTAATATCAAGGTTAGCAT
Organism: Dermacentor andersoni; assembly: GCF_023375885.2. Lineage (NCBI taxonomy): Eukaryota > Metazoa > Arthropoda > Arachnida > Ixodida > Ixodidae > Dermacentor > Dermacentor andersoni. The sequence goes on from NC_092820.1 coordinate 14,806,883, forward strand.
GAAGGTCATGAACAAAAATGGCAAGCTGGGTTTCGCAAGAGAAACCCTTACGAAACCCATGTTGAGAATGGTGAAAGAAGTTATGAGAGTCGAGGAAATTCATCATGTAACAGTAAATGACGTGTTCCATAAGTTTGCGAGGTACGCTGGTCAAGGAAATTGGTCGGTAGTTCAGAGGTGAGTTTTTGTTACCGGATTTGAAGATGGGAACGACTTTTCCCACTTTCCAGTCATCTGGAATGATACCTGTTGAAAGAGATTGCGAAAATAATAAGACAAGATAAGCGGAAGCAATGTGACCTATATTTTTTAACACTTTAGCGTTAATGTCGCCCAGTCCAGATGCCAATGATAACTTGGTCTTTTCGATGAGGGATGAGATACCATCAACAGAAAAGCTGATTTCAGGCATGGAAGACGTGATGCGACATGAAAACATGGGTAAGGAAATGTCAACTTCTTTAGTAAAGACAGATGAAAAGGCCTTGTTAAAAGCATCGGCACATTCAGCTTCTGAAATAACCTCTCCAGAGTCGTTAGTAAGAGTGGTAGAAGCTACTGCTTGGGCGTTAATAATCTGCCAAAACTTGCGGGGGTTATTAGTTAACATATTAGGCAAATCGTTGTTAAAGAAAGTGAATTTGGCGTAACGGATTCCTGTGAGATAAGCTTCTCCTGCTACATAATACTTCTCCCAGTTTTGGGCGCCCCCTTTAAGTGTGGCATTCCGGTATAAACGCTTTTTCTTGTTATCTAGGCGGTGCAAAATTTTGTTAAACCATGGCTTTTGGCTGTTTACACGGATAGTAGTCTTAGGGATGAACAGGTGTATTAGCTCGGTTAGTTTATGCTAAAGAGTAAGCCAGTTTTCCGAAGCGGAACAATGGTAAAAATTGGCCTCATATGTCGGTAAAAAGGTGCAAAGTTTGTTATTTATGGCCTCATAATTTCCCCTATTGTATAATGTTAAAGTTTTCTTGTGCGAGGGGTTGGCAGCAGGGCAAAAACTGAAATCTACGTGAATAACTTTGTGGTCACTAATTTCATGCAGATAGTTAATCGAAGACAGGCTTTGGGATGGGTTGTCAGTATCAAATCCAAAATGTTAGAGGAATCGCAAGTGACACGCGTTGGCTGATTTATTAACTGCGTTAGGTTATAATCAAGGCAAGCATCAAGAAAATCTCTAGCTTCAGCTGTCAGCCGGTGCAGTTTCTTCGCTCCACTTAATACCAAGAAAATTAAAATCACCAAAAGGAACGAGATTGGCTTTAGGATATGTCAAGGTAAGCTGGTTTAGATTATTATTAAGTGCGCGGGAAAAGTTTGGATTGTTATATGGGGGCCTATAGCAAACACCCAATAATACAGATTGTGGTAAAGCTTGGAATAATACCCATAAAATTTCCAAGTCGGAGTCTATGTTAACTTCAGAACTTGGTAATTGTTTACTGGCTGCAATGAGAACACCGCCCCCGCGAGTGCCGTTGCGGTCATTGCGATAGGCATTGAAATTCGGTAAATCGGCAAGTACTTCTGCGTCGGCAACATGACTTGATAGCCGCGTTTCGGTTAGTATCAGAATACTGCTATCAGAAGACTTCACAAGATGGGACAGGTGCTCACGTTTGGGTATGAAACTTCGAATGTTAGTGAAGATTACCGAAAAAGAAAGGTTAGCTTTTGATCTGGGGTGAAAACTGGTGATAACTAGTTCACGCTGATATGATTGCTACTGGATTTCTTGTACTGCTGTTGAGGTTTCATTGAAAAGATAGCGTTTCGAGCCAATGTGAAGCGTTTTGTAGCGTAGAGAAAATGGAACAGATTTACGTCTTGCAAATTTGACCAAACGACTTCTGGCGTTCTGAACCTTGCGTGAGAAATCCTCACCTATACTATAGGGTGTTCCTTTCAACTTACGTCCGCTTGAAAGGATAACGTCTTTTATTTTGTGGAACGCGAATTTCGCTATTATCGGCCTACATCTCCCGCCTGTGTGGCGGCCTAAGCGATGCGCACGGTCGATTTCTTTAGGGTTAATATCTATACCTAAATGGTCACGGTAATGTTGAATGATTATTTTCTCAGATTCGGCATACGATTCAGATGGCTTGGCGTCTGGAAAGCCGTAGAAAATTAGACTGTTACGTCGCGACCTGGTTTCGGCGTCATACAAACGTGCTTCAATATCGTCGGTTAGGCGTGCTGTATGAATGGTGTTATTTTTGATAAGTTCTAGTTCGGCTTGGAGGGATGGCAATGTTTTTTAATGTTGGCCATTCTCTTAGTTAGGTCAGATGTCAGTTGTCAGTCTTAGTTAGGTCAGTTGCTCTGTTGTTAATAGTTGGTTCTTTAGACCCTGCACTTCGCTTATTAGCGTTGACTGGCTCGCGGAAAGTTTTTGTAGTTCCGCGAGAATAGGATCAGGGCCGGGGTTGGACTCTACGTCACCCGATAACAAAAGCAACAACAGCTGAACAACACCAGCACACTCAATAACGGTCGCACAGCAGAAACGTGGGCTCATTAGCTGCAGCAAGAAGTAATTACTTGTCTTCTTAGAAAAAAGTGATTCTGATACGCAAACCTGCATAGCAAGAAGTAGCGGTATGTAGTTGACGACACTAAGCAGCCACCAAGCCCACGAAGCGCGGCTGACACTTGCAGCTTATTTATAGTTGGCAACGCAGCTGATGTTGGTGACGATGGCGCTGACGATCCACCATCCAGGGCCAGGCACAGCGGCAGTGGCGGCAGGAAAGCAGATAGCGGTGGGTTCAAGCTTGACACGTTGATGGTTGTCAGCTGGATAGTGGGCGGAGCAGAGCTTTAGCACAGCAATCCACAGGCCGGCGGTGTGTCAGCAGAAGTAGTCACACCGGCAGCAAAGAGCAGATGGACGAGGACGGCGGATAGCATCTGCACAGCAAGAAGTAGCGGGTTTGTATGTGACGACATAAGCTGCCACCAAGCCCACCCATGTTCCATGTTGTTTGTTCTTGATTGGGACATGCAGCCGATCTGGAATTTCAGAATATCGGAAACGATAGATAGTCTCTCCAGGTTTAGCAAATTCGATCAGTAATGGCCTCTGACGATCGAAAAAAAAAGTCAGCAACACCTTGCCGATGGAAATGACGGTCTTTGCTTTCTTTGAGGGTGGTAAATTCAAATATTTCCACCCTAGGCTTTACCATCGTGTTTCAGGCTCGTAATAGTGGCACCATGATTCGTCCCCGGGGACAACTGCAAGCAAGAAGTCGTCACCCTCATTGTGATAGCGAATCACATGAATCAAGGCAGCACCGAACCTCTCTGTCTTCTGGCGGTGGTTCAAAATCTTTGGCGTCCATTACGGACACAAGAGCCGATAACCGAGACGCTCATGAATTATAGCCTGAACCGAATCGTGGCTGATGTTCACATGCTCTGCCAGTTCATGGATGCTTATCCTCCATTCTTCTCTAATCAGCTCGCCAACCTTTGCAGTTGTGTTGGGGGTGATTGCATGGTGGCTTTGGCCCGGTCTTGGATCGTCTTTGCAACTTTCAAGTCCTTTGAAGCGCTTGCTCCAATGCTTCACAGTGGCCAATGAAATGAAATGTTTAACACGGCATGCATGCGGCGACTAATTTTTTGAGGGGAAACGCCTTCAGCTTTTAAAAACCCCAAGACACCACGTTGTCCAACTTTTGGTGTCCATTATGTCACGCAACCATGTTCAACCCATTGTATGAGAGCATTAAAGAACATTTATCCTCACACCTGCGGGTCACTTTTGTAAATAAGAGATGTCTGTGTGCTGTGCGCATGCCTCGCAGATAATGAACAAAACCATTATTGTGCGGGGTTGGTGGGTGCACTTTCATTTGACTCGCCGTCGTGCATTATAAATGCGAAGATACAATGAAATATACAAATGCGAAGATACAAATTGTTACAGACATGAAGTGTCACTAGAAACAAAGTTCATTGCACATCTACACAAAACCTCGGAAAAAGATTTTTAAATATACATATATGTCTCCGATAAATCGGTGCATCTAAAAAAAAGTTGCTATGTAGAATGCGTCAAACAACGCAAATAAACATGTTGTGCAATCACAGATCACAGAATCCAAAGGCCCGCCCCACCTCCATCCAATCCACCTGTCTTGCTTGCCTTTCCTTTCTTGAAAACCTTGCGCTCGCTACTTTCCTGTCCAGAATGCTCTGTCATGCTGATAACGCTCATGCCGTTCGTGTCTTGGAAGTACCGGGCTCGCAGCGTTAAAGGAAGGAATTGCAAGCAAGACAGATGGTGGCTATTTTGTGGCAAGCTACGACCCAAAGGGTATAATTAGCCTTAAGAGTGTACATTCTTAAACAAAATTACGCCCTTTGGATCGTATCTTGCTACGCAACAATAATAGTCATCTGTATTTTCCACATTTCATTTAATGCTGCGAGCCCCGTACTTCCAGATCACGAACGGCATGCGCGTTGTGAGCATGACAGAGCATTCTCGACAGGAAAGTAGCGGGCGCAGCATTTTCAAGAAAGGAAATGTAAGCAAGACAAATGTCGATTATTGTTGCATGGCAAACATACACCCTAAAAGTGTGCACATTTGTTTAACAGTGTATGAGTGTATGAATCGGCTCATCAAGCTTTCTATACACGTCCGTTGCTTTCGTTCATAGATCGTATGCGTAGCTTTGCAACTGCGATCGACATTGTAAAAGCAGCAAGGAGGCAGATGGCACAAGTAGTGTGTCTGCTTTAATTGTTTGTGATGTTTTTAGAATATCCACCAACTCAATGTACTGGTGCTGTTTACAGATAAAACTTTTTTTTTGTTGATGAATGAGGGGCATTTTTTGTTACCCTAAAGGCCCAGCTTGGGCATTACATAGGGGGGGGGGGGGCTGACAATTGATATACAAAAGTATAAGGCAACGTGCATGTAAGTCGAATATCCTGATGTGAAGTCATACATGCTATGCGACCTTTACATCACTTCTCATTCGACATCATACGCCAATAATTCTTACATTATACAAACAATAATCTTACATCATCTGACATCTGAAGAAATGAAGGAAGAAATGTTAATGTTTCTAATTTACGAATGTTTCATTTAGTGCTTGTTTGAATATAATATGGTCAGTTATTTCGGCTATATTACTTCGGAGATGATTCCATTCGGAAATGGCTAAGTGCAGACATGAAAACTTCGATAGTTTAGTACGTGAAAATGGTTGTTCGACCTTAAATTCGTGATCAATTCGTGGGAATTTCCTTTTGGCTGGTAAGATGTGTGCTTGCGAGAAGATATTTGGGTGATGAAAAAGCTGATGGAAGAAAGTTAACCAAGATATCTTTATTCTAGTCTGCAATGGGATGAGTCCTAGGTCATGTTTTATTTTGGTGATGCTGAAATGTTGTGAATAGTTACCTGTAATAAATGTAATAATAAGAATAAATGTAATAATAATAGTTACCTGTAATAACCAATGGGGTTGCCCATTTGGTATGCTGCGTTGGTTTTAGGATGCCTTGGCGCTGTAGATGATCAAGCTTATGTTCCATAAGTGCCTGCAGCGCCACTGAAATCGGACGAGCCTTCCAATGCATTGCTGTCGCACTGTCTTCGAGTTCCAGGTGAACTAAAGGACCTGTATAGCTTCCAATGTCTTCCTTGAAGACATCTGGGTGTCAACCCCTGACCTCTGTAATTTCTAGTGCTGGCTCTCCAACGTGGTTGATCCCCTTCACCTGAATTTGAAGTGCCAAAAACTAATCTCTTCCTAGGAGGTTGCACCTGGTGCCCTTCATAACCAACAATGGCAGAAGATAGTCCTTTGATCTCAACATCACATGAACTTGTGCGGAGCCCAGGACGTGCAATTGTTTACCTGACCATGTGCACAAATCAAGCGGTTCGCATGAAAGCCACGGAGTGTTTTTCTTCCACCTTCTGTAGTCCGTGTACTCGCTTATCAGGGAGCATGCCGTACCTGTGTCCACCTCAAACTGGACTGGCTTTCCCTCAACTATCAAGTCCACGAGGAACTTGGGGCAGCGTGTACGTACGCCCACTATGTGCAGTTTGCAGCAGGATTTGCTGACAGGTGGTGGGTTGGCACTGTGTGCCCGTAGCTGCTAGTTGTCGGAGTGTGGTTCCGTGTTTTTCTTTTTCTTTGAGATGCAGGCATGCTCGACGTGACCTTCCTTGGAGCAGAAACGGCACTCGGCTGTCTTGAATTTGCACGTTTCAGGGTCGTGCAAGCCATCGCATCGATAGCAATGTCGTGCTGACGTACGCTTGCCTTCTGGCTTGATTTGCGACGTCCTGTTAATTTTCCCCGAGTTTGCCACTCCCTTCAAATCTCGCCGATGCCTTGACTTTCCGCTGACAGGGCTAAGTCCATAGCGCGTTGAAATGTCAGGCTTTTTCTGCGAACAATCTCTGTGGAAGATGTTCGTCCCAGACGCCTCGGACGAACCTCTCCCGGAGCATCACGGCGTAGTTGGGTTCGCTGCTGAAGCGGTCGTTTGGGCGTCAGGTGACGTCGTCGATATTGTAGCCGAAGGCAGCGCTCCGAAGTTGCCGTCGGCTGTCACGGTTCCGAGGGCCGCAGCGTATACCTGCAGCTGATCGACTCGTCCGGCCGTTGGTCGCGTCTTTGAAACACGTACCGCCTGTAAAGCTCGGATGTCCTGGTGTCGAAGTGCCGCCCGAGAAGTGTCACTAAATTATTGAAGGTGACTTCTCTCGGGATCTTCGGTGCTATCAGCGCGTGCACACAGTGTTCGAAAGTGTCGGCTCCACAAAGCGTGAGGAGAAGTGCCCGCTTCTTCGCTTCGTCGCCGACGTCGCTCGCCACGAAGTAAAAGTCGAGGCGCTGGATCCACGATTCCCATGATTTGCCCGAGAAAGGCTCGACAGCGCCGTGCATTCGTGCTGTAGCCACGGCTTAACTTCGAAAAACCGCTTCGCAACTGCTGCCTCATCGCCAGTGTTACGTACGGGGTCTGTCCCCATCCGTGAAAGGAGTGCGGATTGGTTGGTGGCAGAAAATAGACTGCGTTTATTTTCTACAAAAGACGCAGGCGAGAGCTGCATGTGTTCGTGGGGGCAAATTCTCGGTCCCTGTCCGGTAGCCGAGACGCTGAGGGCGACGACGAAGGATTCTCAGAGCTCCACTCGGGATGGCGCCGCTTCCCGTTTCTTCCGCGCTGGTGCTTCGTTCAGCCGAGGATCGGTGGTGCGTCGCTTGTCCACAACACAAGCTTTCGCTAGCACAGTTACAAAAAGTGCGCCATACACAACCTCATAGTGACGCATGTTGTCGCAACATTATGCGGTAGCAATAAACAAATAAAAAAAAGCGCCCACAGGTAAGACGACTGCACAGTGTTCCAAAGATGGGTCACTACGTCAACGCCACGCATGCAGCACAGAATAGGGCAGTGCAAGAGTCGCGTTTTCACCATGACGCGGAAGCTTCAACCTACATCGACAAAAATATGCCAGTGTCGTCTGCTGTTGGTGATAGTTGCCGACTTCGAACAGTGTTGCTCTGCGCACTGCCGAATGTTTGCTAGCTTTCAACAGACGTCGCGTCCCCAAACCGAAGTGCGGATGCCGGTGCATGCGAACCGCTCGAGCTAACTAATAAAAAAATATAACTGCTAAGAGAGCAAACGTAATAACAAAATCCTGGCACGACGCGAAATTTTGGTGGTCGTCAGCACACGAGACTGTCAACTCGCTGATGCATGTTGCCAGTAGCTGGTTACCTATTTACACAACCAGATGGCGCATGCAAACCGCACCGCATCATGCGGTTTCAGCGTAAATGCAATATTGTGTTCGATCGCGACGACCGCCCGTCTTTCACGAACCGCCTGCATGCGGTGCGGCGTGCGGCCATGGGCGGTTTGAGCGTAAATCGGCCGCGCTGATCACAACCGCAGTACGAAGCTCGTGGGCCCGAGATCCGAACATGTTCAGCAGCGACGTCGACGGTATCGCTATAAAAAGCAGAAGAACGATGTTTAGCGCTTTTCACAAACGCCGCAAATCCCATCGATACTCAAAATCCACAGGGTCCCTTTTGTAGCTGATCGCCGCCAGCGGTTACCGAATCAGGTATCACGTGAGCCTGAAGTTGCTTCGCAGCTGCTGGGACTTGAGGGGCCGGGGGTTTGATTGTATTCATATAGGAGGTTGTGGCCAAGTACTGCACCAGGGTGGCGAATCCTGCTCTGGTGAGATGCGTTACCGGTTCTGGTCACTTGGATCAGGCCGCACTCCAGGCCTGCTTATGCAACTTTATCAACACGCGGATTTTCTTTTTTTAATCCGGTGGAAAACTGCGCGGCACTGGGATTCGAACCACGGTCCTCTTGCACGCGAGGCGGATGCTCTACCTCTACGCCACCGCTGCACCGCTTGACCGGGGTAGTTGGAGAAGTATGGGAGAGGCTTTTACCCTGCAGTGGGCGTAACCAGTCATGATGATGATGATTATGATAATTACAACCGCAGTACCAAGCTCGTGGCCCGAGATTCAAAAAGGTTAAGCAGCGACGTCGATGTTATCGTTGTAAAATGGGAGGATGCGCGGCTGAACACTAACTTTAGTACCATTCTGCAGATATTTATAAAATTTGATAAGGTTATGTATCTTCTTATGTTAAGTACATATCTTATATTTCAATAATGCATACAAGATAAAAACGAAGTTATGGCTGTCATACAGACTAGATGGACATGTGTCACGGCTTGTCGCGCGTTCGCCGTCGGCTTGAAAACGTCGACGAGAGATACAAGCCGGTTGGTCGTTCTATACTCAAACGAACACAGCGAAGAAGTCAGAGTCGCGAGAAAGAAAGAAAAAAATATTTTTTTTCTGCGTTTTTATTTATATTTCTGCGTTTAAGAGGCCAAGCCTTGCGGCAGAAAAGGGGTGCTCTATGGGGGAAGGGGAGAGGGACCGGTGCTCTCTTCTTCCTGGAGGTGGAGTGGTCCCGAGGTCGGCTCATCGACTGACGATGACACAAAGATTAAAAAAAAACACAAAACACAAAGGAAGACTAACACACATGCACTTGATCTAGATCAATGAGGAATACAAAAGAAATGCAGTGAGCAATTAACAGTGGATATAAGAATTAACTCTACGCGAAAATACACTTAACGGTTGTCCACTAAACAGAGTTCAAAAGAAAAATGATCGCATACGCAAGGCTGGGCAGCAGCAGCGATTGCATAAAGCGTAGAGTCGGCGGCAGAGCTTTCCCGAAGAACACTGGCAATCCAATCTCGTTGCAGTAGATGCGATTGCTGGGCTGGATTTTATTGGAGTCTAGGTCTGACGTCTTCCCTCGAGCAGGTTGCGCTAACTTGAGGGGAACTACTGTGAGTTTCGTTGCAGACGTTTGTTGGTCGTCTATTATGGCAAATAGTAACTCGCAGTCGCGACGCGGCTAGGTGGCTCAAGCGATACTGGACGGCACTGGCTCCTTGACGCTTTTCAGCACATTTCGTAGGCTCAGCTTCTGGATTCTAGACCCTAGCTCGGTCTAAAACCTGCGCTTAAATAACTTCTCCTTTCCCTAGTGCACTGGGTTGGAGGACGGCATATATTGGTGACGATCCAATCAAGTTCACCCAATTGCATACTGGCTCCTCCCAAGGTCTTGCCCGCGCCCTTTTTAATTAGGGGCGAGGGAGCGGATGATTCCTCCCTGCATTTAGAGGTCGCGCACTCGTATTGCACCACGCACGCACACCCTTGAGTCCGTAACGTGCCTGTATTGTTCGTTCATAAACATAGAAGAAACTACGGCGGCTGGCCATACGGCGCTGTCGGCACACATACACTGGTAGCAATTCGTGGACACAGGCTTGCACAGTGGCACCACGTATTTCGGAGTATTCGCACCTCCGCCTTCTTAGTAAGCTTCTCAATGCACGCGCGGGGAATCACGGTCACGTCGACAACAAAAAGGCAATAATCCCTAAACCTGCTTTCGACCCTTTTCGGCCGCTCGACCGAATGGCTGGCAATAGCGTCTTACTCGCTGATTCCTATTACTACGACCCTTTTGCGCCCGTTGATCCGTGCTTCGCCGAATCGAATAATGCCGCACCGTGACAGCATGTCACCTTAGAAAAACTATCATTTTAGAAATAATGAAGACACCTGTTTGATGAAATGAAGAGTCTGACGAAATCTCGTCTCACCAAGAAGGATCACGGCGAAAACAGGAAAGAGAGCCCGACCAAGGATATTTTTTTTTCTCTAACTCACGTTTCGACCCCCATACGGGAGCCTTGTTCACAATGAAAAGTGAAGCAAGAAGGGAATAACCTTTTATGCAGTTAAGTACATGACGTAAGGTTCGAGCGTAGATCGGATTAAGAGTTATGTTGTTACGACGTTGTCTAGATATTATGTGACTCAAGGTAAAGCTGTTGACTCAGATTTGTTTCACTTGTTAGGACGCAGTTTTTAGGTCTGATTGTTTTTGTTAGATACCTTCCAGGGGGATATTATAGTGCATGAAGGGCCATTTGCGCGCTTTAGGGGTCAGCTTTTAGGCACCTGCGAGTGTTGGCGTTCTCCTGCAGCGTATCAAGCTAACGAGCACAGCGAAAGATGAGAGGAAACGCGGAGCACAGCAGGCGACGAAAAAATTGGCAAGAGGAAGATGCGCGAGGAGGAGAGGAGAAAGGAGGGTGCAGAAGAACCACGGTGTAAGAATATAGTATTCTTGCACCGTGAGAAGAACCAAGAAGCGGAAAGCGGAGCAGGGTATGGCGAAAGCGTGAAAAGTGTAGTGACGCGCAAAGAGAGGGTGTCAGAGGAGTGTGCCGTTGTCTGTTCACCGATGGCATGCGGCGAGCGCGTTGCAGGATACCATCTATGGAAACAACGTGCTGCACGAGCGGAAGTTTGTCTGCAATGGCGGCTGTGAATCGCGCCCATACGTCACCCATGCACTGCCTGTCGATTAGCGAGGTGGTTGGATCACACTTTGCTGCATTCGCGACGTGCCACCCGCGACAGATTGTATTGCGTAATGAAAACACATGTAGAGCTGCGCTGAAAGTTCGGATTAGGAAGTATCGTAATCGTTCGGTAAATTTTTTCATTTCATTTTTCTAACAGTATCATCACTTTAATAAAGGGAAAATCAGACATCCACCCGTTCGTAGCAATTGCTACAAAGGAAACCCATACGGGATCCTCAAAACTTGCAGTTGAAGAAAAGTTCGTCCTGGTCGCTTTGAGTCCAAGTTCAATTTTCTAAAGTTATTTTTTCTTTCTTTGTGTGAGAAACAGCAAACAAAAGCTAAAGGTTATATGGCTTTACAGGGGGGCTCTTGCTCCTAAGTGTTTTCGGCTTACATGATAGTACAATGTACGGAAAAAGCAAATATAGCAGAAGAACGATTGAGTACGATGTAGAAAATACAAATAAACAAGATAGTTCGTACATTGTACAATTACTGTGTGAAAAGACATTCTATGGTTCAAAAAATTATTGGGTGTTTGTACATTCACATTACAGTGCAGATTAAAAACATACATATATAGTGCATAAAAATGTTACTGCGATAGCATTTTATGTATAAGTAATTGGATAATGTAAGAGAAAGGTTTTTATACGTTGTTTAAATGAGGTGCATAAAAATAAACTTTTTTATTAACAAAGTTTAGTAGCCTTGGTATTTAATTGTTTAGATTCTGACGTCCGTAATTAGTACGTGGAAATGGTATTGCTGTGATTTGATTACGTAATGGGTATGGAGCAGAAGAAGTGGGCAGGCTAACAATATAGAGTCTGTGTTTTTTTATATGTAAGAGTAACCTATAATAAAGAACTTGATTTGGTCGGATCAGTAAATGTTCGACAAAAATATTGTGTGTGGGTAAGTTATGCAGCCTACCATAGTAGGTTTGAAAAATTCGGACTACTCATTATTGCAAGCTTAATAACTGCTCCTAGTTTTTTGCTGTCGTTGTTCCCCAAATCAAGGTACAATAAGTTAGCTTCTAGTAAAAAAGAGCATAGTATATGCTTTCTTTAGCCATAATTAGATTAAATCACCCATTTTATACATACCGCCTACTACTTTGTTAAAATCATTGCTAAGCTTATTGACATAGTTGCCCCGGAGAAATTCTCCTGAAACCATACCCCCAAATACTTTTGCGTTGTTACCTGTTCTAGTCTCTTTGCTTGAAACAGAACAGTTATATTAACAGGCAAGGGCTTATTTATCGGTTTAAATATTATATACTTCGCTTTGTTGACATTGAATTGTAGTTTGTTGATGTACAGCCATTCAGATAACAAATTCAAGTAATCATTTATTTTTCTAAGCATTTCACGGAAGAATTTGCGAAGAAAAAGTTAGTATCATCCACGTACATAATGATATTAGGTGTGGAAGAAGTGTTAGGATGGTAAATAATGTAAAGATAAAGTAATGCAGGACTAAGTATGGATACCTGTGGCACGCCAGCCTGTATATTGAGAAGTGAGGAAGTCGCCTGAATAAATGAAACAAACTGGTAACGATCCGTGAGATCATTAGATCTAACGCCGTACCACGTATACCATAGTCAAAAAGTTTGGACAGAAGTGCAACATGATTTACATTGCAGGAGAGTACTTACTGCTCGTACAGAAGAGTGTTTACTGTTCATAATGATGTACATTGTCAAACGCCTTACGCAGGTCCAGAAATAAGCCTACTGTGTATAAACGTTTTTCAATATTTTACAGTATTTGACGTTTCATATTTAGGAGCGCATCCTCACATGATTTATATTTTTTCAAATATGTACTGTGCCGTACTAATAACAGCGTATTTCCTTAAGAAACCCTATAGCTGAGCATTTAGAACAGCAGAAGCGTACGAATTTGGGCTGGTTGGTTCATGATTACGAGCCATAAAAACAGCGCTAAACGACAGGACGAGTGAAGGGACACAGACAACAGCGCTGACTAACAACCAAAGTGTCTTTATTCTTTCAGTCAGCATATATATGCTCCGCCGCTATCTGAAACGACAGAATCAACAGAATTGGGCATGCGCAGGGGGATTGCAATGAATGCGATACGAAGGCAATCTCCTTCGGAGCATATATATGCTGACTGAAAGAATAAAGACACTTTGGTCGTTAGTCAGCGCTGTTGTCTGTGTCCCTTCACTCGTCCTGTCGTTTAGCGCTGTTTTTATTGCTCGTAATTTAGAACAGTTTCGAAAAGTTTCGAAAAAAGAGATAATATTGATATAAGTCGGAAATTGTTTACACTGTTGTCAGCGCCACCTTTATGAACCGGGAAACTCGGGTGGCTATTTTAAGTTTGCTAGGAAAAATTGTGATTCAAACATTTTATTAATAATGTTGGCTAAAACATTAGAAATGATGTCAGACATATATTGTAGCAGATGCCACGATACCGTCCAAACCTGCAGCGGTGTTCGACTTAAAGTTATTTGTCATGCTTTCTACTTCGCTTGGTGTCGCCGGATATAACATTAAAAAATGTTGCACAGTCTGTTCCATAACCGTATGCCCTATCTCTTTTGGATCTTCTGCAGAAATGTTGCTGCAGCGTTGAACAAAGTGAGTGTTTAGGGCAGAGACTGCTTTATCATATGCAAGAGTACGGTTGACAAAAGGTATTCGCTTTTCTTGAGGGCTAGCCTTTGCTCCAGATATCATCTTAATTTCCAGCCAAAGTTCTTTTTTGGATTCATATAAATGTGCGTGAACACTTTCTCATAATATTATTCTTTAGCCTTTCTTTTAATTGTGAACTTACTTGGCTAAGGTATTCCTTGAATTTAGCTAATTGATTTACGTCTCGTGTTTTAAGTAATGTATGGTGCATTTTTTTTAATTTTTGACTTTTGTGAAGATCACATCTTTCCATGGCTTTCTAATGGTTCTTGATCGTTTTGTAGCACTATGTTGTAGGAAGGCTATGTCGTAGCAAGCGATTAGATTATCGAAAAATGAATTGTATGCCTTATTTCGGTCACTTTCAGTTAGCTCACATTCCCAGTTATCATTATATGGCAGCTATGTAATAGTTCTTGGTGGTAATAAATGTTTTGAAATATAAAAACTACCTCATCTTGTTGCTGACGAAATTTGAGGCCAGAAACTACTTTGAAAGCATGTTTTAGCTCAGCAGTTTGGAAATGATAGTTTTCCTAAAGGTTTTGCTCGGTCAAAAAATTGAAAACTGAGAAAAATTAGCTCCAAGATTTCAGAATACACTATTTTATTTTAAGACCAAAAATAATGCAGAATGCGCCAAGTAATGCAACCCTGCATAGGTTGGACCCTACCCTTCAATTTAAACTCGCTCGGTGGCAATTGCTTCAAGTCGGCATCGCTTTTTTTCAGCTTTAGAACACCCCGGGGCCCTTGTCTGCGCTAAGGTCCCTAGATAAAATAGGTTTTCAAGATAGCGCCAGTCTTTCTTTCCTGCTGGTTTCCTCCTCCCCTAACTGCACTGGATCGCCCCAAGAACGGTCAAAACTAATGAGGGCGTGCATAAAAAAGGGGATGTTTGGTGCTAGTTATCACGTAGAATAGAAACATATATGTTTTGATAGAAGTACATCACATAGATTAAGCAGTTGCTCAGTTCGAAGTATAAGGTACAGTTTAGGAAGAAGTTTAATGCGTGGTGTCCAACTAGCAACATTGTGCATGTTTTGTATTTGACAAAACTAGCCATAACACTTCGCATGCTCCCTTGGATGTGCCTGCTTAGATCCCACTTCACCCTAGTTACTTCCTCTCACTCCTATGGCTAGAAATAAAAGAGGAAATGAGCCATCGCTTAGCCTCACTTCATGCTAAAGGCAGGACATTAGGTATGATTTGTCGTTATTGGAATCAGGGGGGAAGGGGGGGGGCGGTATTCTGTAAGAGTCCACCTAGTGGATTATCCACTTCAACTGCCGCTGATTGGCTAGGGTCGCTCGTCTCCTCCTCGCTCACACAGCTTCATCCAGTAAGCACATCAGCAGCAACCAAAATGGACAATAGACAGCGCACTAGGTGGACTCTTATGGAATACCCCTCCTGCTCTTTGTTCTGGTGCTGTTAGGCCTACACAGACGATTCGAAGGTACAAAAAAGGTTTGAATTTAACCTAGCAGATGGCACCACAGCCTTAGTGCTGATGATGCGTTGGCAGTGTGGAACGCTTTATAAGCCTAATGGTTTATAAGCCTAATTTTCTACTTGGCCCTTGTACAATACGCGATGATGGTGAAATGCCAACTAGATGCCAAGCAGACGGTGTGGCGTGGATAAGCGTATTCGGAAGGACATTTGCCTCTGTTGTCGGCTAAGCAAACCCGAAGGAAGTGCTGAGAAAATGTGTAGTGTAAATCAAGCGAAGCCCCAGCATTCAAGTAAACGCGGCCTGTGTTACAGAGGCCTGTATTTGTTGTTGTGATATAGTATTAGCAATACCAGAGTCCGGGTGGATTGTTCGGACCGACGGCCTGGTCAGGTCATACAACTGTTGTGGGGCTGCGAAGAAGGCGGCGTTTCTTAAAAAATGCCTTCAGTGAAGTATACTCTGTCTCATAAGCGGCGTTTAGCCGAGCCAAGACTGCCAAGTATGAAAACACGGGTGCTTGCACAAGGCGAATATAATTCGAATGTCAGCTACCACGCCCCATTTCGTATTGTTGCGCAAGAACGGACGTTGCGGGCACTTAGGACGCTGCAGGCGTCGGTAGCAGGCAACAAAACTCGGACGAAAACATTTTGATGTGCCCGCGTTCCTCATTGTCCTAGGCGCAAGTAGCTTCCACTGAGCTGGAAGAAGCTTCTCATGCAGATTACTACAGCGCCATGTGCTTTTTTATGCCAGCTGCCATAGCACAGTCTAAAACGCTGTCCTATGTCTTAGCTACGCGTTTTCTTCCGGCAAAATCCGATCAGATGATTAACGCATGCGCACTACTTTTAAACCAGGGTCTCTACCAACCGGGATAACTGGGAATTCTCAGGGATCTTGAATAGTCTTGAAATACTCAGGGAATACTCAGGGAATTTGGGCTTGCATCAGGGAAAGTTGGGTGTAATTTCTTCGAAAGAGAACGAAAGTCGCAGTATTGCTGGCTCGAGTAAAAGAAAGGAATCGTGAAGAATCTACTTTGACGCCATGTCGTCGGTTGGAGGTGTTGCCAGTGTACAGTAGGCCGTGGTACAGTCAACGACGGGCTTACCGGACGCCCGATAATTCGAAGAGCTTCGCGGCACCATCACCTATCCCATAGAGTCAGTGTTTAAGAACATCTGAAATTCCGGACGCAAGAACGTTTCGCCGTCCGATTTTCCGGACTTTTTGCCGTGACCGTAGGTCCGAAATTGCATTAATCAATGCCACCCCGCCAGAATATTGATTACTTCGCCACCTCCAACGGGCGCTCTAGCTCGCAGATCCGCTAGCAGCAGTAGCCACCACCGCGGCAACGCTAGGCCTAGATGCTTCGACGGCCGCTACTGTTTTCTGTTCGACGCCGTGTTTTTAATTAAAACAATTCGCCGCTGTCAGCAATGTCATCGACTCCGCCTTTGTCATCCTCGTAAATGTCTGCGAAGCTCGTAGAGCACGACGCGTTGCATAATGCCGGTTCCCGAAAGTCCGCTTTGCCCTATACAGTAGTGCTATGCGGTGAAGCATAACAAGTGTGGAAAGGGGCAATTGTCACGGGACACAATAATTATGTATTCGTTAATTATACACGCGTGCACCCGCCATCTCCTGTCACAGTACGAGCACCGATGTGACTAATAAGTATACTGGCAGGCATTCAGAGCTTTTTCGTATGTGCCTGTGGCGATTTGAGTCCAAAAATGCCCCTCACGAGGTCTAGCCATTTTGAGCTGACAAGCGCAGAGCATACACTGCGTGATAACAGTCGTGTTTGCAAAGTACTACGTCGCTACACACCGCGGAAAGACCTGGAATTTCAAACCGAACGCCGTTTTCCCTTCTCCTCGCGGCCGCCGCCCTCCAAGCCGGAGGATGACGTACACGTGCTGGCGCGCCTACGTACACGTCTTTGCACTGTGACGTCGCTCGTGGTGACACGTGACTTAAGGAATTATTTGAGGCAAGATCTGTTATTTCTGTAATATGTTGCTTGAATAGACCAATTTAAACAGAGATAAATAATAAAACACACAAACCGAATGTCTGCATGTTTTTGTTTTACTGCGCACCGCAGCAAGAGAGATGCACCTCTGTTTCATCTGCTTGTTCCCACGTCATGCAGTTGCCCGCGCAGACACCAAAAGCGCGGATCATGCTCGGCGATCTGCTTGTGTCTGCCTCAGTATTCGTGTAGCACTGACTTACACAGTTAGTCAGCTGTCCTCGTAAACAGTGCGCAAAATTGTGCGCACACAATCACAAGAGCACGCGCGCGACGCCGTCAGCGCAATTGCGCAGTGTCACAAAAAGGAAAAAAAAAACAAAGCCAGGCGAAAAATGAAGACGGGGCCCGTGACGTATGCGTCACGCGTACCTCGAGGTCCGGTGTGGGAGAACGCCGGGAAGAAGTTTCGCTTGCGGAGGTTAGAAGGGGCGAGTGGAGAGAGTGTCTTGCCTGGCAGTGGAGCTCACCTCCTGAAATCATGGGTTTGACAGGATAGGATAGGAATAAACATTATTTGTCAAATGGGTATTGCTGTTGGTGCCCGGGGCTAGGCTGCCAGGGGCCCATTGCCCGAGGAAAATCTTCGGAGATACTCGACAACGGCCCTAGCCTGCTGGACGGCCCACTCCTGGTCTTCGGGTGCCTCGCTGAGGAGTGCTGCTTGCCATCTCATAGCGAGGTGTCCCGCTTCAGAGGGTCCTGCTGTTGTCTTCCCCCTTCCTCCTGGTCCTTCTTCCTCATGGCGTTGGCATTCACAAAGCACAGGGGCCATATCGGCCCACTCATGCTGGCACCACAGGCAGCCGGGCAACGAGTGGAGCGCGGGCCACAGGCGGTGCAGGTGGTAAGGGTTGGTTAAAGTGCCTGTCTGCAACCGTCTCAGGTCGACCGCCTGGGACATGTCCAGCCGCCCGTGGGGTTGTGGATATTTCCTTCGTCCTCTTCTATAGTGGTCACGCACCTGTCGGTACGTTGACGGAAACTCCTCGACATCGCAATCGGCGTCCCCCTGAGCCCCAGCTCCGTCCGCCACGATTTGGGTTGTGTTGGTAACCACAGCGTCGGCGCCGGACGGGGTGGCCGCTGCCGTCGCTGTCACTCCTCCACTGGGGTCCCGCACAACAACGGCAGTGGCTGCTCTATGGGTGACCGCGTCGCGGCGGGTAAGCTGCCTCGCGACGAGGTGGGCGCGCTCATTATGGTTGGGTAGGGTGTCAGTGCGTCTTCGGCCATTAGCATTGTTGTCGTTGTTGTCGCGGCTGTTGTTGTTACTGCCAAGATCGCCGATGTGCGCGGGGAACCACTTGAGGGACTTGTTTGTAATCGTGCCAGACCCGAAGTCCCCGGCCAGGGCGTTGAGCATGCGCGCCACATCCGCGGACACCCAACCTTTGGTGTAGTTGCGAATGGCTGATTTGGAGTCGCTGATAATCAGACTATCCTCCGCACCTCCGTGCAGTACCGCGAGGGCTATGGCCATCTCCTCCGCTCCTTCGGCCAACGGCAGCCTCGCTGATGCCGTGACTTGAATCCTTCCCTTTGTATCTACGACTACCACGGAGAAGGCGGGTGCCGCCGCCGTCGGTCGGCCGTGTTGATGTCGCCACTGTTGCTGCTGCCGTTTGTGTTGTAGTAGTAGTAGTGATGGTGTTGGTAACTCCGGTTCGTCTCGGACATTCCGTTGTAGCGGTGGTGGTGGTCGGCGTCCGTCGTCAGCATCAGAGTCACCGACTGGCCGTGGGTACCTGGCTGCATCGATGAAGAGGACGCCTTCTTGTCTTCAGTGCTTATCGAGGATTGCTACCGCCCTGTGTATACGTCTTTGCACGTCATACACCAGGTGCATAGTCTTCGGCATGTTTTCCGTCTGTACGGCGTCCCTGACTTCCGGTAGCAGTGATTCCTTCAGTCCACGCGCCTTGAGATACCGAATCTCAAGCAGGTCTAGGATTCATCTTCCCGTTCTGGTGCTCGACAGCCTCTCCAGCTGCGTGATTCTCTGCGCCTCGGCGATCTCCCCGAGCGTGTTGTGTACGCCTAGTTCGAGGTGGGTTTGTGTGTACTGGGGTACTGCCAGGGCAGCCTTGAACGGTCTGCGGATCGGTTTCGCTTCTGTTCCAGTAGGCGTACGCGGCGACGTACGCTATGTGGCTCAGCGCGTACGCCTGTATCAGCCTCGTAACCTTGCGTTCCTTCATTCCTTTCCTCTCATTCGCGACCCGCCGCACGAGGTGTGTGGCGTTGGCCACTTCTGGAGTCGTGCAACCAGCTCGCGGTTGGCACCATTCTCTTCCAGGGGCGTCTAGCACGCCCTGCGGGAGGGATCCTTTCTTGCGCGGTCTGTGGAGCAGGATCTCCGAGTTGTCGGGTGAGCAGACGAGTCCCGTGTCTTCGAGGTGCCGCTTCACCTCCCGGTCGGCCCGCTGCGGTCGGTCTTGCATTTCGCCGACGCTCGTGTTCTCCGTGGTCCACACCGTCACGTCGTCTGCCTATATCGTATGATTGATGCCCTCTATCGCCTCAAGACGCTCCGGCAGGCCGAGCATGACGAGTTTGAAAAGCATGGGGGAGAGTACGGAGCCCTGCGGCGTTCCCGCACCACCAATTCGGACCGTTCGTGGCGGGGCCCTGTCGATCTTGACCGTAGCCTCGCGCCCATTCAGGAACCTGCTGACATATCGGTGGAGTGTTGGTGATTCTGGTCAGGACCGAGAGCCGAGTGGGGCTCCAGTAGCTGGAGGACCGTTCTAATTTCCTGCGCGCAAAGTTGGCAGCACTAAGATATTTCTATCTCTGCTATTAATGAGCCCATCTGAAATTTTTTTTTGCGGCAGAACGCTCCCTAGAGGACACGTAACAACTTCCAGCATATAACCAAAATTTCTTATGTTGTCTGGTGGTCTGGTGAGGGGCCCTTTAAAAGCAGTAAAATACATGCGTTACGTTTTTTTAACTGCCCTATTTTCTGGACGTTTTCGCCCCCCCCCCCCCCCCCCCTAGGGAGTCCGAGTAATCGTTGTCCGAGTCCGAGTAATCGAGAACGCTGACTGTACAACTGACCAAGGGAATGCTTCAAATGGTTTGTGGGGCGAACGCGCGGCAGAAGGATGACGAGAACAGAAACGACCTGCAGGCATTTAAGAATGAACGGGAAAGGAAGCATGCCACTGCTTCTTTGAAGGAGCTTGAGCTCACACACAAAAAAATTAAGTGTTGGCTGCTGCCGAGATGCAGGTGTCTCGTGCAAAAAAAGAAAATAAACTCTTTGACGCAGTGAAATGCAACACTGAGGTGTTGTGCGTGGGCTGAGAGTATGTGGGAACAGTTGAAGTTTACTTAAAAGCTGTCGTTAGAGAATATTACTTCTGAGAAAGTTCTGGCCTCATACGAATGAGCTTGCTATCAATTGATAGAAATAGCTCATATTGAAAATATTTGCTTCTGCATGCATCTCCTTTTTCTTCGTATTGTAGAATGTTCATGCTGATTCGCAATGGGTTTTACCTTTTTTTAGAATGTATCTTATTTGCAATGCATTTCACTAACTCTTCCCTTCTGTTTCTCAAGGACAGCAACTCGATGCATTAGCGAGCTGCGTCACAAATGCACTGCGTATGTTCCACTTTTCAATGAACGCCTTTCATGGCACTGCTTTAGTGAGCTGCACCATGCATACACTCGGTACGTGCACATCTTCAGTGAATCTCTCGCCGACGCGGGTCACCGAGTGTGTTCCACTGATTGTGTGAAAGGCCAGGGAACAATCACAGGCATGTTTCTTGTCTCGAAGGCCGCGCACGGACTTCTCGGCACAGCAACTAGATGCCACCGCATGTCCAGAAAGAAGCATGCGAGAGGAGCCCGGTAGCCGCATGATGCTTGCCATCTCAATCAATCAATCAGATCTCAATGTTTGCACGCACCAGCACGTTATGCATTTCAGAGGCCACATGCAGGTGCTAGATGGCGCCGAACATTTTTAGGGAAGTGCAAAAGAGGAGTCATGCTGCAGTACATGCCTCATAACAATATTTTTTGACTGTGGCAATGCATTGTTTAGCTATACTGATTCAACGCTAATGCGTTACCATTGACAGTCATCATGGGATGGCTTCTCTCACAATTAATTTTTGATAATGTTATGCGAAGGACGAGTCAGTAAGACCAGCAACTATTTACAGGTTATATTTACAAAAACGGTTGCAGCGCTGACTGGTTAGATTCACCGCGCGAACCCAGTTTGTTCTTCCTTCTCTTTTCTCGAGTGATGGCAGGCCTAAGAACTTTTTTGAGGTGACGACATAGGTTTAGCGCTCCTTATGGATACTTGGGCTCCAGTATCAATTAATGCACACACCATCTACGTCTACTTCAATTAGGTTCGTGTTGGGGAGGAGCGTCAACGGAGGATTTGGACAGGACGAACGTGATGCAGTACTACCTCCAAGGGCTGCATGGCCTAGTTTTCCGTCTGTCGGTTAGGCGACGAAAAAGCGGCGAAGGTGGGGTGACGGTGAGCGAGGGCGATCGCACGGAGGAGCGGCTGTCAGGGGCATCAGAAGACGGCCAGGTGAATTACGGCGAACGTCGGCGTGTGAGCGAGGAGCAGGGAATGAGCTCCAGTACGGCGGCATCGAGGTGGTGCGGCAGTGCCGGGCTACATGACCAACGCGGTGGCAGCGGAAGCAGATCGGTTGGTTGTCTGGGGTTCGCCATTCAGCAGGATTGCGTGGTCTGGGAGCGAAATAATGGTCAGTACAGGTTGTGGACATGCGAACGGGTGCCGAATCAGGTCGGGAGAAAGAGCAGGTGGTAGGGATACCAATGTTTGCAATTTCTTGCCGCACAACTGCTTTAATAACGAAAACAGTGGGGGCCGCTTGCTCGAAGGTACCGTCAAGGGGTCGTGCATGAAGGGGGGCTGGACTCGCCGCTTCAATATCACGGCGAACGATACGTGTGGCATTCTCTTGAAATGGTCGTGTGGCAGTAAGAGCGCAACACGAGGACGTGGCAGGGTTGTTTGAGAGCCAGGAAAAGTGTGGGACGACGCGGTGGCTTTTGGCTACCTCGAAGCGGCGGCATTCCTTGACGATGGCGTCGACGGTAGAAACGTCGTTAAGACCAGCAAACTCAAGGCGTCGTCCACGATGCCTTTAAGGATATGGCCCATCTTGTCAACCTCGGTCATGAGCTCGTCGACTTTCCGGCAAAGCGCGAGCACTTCCTGTATGTAAGAGATATACGATTCGGTCGACGAGTGGACATGGGTGGCAAGCTCTTTTCGCGCAGCCTGTTGGCAGCCTGACGGGTTGTCACATAGGTCGCGAAACGTCTCTTTGAAAATGTCCCAGCTGGAGAGCTCGACCTCATGGGTGTGAAACCAGACATGCGGTGTCCCGTCCAGATAAAAAATCACGTATGCAATCATGATGGTAGGGTCCCAGTGGTGGCTTTGGCTAACACGCTCATACATGCGGAGCCAGTCGTCGACGTGAACGCCATTTTGGGCGGACAATGTTATGTGGTCACGGAGACTAGGAACCGTAACGTACGTTGTGGTTGGCGCCGCAGGTTTAGGTGGTGATGGGATGATTCCATCGGAAGCCATGGCTGAGAAGACGACAGTGCGGCCACTTCGGAGCTCTGTGGTGAGGACGGGTGACGTTCCACCTCCACCACAGTGTTACGCGAAGGACGAGTCAGTAAGACGAGCAACTATTTACAGGTTATATTTACAAAAACAGTTGCATCGTTGACCGGTCGATTCACCGTGCGAGCCCAGTTCGTTCTTCATATAATGCGCATTCTTTGAGAACTTAACGCACATTCAGGGCACTGATCGACCTACTGTGTCTCTATTTTCGTTCGAATAATAACGAATAGCGCGCAGAGGATGAGACAGTAAAAACCAGACACACATATATGCAATCCAACTTTGGTTTTCATACCAACTTTGGTCACTGGGTAGTCCATGGTTTAGTGGGTACAGCATCGGGCTGCTTTCACGAGGGAACTTGGTTTGAAGTCAACCGTTCGACCAACTTCTATCGCCACGGGCACAACTCACTGGGTATGTGCCGCTTTGAATCTTTCATGCCAACATGAGTTAGTTGGTATGTGCCACTGTTTATGCACCGCTCTTCAATGACCCTATTCATTCCCTCTTGGATCATAGGTTATTTCCGTTTGGGTGTGTACCGCTGTTGGGTGAATCTTATTCACATGAACTTGGGTCACTGGGCATGTGTCACAGTGTACGTGCCGCTCTTTGGTGATGGCACAGCGTGCTCAGTGGGAAGCGCAAAGAGGAACCCTGCTGCATAGATGACGCATACATGACGCATTCTGATGGTGGCAATATGGTGTTACTACATTGCTTGACTCCTAATCCTATAATATCGGTATTCGTCTTGAGATGGGCTCTGCCGGAACCTCTTTATATTGGTCAATGACCTCTTGTATTAATGGTGACCAGGCAGTCTTCCATCAAACTCTTGATGACAAACGTTATTGGAGCTTCAAAGCATGGTGCTCTAAGGGTTTCTATTATTGTTTCTAGGATTTTGATGTACAGGGCTTAACTAAAAGAATGTCAGAAATGTCATGTCAGCACTTTAAGCAAGGCTGTCCATTTTCTTATGTGCTTTTCTTCGGCAGATCTTGCATTGCGGTGCCTCATGGAAACAACAAAGCAGCCTTCAGATGCAGGCAGCAAAGCCTTACTGTGAGTACTATCATAATATCCTAAGAGAATGTGCTTTCGTAAGTAATGAAATTCCTAATTACGTTTAATGTTCATTAGGTAAAGCACTCCCACTTACACAGTTTCAATGTAATTGAGAAACAGAATGTCTTGTAAAACGACAGATGGGTGAGCAGCAGCTG
Source organism: Dermacentor andersoni (assembly GCF_023375885.2). NCBI lineage: Eukaryota > Metazoa > Arthropoda > Arachnida > Ixodida > Ixodidae > Dermacentor > Dermacentor andersoni. The sequence continues at coordinate 14,830,983 of NC_092820.1, forward strand.
GACTCGAAAGCATCACGTTTTGAGATCATCACATGTTTTTCTTTGTACTTTTAGTATTTTACAATACCATCTTTCAATCGATCAAGCTTTATTTGGTACTGTGCACTATCGAGGGTAGTGTATAAATTAAAATGTGTAAGGTGAGATGTACAATTGATGTGTTAGAAAGCACTATGTTTAGTCAATACAAATGACGTGTATGAAAACACATTATACAGTAGGACCTCGTCGGTACCATCCCATTACGTGTGATTTCCGGTAATCACTAACGTTCGTGTGCGAGAACACAAAGCATACCCAATAAAGTAACACTTCATTTTTACCGGTTTGTACGTTCCCAGAAAACACGATTATTTCGGCACCAGCGTTTAGTACATGGCCAAACTGCAATCGTAGGATACATTTCCAGGCCGCTAGATACATTTTCCGGCATTCAGTACTGCATGCTTTTAATAGGCCATAACCCAAACGTGCTGCCATTCCCTACTGCAGGCTGCGAACGTATACATTTTCTGGCTGCTGTATCTCCTGTAAACAAGAAAGGTGGGAGACGCGCACGATTGGAAACAGTTGCCGCCCGCCGTATCAGCTTGCCCGCGATGCTCACCCGCCCATCTGTGAAAACGCCGGTGCGCACCCAGCAGGTCATCTCGATTCGTCGCTTTCCACATTCATAGCTATCACCACCAACCGTATTGCGTTAAGCATCTTTGCTTGTCTGTCTCACAGCAACTGGTGTCGCTGGAAGCATACTGAATGCTTTTAGTAGGCGATAAACCAAATGTGCTGCCGTTCCCTGCTGCAGGCAGCGTGATGTGAGCGTCACTTTTCGCTTTGGCGGCATCCGGCGTTGCCCACCAGCTCGATTTTATTTCGGTTTCCCGTCGCTGTCTTTAAATACTGCGCAACAGGAAAAAAAAAAAAAACGCGCCTCAGGCCACTGAAGCCCCACCAGCGCGTCGGTATCTCATGGCTCGTGCACATTGATTCTTGCAACGCTTCACTTTGAGTAGATGTCAAATACAGTTGAGTTTGTCACATTTTTTTTTACTTACTGCCGATCTTACATCTTCTCGGTTATTACGCTTTCTGTAGCATTTTTTTCTAAAATATATGGAAGAGGTTCTATTGTACAATACAGATACATAATTATTTTCGTTCGATAAAGCTTAGGAATCTAGTATATTACCATTCTGTTAACCTATGCAAACAAAGACAACAAATAAAAGCATCTAGAAAGGTCTGACAGGTTGCATACGATAACGAGAAATGCTGCACATGGTAGAAAAATATAATTCTTGAAGAAGTACAGATGTATACTTGCATACAAACACTCGTATTATTGCATGGTATTGAAAAACAAAACCACTTAAAGGGACAGACAACCGCTCAGAACATGAATCGAGATAACGCCACTGATGGAATGATTCCCTATCGTAGTGGCTAAAACGAGGCATGTTTTTCACAATAAACATGGATTTATATTGTTACAGCGAGAAAAAGACGTATAATATATTTACAGGTTATACACAGAAGGACGCTTCGAATGTCACTGAAATGGCTACCGAACCATACGAACATCACCGAGCATTGTCGTCTTCTCTCTCTTCATCTTCACCGCTGACAGCGCCTCGTAGCATGACCTACGGTGGTGAAGGCGCCGTCCCAGTGCTCAGTGGATCCAAGTGATATGGCTTTAGTCTTGTGACGTGGACTGTGTCAGAGGCAGACCGCGCCATGGTGACATTGAGAGGTTCCATTTTATGTGCCACATTGGTTACATTGCGCAAGACACGATACGGGCTGGATTATGGTGAAATCAACTTCTCACAAAGACCAACGCGTCGTGATGGTGTTCAGAGGAGGACCATGTCACCAGGGTTGAAATGAGCATTGCGGTATCATGCGTCAAAGCCAAGTTGTTGCTCTTCCTGCGAAGCGTTGAGGCGCCAGCAGGCAATTTCACGTGCATCTGCAGTTCTAGAGATGACATCACGAGCATATTCTGACGTCGTGTGAAGAGCAGTGGGAAGGAGCGTGTCGAAACGAAGTGCGAGGTCTCGACCGTATAAAAAAAACATAAAGAGAAACCTGCAGAATTATGCCGGGACGTGTTGTAGGCAAATGTTACAATAGGGAGGGCGGCGTTCCAGTCATGGTCAGCAGACAGGTACATAGCGAGCATGTCTGTGATAATTCCATTAAGATGCTTTGTCAGCCCGTTGGTCGGGGGTGATACGTTGTTGTAAACTTGTGTTGTGTAGTACAAGAATGCAAGATGTCCTCAAGAACTTGTGAAAGTGCCGTCCTCGGTCGATAAGCAGTTGTCGAGTAGTGCTGTGTTGAAGTATTACACCTTTTCGGAGGAAGTCAGCCATGTCGGTTGCACAGCTGCTAGGGAGAGCGCGTGTAATTGCATAACGGGTGGTGTAGTTCATAGCAACTGCTGTCCATTTCTTTCCACTGGCCGAGAGAGGAAAACGGCCAAGAAGGTGAAGACCAACACTGAAGAATGGTTCTGCTGGTATTTCAATGGACTGAAGGCGCCCACCTGGAAGAGCCGCTGGTTTCTTGCAGTACTGACAGGATTTGCAGGAAGCAACGTAGTGGTAAACAGAATGGTAAATTCCAGGCCAGAAAAAGCGACGTCGAAAACGGTCATAGATCTTTCAAAGTCCCAGATGACCAGGGGTCGGAATATCGTGCAACTGGGCGAAGACGGTGCATGCCCTTAGGAAGGACGAGGAGCAGTTCAAGTCCATGAGGGTGCATGTTGCAAAGATATAAGATACCGTCTTGGAGCACGAACATGCGTAGAGAAGTGTTAGTTGTCGAGGCGGAAGTTTCCAGCTTACGTATGATGTCTCTCACGTAAGGAGCACGGCGTTGCTCGTCTCCGAGGTTTCTAAATGCGGTAAGTGATAGTACACAGGCAGGAGTCGTCGCTGTCGGGATGTTCTGGTGGATCGACTGGATGACGCGACAAGCAATCAGCGTCCTCGTGTAGTTGGCCTGTCTTGTACACAACTCTGTACTCCTGGAGTCCTAGAGCCTATTGACCAAGACGGCCAGCAGGATCTTTTAGGGACTAGAGCCAGCATAAGGCGTGGTGATCGGCGCAACTGTAAACTCCCGTCCGCACAGGTGGGAGTGAAATTTGCCCACTGCCCAAACAAGGGTGAGGCATTCGCGTTCCGCTGGGGACAAAAGACTGCTAGCGTCTTCCATCTGCACCAGAGCTAGACGTTCCCAGTGCACAATTGATGCAGAAGTGCTGAAGGAGGTGGTGCGGGAGAGTGCATCAGCTGCCTTGTTTTCGGTGCCTTTGATGTGCTGGATATCCATAGTGAACTTCGGTATATAGGCCAGTTCACGAAGTGCACGTGCAACGTACTTGGAGGAGTTTTTACGGAAGACATACACCAGAGGCTTATGATCCGTTAGAACATGAAATAGCTGGCCCTCTAGGAAGTGCCGGCAGTGCTAGGAAGTGCTGGATGGTGGAGTAGATAGCGAGCAGCTCACTGCCGAAAACGCTGTAGTGAGTCTCGGCAGATTGGAGCTTCCGAGAGAAGACCAGTGGACGCCAGTTGGATGTGATTTGCTGCTGGAGGACAGCGCTGATGGCCACGCTGGAAGCATCCACCCTGTTCGAGTAGGGACGTTAGCTCTCAGATGGATGAGAAGCATCAAATCTGCAATGACCTTTTTAGCAGCCCTGAAAGCAGCTTGAGCTTCGGGACACCAGGAAATCATGGATGAGGAGCCCTTGGTTGTGCGAAGGTCAGTCAGTGGGTGCAGAAGCTCAGCACAGCGCGGAATAAAGCGTCGGGAGAAATTCACTAGGCCCACGACCTCACGTCGCTGACCTAGGGTAGTGGGTGCTGAGAAATCTTGCATGGCCGGTCATGTGAGGGCAGTGGACGAATTCCCATTGTTGAGATGTGGTGACCCAGGAACTTCAGCTTAGAGGACCGAAGGATGCATTCCTTGGGATTGACAACCAGGCCAAATTGTTGAAGGCATTGAAAGAGTTCCCATATGTGACGCTAATCTTTTGGATTGGGACTCGCAATGAGGGTGTCATTGATGCAGGCAAAAAATGCTGGGAGGCCACGTGTTGCCTTGGCAGTGAATCTTTTGAATGTTTGAGCTGCGTTCCGTAGCCCAGAGGGCTTGCACACATACTCATACAGGCCGAAGGGTGTAGTAATGGCTGTCTTCAGGATATCGGCAGGCTCAATAGGGATTTGGTGGTAGGTGGTACTACATCTGCAGGCTTAGAGTGACGCCTGACACCGGCAAAAGATGCCGAGAGCACGTGGGGCTATACTAATCCAGGTTGAGCCAAATTAGGAAGGCCTACTCAGCTACAACAAAGACACTCCCTCACCAGAACAAGAATAGGCCTCCCTATTGCACTGTTCGCTTCAGAGGCAGCAATTGAAGTGGGAGGCAAGGCACCAAGGCAACCAGTAGGCAAGCTCTCCCAAGTGACAAACGACCTAATAAAGAAACGAGAAAGAATGAAAGTGTCCAACTCAAGAGATAAGATTCGCGGGGCTGTCAAAACTCATCAAGGTGAAAATAAGTTATACTCGAAATTATAACGTGAGAAAGACTGAAGAAGCCGTAAGGAATGGACTCAGCCTGAAATTAGTGAGCAGGAAACTTGGCATAGCATAAACCAATATGTTTGCACTGAACGATAAGCAGGCTAATCTCATCAGCAATCTTGAAGGTATAGTAAAACCAGCGGAATAATTTTATGCTGAATTGTACAGTACCTAGAGGACTCAGGATAACTCTATTCGAAACCGTAATGCACAGCATACAGAAACTCCTCCTATAACTAGCGATCAGGTCAGAAGGGCCTTGCAAGACATGAAACGGTGAAGAGCGGTTGGGGAAAATGGAATAACGGTCGATTTAATCAAAGATGGAGGAGTCTTAATGCTTGGAAAACTGGCACCTCCCTATACGAACTGTCTATGGGCTGCAAGGGTCCCAGAAAACTGGAAGAATACGAACAGTATAAATCCACAAAAAGGGAGACGTTAAAGGATTGAAAAATTATTGGCCCATTAGCTTACTCCCAGAGTTATATAAAAGTTTCACCAAGGTAATCTTCAATAGAATAAAGGCAACAGTAGACTTCAGTCAACCAAGGGGACAGGCAGGTTTCAGGAAGAGATACTCTTCAATGGATCAGATTCATATCATCAATCAGGTAATCGAGAAATCCGCAGAATACAATCAACCTCTTTATATGGCTTTCATAGAATACGAAAATGCATTTGATTCAGTTGAGATACCAGCAGTCACAGAGGCGTTATGCAATCAAGGAGTACAGACCGCTTACGTAAATATCCTGGAAGATATCTACAGAGATTCCACAGCTACCTTAATTCTCCAGAACCAAACTAGGAATTTGCATATAAAGAAAGGGGTCAGGCAAGGAGACACAATCTCTCCAATGCTATTGACTGCGTGCGTGGAAGAACTATTCAAGCTGTTAAACTGGGAAGGCTTAGTAGTAAGGATCAATGGCAAATATCTCAGCAACCTTGGTTTGCCGATGACATTGTTCTATTCAGCAACACTGCAGACGAGGTACAACAAATGATTGAGGACCTTAATAGAGAGAGTGTAAGAGTGGTCTTGTACATTAATATGCAGAAGACAAAGATAATGATGAATAACCGGGCAAGGGAACAAGAGTTCAGGATCGCCAGTCAGCCTATAGAATGTGAAAGAGTACGTTTACCTAGGTAATTAATCACAGGGAACCCTGATCATGAGAAGGAAATTCATAGAATAAAAATGGGTTGGATCGCATATGGCAGACATTGTCAGCTTTTGACTGGAAGCTTACTATTATCATTGAATAGGAATGTGTATAACCAGTGCATTTTACTGGTGCTTACATAGGGGCCAGAGACTTGGAGACTGACAGTGAAGCTTGAGAACAAGTTAAGGTCCGCACAAAGAGCGATGGAATGAAGAACGCTAGGCATAACCTTGAGAGACAGAAAGAGAGCGGTTTGGATCAGAGAGCATAAGGGGTGTAGCCGATATTCTAATTGACATTAAGAGAAACGAATGGCGCTGGGCAGATCATGGAACGCGCAGGTTAGATAACGGTTGGACCATTAGGGTTACAGAATCGGTACCAAGAGAAGGGAAGAAATTAAGAAAGTCAAGGGTGCTAGTGGAAATTTGTTGGTGCAGGAGGGGGGTAACTTGAGATCGCAGGGAGAGGCTTTCGTCCGGCAAAAAAGAGGTGAGGCGTGCAGACAGGACACAAGAGTAGAGAAGTGGACAACACGAACGCCGCTTCTCTACTCTTGTGTCCTGTCTGCACGCCTCACCTCTTTTTTGCATTATGAATCCTTACCAACTAGCTCAGCTTTCTGTCGTTCTAAGTTTCGTCCGGCAGTGGACATAAAATAGGCCGATGATGATAATGATAAGGATGATGATTGACAAGGTCCACTTTACTAAAGATTTTGCACTTTTCCAAGTGGCCTTTGAAATGTTGTGCGTATGGAAGGGGATATGTATCGTGGAACGTGTGAGTGTTCTGCACCCGGTAGTCGCCGCTTGTACGCCAGTCACCCAGTTCTTTTTTGGGCACTAGGTGGAGTGGCGAGGCCCAGCTGCTGGACAGAGGGCAAATAATATCCAGCTAGAGTATGTGCTTGAATTCCCGTTTAGCAACGGTCAGACACTCACCGAAGAGGCCGCGCGGATGAGTTGGAATAGGTGGACCACGCGTGACAATTTACTGATTTACATTGTGCTTGGGTGGCTGATTTAAATTGCAGAGCCTGGTCACCTCAGGGAATTCTTCGAGTATGCTAGCGTATGGGCATAGTAGAATCAGCGTGCGGATGCCAGTGAGAGCGACAACCGACAGAACTCCATGGATGGAGAGCCGTGTCTTGCTTTCAATCAGGTGATAGCAGCGCATGCTGACATCGAGGTTGAAATGGGGCAGGAAGTCAGAGCCGGTTATAAGCTGATTGACGAGGGCTACGATGAAGACCCACTAGAACGTGCGCCACCGGCCAAGGTCGAGAGGGAGGGATCGTAGAACATACGTGGCAATGAAGTAGAAACCGCATCTACGCGTAAGGTCCAGGAGACTGGTCGTCTGTCATCCAGACGAAGAGCACCTTGGTCTTTTGCCTTCCACAAGATTTCGGAGCGGCGTGCTGCTGTCTACTGAGCTGTAGACCGCCCACCTTTTCCTGCTATTTGCTGTTTCTTCCACTTTGCCACGTCAGTTCTCACTCTACCCGCGAGTGCTCCATCTCAAAAACTCTACCAGTCTCACCACCCCTCCGGACTTTAACAGCAACTTCGTGAGACTGCGACGTTTTTTCCCCTGTTTTCGAACAATCATGCATGCGTGAATCTAGTTGAAGATATTTTTCGTGTCTCTATGCCACCTAATTAATTGTCGTTTCCTTCATATTATTACGATATCATCGAGAGATGCTCAAGAGATGAGCCGCCGCGAGAACGACGATAAAGCGGGTCTGTGCCCTTGGCGCGAGCGAGGGTCAGCCTGGCTGTCTGGCTCCAGTGTAAATAGCGTCAGTAGCCTCTTTCGTCTCTCTTTCCTCACGTAACATTCTAGTGGAGGTTAGCGATACCCGTCCTCGCCACCGAACTCCGAAGTGGTTGGTACATCGCGCTTGTCACCATGCCTCCCAATGACGAGACCACCTCTACAACGGCTTCGGCTTGTCCGACTGATCCAATCGTCGCGATTGCCCAGCATCGCGACCCTGGTGTGTTCTCTGGCCTGGAGGGACAGGACGTTGACGAATAGATCAAGCTCTATGAACACGCCAGTGCTAATAAAAGGTGGGGCCCGCCGATTATGCTCGCCAGTGTCATCTTTTACCTCGGGGGAACCCCAAGCGTGTGGCACCAAACGCATGACCACGATATAACCAGTTGGGACAGTTTAAAGACAAGCTACGGGAACTGTTTGGCGACCCCATCGGGCGCAAGGTTGCCGCGAGAAAGGCTCTTGCGTCTCGTGTTCAGGCATCTACGGAGCCGTACGTCTCCTACATCCACGACGCCTTGACTCTATGCCGCAAAGCTAACGATACTGTCTGACGCAGATAAAGTTGCACATGTGCTAAAATTCATCGCTGACGACGCTTTCAATTTGCTTGTTTTCGTCAACGTCTCAACTATCGACGCCATCATAAAAGAATGCCGTCGCCTTGAACAAGCTAAGAGCCGTCGTATCACACACCACATCACGAGGCTACCCAACACTGCTCCTGCGTCGACATGTGAGGGTCGACCGCGTCAGACCACCACCTGTGACGACCCAACCCGTATTGTTCACCGCGAGCTCGAGGCCACCTGTTCGCCAGCTTTCTCCGCGACGCCTCCCGATCTGCCAGCAAACACGATTGCAATGATTCAGGTCATCGTCAGACATGAATTTGAGAACATGGGTCTGAACTTTGTGTGTTCAACGTCTCAGCCCAGCGTCCCACAGTTCTCTAGCGGCTCTCCTCGTCCCCGGCAGTCCTTTTCTGCCACATCTCGCCGCAACCCGTCCGAATGGCGTACGCCTAATGACAGACCGATCTGCTTCTACTGCTGTCGCATCGGCCACGTCGCTCGTCACTGCCACAACCGATGGCCACCACCTCCTCGGACATACGCCGCTTCTTAATCCCGCACCTTTGGACCTATACACTATACACTATACTGATGGGCGATTTCAATGCCAAAGTAGGCAAGAAGCAGGCTGGAGACAAGGCAGTGGGGGAATACGGCATAGGCACTAGGAATAGCAGGGGAGAGTTACTAGTAGAGTTTGCGGAACAGAATAATATGCGGATAATGAATACCTTCTTCCGCAAGCGGGATAGCCGAAAGTGGACGTGGAGGAGCCCGAACGGCGAGACTAGAAATGAAATAGACTTCATACTCTGCGCTAACCCTGGCATCATACAAGATGTGGACGTGCTTGGTAAGGTGCGCTGCAGTGACCACAGGATGGTAAGAACTCGAATTAGCCTAGACTTGAGGAGGGAACGGAAGAAACTGGTACATAAGAAGCCGATCAATGAGTTAGCGGTAAGAGGGAAAATAGAGGACTTCCAGATCAAGCTACAGAACAGGTATTCGGCTTTAACTCAGGAAGAGGAAATTAGTGTTGAAGCAATGAACGACAATCTTGTGGGCATCATTAAGGAATGTGCAATAGAAGTCGGCGGTAACTCTGTTAGACAGGATACCAGTAAGCTGTCGCAGGAGACGAAAGATCTGATCAAGAAACGCCAATGTATGAAGGCCTCTAACCCTACAGCCAGAATAGAACTGGCAGAACTTTCGAAGTTAATCAACAAGCGTAAGACAGCTGACATAAGGAAGTATAATATGGATAGAATTGAACAAGCTCTCAGGAACGGAGGAAGCCTAAAAGCAGAGAAGAAGAAACTAGGAATTGGCAAGAATCAGATGTATGCGTTAAGAGACAAAGCCGGCAATATCATTACTAATATGGATGAGATAGTTCAGGTGGCTGAGGAGTTCTATAGAGATTTATACAGTACGAGTGGAACCCACGATGATAATAGCAGAGAGAATAGTCTAGAGGAATTCGAAATCCCACAAGTAACGCCGGAAGAAGTAAGGAAAGCCTTGGGAGCTATGCAAAGGGGGAAGGCAGCTGGGGAGGATCAGGTAACAGCAGATTTGTTGAAGGACGGTGGGCAGATTGTTCTAGAAAAACTGGCCACCCTGTATACACAATGCCTCATGACCTCGAGCGTACCGGAATCTTGGCAGAACGCTAACATAATCCTAATCCATAAGAAAGGGGACGCCAAAGACTTGAAAAATTATAGACCGATCAGCTTACTGTCCGTTGCCTACAAAGTATTTACTAAGGTAATTGCAAATAGAATCAGGAACACCTTAGACTTCCGTCAACCAAAGGACCAGGCAGGATTCCGTAAAGGCTACTCAACAATAGATCATATTCACACTATCAATCAGGTGATAGAGAAATGTGCGGAATATAACCAACCACTATATGTAGCTTTCATTGATTATGAGAAAGCGTTTGATTCAGTCGAAACCTCAGCAGTCATGGAGGCATTGCGGAATCAGGGTGTAGACGAGCCGTACGTAAAAATACTGAAAGATATCTATAGCGGCTCCACAGCCACTGTAGTCCTCCATAAAGAAAGCAACAAAATCCCTATAAAGAAAGGCGTCAGGCAGGGAGATACGATCTCTCCAATGCTATTCACAGCATGTTTACAGGAGGTATTCAGAGACCTGGATTGGGAAGAATTGGGGATAAGAGTAAATGGAGAATACCTTAGTAACTTGCGCTTCGCTGATGATATTGCCTTGCTTAGTAACTCAGGGGACCAACTGCAATGCATGCTCACTGACCTGGAGAGGCAGAGCAGAAGGGTGGGACTAAAAATTAATCTGCAGAAAACTAAAGTAATGTTTAACAGTCTCGGAAGGGAACAGCAGTTTACGATAGGTAGCGAGGCACTGGAAGTGGTAAGGGAATACATCTACTTAGGACAGGTAGTGACTGCTGATCCGGATCATGAGAGTGAAATAATCAGAAGAATAAGAATGGGCTGGGGTGCGTTTGGCAGGCATTCTGAGATCATGAACAGCAGGTTGCCATTATCCCTCAAGAGAAAAGTTTATAACAGCTGTGTCTTACCAGTACTCACGTACGGGGCAGAAACCTGGAGGCTTACGAAAAGGGTTCTACTTAAATTGAGGACGACGCAACGGGCAATGGAAAGAAGAATGATAGGTGTAACATTAAGGGATAAGAAAAGAGCAGATTGGGTGAGGGAACAAACGCGCGTTAATGACATCTTAGTTGAAATCAAGAAAAAGAAATGGGCATGGGCAGGACATGTAATGAGGAGGGAAGATAACCGATGGTCATTAAGGGTTACGGACTGGATTCCGCGGGAAGGGAAGCGTAGCAGGGGGCGACAGAAAGTTAGGTGGGCAGATGAGATTAGGAAGTTTGGAGGGTCAACATGGCCACAATTAGCACATGACCGGGGCAATTGGAGAAGTATGGGAGAGGCCTTTGCCCTGCAGTGGGCGTAACCAGGCTGATGATGATGATGATGATGATTTGGACCTTCTGTTCCCTATGCAACCGCGCCATGAACCCACTGCCGCTGATGCCCCTGGTCCGAACCTTCGCTACAGCCGCTCGCCCTCACCTCGACGCCATCAGTCTCGTTAGCCCCGACCCCGTCGCTTCCCTTCGCCGCTTATCGCCTCCCGGATCCTGCCGGAAAAGTAGGCACTGCAGCTTCTGGAGGTGAAGCTGTGTTGTCAACCCTGCCCTCAAATCCTCTGCTCACGCTACCTACGAAACAACACCTTCTTGACGTTGACGGCTATCCTGTCACTGCACTCATCGATACAGGAGCACATCATTCTATTATGAGTGCTGCCTTCCGATTCTCTGTATCACAGCTGCTTCATGTAGCCGACAAGCAACGCCGTAACGCCTACATCAGAACACTCATCGACCGTTTTAAACACTCTCCAGCCCATGCTACTCTACGCCCCTTCGTCCTCCGCGACAGTACTCTGTATCGTCGTAACCTTCATCCGGACGGCTCTGAGTTCCTACTTGTCATACCTTAACACCTCCTGCCAACCGTTCTAGAAGAGCTTCACGACGCACCAACGGCAGGACACCTCGGCGTATCTCGAACCTATGACCGTGTACGCCGCCGTTTTTTCTGGCCAGGGCTTGCCCGTTCCGTACGACGTTATGTCGCCGCTTATGAACTTTGCCAACGGCGCAAGAAGCCTTCCTAGCTCACTGCTGGTTACCTGCAGCCGCTCGACATCCCTGCCGAGTCCTTCCATCGTGTCGGCTTGTGCCTTCTCGGCCAATTTCCGGAATATACATCAGGAAACAAGTGGGTTGCAGTTGCGGCGGACTACGTGACCCGATACGCCGTAAACACCGCGCTCATCCAACCAGTTGCGCAACTGATGTTGCGGGCTTCCTCCTACATGATATCATTTTGATACATGGTGCTCCGCGTCAATTGCTAACAGACCGTGGCCGTACATTTTTGGCCAAAGTCATTGACGACATCATGCGTACCTGCTTAATACATCATAAATTCACCACCTCCTACCACCATCAAACCAATGGCCTCACTGAGCGTTTGAACCGCACCCGTACAGACATGCTATCAAAATACGTTTCAGACGACCACCATGACTCGAACCTGGCTCTACCTTACATTACCTTTGTGTACAACTCTTCCCTTTTCGAAACTGCTGGCTTTTGCCCTTTTTACCTCTTGTATGGCCGAGAACCGACGCTACCACTCGACACTGTGCTTCCGTCCACCACAGCTTCAACTAGCGCTTATGCCCGTGATTCAATCGCCCGTGCTGACCATGCTCGCTAACTTGCGCACGCTCGTCTACAAGTGTCTCAAGTCAAAGAGAAGCAACGCTACAACTTCCGTCACCGTGATGTCCAGTTTGTGCCCGGTACTCACGTGTTGCTTTGGTCACCATCACGTAAAGTACGTGTTTGTGAAAACCTGCTTCCCTGTTACACAGGCCCATATCGCGTGCTCCGCCAAGTGACCGATGTCACCTATGAAATTGTTCTAGCCACGCCCACCACGTCGTCTGCACTGACAACCAGTGACATTGTCCACATCGCCCGACTCAAGCCCTACAGCTTTCATGCTCCTTGGATATTTAACAGCACCGTGACAGCGCTTTTGCCGCCGAGGGGGGGGGGGGGTTGTGTAGTATTACGATATCATCGAGAGGTGCTGAAGAGACGAGCCGCCGCGAGAAAGACGATAAAGTGGATCAGTGCCCTTGGCGCGAGCGAGGGTCGGCTTGGCTGTCTGGCTTCAGTGTAAATAGTCTGTAAATGGCCTCTTTCGTCTCTGTATTTCTTCACATAACAATATAAATAAATAATAAATAAAATATAAAAAAATAAATAATAACAAATATATAAGAAATACAATAATCAAGCACCATCTCCTCCATCTTCCTCGCATCACACGCCTTGCATTGGGTCAATGCTAACGATCACATATCTGGCATCCGCAAGAGGACTGCTCTTATGCTGTCTAGAAGTGCATCACATTGCATATACGCGTTGGACGGGTGAGGATCGAGACAGACAAGCTTACGGCGATTGGAAAAGAACGGGTTGACTAGCCCAGCGCTAAAGCAAAGGGTAGACGAAGAATGCACACGCGAAAGAGAAGCGTGTGAAGTACGTCTGTCTGAACACAATACAGCAAAAGAAGTTGATTCTGAAGCGCTAGCTAGATTAAAGGCAGAAAGGGAAGTGCTCGAGCTCATCATCATCATCATCATCATCATCATCATCATCATCATCATCATCATCATCATCATCATCATCAGCCTAGTTACGCCCACTGCAGGGCAAAGGCCTCTCCCATACTTCTCCAACTACCCCGGTCATGTACTAATTGTGGCCATGTTGTCCGTGCAAACGTCTTAATGTCATCTGCCCACCTAACTTTCTGCCGCCCCCTGCTACGCTTCCCTTCTCTTGGAATCCAGTCCGTAGCTCTTAGTGACCATCGGTTATCTTCCCTCCTCATTACATGTCCGGCCCATGCCCATTTCTTTTTCTTGATTTCAACTAAGATGTCGTTTACCCGCGTTTGTTGCCTCACCCAATCTGCTCTTTTCTTATCCCTTAACGTTACACCCATCATTCTTCTTTCCATAGCTCGTTGCGTCGTTCTCAATTTCAGCAGAACCCTTTTCGTAAGCCTCCAGGTTTCTGCCCCATATGTGAGTACTGGTAACACACAGCTGTTGTACACTTTCCTTTTGAGGGATAGTGGCAACCTACTGTTCATGATTTGAGAATGCCTGCCAAACGCACCCCAACCCATTCTTATTCTTCTGGTTATTTCAGTCTCATGATCCGGATCCGTGGTCACTACCTGCCCTAAGTAGATGTATTCCCTTACCACTTCCAGTGTTTCGCTACCTATCGTAAACTGCTGTTCTCTTCCGAGACTGTTAAACAGTACTTTAGTTTTCTGCAGATTAATTTTCAGACCCACCCTTCTGCTTTGCCTCTCCAGGTCAGTGAGCATGCATTGCAATTGGTCTCCTGAGTTATTAAGCAAGGCAATATCATCAGCGAATCGCAAGTTGCTAAGGTATTCTCCATCAACTTTTATCCCCAATTCTTCCCACTCCAGGCCTCTGAATACCTCCTGTAAACATGCTGTGAATAGCATTGGAGATATCGTATCTCCCTGTCTGACGCCTTTCTTTATAGGGATTTTGTTGCTTTCTTTGTGGAGGACTACGGTGGCTGTGGAGCCGCTATAGATATCTTCCAGTATTTTTACATATGGCTCATCTACACCCTGATTCCGTAATGCCTCCATGACTGCTGAGGTTTCGACTGAATCAAACGCTTTCTCGTAATCAATGAAAGCTATATATAAGGGTTGGTTATATTCTGCACATTTCTCTATCACTTGATTGATAGTGTGAATATGGTCTATTGTTGAGTAGCCTTTACGGAATCCTGCCTGGTCCTTTGGTTGACAGAAGTCTAAGGTGTTCCTGATTCTATTTGCGATTACCTTAGTAAATACTTTGTAGGCAACGGACAGTAAGCTGATCGGTCTATAATTTTTCAAGTCTTTGGCGTCCCCTTTCTTATGGATTAGGATTATGTTAGCGTTCTTCCAAGATTCCGGTACGCTCGAGGTTATGAGGCATTGCGTATACAGGGTGGCCAGTTTCTCTAGAACAATCTGACCACCATCCAACAAATCTGCTGTTACCTGATCCTTCCCAGCTGCCTTCCCCCTTTGCATATCTCCTAAGGCTTTCTTTACTTCTTCTGGCGTTACCTGTGGGATTTCGAATTCCTCTAGGCTATTCTCTCTTCCACTATCGTCGTGGGTGCCACTGGTACTGTATAAATCTCTATAGAACTCCTCAGCCACTTGAACTATCTCGTCCATATTAGTAACGATATTGCCGGCTTTGTCTCTTAACGCACACATCTGATTCTTGCCTATTCCTAGTTTCTTCTTCACTGTTTTTAGGCTTCCTCCGTTCCTGAGCGCCTGTTCAATTCTATCCATATTATAGTTCCTGATGTCCGCTGTCTTACGCTTGTTGATTAACTTAGAAAGTTCTGCCAGTTCTATTCTAGCTGTAGGATTAGAGGCTTTCATACATTGGCGTTTCTTGA
The DNA here is from genome assembly GCF_023375885.2 of Dermacentor andersoni. Lineage (NCBI taxonomy): Eukaryota > Metazoa > Arthropoda > Arachnida > Ixodida > Ixodidae > Dermacentor > Dermacentor andersoni. The sequence continues at coordinate 14,846,278 of NC_092820.1, forward strand.
TCAGATCTTTCGTCTCCTGCGATAGCTTACTGGTTTCCTGTCTAACGGCGTTACCACCGACTTCTATTGCGCACTCCTTAATGATGCCCATGAGATTGTCGTTCATTGCTTCAACACTAAGGTCCTCTTCCTGAGTTAAAGCCGAATACCTGTTCTGTAGTTTGATCTGGAATTCCTCTAGTTTCCCTCTTACCGCTAACTCATTGATTGGCTTCTTGTGTACCAGTTTCTTTCGTTCCCTCCTCAAGTCCAGGCTAATTCGAGTTCTTACCATCCTGTGGTCACTGCAGCGTACCTTGCCGAGCACGTCTACATCTTGAATGATGCCAGGGTTCGCGCAGAGTATGAAGTCGATTTCATTTCTAGTCTCACCATTCGGGCTCCTCCACGTCCACTTTCGGCTAACCCGCTTGCGGAAAAAGGTATTCATTATACGCATATTATTCTGTTCTGCAAACTCTACTAATAATTCTCCTCTGCTATTCCTAGAGCCTATGCCATATTCCCCCACTGACTTGTCTCCAGCCTGCTTCTTGCCTACCCTGGCATTGAAGTCGCCCATCAGTATAGTGCATTTTGTTTTGACTTTACCCATCGCCGATTCTACGTCTTCATAAAAGCTTTCGACTTCCTGGTCATCATGACTAGATGTAGGAGCGTAGACCTGTACAACCTTCATTTTGTACCTCTTATTAAGTTTCACAACAAGACATGCCACCCTCTCGTTAATGCTATAGAATTCCTGTATGTTACCAGCTATTTCCTTATTAATCAGGAATCCGACTCCTAGTTCTCGTCTCTCCGCTAAGCCCCGGTAACACAGTACATGCCCGCTTTTTAGCACTGTATATGCTTCTTTTGTCCTCCTAACCTCACTGAGCCCTATTATATCCCATTTACTACCCTCTAATTCCTCCAATAACACTGCTAGACTCGCCTCACTAGATAGCGTTCTAACGTTAAACGTTGCCAGGTTCAGATTCCAATGGCGGCCTGTCCGGAGCCAGGTATTCTTAGCACCCTCTGCAGCGTCACAGATCTGACCGCCGCCGTGGTCAGTTGCTTCGCGGCTGCTGGGGACTGAGGGCCGGGGTTCGATTGTTGTATTCATATAGGAGGTTGTGGCCAAGTACTGCACCAGGGTGGCCAATCCTGCTCTGGTGAGAGAGTGCGTTACCGGTTCTGGTCACCGGGATCAGGCCGCACTCCAGGCCTGTTTGTGCAATTTTCTCAACACACGGTTTTTTTTTTTTGTATTTTCCGGTGGAGAATAGCGCGGCACCGGGATTTGAATCACGGTCCTCTTGCACTGGAGACGGATACTCTACCGTCCCCGTAGGAGTTAAATTAAAAATTAATTTATGGGGTTTTACGTGACAAAACCACTTTCTGATTATGCACGCCGTAGTGGAGGACTCCGAAAATTTCGACCACCTGGGGTTCTTTAACGTGCACCTAATTCCAAGTACATGGGTGTTTTCGCATTTCGCCCCCATCGAAATGCGGCCGCCGTGGTCGGGGTCCGATCCCGCGACCTCGTGCTCAGCAGTCTAACACCATAACCACTGAGCAACCACGGCGGGTCCCGCAGGAGTTGTACGCCTCATTTAACCTACAGTGGTGCCCTACTTGGTCAGTCAAGGTAGACCAATCTGAGCTCGGTTATACCGCATGGATGGCACTCGGCTAGAGAACCTGGTATTTATGACCTGCACATGTGAGTGTGAGGCCATACATATTTGAAGATATATATCTTTCTTTTTTTTTTTTTTAGGAGGGTTCCCGTACAGTGATAAAATAAAGGAAAAGACATTAAAAGAAAGAAAAAAAAAAAGAAAAAGGGGCGGAAAAAAAAAAGGAACATAACAGGTGATTTGAACTCGTGACCCTTCGATGTTGCCCGGAAAGATAGCTCAATCGGTTGGTTCGTCAGGCCCCAGGCTACTTTCAAGCGCCACAGCTCCTGCTCCGAGCCTCACACTTACGTGGAAAGAGACTCATGTTGTCTAATAATAATTGTAAATATTCATCTCATCTATGGGATCTAATGCGCGCGCTGTTTCTTTGTCTCTGCGTGTAGTACAGTTAAGAGAGCCAGTTTAAGGGCGGAGAAGAAGAAAGAAGAGAAAAGCAAAAACTGCAGCGCCGTGGTTTTAAAGCGCACCCGTGGTAGAGAAACGGAATGCGATATAAGCGTGCGTAGCCATGATACGCACACGACAAACTGCCTTAAAATATTTAGACTTGAGGGAAAGCTTCGTTAGCAAACAATAGCACGGCAATCAGCACTCGAATATAATTATAACCCTAATACTAATTGTAAATATTCATCTCATCTATGGGATCTAATGCGCGCGCTGTTGCTTTGTCTCTGCGTGTAGTAGTTGAGAGAGCCAGTTTAAGGGCGGAGTAGTTGAAAGGCATACTTTCTAGGAAAAATGGCCGCTCAAGGAGAAGAGCGAACTCGAGCGGCTTTAGAGGCTAGGAAAACTGCCTTAAAATATTTAGACTTGAGGGAAAGCTTCGTTAACAAACTATAACACGGCAATCAGCACTCGAATACGACGAGAGAAATTACTGAGACGTGGAAAATTCCCTTGAAAAAAATCTGGTTTGCTAGACAAATGCTTGTATGTATTGAACCTCTTAAAAGATGAGGGGTGAAATATGCGCTCACCGAGAGGGCATCTTCAGCACGAGACATCCACAAGGCACCTTACAGAGATGTGGAGCGCTTCGCGGCCGGAACGAAGCCTCCCTTCTCCGCCGGCCAAGAGGGGGAAACGCGCTTTCCGATCGCTCAAGGTTGCGCGGACAAAGCATAACTCTAGCGTCTAGGAAAAGCTTAACCAGGTGCGATGGCGGCACGCATAGCGTGGGAAGCTAGCCGCCAGAATAACTATACCAAGGACTGCTGCTGATGAGGGCGAAATACCTTCGTGTAATTATAATAACCCTAATAGGACTACTTTCGAAAAAAAAAAGGGAACGGCCCAGAGGGCTATACTACGAGAGCTATGACTGATAGTTTTCTATATATATATATATATATATATATATATATATATATATATATATATATATATATATATATATATATTCATCTCATCTATGGGATCGCATGCGCGCGCTGTTTCTTTGTCTCTGCGTGTAGTACAGTTAAGAGAGCCAGTTTAAGGGCGGAGAAGAAGAAAGAAGAGAAAAGCAAAAAAACTGCAGCGCCGTGGTGTTAAAGCGCACCCGTGGTAGAGAAACGGAATGCGATATAAGCGTGCGTAGCCATGATACGCACACGACAAACTGCCATAAAATATTTAGACTTGAGGGAAAGCTTCGCTAACAAACGATAGCACAGCAATCAGCACTCGAATATAATTATAACCCTAATACTAATTGTAAATATTCATCTCATCTATGGGATCTAATGCGCGCGCTGTTGCTTTGTTCTGTGTGTAGTAGTTAAGAGAGCCAGTTTAAGGGTGGAGAAGAAGGGAGGGAAGGAAAGTCTCTGAAGCAAAATTACAGCGCCGTGGTTTTAAAGCGCATCCCGTGGTAGAGCTCGAGCTCAACTTAATGTCAAATGAGTTAGATGTGATAGTGGGTAGCATGATTACTGGGCAGCTTACAGAGAGTGTGCACGTAGGCTCTATCCAGCACTACCAAAGTCTACATAAACTAATCCCAGCATTTCACGAAGGACATGATGATTTGGATGCATATATTCAACAATTTGAGCACTTCGTTACGAGTCAAGCCTGGCCAGAAGACAAATGCGCTTTATTACGAAGCGTCTGTTTGACCAGTGAAGCCGTAAGTGTTGTTGGCAGAATGGCACCTGATCATACCATGAACTACAGAACACTAAAGAAGGCACTTGTACTACGCTTCAGGTTCATGGAGGAAGGCTACCGAATCAATGTGCAGTTGGCAAAACTTGATGACTCTGAAACCAGGAGACAGTTTGCAGGACATATTTTGGAATACTTTGACCACTAGGAAAAAATGACCAAGACAGACCGGAAATATGATGCTTTGCGAGACAAGATTGTCTCCGAACAGTTCCTGATGAAATGCCATGAAGCTGGCAGTGTTTTTGAGAGAAAGGAATTGTCAAGGGCTCGACAAGCTAGTGGAAGCTACTTATTATTACCGGGAGGCTCAGGGGTTACTCAACCTTGGCAAAGGTAAAGACTAGAGAGAACCTAACAAGCTACCAGGTTTAGTTCAAGCCCCTGAGCGACCAAAATGAAGGAACAACCACGGGGCTTTCTTGGTGATGAACGCGGTCACTGAGCTGCCGATTGCTGGGCCGAAACACAGGGTGAGAATCATAGGCGGAGAGTTTTAATTTTTCCAGGCAAGGGGGGGTGCTGCGGCACGACCTGCTTTCCGAATCCTACATATATATAATTTCTTGCACTTGAAGAAACCTAGTGTAAGCTCGTAAAATTGACCGCTGAAGTGATGGCGTTATATGAGTTTATACAAGACCTCATATCAAAGTCAGTTCAATTTCACAGCCTGCGTCCTCTCGGTGGTGTAATCTTCCTTCGTGTAATTGTCGCATACGTGACTATCACTAATACTGCTTCACCTTTCTGGCAAAACTGCAGCCTCTCTCTCTCCCTTTTTTCTGGGAGTATAAGCAGTGCTGCGCATGAGTGCGGTTGATTCCGATTTTGAGTAAATCTGGCTTGGCCTCATTTCGGTTACTAAGTGAATTACACAGTGTTCTCCAACTATCATGAACCAATACCTAAAGAAAGAGCAGTTGCGTTACTCGAAGAAAACCTAGTGCATATTGTTTCCGCTACAGTGGAGTAGCCGCCAGTAATTCTTTCGTCACTGAGATTTAATTCAGAGATTGTAATTTATTATCTTACTCGAGAAGTGCTGTCCTAATTTTTAAAGTGTCAATGGCGCATGTGTAGGCACCCCAAAATGACATCTAATTGCAGTGCTTTCAGCGACGTACTAATTGCGTTCAATTTTTTTCGGACTGACAAAGAAACCTCACGAAGTATGAAGAATACTACGTGAGTACGCTCCCACCCGCATCACAAAGTAGTACCCTCAGATAAGCTGATTGAAAGCAACTGCATTGCCGGTCTCAAACCAGAAGAGACAGCGCATCATCTTGATAATGGCACGGAAGGCGCGCCAACAGCACAGGTTTCGCGGCTTCGCAGCTATTCCTTCCTCTTATTTTTACCTCACACTTATCCGTCTCTCTAGGGCGACTGATCGCATTGATAACAAAGGCCCCTCGATAACGCGTTTGGAGCACCACTCTGACCACGCACCAAATGCCAAAAGCAGTGCAATAGGTATACGATGTTTCAAAATCCTGGCTTTGCTCGCACCGCATCAAAAGAGTGCGTGCGAAACTATATCTTCGCGCCAGAAACTTCCTTCGGAGCAAAGCCAAATTAACGGGACCGCTTTATTTTTCATGCTGCTGCAAAAGCAGTTTCGTCTCAAAATATTATAGCGGAATAAACAGCAGGGAAGTGACCCTTGCGTTGAGAAAAGGCAAAGCCAATGCATTCAATAAAGTAAATAACCACTTATAAGTGAGCCTAATTGGCAATCGGGACGCCTGCACAAAAACGAAAAAAGCCAGTCAGATTTCAGTGTACCGTTATATCTATGAATTCGTAAGCTACCTTGAACACCAGCTTAGAGGATGTGTTCCAATAGGTCTCATTTTGCAGCTACGCAGTACTGTGTGAGTTTTATCACATTTTCAGTGGCTTTCTTGGTGATCAACGCCGGAATTCTACGGCAGACATCCGTTAAAAATGACGAACTAATCTGACGTCCCTCTTGATCACGTAAGCACGATCTTTCACATAACCCCAAAGAAAGAAATCGAGTAGAGAGAAGTCAGGTGACCTGACCGGCCAATTGGCAGGCACGTGCCTTGTAATATATGACGCATGAAAAGTCGCATCCAGCCAGTTTCATGCTCGGCTGCTGCTGTGTGTGGGTGCCCCAGCTTGCTGATGCCATAGAAGTGGAAGACGTGACAGCGGGACTTCGCATAGAAAGTTATCCACCACTCCTTCAAAGATTTCGTTCACGTAAAGCTGACCAGTCAGTGTGTGATCGAAGTAAATGGGATCGATTATAGCACTGGCGTAAATTCCTAACCACACATTGAGGGACCGCTGGTACTGGTGCTGATTGAGGTTTACCGAGTGTGGATTGGAGTCCCTCTAATAGTGTGCATTATGCAATTTTAGCTTGGCGTTTCTGCGAAAATTGGCTTCATCTGTGTACATGATAATTCCCAAAAAGACCGGTGAAGCATCGGCTTTTGTGAAAGCCAATCCGAGAAATCTATACGATTTCGCAGGTCCCTATCTTCCAAGCGTTGGTATTCGTTAATGTGGTACGTATGAAATGCCGTCGTTTAGAATCCTCCAAACAAATGACTTGGAAATTGGTGCCTGTGCGGCACGTCCCGTACTCTAGCATGAGGGTTTGAGGCCATAAATGCTAGAACATCCGTGCGTAGGCTAGGACTCTAAGATGGAGTCCTCCGCCGCTGTTTCATGAAGTTGCCGGTTTGTCTCAGGTTTTCATAATTTCTGATGATAGTCTAAGGGTTTGGTCTACCGCCACACTTCCATAACTGATATATATATATTTGCAGCCTTCCTCTTGTTGCCATTTGCAGATCCCAAGGCAAGGATCATGTTTACCTCCTGCTCATTAGAGAAAGACATGGCGAATGGGACGAAATATACCGTTGCACTGACGCTGTCGATTCGCTTTTGTGGCGATAGTTCTTGTGGCAAAAAAAAAACAAAACATCCGTGCACTTTATGTGCGCTAAGACAACAGCTATTACAGCTTGTTTCCAACTAACACCAAACGCGACGTGTTACTTTGGGCGCTGCTTTATGATCCGGGTGGTAGTGTACTCACAGGCTATTCTCCATATTACGGGGGTTCTTCAGTCGGGAAAAATCTGTACGCCATGAGAACGTCGCTGAAAATATCGCAGCTGTGCCTTGGCTGTGCCTTAAAATGTCTTATTGACACTTTCGTAATTAGGATAGTACGTCTCGAGTTAGATAATTAGTTACAATTCCCTAACTAAATCTCAGTAACGAAAACAAATACTGGCTGCTACGGCACTGTACTGGAAACCATATGCACTAGATTTTCTTCGAGTAATACGTTGCTCTTTTTTTTTAAATCTTGGTGCATGGTAGTTAATTCGGACACCTTGTATATATTTATGACCTTTGCATGCAACTGACTATGTTTCCATCCCTAATAAATGTTGTAAATTATTAGAAATGTTCTTTTTCATGAGTTGTTAGCATTGCTTACTGGAAAGAGAAGCAATACTGAGATACACAACATCCACGTGAATTTCACACGCAGTTGATAAAAGGCTGCCGAAGGGTTCACTGAAGTCTATAGGTTTTTTTCATGGCCAGAAAAGCACGCAAAGCAATTTGAAGTGTTGTGAACATACAGCAACATGTTCATTCTCTAGGCATAGGCTATCCATACTTTAAAAATAACTTTTAATTGGCGACCTCTCCATCTTTCAAAAACACAATAAACTTTGTCCTGTGTGTATATTCAAATATATTGTGCATGTGCATCGTGTTTACAGTGGAAATTTAAAACAATGTCGAAGTGAGAGAATACGGATGAGGCAGCCGCCCCTAGTGCTTCTAATTCGCGTGTCGTCCTATTGTCAGGACTTGCAGAAATAAAGCGGAATTATGAATTAAAAGCCGTGCACGTCCATTTCGACAATTGTGCGGCATGCTATTAGCCCCGGTAAAATTTCAAGTGAAAAGGTCGAGGAAAATCAAAAGGAACCTCAAAATATGTGGGTGAGAAAGCTCTGGGAATGACACTTTAGGTGTTTGTAAGGGAATGCGGGAGGAGGGAGGGGCTTCAGCAACGCCCGGTGGGGCTCGCCCCCCCTTCGGGCGTGCTTGCGGCGGCGGTGAACGACGCAATTGCGGCGTACACGGCCCTGGCGCGATCGCGCAGGGGGACCTTGACGGCGGGCGACGGCGGCGTAGTTTCCGGCTGGTTGTGTGGCGATGGTGGTTGCACTTCAGTAACCCCAAGTGGTCGCTAAGCTCCGATGGAGGCTTGGGCCCCGGAGCCCCCTCCCCCCCTTGTCGGCGCCTATGGTCCGAATACAAAGACATCTTTCTGCGGAAAGTGCCGCCACACTTTGCATAAGACAGGTGACAGCCCCAAAAAAGACCAACAGTATCGAGAAGGCTTCATGTTCGATATGGCAAGTAATTGTGTCCAAGGCAGTTAATGAAGATAGGCAGACTTTGTGGCGAGTTCGAAGTTCGGAACGCAGGAGAACGTAAAGACATAAACGAAACAGAAAGTCTGCGTGCGACCAAAGGTGTACTTCGAGCGCATGCTGCTACTATCTTGCGAGATACGGGATGCAACTAGATTATTGTAAAAAGGTCGCTTGTATCAGACAATAAGCTGACAGGAAACATTTCCTCGTTCTGTCTCCGGGACAAACCTGAAACTACCCGAAGCAGACGTGGCGATCAATTCACCATTCTTCGCAGGCAAGACTCAGGTCTGGGCTCACAGAGCGGCCCCGGACTGGACGAGTGTATGGATGGCGCAGCGGCAACAGGTAGAGGCCTGGTGATGGCAAAAGGGATGGTCGTTGAGAACTCCACTGAGTGGTGGTGAGGTAGTCGGCGATGTCACGTGGGCGCTCCCCAAGCTGAGGACGTAGCGCGTTGACGGGAAACCCTCGGAGTCCCAAGTCGCGGTATGGGCATCGGCGGTACACCTGACCGGCTTCCCCGCAGTGATAGCAGAGTGGGCGGTGGTCGGGGGCACGCCGCATGTCCGCCTTCCTCGCGTAGCTGCGCTGGGTGACGAGTGGGCGTGCTGGCGGCAGTGGTGGACGACAGAATTGCGGCGTTACAGGGCCCTGGCGCGATCGCGCAGGGGGGACCTTGACGGCGGGCGACAGCGGCTTCAGTAACCCCAAGTGATCGCTGAACCTCCTCTTTGACAATGTCGGCGATTCAGGCCACATAAGGCTGCGACCTATGGAAGAGCTTGTGCAGTTCCTCGCGAACGACCGCTCTGATGGTCTCTCGCATGTCTTCACGGCCGAGTGATTGAACATTGGTGTAGTTTCAGCGATTATACTGCCTTGTCCGCATATTGAGCATCTTCGCAATGGTTGTTGCTTCGGAAACAAATTCAGCAACAGTGCTGGGCAGGTTGCATGTCATTCCGGCGAAGAGCTCCTGCTTTACCCCACACATGAGGAACCGAATTTTCTTCTCCTCTGGCATATCTGGGTTGGCATGGCGGAACAGTCGCATCATCTCCTCATTGAAGATTGCTATGGTCTCGTTTGGTAAGTGTACTCGGGCGTCTAGCATAGCTTCGGCCCTTGCGCAGCATGCTCGTAAATGTCCGCAGGAACCTGCTACGGAATAGGTCCCTTGTTGTCAAGGTCAACTCTTGGTTCTCGAACCCCGTTCTGACGGCGTCTTCTAAGTCGAAGTAGCAGCTTGTCTTCGAAGTCCTAGTTCTTGAAAGACGGGATTCGTTTGTAGGTATCTAGCCAGGATTCTGGGTCTGTAGTCGATGCTCCATATAAAGATTGTCCCGAGGTTATTGCAGCAGAATGGGTGACGTTGGGGTAGCCATTGGTGTTCTCTTGGCCACGCTTTTCTTGGTCTTCTCAGGTAGAAGTCTGTGCTCCGGGGTCAGCTGCTGTAGTCGGCTGCTTGCTCGATATTCCGGAACGATGTTGTTGTTGTCCTTGCGGTCCGGGCTTGGATGACGGCTTGTCGGTGGCATCTGGTACATGAACGAACTAGCACCTCCACCAGATGTCACTTGGTAGTGACGGTCGAGGACACAGCAAAAAAAAAAAACTGTGAATGGCGAAACTAAATGTATTGGGTGAACCTGTGCTGACAAAAACAGGCTACACTCAAAGCACAATGAAAGCGGCGAACACAGTCGGCGATCGTCAAAAATCTGATCTGCGGATCAAGCGCGTCGGCTTTTATCAGTTGGCGAAGGTTCCATAGTAATCGCTGGTGCCCGCGCGTCTTTCAGGAAGTTCTACACCATTCGCGTCGCGCATACATGAAATCAGATTACACAAGGTTCGGTGACACCAAACAGTATTTTTATTTTTTTTCTTTATTTATTTTACCCTCAGGGTTTGCACATTACAGAGGGGAGGGGCATATTACAGACGAAAATTGGAAAAACAGTTGATACAATCACAATAAGAAGCATGAACAATCACCACCTTAATACAAAAATGAACTGAAACAGTCGCATCCAAGATAAAGCAGAGTAATTTGAACATCTAAAACTAAAACAACAATAAGCAAAAAAACAGGACAAATTTAATACAAATAATTAAGCAATATTAAGCATGTTATTCAAGCAATCCTTAAAGCGCGTTGTATCAATGATAGCTGTAGCTGCTCGTGGCAGCTGATTCCATTCGGAGGTGGTTCTAGGTAAAAATGCATGTGAATAGGTTACAGTTCTACAACGAGGAACATCAACTTTTTGGAGGTGGTCAATTCTAGATGAAATGAAAGGAGGGGATTTAATGAACTGATTGCGGAGATTATTGTTGTGATAGTAAATTTTATGAAAAAGAGCGATCCGGGCTATTTTACGCCGAATTGTAAGTTCTGGAAGGTTAAGTAGTGACTTCATCATGGTAACACTGGCTGTACGGTCATAATTGGATAAGATGAAGCGAACGGAACGATTCTGCACTCTTTCAAGTTCTTTTATCAGTGTAGTACCACCGGGATCCCAGATAGATGATGCGTATTCAAGTGACGGACGAATGTAAGTTGTGTAGAGAAGCTTTTTAAGTGATGGGGGTGCCATATAGAAGTTTCTTCGAAAGTACCCAAGTGATCGGTTAGCTTTGGTGACGACGTGCCTCACATGATGGTTCCATGATAGGTTACTACAAATGTTAACACCGAGATATTTGTAAGATGAAACAGACTCAAGAGGCGTATTATCAAGATGATAGTGTGGTGATGCTAATAAGGTGCGGGATACGCGCATTGATTTGCATTTCGAAATGTTCAATTCCATGTTCCACGTTTGACACCAGGAATGTATAGTATTTAAGTCGGTCTGAAGTAAGGCAACATCGTCTTTGTTAGTTATTTTCCGATAAATTACACAGTCATCCGCAAATAGGCAAATCTTTGATGAAATGTTATCGGGTAAGTCATTCATGAAAATTAAAAAAAGTAATGGTCCCAATACAGACCCCTGGGGAACTCCCGATAGCACTGGCTGGACTGGGGAATCAACATCATTTGCGGAAACAAACTGAGTACGATTAAAAAGGAAAGCTCGAATCCAGTTTAGAACATTGGGATCTAGATTTAACTGGCCGAGCTTAAAAAGTAGTAAATGATGACTAACCTTGTCAAATGCTTTGGAGTAATCTAAAAAAAATACAGTCTATTGTGAATCCAGAATCAAGTAAATGATGCAGGTCGTTAGTAAAGACTAGAAGCTGTGTTTCGCAAGAAAAATTTTTGCGGAAGCCATGTTGTGAGGGTGTAAAAAATTGGTATGACTCAAGAAAATTGACAAGGTGAGTGAAGATAATGTGTTCAAAAACTTTACATGGAACAGATGTGAGTGAAATTGGACGGAAATTTGATGGATTGTGTGTTACACCAGACTTGTGAACTGGCACAACCTTACCTATCAGCCAGTCTTCCGGAAGGCTAAATAGCTGCAGGGACTGTGAAAAAATGCATGCCAATAAGATAGAGGAGTATTCAATAGTATTTTTCAAGAATTTTGTACTGATGCTGTCGACGCCACATGATGATGAGTTTTTCAGTTTCTTAATGATTGTACGAATACCCTCAGAAGTAATAAAGATGGCGTCCATGGGCAAGTAATGACGTAATGGCAAGGTATGTTGTGCATTGGTAACTACTGGGTGAGAAAAAGCCTTTACAAATGTATCATTTAATACGGACGCGCATTCTACGTCAGGCACTGGATGTCCTTCCGTTGTTAGCAAAGCTATTGCACTGCGCTCATTGCCCCGTATGACACTCCAAAATTGTCTAGAGTTATTCTTCAACATCTCTGGAAGGGTGCGATTAAAAAACAAGAATTTAGATCGTTTCATTTCAGATAAGTAAGTTGTGGTGGCAGACTTATAGGCTGACCAACGTCTATCCGACCGAGATTTGATAGCAGCGCGATAGAGCCTTTTCTTACGGTTAGAAAGACGGTTTATGTATCTGTTGTACCACGGGGCTCTCGTATTCGAAAAAACTTTCTTGGTAGGAATGTATTTAAAGGTTAGTTCTGAAATTTTCGTTTTAAACAAGTCCCAGTTGCTTTGCACAGATCGTTCAAGGTAATCGGGCAAAAACTCATCTAAAAAGGAGCATAATTCATTGTTAATTGCATCGAAATCCGCTTTTTTGTAGTCGCGTATTGTTTTGAGATGCTTTCGCGCGCGTGAGAAAGGCAGTGAAATATTTGCCTGTATAATTACATGATCGCTAACACCAGGCGTGTTAGACACACAAGATACAATTTCCGGCGTTGATGTCAAAACAAGGTCAAGAATTGAAGATGTATTATTTGTAACGCGTGTAGGAAATTGAACCAGCTGTGTCAACCCGAAATCAGAGCAGATGTGAAGGAAATGATCTGCTTCAGCTGAATTAGGCGATGAATATGAGTACGAATTTGACCACATAATGTTAGGAAAATTGAAATCACCTAGTAGAATGACTGGCGCTCTGGGAAACAAAATGTTTACGTGATTCAGGCAATCATGAAGGTCGTCATGAAAATTGGAACACCCAGAAGGAGGGCGGTAGCATACACCAATGACAATTTTTTTAAAAGCCAGGTTGAGGCAACACCATGTTGCCTCCAAACTAGTCTTTATATCAACAGCGTAGCTTTCAACTTCCATGTTTACAGCAAGAAGAACGCCACCGCCACATCGATTAGACCTATCACATCGAAATATTTTGTATTTTCTTTCACAGCAAAACAGCTCTTCGTTTGGTATTTTATCAGAAAGCCAAGTTTCGGTTAACGCGACAATATCAGCGTTAGAATCGTTGATCAATGCACACATTTCATCTTTCTTCGACAAAAAGCTGCGAACGTTAGTAGAGAGCAGAATCAGGTGGCTATTGTTAGCGGAAGCGCCGCCACCCCTGGCTTTCTCCTAGCTTCCCGAGGAAGCCAGTGCGCGACCAGAACGAAGGTGCCGCGGGGAGAAGTTGGCGGCATTGGTTGCGCGTCTGGATGGTCCTATTTCATATACTGCGTCAGTACTGCAATCATAGCCGTAGCATGTGTCATTAGCAATTAATTTGTTATAGCGCAGTTTGAAAGGGCAGTTCAGTTCTTTGGCATAATTAGTTAGTTTCTCTCTAATACGACGAGTGTTGGCTGAAAAATCTTCCCGCATGACCACTCTGCTTCCTTTGAGCATGTGACGCTTCGAAAAAATCGTTTCTTTTGTTTTGTAGGTAGAAAACTTTACTATAATAGGTCGAACTTTGTTGGTAGAAAATCGCCCGATCCTATGCGCGCGCGCAATGTTATCGGCAGATAAGGTTATTTCGAGAGATTGGCGAATTAAACTTAAAACATTTTCTTCTGTCTGCTGCGCCGTTTCAGAAGCGTTATCAACGATACCAAAAAATACTAAATTGTCCCTCCGAGAGCGATCTTCTGCTTCATCAAGACGCACGCGTAGCGTAAGTGCCTCGCTTTCCAGCTGCTCAGTTAGTTTACGCGTTGTTGTTAATTCGCACTGTACATCGTCTAAAATAGATGTCCGCTTTTCGACAGATTCTAGGCGCGTAACTATGGTAGAAATATCTTTAGTAAGTGATTGTTGCTGACTCTTAAGCTCTAAGATGTCGCTTGACATCGTCATCTGTGCAGCTTCCATGCGAATTGAACGTTCATGCATGTCCTTCATTAATTTGTGCATCTCCGTAAGTTGATCATTCATGGGACCCGGATTCCGTTCGACATCGCCGCTTATCAACAGCAGTAATTCACATAAAGGCATTAACAAGGCTTCTAGGCATGGAAGCACCCTGATACAGTGGTGGTATGGGGCGGCAAACAGCGAAAACACTCGCCGTGGGCACGGCACAAGGAGCAGACATACATTGTTACTTCTATAACAATGAACGGGGCGATCGTTTCTCACCTGCACAAGAAACAGAAGTGGGTGTTTCAGACGCATGTTCACGATGCCCGCGCCGTGCCCACTGGCGAAGATCCGTGATGCTTCTTCTTTTATAGCATTGTCGCAAGGCAACGTTGCCGATGGTGGCGCTGAAGATCTGACGACGTCAGTAGCACCGTCGCGCATGACCATTTCCGGAGTTGATCTTGTCAAGGAAACGTTGAGCCAGTGTATCTCCTGCTCCATCACTCCCACCACGGAATCATTGACACGTGGTTCAGCTGACGTCGAGGCGCCTTTGACGAAAAGAACGGCCTGCACAAGAAACAGAAGCGGGTGTTTCAGACGCATGTTCACGATGCCCGCGCCGTGCCCACTGGTGAAGATCCGTGATGCTTCTTCTTTTATAGCATTGTCGCAAGGCAACGTTGCCGATGGTGGCGCTGAAGATCTGACGACGTCAGTAGCACCGTCGCGCATGACCATTTCCGGAGTTGATCTTGTCAAGGAAACGTTGAGCCAGTGTATCTCCTGCTCTATCACTCCCACCACGGAATCATTGACACGTGGTTCAGCTGACGTCGAGGCGCCTTTGACGAAAAGAACGGCCTGCACAAGAAACAGAAGCGGGTGTTTCAGACGCATGTTCACGATGCCCGCGCCGTGCCCAACCATCGATAACAACCATCGATAACAACCATCGATAACATTCGAGAAATTTCCGATACATGCAGGCGCGTCCTGCGTTGTGCAATAACATTTGTTAGACGGTGAAAAGTGGTCACCCGGAAAAAAAAAACAAGTACACGTGTCAATATGCGTGTGCATTCTCTTATACGACATTGTCTTAGGAAACGTGAAAGGTATTCAGGATGCCTCAGATCCTGACAGTGAATGGAAAAGACGTCTTTATACATTGAACGCTGTGGAAAAAATCATGTAGGCTAGAAGGTTCTAACAGTTCAGCCACTGAATCCTTCTCTGCTGACATTTTATAATTGGCTGCTAGAGAAACTGGTGACAAGTCGGCAGGGGCAGTGACAACCAGACAGGCAACATCAAGTTCACATCTGCTGCCAGTACAAGTTACAGACCCCAGGACATCAGCCCAATTGACTTGAGAACCAGGCAAAAGGATGATGGCAGCCTACGGAAATGCTTTGAAGCAGTCGGCAAACAGGATACTAGGTTCACTAACATCCAATACATTTCAAAGAAGGGAATCTTTTACCTAAAGTACACGCTGCGGTCGAAGAAACAAGTCGAACAGCTTGTACCCAGAAACCTACGCTATATTGTGATGAAAATGTCTCACGAAGGAATCGTTGCAGGGCATCACGGAATAAAGCGAACCATAGACCATGTGGTCGAAGAGTTCTACTGGCCTGGGGTCCAGCCAGACATCACACGATTTGTTAAGCCGTTTGATACTTGCCAGCGGACTTTTCCCAAACATTTAGTTGGTCGAGTACCATCGGGAGAGACTCCCATCATTGATACTCCATGTAAGAGAGTTGCCGTTGAGATTGTAAAACTATTATCTCCCGTGTCCGAGAAAGGGAATAAGTACATTCTAACAATGTTCGACATGGCAACGTGGTGTCCTGATGCTATGGCACTGCTTAGTATTGAAATGAAAAAAATCCCTGAGGTGCTCCTAGAGATGTTCTCTCGTGTAAGACTCCCACATGAGATAATCTGGGACAGAGACACATCATTCTCGTCACACACAATGAAGGAGTTAAGCCGGCCTCTCTCATTTACACAGATGCCAACAACTCCATATCATCCCATGGCAAATCGCCTTGTGGAGAGGTCCAACGGCACACTTAAACAAATGATAAGGCGAATATGTAAAGAGAGCTCGAGAAGATAGGACCGGTACTTGGCACCATTGCTTTTCCCTTATCGCAAAGTACTTTAATAAAGTTTGGGCTTTGCATCCTTTGACTTGCTGTATGGCCATTACGTCAGTGGGCCCATGGCGATATTAATAGAATTGTGGACTATTGATCATCTTGATGATGACGCAAAAATGTTATACTGGTATACAGTTGAGTTCCGGAAGTGTCCTGAAGACACTCGCCGTTTAGCCAAGGAGGAGCTTCAGAAAGCATAACTTGTACAGAATAAGCACTACGACTGGAAGGCCAAACCACTCCACTTATCTGTACGAGACAACTTCACTAACAAATTGGTTCTTGCGTGGAAAGGACATTTTACTGTACTTAAGAGGAGAATTGATGTGGATTACGTTATTGAGCTCGGGATAAGAACAACGCTATTTCATATAAATGGAAAAAGTAGGGGGAACAGCCACCTATATCGCCGCCATTTCAGGGAGCGTCAGCTGCTTGTCAGACTGAAGAAAGTGAAATCTACCATATGTACCATTTCAAGGAAAATAATTGGCTGCCAACATGAGCATATCGGAATTGCTCTCTTTTGACCAGCGCGTACAAGTCACCAGTCTACTGAGCATACGAGAATCTATTCAGTCAGCGATATTCAGTATTCAGTCAGCATATTCAGTCAGCGATGTTCTATGCAAAGCAGACCTCGTCCAGTGCAAACTGGATCTTACCACAAATACACCCGTAAACATGCGGCCGTATCCAATACCGTTTGCTACCCAAGAAGCAGTACAAAAAGAAATTGAAGAAATGATATGGCAAGACATTACAGAACCATCTGAGTCCGGCTACCAGTCGCCTATAGTTGTCAAGAAAAACGGTGGAATAATGCGTCGATGCAGTGATTTCAGGCAACTCAACAAATTATTGGTCAATTACAATGAGCCTATACCACGTGTGGGTATTATTTTTCATAACTAGGGACTGCACAGTATTTTTCCAATGTTGAATTTGCTAATGGTTACTTGGAGATGCCCATGCATAAAGAGTTAAAACCAATGACAGCCTTTGCTATGGCCTCAGGCCTGTATTAGTTTCGCTTCATGCTGTTTGGCATTAAAACTGCCCCAGCTGTTTTCAACCACTTTATGAGAAAATTGGTAGCAGACGTACCACATATTTGATGGCTTTGATGAACTTAAACGTTACATCCTAAAATCAAATTTTTTGTTCTGCACGAGACAGGAAATGCATAAAATTGTACCTCATCCATAAGTTCTAGACATTGCAACCAATAGGCACAAACATTTCAAAGGGATCTTTAGAATATATTTCCTGTGCTAAATTTAAACTATAAACAACAACACCTAATTATTTTTTATTTCTTTTTTTCTATTCCTTTCTTTCATTCTTTTTTTATGTATTTATTGAATTTTTTTTTCCACGAGCACCATTTTCTGCCGCTACTCATATTCTCTTTTTGAGAGACGATAGTTAACTGACCTCCAGCAGAGTAGATATTCACTCCTCCTTCTCCCGTCGTCCAGGCCCCTTCCACGAAAAAAGGAACCTACCTTGACATGTCAACCGGCTGACAGATAACGCTACCTCACCTTCCTCAACCGACACTGAATAGCACACCTTTCTTTTTAATTCTACACCCTCGCCGCTAACACACCTTCATTCATTACCTCGCCCACCTGCATTACTCCCTCTCCCCTTCAGAAGAACCGTACCTATATATACTGTGCTAAGGAATGCTTATCTCAGCTTGAAAAAGGCAAGTCCACTTGTTGAAACGTTGGCTCTGGCTTTCACCTTGTTCTCGTTTTGCTCATCATCCTGAATTTTCATCTCCCGCCTTCCCTGTGTTTTCCCCGCATATTTACTACTACTTCGATGATGTGCTCATTGCCACTGAAACTTGGGAGGAAGACGTGGCTACACTTAAGTCCTTTCTCCAATGAGTCAGAGAATCTTAGTTGACAATGCGGCCAACAAAAAGTGAAATTGGTCAAAGGTCAGTGAAATTCATCAGCTAGTTAGAAATGGTATCATCCGACCGCAGGTTTAAACCCTTGAGAAAATACAGGCTGCAAAGTGTGCACAGATGAAAAAGAAGTACACTCGTTTCTTGGGCTTACAGACTCGTACACAATTACTCCAAGGTATCTTGCCCGCACACTGAATTAGCTAAGAGGCCCTAACAAAGTAGTTTGGGGAGAACGTGAACAGAAACCCTTTGATGGACTCAAGACTTTGCTGTCTACACCACCTATATAGAGCACCGGATTTTTAACTCTTTTGTACTCAGCACCAACACATCATCAACAAGTATTGGTGCCATAATTATGCAGCGTCATGAAGGAATTCTGCACCTGCTGTCATATGCAAGCTATGGACTACAGCCATGCGAAGTTGCATATTTGACAATCGAGCGAGAAGCCATAGCTCTTACATGGGCCATTCCAAAGCTTTCACATCTACTTGTTTGGACGCACGTTCATATTACAGAATTACCATAAGCCCCTTTTTCATGAAGTCGGCGAAGCACGTCAACAACGCTGTTTTACACTGGAGCCTCACACTTATAGAGTATTACTTCTCCGTTGAGTATATGAAAGGCAGCGAGAAGGTAGGTGCGGGCTATATGAGTGGGTTGGCCAAGTACATGAAAGGTGCGTACATGGAAATGTTGTATTTTGAAAGAATGTACTTCTAACTGGTGTAACTTTAATGTTCAACAACATTTCACGGCATTTTACTTTTGTGGGTTGTGTTGTGTAGTTGCAAATGTCATATGTGCCGAGTGTGCGGTGCTCAGCACTGTAATGCTTTGTTAAATTTTATGTAGTCTTATGTGTATTGAGTGTGCGGTGCTCAGAACTGTGGGGCAGTGTTAATGCTCCTGTAGTGTGTGTGTGCTACAGTGGACCAACGTATACTAAGTGTGCTCAAGTTATTTGGAACAAAACTTCCTGAAGTGGGGGGTGATTGTGACGAAGTACTCACAAAATGAGACCAGGAAGAGCAGACAACAATGAGGCTGACCCTAACAAGAAGAAGAAAAGTGCAAGTGATGCTCATTCAGCAAATAAATATGTGCGTTGGAACGTCGGCACGACTAGGGCCACAGAGCCTACAGAACCCGCATCTATACATGAGGTTCACCAAACCGGGCATCCGTCTTTGGGACAGAGGATGCCTCGGGTCGTTGCTTGGCACGAGGCCTCGAAGCGGCCTGCTGCCGTCAAGGAGCTGTGGGCGACCCACCTTTTCCTGCTCCGTGCTGCTCCTTCCACCTTGCCATGTCAATCTTCACTCTACCCACCACTGTCCCATCTCAAGGACTCTACCAGTCTCACCACGCCTCTTCAACAGCACCCTCATGAGACGGCATAAGATTTTTCCCTGTTTTCGAACAATCATACATGCATGGATCTAGTTGCAGATAGTTTTCGTGTCTGTATGCAGTCTAATATAATTGTTGTGTGCTTCATAATCACGCACCGTCTCCTCCATCTCCCTCATGTCACATGCCTCGCAACTTGACGATCCTAACCGTCACAGTGCAAAAGGCGTTCCTTGAAAAATGGCAAATACCCCCTGCATTTGGGGCAAAGCCTGCTAAAGCGTTGGTTTTCTGGCCGTGGGAAACATTACACCCAGCATTGGAGAAATTTAAGTTACCTTGTTTTGTCATTTTAGAGCGGCACATTCCCAGTGGCACATGCCTAGTTAGCCAAGTTGGTGTCAAAGACGTTCATTGAAGAGTGGTATACATCTATTGGAAAATACCTAGTTAGCAAACTTGCGTTTGTCAAAGAATTTCATTGGAGACTACCACAGAGCGAGTTACACTCCAAATCAAAGCCTAAGTGTTTCTTCACAACGGTGACTACACAGTCCAGCGTCTACAGTAACCCTTGTCGGCGTGCAAGAGATTTGCTCAAGAGCGGCACATTGGCCCACACTCAGTGACCAAGGTAGGTCCAATGGGTGGGTTTGAGCCCAATTATCTCAGCACAGTAGCCCGATGCGCTTCCCATTGGACTACTCACTACCCAGTGACCCAGTTAGGCGGGAAAATGGTTAGGTATAAACATGCGTAGATAGAAAGATAGCCCCCAGAAAGTGCGCTAAGTACCCAAAGAATGCTGTTGACATAAAAGAATGCCTGTATGTGTATTAGTGAAGCTTCGGTTAACTTGCATTCGTCCGAGTATGAATTCATGCAAGCTGCTCATTGATATGCGAAAGCTCTGTCTCCTGGTTTCTTGTGATGCGATGATGCGACGGCGTGCATGTGCAACAAATTGTACAAATATCCATGACTGACAGGAGAATAAACAGTTGCTAGTAATGTCCATGCTTTTCTGCTTTGTTCTTTGGGTCTGTTAATAATTTGCGCTGATCTACCATAATTATAATGCTAGACCAACTAGCCCAACAGCCAGGCCTCCCTAAAGAAAGCACCTCAAGGAACACAAATGAAAGTAATAATTTGATATTTTTTTAGTATGAGTACCAAGAATAAAAAAATATCTGAAATACACAAAATATGTCTCTGGCTCCTAGTGCCCGGCTTTTGTACGTCAGGCCATGCAAAAAAATTATTACACAGATTTGTCCGCATCAATACTAGCCATAATGATGCCCATAGGTGGAAAGTTTTGATTTTCTGCGGGACAGGGAGGGCTCCCTCATCTTTCCGAACCCCATATATATATATATATATATATATATATATATATATATATATATATATATATATATATATATATATATATATATATATATATATATATATCTTGCGCTTAAAGAAACTTCGTGTGCCCTCGAAGAGTTGTTCACTGTAGTGACGGCCTTATATGAGAAATATGAGAATTTACAAGACCTCATACTAAGAGTCAGTTCAATTTCACAGCCCGAGTACTCCCGCAGCACCAAGAATCTGGCGTCTCTCGGTGGTGTAGTCTTCCTTCGTGAAATTGTTTTATACTGCGCTATCACTAATATTCCTTCGCCTTCCGGCAAAACTGCAGCCTCTTTCAGTTTTTTTTCCTTTTTCTGTCCAAGTATAAGCGCTCCTATGCATGACTGCTATTGATTCTGATTTTGAGTCAATCCGGCTTGGCCTCATTTAGGTTACTGAGCTAATTATACAGGGTACCCGAACTATCATGCACCAAGACATCGAAAAAGAGCAGTTGCGTTACTCGATGAAAGCCTAGTGCATATTGTTTCCAGTACAGTGGAGCAGCCGCCAGTAATTCTTTGGTTCCTAAAATTTACTTCGACAATTGCCAGTATTTATCTAATTCGAGAAGTACTGTCCTAATTATCAAAATGGAAATAGGGCACTTGTAGGCACCCCCAAATGGCATCTAATTACTCTGTTTTCAGTGACATACTAATTGCGTGCAATTTTTTCCGACTTGCAAACAAACCTGACAAATTATAAAAAAATACCACATAACTGTGCTCCCACCCGCATCCTAAAGCAGCGCCCTTAAATAACCTGATTGAAAGCAAGTGCATTGCCTGTCACAAACCCGAAGAGACAGTGCATCACCTTGATCAAGGTTCTGAAGGAGCACCAACAGCAGGTTTCGTGGCTTTGCAGCTATTCCTTCCTCTCTACGTGAGAGTTATTATCCGTCTCTCGAAGCCGACTGATCACATTGATAACAAAAGCCCATTGATAACGTGGCTCAAGCGACGCACGAAACGCGAAAAGCAATGTAATAGGCATAGCATGTTTCAAAACCCCGTCTTTGCTCTCTCGCACTGCACAACAGAGTATGTGCGCTCTATATTTCGCGCCAGGAACTTGCGTTGTGTTGAGAAAATGCCAAACCGATGTGTTTAATAAAGTAAATAACCACTTATAGATTATCCTAATTAGCAATCCGGACGCCGGTACAAAAAACAACAAAAAGATACATCACATTTCAGTGTGCCCTTATTATCTATGAATTCGTAAGCTCCGTTGAATTCCAGCTGGTGCCTAGAGTACGGGTTGGAATAGGTCTCCTCCTGCAGCTATGCAGTACTGGGTCCAGTTTATCACATCTTCAGTGGCTTTCTTGATGACCGACGCTCGAATTCTATGACAGACATCCGTTATCCTTGTCTTGAGCTAATCTGAGTCTGTCTCGATCATGTAAGTACGATCTTTCACATCGAGTGGAGAGAGGTCGGGTGACCCAGCCGACTAATATACAGGCTCGTGCCTTCCAATCTATTGCGTATAAAAAATTGCATCCAGCCAGTTTCAGGCTCTACTGCTACTGCGTGCTTGTGCCCCATGTTGTTGATACCCCTTAAGTGGAAGACGTGACAGCGAGACTTCGCTGAGAAAGTCATCTACCTCTCCTTCAAGGATTTTGTCCACGTAACGCTGTTCAGTTAGTGTATGTTCGAAAAAGATCGGATTGATTATAGCACCGGCATAAATTCCACACCCTACACAAATGAGGCCATAAATGCTAGAACATTCGTGCATAGGCTAGGAATCAAAGGTGGAGTCCTACGCCGCTGTTTCTTGAAGCTGCCAGCTTGTCTGAGGTTTTGATCATTTCTGATGATAACTGACACCTTTGTTATATATGTTTGCGGCTTGTCATTTGCAGCTCCCAAGGCAAAGATCGTTTTTAGGTTCTGCTCACTAGAGAAAGACATGGTGACTAGGACGAAACGAACCACACCTTCAAGCATTTGCAGTGACGTTGTAAATTTTTTTTTTGTGGTGATTGGTATTGTGGCAAAAAAAAAAGACATCTGTGCACTTCATCTACGCTAAGACAACAGCTATCACAGCCTGTTTCCAACTAATGACAAATGCGACGTGTTACTTCGGCCGAGGCGCGGCAGATAAGGCACTAGCTCGATCAGATGTTTTGCAGGGAAGCTTTATATGGGTAGCAGATTCGTCCGTCCGTCTGTCGCCTGTATGCCGAAAACTGCACCGACGCAACTCCAAGCGAATGCATGAAAAAAAAGAAGCAAAAGAGGCGCGCGATTGGCTGCGCCAGTAGTGACGTCGTTACTCTCCGTCGCAGCTGAGCGGGTGCGCAGCAGTTTCTGTCCAGCTCCGACACGAGTAGGCGACGCATCATACATACTCCTGAGGAGCAGGCAGCTTTCGATCAACGCCGCGAGCAGAACCGCGAACGAACTCGTCTATGCCGTCTCGATGCTGCAGGCAGAGCACAAGAACAGGCTCGCGGAGGCAAGCGCAACAGCCAAGTGCGTACCGAGGATCCGGCAGCCTACTAAGCCGTCGTTTAAGGAAACGTCGGGATTAATACAGCGATAAACAGCGGGGCCGCGCGTTTCAGCTTCGCTGGTCGACCATCTAGACGGAGTGCTTGGGCGGTAATTTTTTTCTTTATTTCCTTCATCTCGTTCTGGCTAACTCAAAAGGAGCCTGATCGAGGGCGCTGTTTTATAATGCTGGTGGGAGTGCAGTCACCTGTGATTCTGCATATTTCGCAGGGTTTATTTATGAATCGGGAAAGAATAGTGCGCAATTAGTACGTCGCTCAAAATACCACATCAGATGTCCCTTGGCTGTGCCTACAAATGCCTCATTGGCACTTCTATAATTATGATAGTACGTCTCGAGTTAGATAATTAATTAAAATTACCTAATTAAATCGGAGTAACGAAAAAATAACTTGCAGCTACTCCACTGTACTGGGAACAATATGCACTAGGTTTTCTACGAGTAACGTATTGCTTTTTTTAAATCTTGGAGCATGATAGTTAATTGGGACACCCTGTATATATTTATGACCTCTACGTGCAAATGACGATGTTTCCATTCCTACTAAATGTTGTAATTATTCGAAGTGTTCTTGAAATGAGTAGTTAACTTTGCTTACTGGAAAGAGAAGCAATACTGAGACACACATCATTCACGTGCATTTACACGCCGTTGATAAAAATATGCCGAAGTAGTCACTAAAGTGTACAGTTTCTTTTTTTCAGGGTAAACAAAAAGCGCGTGAAGCATTTTGAAATGAGGTGAACATACAGCTACATATTCATTCTCTAGGCATAAGCTATCCATACCTTTAGAAATAATTGTTAATTGGCTACCTCCCTCTCCTTAAAGATGTAAGAAACTTTCTCCTGTCTATATAGTAAACTATATTGTGTATGTGCATGATGTTTACAGTGGAAATTTAAAGCAATGTTTAAGTGAGAAACTAGGAATGAGGGAGCCGCCGCTGGTACTTCTAGTGTGCTTCTAGTGTACTTCTATTGTCAAGATTTGCAGCAATAAAGTATAAAGATCCGTGCACATCCGCGGCAACAATGATGCAGAAAAAAACAATAATGCGCAATAAAATTTTAAGTGAAAAGGTCGAGGCAAGTCAAAGGAAACCTCAAATTATGTTGGTTACAAAAGCGAAAATGACACGTTAGGTGGGGGGGGGTGCATGCTGAGGGGGGCTCAGGCACCCCCCATAGTCGGCGCGTATGGTGATGCCAATTCTATGCAGAAAACAGCAGCTTCGCAAATGTAAAAATGGATAAGTTCCTGTTGTTCAGGGAGCATTTATTTTTTCTCATTGCAGCAGGCACCTGGTTCATTTCCTAATGCATTTTTTAGACTCGCGACGCAATGGTCATCAAGCCACAGAGTATGCATAAGCTTTGTCATACTTTATTATTGCGTTCAATCGGATTTTGTGTACAAACAAACTGGTCTAGCGCGTGTTCAAGTAGTACTGGAGCATCCACACTTTTTGTTCAGTTCCTATACAGTATTGTTGGGTAGTGTGGAAGGTTACACAATATTGTACAGTGATAAATAAGGGCACTTGCATAAGCAGTGTTTCAAATGTAAGAAATTAGTCTGCTAGTCAAGGATTGGTCCAAGGTTGGTCTTAAGTTGACTGCAATGTTTTGTGTTTGCCAAAACTCCGCACAGTGGGAAGGACTGCTCGTAAAAATTTGTACTTACGCTCTCGAAACCCTCATTGATAGAAGCAACCCATGGTGAAAGTTGCGCTTCGTATTAGCCGCACACAATTACAAAAATAACGCGCACTCCTGAGCACATACCATTAACGTTGTTACGATAGCCTAAACTTTAGATCGCATAATTGGACAACCTGACAGGAGCTTCTGCTTGTTCACTGTTGCTGTCATTAAAAAGTATGTTGCCGAGTCGAACAAAGTGCAAGTTTTACATCGTTTTATTAAGAAAGTGCTGATGGTACTGCAATATAGTTCCGACAATACCTCCAATCGAAGTTTTGTTTTTTACACACTTCCCAATCTGCAATTGTGAAATCTCACAAGGAATTAAAGTTCAGTCGTGATTTCAGACAGCGCATGTCTTTGCTAGTAGAAGAATATAAACGAAGATGTTTAATAATGCATAGAGAAAGCGTAGATCGAATCGATCAATTTCTTTTGGCACGGTAACGAAAGAGGTCATCATCATCAGCCTGGCTACGCCCATTTCAGGGCAAAGGCCTCTCCCATTCTTCCGGTCTTGTTCTAATTATGGCCATGTTGTCCCTGAAAACTTCTTAATCTTATCCGCCCACCCATCTTTCTGCCGCCCCCTGCTACGCTTCCCTTTTCTTGGAATCCAGTCCGTAACCCTTAATGACCATCGGTTATCTACCCTCCTCATTACATGCCCTGCTCATGCCCATTTCTTTTTTGTGATTTCAACTAAGATGTCATTAGCTCTCGTTTGTTCCCTCACCCAACCTGCTCTCTTATCCCCTTAATGTTACACCCATCATTGCTTTTTCCATAGCTCGTTGCGTCGTCCTCAATTTAAGTAGAACCCTGTTCGTAAGCCTGCAGGTTTCGGCTCCGTGCGTGAGTACTAGTAAGACACAGCTCTTATAAACTTTTCTCTTGAGGGATAATGTCAGCCTGCTGCTCGTGATCTGAGAATGCCTGCCAAACGTACCCCAGGCGATTTTTATTCTTCTGATTATTTCAGTCTCATGATCCGGATCCGCGGTCACTACCTGCCCTAAGTAGATGTATTCCCTTAACACTTCCAGTGCCTCGCTACCTATCGTAAACTGCTGTGCTCTTCCGAGACTGTTAAACATAACGAAAGACGTACCGACTCCCCATTCCCATCTTTCACCGCGTACACTTTGCCAACCAGCTCAACGAATTTGCAATAGATTTTCCTTATGTTGGAGCAGTCCCTTTTGTTTTTTTTTTCTTATCTTACCAGGTTGTGCTTGCTTCAGTTGGCATAAAGTGGTTGTAATGTGAAAAAAAAATATATATATACGCAGTTTCATTGTCATGTCGTTGTTGTGTCACCATGTTTAAAGCCAGACAGAGGTTACAGTTGTGGACCGTGTGCAGCGGTGTCCATGGCGTTCTCATGGCAACGTGCTGCCATCACCGTTGCTACTGGGACTCCTTTGTGGGGCGTCCCCTACTTGAGGCATGGGGCCTTGGGCGCCAGGACTTCGACCTCATCTCCGCCATGGCCGGATGGGCCACCTGTGCCGCTAAGGGTCAGTACTGCTGTTATCTTCCTTGGGAAAAATGTATGAAAGCAAAATGACGGTGTCACAGGAGAATGGTGACCTTTAGTTATCTACAGTGGGTGTTTAAGCAAAGCCTGGTGCCAAGTTTTGGCCCTTATCGTGGCAACAGCTAGTAAGGTCAGTAGTGCACTTGCCTTGGTAAACTGTGCCGTTGCCCAAGGCTGTTGTCCCCAAACAGTTGTTGCCCATCGTGGAAACGTTGGTTTCACGCAGAGGTCACTGCCGATCAGTCTATTTTATTTGTTTGTGATATCCTCAGGGCATTATGAAGGGGACCCACCGTGGTTGCTTAGTGGCTTTGGTGTTGTGCTGCTAAGCCCAAGGTTGTGGGATCAAATCCCGGCCACAGCGATTTCGTTTAGATAGGGTCAAAATGCAAAAACACCCGTGTACACAAATTTAGGTGCATGTTAAGGAACGCCAGGGGGTCAAAATTGATCCGGGGTCCCCCACTAAGGTGGGCTCCATAAACAAATCGTGGTTATGGCACATAAAACCCCATAGTTTAAATTTTTTTAAGAGCATTATGAAGGGGAGGGACTAATGTTGTCAACAAGTACATAAAACTCAAAGGAAGAGGGATACACTAGCTGTCAAAGAAGCATGGAAATGCGTTCTAGGTATTCAAAGAAAGGGTAATGTTGACTCATCGCAGATACAAATAAAGCTGTTAAACGAAGCTGAGCAAAATGCACACTGAAGAGAAAGGAGCACAAAGCGAAAGCCAGTTTCATAATACTCACAGTACGTTTTGAGTGCAAGAGCAGATCTAAAACAGTTGATCGCAAGGAAAGGAATGCATATATATTAAAGAAATTGCCTAGCATGTTGGGGAATTTATGAGGTCCTCTAGCTATACTGGCTACAGAAACAGGTAGGTCATTTCAATCACTGCATCACCAGGCGAGAAAATAACTTTGTAGGCTTAGAATAACTTTGTGCTATTTTCGTCTACCTCGTTTTTTTTTTTTCCTGTGTTAATTCTTTCTTAGGCGCAACTCTCCTTAAGACATAACTTTTTAAGCGTCAGTGTTTTTGCTAAGAATGTGAAATTTGTAACGATGATCAATACAAAGTGATAGGAAAGGGGCCGTGTCGAACGTAGACAACCAGATACCGAAAACTGGCTCGACTCTGAGAAGGATGTTTCGCATTAAAAGAACGTTGCGGGCGCACAATGGTGTAGGCCCAGCATATGAAGCAGATAGTAGTATTGGGGGGCGAACTCCACCACTGGAAAAGCTGGCGCCGCCGTCGGTATGACGTGGTATGAGGTATCACGTGGACATAGTGGCCGCGTTGGCTGCTTGGGAAGCACCGAAGCAAGCTGAAAACGAAAGTTTGAAGTTCAACTGAGCTGCGGTGCTGATTAAGTGAGGACATTTTCCCGCTTGGGGTGTCTGCTTGGCAACACGTGACAGCACTATAATAGGTAGTGGTTGCCTTTGAAGAACTACAACATGGTAGGCTACTGCTCGGTGCTGTAGTACCGGGCATATGCAACGGAGCGTTCTGAAGCCTTCACAGGTAAGAGGCTGGACAAGAGGCTGCGTGAAGCTTGGATAACGAAACTGAGAACCGACAAACAGCTATCGGCTACAACTCGGGTGTGCCGCAAGCATTTCCGCGAGGAAGATTTCTGCTGCGGCACTGGGGCTACGATGCACAGTGCGTAGTAGAAAGCGTGCACTGAGACGCTTTCGCGCACGTAGCCTGGCTAATGTCATGAAGGTTTAGTCTGTGAACTTGTTGATGCTAGATATTTGCCTGTTCACTGCAATGGAAAGGCAAGGGCAAGAAGCACACACAAAAAAAGGGATAGCATATGCTCGTGTTCGTTTTAGCACAAAACAGTAATTTATACTGGATTAAGAAAAAGAAGCAGCAGGAAATTTCTCCCGGAGAAGACCGATAGAAATACTGTGTGATGCAACTTGAGGAATAATGATATTGAAACGTCCAAGAACTTAGAAGAAAACGGAAAAAAATTTAACCGTCTCGATGGCTTAGCACAAGTCGCATTAGGGGTTGAAGTCCCTAATTATAACGGTATAATTTGGAACAGCTCTGATAGTATCCACGCAAATGGTTGCTTGTGTGCTGTCAAATGATCATATGCTGCGGCCTAAAGCTGCCAGCATGGTGCGAAAATATGCTCGCACCGAAAGCCATTATGCACAGACGTGCATGCAGACGTACAGTCGTCCACTACGAACCCATGCGATTGCTGCATTGAGGTTTCATTCTGGTATGCTTCATTTGGTTATGCAGCCAGCCCACTATAAGAACACATTTAACATAGTTTACTCTCAGCAATCGCCTACCTTTTACAAGAAAGCGGTTTGGGGGACTTCATCGTGGCGACCATGCGCAGTGGGCGTACACTGTAGGCATTCGGTAAAAAGCATCATTAAACCATTCTATGCTTTCTGTTTGTCCAAGATTATTAATTTGACAGTAAAAAAACTTGCAGGAGAGCTCCCACGCGGTGCTTTTATTGAGCGCCGACAGCCAAACCTATGAGGAGGCGCCGCGTTGTCCCTCGTACTACGCAAGCAAGGCACTTCCAACAGATGGCGACTCCGTAAGTCCTCGCCCCCAACATACTAACCCTGTGGCTAGCAGACGTGCAGGACCTGTTAGCTTTTTTTTTTTAAATTATGGGGTTTTACGTGCCAAAACCACTTTCTGATTATGAGGCACGCCGTAGTGGAGGGCTCTGGAAATTTCGACCACCTGGGGTTCTTTAACGTGCACCTAAATCTAAGTACACGGGTGTTTCGGCATTTCGCCCCCATCGAAATGCGGCCGCCGTGGCCGGGATTCGATCCCGCGACCTCGTGCTCAGCAGCCTAACACCATAGCCACTGAGCAACCACGGCGGGTGACCTGTTAGCTGATACACTGGAACGGTACAAGCAAGGGAAGCAGATGACCCAGGCGCCGGTTTAAGACCAAACTACACGTACACTTGCTGATGCGTGAAAGTTCGTGCCGGTGCACCTCGTGCTTGGTGCGCCTCGCAAGGAATGGCGGTTTGCATTTAGAAGAAACCCACGCCATAGCGCTCCTCACGGAGGAAGGAATAAACTGCGTATGGTTTCTACCCAGTTTGCGCCCTAGGAGAAAAGTGTGTAGTATTTTTTGCTGTAGTGGCCATGTTGTCAAGGCACAATGACAGTTTTGATATGGTAATGTGTGCTCAGACAGCTAGCTCAGGCATGTGCTGCTCCATAGGCCTCGTAATGTGGTAAAGGTGTGGTATGTGCAGCTTTGCATTAGTCTCCATGTTTTGTATCGCCATTTTAGCTAGACCCAGGTTGCGCCCAGGCGGGGCTCAAAAGTGAAAGCGTCTCCTCCCACTATGTTCTTTGCTGATGTTCATTGTAGTAAACGAGCGCGTGTGCCTCGAAGTAGGTCTTTTATATTTGTCAACAGGTTTTTTACGTGTTCCTGTTTTTGTTGCTTGCCGGCGATATTGAACTTAGCCAGTTTTCTGTTGAAATGGAAATATTGCAAAGCGTGCAAAAAGGGCAAACTGCAGTCTTGAATAAGCTAGATTCTATTGACTCCAGGAACGCAGTACATGAAAAAACGATAGCGGATATAGAAGTCAGCCTTGGAGCAACTGAGAAACAAGTTCAGGACCTTGGTAGAGTAGTTGTACAGCATAATAATGGTGAACTTGAGACTCTTCAGAAAGTATTGAGGGATTTGCAGGTTAAGAATGTTGACTTAGAAAACAGAGGTCGGAGACAAAACCTCTTGTTTTACGGAGTAGATGACAACAGGGCGGAAACATGGGACCAATCTGAGGAATTGATTAAAAAGATTGTTGGCGACAAGCTGGGAAATGAAGTTACATCACTACAAAAAGCACGTCGAATTAGTGTATACCGAGAACAAAAAAAAAGAGGCTGATTATCATAAACCTCTCTTCGAATAAGAAAAACAACAAAGTTTGTCCAACGCAAGAAAATTTAGGGGTTTAGAGTACAGAGTTGATCAGGGTTATGCTCCAGCTACTCGGAAAGGGTGAAAGCGACTATGGGAATACGGTAAAGCACACAAAGGCGAGAAAACAAAACTTAAACTGAATTTTGATAGACCTACTTTTGATGAAAAAGCTTACGTATGGGACGACGAAAAGAAGGTAGTTGCTCCGCTACAAAGAACAAAATTATGCTTGCCTGGAAAGAAACTAACACGGCACAACTGGTTGCCGTTAATAAACTTTAGAGTGTAACGAATAACACGGAAGAATTGGCAGGACTAATCGAGTCGGTGAGAGCTGACGTAGTTATTGGCATAGAATCGTGGCTGAACTGTGATATCAGCGATCGTGAGATGTTTCCGAGCAAATTTTTCGCGTACCGTAGAGATAGGCCGAGCCATGGGGGCGATGTATTTTTACTTGTGCGAAGTTCCTTGAAATCTGCCGTCTTAGACATCCCATGTGATGTCGAATATGTTTGGTGCACAGTTACCCTATAGATGATAATTCTTTGTTCGCTGTAGGTGTATTCTACCGACTACCGAACTCGGACTACAATACACTTCAATTGCTGAATGAAATCTCGGAAGTTGCAAGCTGGGCTTTCATTCTTGCTGGTGATTTTAACCTACCAGACATAGAGTGACGTGATGGAGTATGTGTAAGAGGCATCGGGTGCCGTGTAGACATATAAATGACAAATACAACTGACTATTTTGCTGTTACTCAGATTGTTATTTGCCCAACGAAAAATAATAACGTTCTAGACCTCGTGTTCTCAAATTCCCCCAGTTTGGTGAATAATGTCAGTGCCATTCCAGGTATCAGTGACCACATGGCAGTTGTAGAAATTAAAAAAGAAAGTGCAAGAACCTTAAGTTGTGCAACAACAAAGGTTTTCCTATACATCAGGGATGACTACTCAAGCATAGCCCAAACGCTAGAAGCTAATTTGCCCGTGTTT
Organism: Dermacentor andersoni; assembly: GCF_023375885.2. Taxonomy (NCBI): domain Eukaryota; kingdom Metazoa; phylum Arthropoda; class Arachnida; order Ixodida; family Ixodidae; genus Dermacentor; species Dermacentor andersoni. Next base: position 14,877,875 of record NC_092820.1, read on the forward strand.
GAGTACCTTGCTGAAAACCATAGTATAAACGATTTATGGCTTAAGTTTAGGGATAAGCTATTAGCCCTTGTGGATAAGTTTCTACCTGCGAAAGAAGCAGACAAGCTTAATAAATGCAAGAAGCAACGGATGACGTGTGGTATTTTGAGAGAAATCAAGAAAAGGCGATGTGTTGTCCGTAAATTAACAGAGCAGTATAAGTCAAGTGTGGAAAAAGCAAAAGAAAAATATTTCTAAGGGCTCAATAGTAAAACGACAACGAATCCCAAGCCATTCTGGCATTATATCAAGGAGTGTGGATCTGATCATATTGGAGTCAGCGAACTAAGTTTTAATAATGCAGTTATAGTCGATGAATAAGCTGAAGCCACATGTTTAAATAAGCATTTCCTATCCGTGTTTTTACCAAGCATGGCTGTAGGGTAATAATGTGAACCGTCACATTTGTTGACGTGAGCTGCGGTGAGGAAGGACTCAAAGGTGATAGGCGGACTGGTTGCACCGATGGACATATAATTAACCACACTGCAGTCATACAAAACTTCAAACTTAGCACGAATTAAGACTGTCTTCTAATGCGGCGGGAAATACGACGACGCGGCACACTGCACAGTTACCGTACCTCGCCCACTAACGTGCGATGTCCGGGCGTCGTGACATACGGTCCAACTGCATAGGTTCGCTCATGTGTGGTTGTAATCGTCGCTTACCCGCCGTACGCGTCGGAGACGGCTTAGGTTGCATAGGCAGGGACAGTGACACGGCGAAGAGCCGCTGGGGTAGGGGCTCAGGATCCCTGGTAGTACCAGAGCTCCGAGAGCACAGGAACCTTGAGAGCACCGGAACCAGCCAGGCACAGGACGCGGCAGGACATTGCTTCGATGGTCCGTCACGAGGCTGCCCAGCGGTGCAACCCGGGTAGCCTTCTCAGGATTAACCTTCTCAGCTCGTTCGATCCGTGCCCGCAGCTGCCCGCTCGCTCGTCTTCCGCTTCTTTCTCTTTCACCAACCCTCGAGCGTGTCTCTTATTTCCCGCATCATGCCATGTCTGCCGCCGTCGCCTTTCACCACATTACCCTCCACACAATAAAATTGTTTCAGTTTAAAAAATTTGCCGTGCTGAGTGATCTCAAAGCAGGAGGACTCGTTGCACTGATACATAGCGCACGCAGTTCACAGGTTCACAGTAGGCAGTTCACACATTGCACACAGTTCACACAGTGAGGAAAAGAACAACATGCACTCGTGTATAAGCAATAACAAAATATATGTACATACACATATAAGCTTGAAGGACGAAGGAACTCTGCTTAGGTAGTTCGCTCCAATATTGTCGATGCCTTTGGTGTATTCGACAGTGAAGTCATATTTCATAATGAATAAACTTCAGCGCAATACTCTGTCGTCCTCATGCTTGGCTTAGTTAATGTATGAGGATCGTTCATGGTCAATTTGCAGCAAGAAGCGCTTGCCGTAGACAAAAACATGAAACTTTTGGATTGCCCAGAGAAGGGCAAGGCCTTCTCGTTCTATGGTAGAGTAACATGCTTTTCTAGGCAAGAGTTTTCTATTTGCGTAAGCAACTGGGTGCAGAACACTACCGTGGCCTTGTAGAAGGACAGCTCCGAGGCTTCTCGAAGACGCATCTGTACGTAGGACAAACGGCTGTTCTAAATCTGGAGACTGTAGAATAGGCTGATCAGAGAGTAAGTGCTGTAGTTGTCGAAGGCTTCCTGGTGACGCGGCTCCCAGACCAGTTTGTTGGGCGCACGCTTGTGGGTCAGTTCTGTGAGGGGCGCTGATACTTTTGAATAATTTGCATGAAGTCTCAGTAGTATCCAGTAAGGCCCAAAAGTGAAATGACTTCCTTTATAGTAGTTGGCTGCTTGGCATGTTCAATTTTTTCGACGGTCTTGATCTGTGGGCGTAGGGCACAGTGACCTATAATATGCCCTAGAAATTTTACGGAGGTAAAGCCAACTTCACTTTTGGAGGGCTTGATGGTTAGACAGGCGTTTTTGAGTTGCTGGAAAAAATGCCGAAGAGTGTGAACATGTTCTTCCCATGTTTTGGTGGTAATTAAGACGTCGTCGAAGTAGTGGTAGATATTGGGGATACCGCCCTTTACTTTTCTCATAAGCCTTGTGAAAACAGCTGGAGCCATCTTGATGCCAAACGGACGGCATAAATCGGAACTGCTAGAGCCCCGACGAAGATTGAAAGGCTGTCATGTGTTGGCAATCAGACTGCATTGGCACTTGCCAATACCCTTTCGTAAAGTTGAACTTGGGAAAGTACCGACTTTTACCCAGCTTGGCGAGCATCATGTCTTCTCGTGCTATTGGTTCATTGTCCTTTATGACAACTCGATTTAGATGTGTAAAATCAATGCACAAGCGCAAACTGTCGTCTTTTTTGTTCATTACCAGCACCGGGGAATGGTAGGCAGAGTTTGATGGTTCAATGATGCCTTGCTTTAGCATTTCTTGCACTTCCACTTCGATAACCTTTTATATTGCAAAAGGTACCCGATATTGCCGGACATGCACCGGCATGTCCGTTATCACTCTTAGCTGGCATTCTACAAGGTGGGTTTTTGCAGCTACATCCGAGAATATGTCTTCGAACGTAGACAGTGTTTCTTTTGCTTCTACGGCTTGCTCATCAAGCAATTCAGTGGCAATTTTTACATCCTGGAAAGCGTCTTTCTGCTTCAGTACAATAAATGGCGGGTCGTTCCATTCATCTTCAAGGGTGTTGACAGCTACAGCGGCTTGCTGATCAGCTGCTGGAAAGGGACATCTTTCCTCAGACGCAAGCTTATGTGAAAAGCACTTATTCGTGTGCCCAAGTCAACGACTTAATCAACGTCGCTTGTCTTCTCAAGGACAGTGAATGGTCCCTTCCACGTAAGGATTAGCTTGTTTTTCTCAGATGATGGCAACAATAATACTTTGTTTTCCATGGCAATGTGGAACGCCTTTGCCTTGCGATCACAATATTGTTTCTGTGTAACTTTAGCTATTTGAAGCTCCTCGTGGGCATGGTGACATGTCTGCTGCAGCCGTTCTTGCAACTCTACTATGTAGCCGTACGTTGTTTTAGTCTCTCCTTTCAGATGTTTCCTTAACCGTAGTTCCTTGAGGATGGTCATAGGTCCACGTATGTAACGGCCATAAAGAAGATCAAAATGCGATAAGCGCAATCCTGTTTGTGGGACTTCTCTGTATGTGAATAGAAGTGGGGCCAAGTGTTGATCCCAATTATATTGAGGTTTTCTTGGCACATTCGCGGAATCATTTGTTTCAACGTTTCGTTGAAACACTCCACTAAACCATTTCTCGATAGGTGGTATGGCATAGTCGGTAGTTGTCTGAACGAAAGCAGTCGGCTTAACTCTTTCATGGGTTGCGAGGTGAATTGTGTTTTTCGGTCGGTGACTATTTCGCGCGGAATTCCAATGCAGGAAAACATCGTAAGCAACACCTTGGCAATCCTTTCCGCGTCAATGCTCGCCAAAGTAACTGCGTCTTGGTAACGTGCTGCAAAGTCCACCATGGTTACAATAAATCAGTTACCATTAGCGGAAGTAGGGGACAGTGGTCCTATAATATGAATAGCGGCCCGCTGGAAAGGAGTATTTATTATCGGCATGTTTCCAAGAGGTCCACGTCCTACTAGATGTTTTGGGACAGTTCTCTGACTAATGTCGCATGATTTCACGAACCGGAAGACATCTACTTGAACGCCAGGCCAGTAGAATTCTTCTGAGACCCTGTCGGCCGTTTTCGCGGGCGGATGTCTGATTTTTCCCTTTATTCATTACTTCTCTCCACCTTGCGGGTTTCCGCAGAACTACTACGTCATATGTTACTGTATAAAATGTGTTCGAATATCTTGCAACATATTCACGTTAGTGAAATCGGCCTATAGTTTTCTCCGAGTTTTCTATCGCCCGGTTTAAAAACAGGTGTCACGCTTGCCGTTTTCCAATCTTGGGGAATGAGGCCTGTTTCAAGGGAAAGCTTATAAATGATTGTTAAATATGGGGAAATGATGCTATGACACTCTTTACGGACCACTGGGGATATTTCATTAGGTCCAATTGCTTTTGTGTCATCTAAATGCCGTAATAAAGAATCGACGTCACTAACATCAAATTCAATGTCTGGCATCATATCGCCTTGATTGGCGTTGTTCAAAAGCGAAGTCTCCCCAGCAGATACTAGCGAAAACACAGATTGGAAGTACTGGTTGATGCATTCCGCTCTCTGATAGTCTGACGCCACGGTTTTGCCGTCAATAGTTAAAGATGGTATTGATATGTCTTCTTTTCGATTTTGCTTTACACATTTCCAAAAATATTTTGGGTTTTCTCTCAAGTCCTTGTTTAATTTAACAAAGAAGGTATCTTTGGCAGATTTAATTGTTGCTTTCAATAGCTTATTTATCTCTTGCAAGCGTTTCTGATTTGTCAGACTGGTGTCGGCAGAAAATGTTTTATACGTTAGTCTTGCTTTCCTTATAAGTTTACGTGTTTCTACGCTAAACCAAGGTTCTTGTTTTTTTCGTTGCCGCAGGTAACTGGATGGAACATGAATTTCGACTAGTTTAAGTATTTTGTCCCGAAATGCTAACCACAAAGTTAACGGACAGCGTGCGTTTGACATATATTGGAAAGTAGGAAAGAAATTTTCAAGTTCGGTCCTGATAGCAGCATAGTCTCCTCTTTCGTAGCTGTACACTTTTCTTTGCGGAATTTGCGCCATCCGTACTCGCTGTATGTTAAGTTCTATGAAAACTGCCCTGTGGTCACTAATACCTGGGCAAACAGTAACTTTTGATATTATGTTCGGCTCATTGTAAAGTACCAAGTCTAAAATTGTATTTTCTCGCGTAGGTTCCAGTACGTACTGCTGCAATCCATTTAATCCGAGCAGTTCTTCTAACTCTGTAAATGCGGGACCTATTACCAGCCACACATCCAGCATTCCAGTTGAAGTCTGGCAAATTGAAATCCCCCCCTAGAAATACGCTATTATGCAGTAGAGATAGCATCACAGACAGCAATTCGAATGAGTCGCAGCTGCCGGGGGGTGGTAGAATGTCCCGTACACTACATTGTTTCCGTGAGGCGATTTCACAAGGCACCAGAGAGACTCAGAATTGTTTTCAAATAAAATTTGTGTACTTGACAATGCATTTGATATCAAAATGAATACTCCCCCGCCATGTCCATGCCTATCTTTCCGATAAACAGTAAAACCAGGCGGAAAGATTTCTACATTAGGTATAGTCTTGCCTAATCATGATTCGGTGCCCATCACAATCTGAGGTTTAACAGTGTCTACTAAAAACATGAAGTTATTGACTTTGTTCTTTATGCTGCGACAATTTACAAGCAGAACAGAGAGCCGTTCAGGCTGCGAGCAACGTGCCGAGTTATCTTTTGGAGGAACGGCATTCGGAATGCGTCATTTGCCTCTGTCCAGTCGCGCATGTGCCTGAAGTGGAACTGGCATCCGCATATCGCTATCCCAGACAAACGTTTGCCCATTAATGACCAATTTATCATAACTCAAGCGAACACGATTTTCTTTGTTTTCTCATTTTTCTTTCGCATAATTCCAAAGCTGACGTCTTTTTTCTTGTACGGCTCGGCTGAAATCTTCAGAGATGCTGTACGAAGTGCCTTTTAGTCTGTAAGCGTTTTTAAAGACGTTTTCTCTAGCCTTCCACCTTGAAAAGCATGCTATTATAGGCCAGTTTTTGCCTTCTCTGAAAACGCCTACGCGATGAGCCCGTTCAACCGAAATATCATGAAGTTTCATTACATCTTTGCATATTCCACTACTTATTTTTTCAGACGCCTCCCACGTCTCGTTATGCTCCCTGTCAGGCAACCCGAAAAAGACCAGATTCTGTCTACGGCTTCTATTTTCCAAGTCATTTAGTTTAGCCATAAATTTATCTTCTATTTTTTCCACCCGAGCAATACGACTTTCTACATTGTTTGTCTTCGCTATTAAGCCCGTAATTTTGGATTCTAATTCACATTGTCTCGTTGTAATTTCCGTTAACTTCGCAAGCACAGTTTCCTGGCCTGTTTTCTTTTCTAAGAAAATCCTTTCAATGTTTGTCATTTGGTCACGTTCAACTGCATTCATGGGCCCTGGATTTAGTTCGACATCCCCCGATAGGAGCAGTAAGATTTAGGAATGCGTCAGACAGCCGTTGCAGAGAGAGAATAGTATAGCATCAACGAAGCACAGGCTGGCATGTTCAAGACATTCAATCATTTGTCGCTTGCTAATGGGGTACGACACTCTTAAAAGCATAACGTTGCTAGAGCGATAACACTTAGTTCCATTTAGGTAACTGACCTGGTACATGACGAAGTGCTAGTTTGTGCCGAAAAGAGCGTCGTGCCCCAGTTGCTCTAGGCTTGGCTGGTCCTTTATATGGCCAGCGCGCAGCGGAACCGGAAAGGTTCCCCGATGCGCAGACTCGATTTCGGTGCGTCGGAGATCGTACGCGATTTCCAGCAAATAATCTTGTGGACCGTGTAAGACACGAGCAGATGATTGCAGATCAGTTATAGCAGCACCTGGCCAAGGTTTGGTGAAGCCATGTTCCACCGCGAAGTCGATGTTCGCCACGACAGCGAAGAATCCAAGCAGCACCCGGTACATGAAGAAGCGTGAGTTTGTGCCGAAAAGAGCGTCGTGCCCCAGTCGCTCTAGGCTTGGTTGGTCCTTTATATGGCCAGCGCGCAGCGGAACCGGAAAGGTTCTCGATGCGCAGATTCCATTTTGGTGCGTCGGAGATGGTACACGATTTCCAGCAAATAATCTTGTGGACCGTGTAAGACACGAGCAGATGATTGCAGATCAGTTATAGCAGCACCTGGCCAAGGTTTGGTGAAGCCATGTTCCACCGCGAAGTCGATGTTCGCCACGACAGCGAAGAATCCAAGCAGCACATGGTACATGAAGAAGCGTGAGTTTGTGCCGGAAAGAGCGTCGTGCCCCAGTCGCTCTAGGCTTGGTTGGTCCTTTATATGGCCAGCGCGCAGCGGAACCGGAAAGGTTCTCGATGCGCAGATTCCATTTTGGTGCGTCGGAGATGGTACACGATTTCCAGCAAATAATCTTGTGGACCGTGTAAGACACGAGCAGATGATTGCAGATCAGTTATAGCAACATCTGGCCAAGGTTTGGTGAAGCCATGTTCCCCCGCGAAGTCGATGTTCGCCACGACAGCGAAGAATCCAAGCAGCACCCGGTACATGAAGAAGCGTGAGTTTGTGCCGAAAAGAGCGTCGTGCCCCAGTCGCTCTAGGCTTGGTTGGTCCTTTATATGGCCAGCGCGCAGCGGAACCGGAAAGGTTCTCGATGCGCAGATTCCATTTTGGTGCGTCGGAGATGGTACACGATTTCCAGCAAATAATCTTGTGGACCGTGTAAGACACGAGCAGATGATTGCAGATCAGTTATAGCAGCATCTGGCCAAGGTTTGGTGAAGCCATGTTCCACCGCGAAGTCGATGTTCGCCACGACAGCGAAGAATCCAAGCAGCACCTGGTACATGAAGAAGCGTGAGTTTGTGCCGGAAAGAGCGTCGTGCCCCAGTCGCTCTAGGCTTGGTTGGTCCTTTATATAGCCAGCGCGCAGCGGAACCGGAAAGGTTCTCGATGCGCAGATTCCATTTTGGTGCGTCGGAGATGGTACACGATTTCCAGCAAATAATCTTGTGGACCGTGTAAGACACGAGCAGATGATTGCAGATCAGTTATAGCAGCACCTGGCCAAGGTTTGGTGAAGCCATGTTCCCCCGCGAAGTCGTTGTTCGCCACGACAGCGAAGAATCCAAGCAGCACCCGGTACATGAAGAAGCGTGAGTTTGTGCCGGAAAGAGCGTCGTGCCCCAGTCGCTCTAGGCTTGGTTGGTCCTTTATATGGCCAGCGCGCAGCGGAACCGGAAAGGTTCTCGATGCGCAGATTCCATTTTGGTGCGTCGGAGATGGTACACGATTTCCAGCAAATAATCTTGTGGACCGTGTAAGACACGAGCAGATGATTGCAGATCAGTTATAGCAGCACCTGGCCAAGGTTTGGTGAAGCCATGTTCCACCGCGAAGTCGATGTTCGCCACGACAGCGAAGAATCCAAGCAGCACCCGGTACATGAAGAAGCGTGAGTTTGTGCCGAAAAGAGCGTCGTGCCCCAGTCGCTCTAGGCTTGGTTGGTCCTTTATATGGCCAGCGCGCAGCGGAACCGGAAAGGTTCTCGATGCGCAGATTCCATTTTGGTGCGTCGGAGATGGTACACGATTTCCAGCAAATAATCTTGTGGACCGTGTAAGACACGAGCAGATGATTGCAGATCAGTTATAGCAGCATCTGGCCAAGGTTTGGTGAAGCCATGTTCCACCGCGAAGTCGATGTTCGCCACGACAGCGAAGAATCCAAGCAGCACCCGGTACATGAAGAAGCGTGAGTTTGTGCCGAAAAGAGCGTCGTGCCCCAGTCGCTCTAGGCTTGGTTGGTCCTTTATATGGCCAGCGCGCAGCGGAACCGGAAAGGTTCTCGATGCGCAGATTCCATTTTGGTGCGTCGGAGATGGTACACGATTTTCAGCAAATAATCTTGTGGACCGTGTAAGACACGAGCAGATGATTGCAGATCAGTTATAGCAGCATCTGGCCAAGGTTTGGTGAAGCCATGTTCCACCGCGAAGTCGATGTTCGCCACGACAGCGAAGAATCCAAGCAGCACCTGGTACATGAAGAAGCGTGAGTTTGTGCCGGAAAGAGCGTCGTGCCCCAGTCGCTCTAGGCTTGGTTGGTCCTTTATATGGCCAGCGCGCAGCGGAACCGGAAAGGTTCTCGATGCGCAGATTCCATTTTTGTGCGTCGGAGATGGTACACGATTTCCAGCAAATAATCTTGTGGACCGTGTAAGACACGAGCAGATGATTGCAGATCAGTTATAGCAGCATCTGGCCAAGGTTTGGTGAAGCCATGTTCCACCGCAAAGTCGATGTTCGCCACGACAGCGAAGAATCCAAGCAGCACCCGGTACATGAAGAAGCGTGAGTTTGTGCCGAAAAGAGCGTCGTGCCCCAGTCACTCTAGGCTTGGTTGGTCCTTTATATGGCCAGCGCGCAGCGGAACCGGAAAGGTTCTCGATGCGCAGATTCCATTTTGGTGCGTCGGAGATGGTACACGATTTCCAGCAAATAATCTTGTGGACCGTGTAAGACACGAGCAGATGATTGCAGATCAGTTATAGCAGCATCTGGCCAAGGTTTGGTGAAGCCATGTTCCACCGCGAAGTCGATGTTCGCCACGACAGTGAAGAATCCAAGCAGCACCTGGTACATGAAGAAGCGTGAGTTTGTGCCGAAAAGAGCGTCGTGCCCCCTGCTTCGTGGGTCTCAATAAATTATTGCAAGTTAACATTCCTGTGTTACCCGTCTTCTTTCACCATTCGCGGCTGGTTGTGCGCTTAAAGTTTTTTGTTTAGTGAACAAGGCTTGTCTGAACATACGCCTGCGTGCATATCAAACAGCTGATGTTACACGTAGTGATCCCTGTAAATGTGCTCGCCGCATGCATATACGCGTGCTTTTCCGCACTGCGTGGCCACTACCACATAATTTTGTTTCCACAAAGCTTCACTTACTGTGAGAAGAATGCTCCTCAAGATGCAGTCAGGTATCTAAACCGATTGTCTGCTGGCGTCTTCGTCGCGCGCTGTGAATTGTCCAGTGGCATACCAAATATCTTTTGAGTGCGGTTGGGTATGCCTCTACATTTCCTTCTCTCTCTCTTTTTCGGCATGTCTCATATATATATATATATATATATATATATATGTATATATGTTGTAACAGAAGTTGAGTGACCGTACTTTAATCACTTTACGCTGGGTGAACTTGCGCGCGACAAATAGCTCAGCGAGAGCCTGACTACAACGCCCACTGTCTTCTCGCAAGATTCCCGCACCTCTTCTTCCCTCGTGTCCCGCGCTGATGATACGTTGCCCCGATTGCGCGTACCTTGTGAGCCCGTGTTGCCCGCTTCACGGCCGCTATCTTTCGCAGGTAGCAGTAAACAAGCGGACGGAAGCAGGAGGCGGCTGGCGCGCGTAATTTAAGATCATATTGTGCCAATATATATATCACAGCGACTAAATGCTCAACACATATATTTTTGTCCCAACGTCGTGCTAGGGTTCTAGCCTTCGTCACGAAAACCAATATATATATATATATATATATATATATATATATATATATATATTTATATTTATATATATATATATATATATACATATACATATATGTATGCGAAATACGAAGGTTGTGGGTTTTTTCCCACCTGCGGCAAGTTGTTTTTTCATCCACTTTAATTTCCATTAACTTATCGTTTCTTTCTTTCCTTTATTAAGCACAAGTAATATCCCCTATGTTCTCCTTGGTGTCAGTGTCTGTTGGCTTATCATGATATGACTAATAGAAATCGGGACCCTCGGTTAACCCTCTCTCTTCTCGTTTATATATATATATATATATATATATATATATATGTGTGTGTGTGTGTGTGTGTGTGTGTGCGTATGTTGGCTTCTTATGATATGACTATATATATATATATATATATATATGTTGTAGTGAAGATGACAAACGTTGGCACATCACCATTACCAACACTGGGCACGGTGTTCATCACTCATGCTGGGACTCATGCTGCTGCTTGACCGCCGCAGTAGCCACTCTCAGTCCACAGCCAAAAACCTCTTCACAATTCGTGGAAATGTGCTGGGTATTTTGAAAACGACCACGCTGGAACTACGATCCTGCACGCTACCATCTACCATGCCCGACGACGCATCCCCGCAGGCGCCTCCTCCTGTGTCGATTGTGTGCTGTGATATGCTGCGCCAAAGGGACCCTGCTGTTTTCAGTGGCGCAGATGACAAGTGGGACGTAAGGCATGTTGTTGGGCTAGTCTGTTCATAGATTCAGCAAAAGTTTAAACGGCACAAATAAGACGGGACGTGAAGAGGAACATACGTAGATGCACACACAAAGTGCAAACTTCGAACTGACTTTATTTCATCAAGGCAGAAAATTTATAAGGTTCTGCAGAATAGATAAACAAGGAACAGCAATCATGATGAAATTGTGCACGAGGCAATGACGAAACATTGCAGTGCCACGTGTATGCTAAGGGCATGGAAGAGACTTAATAAGCCCATCTAAGAATTCAATTTCCTTTCTCGATAGTGGTATAGAAGGGGAGCTGATGCAGTTGTCGCCCCTTTAGCGATACGGAATGCCTCGATAACTTCTCTTTGTGTTTTTGATTTTGCCTTTGAAAGGAAATTAGTGTGTCTCACATACGGCATACAGCTTTTGCTGTCGCATCTAGTGCAGTGCAAGAGGAGATTAACATCTGTGCCAGTGCGCATGGATCATTCGTGTTCCCGTGCATGGTCATTGAAACGATGGCCAGTTTGACGTATGTAGGACCGGCCGCATGACAGAGGTATCTCGTAGATAATATTAGAGATGCATTCAGTGAACTCATTCTGATCGTTCTTCTTGCATGAGCTATACTCCTTTTTTGCATTGATCGGTAGTGGGCACACTTTCTTGAGTTTGCAAGGCGCTGAAAAAAACGGCGCGAATCCCATATCTTTCTGCAACCTTCTTAACGTTATGGGAAAGACAATGCCAATATGGCTTGACAAAAGGTGGTTTTTGGTTGAAGAGCTGCTCTTTCCTTTCTGGAGACAGTTTTTGAAGCAGGCTCCTGGATGTACTGCAAATTAAGTGATAAGTGTAGCCAGCGGACAACAGACGCTCAACCGGACACTTGAAAATGGATGATACAGCGTGTGCACAAGGTTTCTGTAGGGCAGAGAGGCAACTAGACATGATGGTGCCCCGTTTCACAAGTTTAGAATGTGCACTCTTGTAAGGTAAAAGACTTTTGTTAGACCTTGAAGAAAGGGGGTTAACCGAGGGACCCGATTTTTATTAATCATACCATGAGAAGCCAACAATCAAAGACACCAAGGATAACATAGGGGAAGTTACTTGTACTTACTAATTAAATCATAAAATAATGGCAATGAAAGTGGATGAAAAACAACTTGCTGAAGGCGAGGAATGATCCCACGTCTTCGCATTACGCGTGCAATGCTCTAAGTAATAGAGCTACCGTGGCGCCGTTTCCCCATCTGCTTTCTTGGGTATTTATGTGTTATTACAAGAACTAACCTTGGGAGAGTCAGCCAGCCCACCACTCACAAGCCTTGGCGGTGGATGTGGAACATCCTTTCTGTCACAGGTGGTAGAAAGGATATTCCACAATTTCCTTTTTTTTTCTGCGCGCTCAATCGGCTGTGGCCTCATTAACCGTGACGTCCCGTGATACAGGTGTGCCAAGGTTATTTTTGAGCTCTTACGACTCATCTGAGGCCTCGTCAGCTGTTCGACTGAAGCCCCTCACCTGCTGTTCATATTCTCCTCATCGCCACTTACTATCGCCGATGCGACCTTGTTCTGTGGCTCGAGAAGAGCAAAACTGCTTGTCGCAGTCCACAAGGCAAGGACTATGGCGCCGTCGAACTACAGAAGTCCTCACCGTCACCCATCAAACGTTATAGAAGTTTGTGTAAGGTGCACGCGCATTTGCTCTCGTAGGCAGCGGAGCAGCCATCTCTATTATGGTTGCAAAACGCTGTTGCTGACTTCGGAAAGTTACAGTGACACTTTCAGAGTTCTCCCTTCGCACAGGAAGCGGTCACCATGTGCACCATCTCACAGCTTGCACAGTACTTGTGGTCAATGAGGGCGTCCTGTATGCGATCTAGTTTATTGTAATTTATTCGTGCTCTGAAGACTTTATCTAGGGTTGGGACTTTCGTTCGCACCATAACTCCATGAGTCATTGCACACGTGCTGAAGTTGAACTTATCACCGATGGTAAATGCGACATTAGCTGACGTCCCACCCATTTCCTCTAAATTGATCGTGAAGATAGATACGAACATCTCTCCTACAAATTAGCGCTTCTGCCTATGTGTTGCAGCAGCTTCTCTGACGCAGTCGCACTGTTTTCTCCATCTGGCCTGTTCCTTAAACGAAAAGCTGTTGTGTTATCTTTGGCTGCTGTTGACATTACACAAGGCAGCCGCAATCTCTGTATTTTCGAACTTGATTCCATATCCTGTGACACTGATTCGAGGAGAATGCCTGGGCAATGTGGAAGTCATTGATGACAAGCAAGTCATTGACGTATCAGATGAGGCAGCCCCTGCCAGCCACCCTACCCTGCGTGCTTTATCTACGTCTATAGTATTGTGCACAAATGTGTGTGGTCCCTCCATCGCTGATGATCTCACACCGGTTCCGCGTTTGCGGCTTCTATGCATCTTAAATAAATTTCGTTCTTCTTTCGATGTCACGCAAACTTCTTTGTGCCGCTCGTGACGCATGCCATTGACACCGGATCCTACCAGCCATTGCGACAACGCCCGTATCGCGTGGTTGAATTTTTCACGTTCTTCCTACAAAAAAAAAAATGGCCAGGCTTAGCTTGGTTAAGCCAAGAATGCGTTGCATATTTGGGAGTTGGGAGGAGCGGGAGTCAGGTGGTGGCTGCGGCCACGCGCGACCGCGCGAGTTGGGACCCAGCTTTTCCTCCGGCTGTCGTGACGTCACGTCACGTGGTTGCGCTAAAGGTCAATGGTGGCTGCCCGGCCGCGCCCAAGGGCTGAACTGAGTGATTGCAATATGCAACGCATAAAAGTAGAGGACGATGTTCGGGCCAGTAAGCGCGTGAGTTCATTCGAAGAAAGACCGTGAGCCATCTTTTACTTTCTAGGCTCAGATGGATGCTAATTAATGCCTATCTGAGTCTTAAGTCTACGGGCGCTGTTCTGTATGCCACATATTCTATATTTGGCAGTGTAAAACCCGGAAGGCGACAGCCAGGAGCTACTGTCAAGGGACTTCGCTGGTGGCTACGAACTGGAACAATTGCTGCAAGCCATGGAGGTAGACAGGTCAACTAACTGCCATGGATAAGCACAAAATAAAGGGGAGCGCGTGAAGGGCCTAGTAAACCAAGATAATTCAAGAGGCAAGTGCGCTGCTAGAAGCCAACACTGCAACAGTACTACAGATTGACTATTTACGAGCAGCTCAAGAACAGTGGCGATGAACTGAAGAATGAATCAATCATTCAAGTTTTATTTTTGCCGCAGACAGTACATTGTTACTGCGAAAATAGGGGCCAGAGAAAAAAGCTGCATCTTTGCAGCTTGACTAAGCTCTAGCCACCCGTACAGCAGCAGTGACACATCGATTTGGTATATGGATTCAGTTATGTAACCATCAGCAAATAAAGAAACGATCAGACACTTCCCTCACAAATGGCAACTACAAGAGCAATTACTCAGCATACATATTTCAATGAACAATTAGAAGCATAAGCAGTTTCAATACAGTCAAACAAACAGGTCAAATAAGGTTTTGTTAGTAAGGGGGCCAGAACGTCCACATTTTTTTGGTCTAGCTCATTTAGTGTAGTTGCTAGAGCGTAGTCAAGTTTTTCTTTCCCATAATGGGTGCACGAGAAGGGGACGTAGTATGGCGGTTGATATCGGAAAGGGTAGGAAATTGTACTTTTCGTGAGATTTGATAATTCTTCGAATAGTTTCGCCCTACCTAATGTGGCGTTTTTGTAGGTTGTTAATAATTTGTATTTGTATATATTGTGGATTTTTAGAATTTTATGTTTATGAAAGAGTGGTTCTGTGTGTTCTAAGAACGAGGAACTTTATATTGATCTAAGTGCTTTTTTTCTGAATAAGGAAGAGTTTCTGCAAGTTCGATGCTGTCGTGTTTCCCCATATTAGCATGCAGTAATGTAAGTGAGAGTTAAAGAGTGAAAAATATAACATCTTTTTAATGCTGACTGGAAAAGTGTGACGGTTCTGGCTTAATACACTAGCGGCTCTACTTAATTTTGGTAATAAAGTTTTAACATGTTCATTCCAAGACATGCTTTCTGAGAAAATGACACCTAGAATTTTAACAAACTTTTCTATTTTAATTTTGAATGGCCCGAGAGCAATATGGTCGTCTATATTTTCTAAGGTGCCTGGGGTGCGAAACAACCCACACTTAGTTTTTGACTCATTAAGAATGAGCCTATTGTTCTGGCACCGAATCTGCAAGTTGTGACAGAACGCACTTCCCCTTTGTCTTACAATATCAATGTTTCTTCCCTTCATGAGTACCGAGCAATCATCGGCATAAATAACATATCTGCAATCCTCATATATTTTTACAATGTCATTAATATAGAAAAGAAAGCGAATTGGTCCCACTATGCTACCCTGTGGAACTCCTAATTCAATAGACCGTAGGTGAGATTTATGCTTATTTAGTTCGACGTACTGATGGCGGGCACTCAAGTAAGATTTAATAAGTTGTAGTGTTGTGCCACGAAACGCATAACGCTCTAACTTATCCAACAATATTGGATGGTTGACTCGATCGAAGGCTTTGCTAAAGTCTAAGAGTATAGCCAATGTCATTAACTTATTCTCAAAATTGTTTAATATTTCTTCCTTCTGAGCTAGAAGTGCTGTCTCAGTGCAGTGTCCCTTTCTGAAACCAAATTGGTAGTTCGTTAAGAGGTTATATTTTCTAGTAAATTTCTCAATACGGGAATTAATCACTTTCTCGAGTCCCTTAGAGAATACAGGCAAGATTGACACCGGGCGGTAACTACCTAAACAATTTTTGTCACCATTCTTGTAGATTACTGAAACTCTTGCTACCTGCATGTTGTTTGGAAAAATCCCCTTCGAAAGAGAGACGTTACACATTTGTGTAAGCGCTGACGCAATTAAATCTATGACGTATTTGATTGGCTTTATTTCTAGATCATCTACATCACGGCTACGGCTATTTTTAAGCTTCTGATACAATGTTGTTACTTCAGCGATGGATGTTGGCAGTAAGTACATTGTGTGGAATAATTTCAGAATATGATTAGTAGCTTCGTAAGAGTATGTACTAGTGCCAATTTCAACAAAGAAATTGTTAGAAAGGTTAGCTAGTTCCTTTCCACCAACCCTTTTGTTATTTATAACAAGGTTGTCAATCGTGGCATCTTTAGTGCTCTTTAATACCTTGTTTAAGAAGATTAAAGGGCAACGCCAGCGATTTTTCGATATCCACTGATCTTAATAAAATTTTGAATATATGTTCTCTTTTGCGCTCTGATTATCTGTGCCAAACTATATGGCTGCAAGTCATCTAGTTCGCCTGGATATGAATTTTAAAGATTGGTTGCGTTCCCGACTCATGATTCTATTGGCCACCCTGTGTTTATGACGACAGAGTCTACACCGCCACTGCCGCTGTCTAGTTCAGAAACTTAAAAAGCTCCCTGTGTCGTCAGGAGACATCATCTTCGCTTCTTCTGCGTTAGTGCCAAGTAGAGTGCGGTAATGCAGGGTGGTAGTGCAGGATGTGACGTCATCGATTCATGGGTGCTGTTACACGAATCAGCTACCCGTTTCGGTGTATCGTTTATTGGTTATTTAAAATTATGGTTCAATTTCTATGCAAATTGAATCGCCATAACCGTGACAGAACTGTCAGTGCTAATTGAAAATGACAATAGCCCAATATGGTAAAAAAACTCTGGAGTTGCCCCTTAACGACGAGCTAGGAAGTCACATAAGTGACGAGGCATTCTCGGCGGATTATGCTGCCCTGATTGCATATGAGGAATATGTGACTTGCATCTTAGCCGAGCTCAAGCGCAAATGCTACCAGCATTTCCAAGCCAATTTATTGTCATCGCCTGTCTAGGTTCGTGACATGCCGGCGGCCATAGGATATTCTGATAGGCCAGCAGCCAAGCTGCTGAATCTGATAATTAATATTATCGCCGGTGATCTGTGCAAGTGGAACGAGTTCTGGGAGCAATTCAACCAGATCATCAAAAGGAATGGAAATCTTACAACCACCGACAAATTTTAGTATCTGAGGTTATTTTTGAAAGGAGACGCAGTGGTAGCTATAGCGCGGCTACCTACCACCAAAGCGTGTTGCGTGGACGCGTTGGACACGCTGAAAAGACAGTTCAGCGACAAGAAGTGATTGGAGCACTGGTGTTTCTTAAGGCTTCGAAGTATCACTCCTGTGCATTCTTCTAATGAAGTGGCAAAACTGCAGAAGTTGAATGACCAGGTGCTTATTAACACGCGAGGATTGGAGGCACTTGGCGTTATCAAGTCGTCTTTCTCCTTGATGCTATGCGACGTTCTTATCAGGGCATCGCCACATGACATCGTCGTAGTCTATCACAGATCTTGCCGCTACCCAAGCTGCAAGCTCCGCCAGTTACAACGTTCAGGATGTCACAGAACTATAGCACCTGCTTCATTTCGTCTCTATTAAACTAGAAAGCCTACAAAAGAGTGACTTTCGGGATCAAGAAGGATAGGACGAGGCGGTTCATTCTAGAGACAATAATAGTTGTCGCTTTCACAGTGCGATCCCAGCGTCAGCAGTGCTTCACAACCAAGCTTCAAGAATCTCTCAAGATGTGGGCTGCACATTCTGCAAGTCAACGCAGCTCATGATTGTATTGCGCTCATTGCTACAGTGACGGAACTAATTGACAAACATGAGGAACAAAACGTGTATGTACGTGCTGCAAACTAATAACTCATTTAATACCTTAAAGAACACGGCTATAAAGGAAGTGATGTTGTGGGTGGGTGGGATGAAATATCAAAAGATATGACAAGGTGACGACATGTGATGACGCGGCGTGCCGGAAAAACATTGTTCGCCTGCACCTGTTCGCCCTGGCAAACTCGACCTCAGCTTCGATGAGAATGTTGGACGGAATGCTTACGCACTTCTCTTTTTCTTTCGCTATCGCAAGTGCTCGCCATATTGCTCGCAGCCATGTTGCTAGGTGCTGTTAGAAGCTCGCACGTGTATTTGTGCCCCAGTAACCTGTCGTTTAGACAGTGTCCGGTTTGCCCAATATACACTTTGCCGCAATCCAGTGGGACTTGATAAACCACTGAACTAGTGCATTCCACCTACTTTTTCACATGCTTTGTCTGATAAAATGCAGCACTTATTTTTTCTTCTTTGGATTCTGCGTTCACCCTTTTAGAGATACCTTTTAGTTTTTGCGGAGCGGAGAACAGTACTGGAACGTCATGGCGTTCGGCTGTCTTTTTTCCATGTGACAGTCCATGCATGCAAGGCAACACCGCGCGTTTTTTCAACTTATCTTTTTTTCTGTGTTTCTTTTAGTCTTTTTCTGTTCACCGCGATTTCCAGCAATAGGTTTTCACAGATTTGGCACCACCATGGTTTTGAGCTACCCACTGTTTATTACGCGGCTTACTTGTAAATCGATGCTTTTCCCCACAACATGGCAGCATGATTTTTCGACTGCTTGACTGATGCAAGCCTTGGCGATGCCTCTTTCTATAAATTTTAAAAGGGAACAGTCATAGTGCAGGATTTCTTTCTCTCTAGTTTTGTAGCCCCAGCACATGTGGGAGACGCTGAGCCTTATGTTTATGTCAAAGTACTCCAATCGCCCTTTTGTAGGAGTGTCGTGCGCGAATTCTAGACCTTCATGCACTTTATTGAACATACCAATAACAATGACTACGCGCACTGGATTGCTCTGGTTTTGTTCACGCACACCAAATAATTGTAAACATATCCAAACCAGGTAATTATCTTTGCCACTGTTGAAGCTTGAGCAAGTTGGTGTGACATTATTTTACAACCGCTAAAAGGACTAGGACGAGACGACTGCACATACACATAAAAAAAAGGAAGGCTGCGGTTATCCCTTACCGGCATCGCATTTCACATAACCTCAAAAGGGTGGGTTCTCGTGCTAATGTAAATGTTGTTTTTTCCGCACCCGATAAACTGTCGAAACTCTGCCACATTGTAAATTCCAGCAACGCAAGAAAGGAGGGCTGTGCCAAGAAACACCAAAAACGTTTTGTACAGCATAGCATCAATGGTGTGTACTGGTTTCCACTATCTTGTGGCAAGCACTACACGGTGCAAACTGGTCGATGCCTTACGACCGGCTAAGGGAACATAACAACAACGTGAGCAACACCGCATCCGGTGATCTGGACATTCATTGCAGAGACTGCACGGAAGAAAAATGAACAAGGAAGCGCCTTGTTATCCCATTTTCAGTCAATGCAGCATGTTGTCAGATAATCGCACAAACATCACTAGTGAGATAATTGAAACCCATGAAATCCACAAATTCAAGGACAAATACATAAGCGCAGCCTCAATAGCCCTGTCAGAAAAAAACTGCGTTCTCTTGAAGATAAATAGGAAACATGTGCTTGGCTGTGCATGTGTCACTGTAGCCCTGTGCCCAGGTACTGTCATTCTCGCCTGTTTTGTGTCTTTGTGTATTTTCATTTGAGATTGGTTGCCACCGTATTGAAGCAGTGGAAATCGCCTCAATAAAACCAGATGAAAGTTCTACGCTATGTATGTGCAGTCGTGTCGTCCTAGTTTTTTGCGCTGTTGTAAAAGATAATTATCTTAGTTTCCTCTAACAAGATGGCAAGTGTTCGCAAAAATAAGTATGAAAGCACGGGAGCTATACAGGGACGAATAGCGATACCATCCTTTTGCCCGTACACACTATCACCATATTCGACAAACGCAGCCTGTAAGTACAATTTTAGCAAGTTCACAAAACTGGAAATACTGCAATTGCACACATCCTGAAATTTGGTGTTGCCGAACTTGTTGATGGCTTCTTCTACCGCTTATACCACGGCTGGCCTCAGGACACTGTAGAACAGGGCCTTCACGTCTATTGAAAAGCAAGACATCGGTGGGCTACTCTTCAGTGAGGCAATAACTTTGTCCGAGTTGCGGATTCAGAACGGGTCATTCACAGGAAAGGCATTCAAACAAGCCTGGAGGTAGTGCGCGACACATCTTTGCAAGGTTCGCGGTCTTCAACGATCGTCCTTAAAGGAATTCCCTCTTTGTGGGTTTTTGCCAAAATAAATGGCTTCAGAGTGAATTCTTTACTCTCTTTCACTTGATTTGCCAATATTGCGAAGCCCATGCTTTCACTTGCTGTTCCGGCTTCGCTACTCAGTTTTGCAATTGCTTTATCGGTCATGCCGCTTTTAGCTAAATTCATGAGGATGGCTTCTTGGACCGATTTTTCATATTCAGGAGTTGTCATCATATGAAGACGCTTGTTTTGTCCGAGAGGAGCAGTATTAGATTCTTTTTTTCTTGAGGTACTTAGTCACTCTGCTTGTTCCTGTGGGCCTCGGTTTTTCCTTTAAGTCCTTTTTCGACGCTCCAGTCAAACCTTCTTTCATGCATGTCACCACAAGTTGTCACCTTCTCTACCTTTTTATGTCTCACCTCATCCTCCCCGCCCCCTCCTACATCACCTTGTATGTAAACGTGTTCTTTAACCGTATTAAACGAGTTGGTAGTTTGCGCCACATACGTTCATGTTTTGTTCCTTATGTTCACCCATTAGTTCCGTCACTGTAACACTAAGCGCTATACATGAACATTCATGAACATTCACCAACTATCCCCATTCATTGCTTTTCTAAATGTCAACGCAGCACATGACAGAGTTCTGCCGTACAGACCTGCTGCTGTGAGAGAAGAAGAAACTTCTCTCTGCCGACATGCGTTGCTTTCGATGCATAGTAGAGGTCACCGCGCACGGGATCGCCAATGAACAATTGCATGCTCCGGTATTTGCGACCCAGATAAGATAAACAGAAAGGCCTGTGAAGACGTGAATGGCAGCAGTACGACTGCATGTGCAGCTACAACTAAGAGCAAAGAAAGAGGTGACACTTTGACGTGTGTGCTCCTACTGAGATTCTGAGCATGGGCACTGACTGATTATTTGTCTCGTTACATCAGAGGCATGTTCAGGGGAGGAAGTGAATGCACGTTCATAACAGATGCTCTTTCGAGGTGTTTGAAGTTGAGGTGTCTTCGCTTTACTACCATATCAATCAACACTTTCGCCAATGTCAGCAGTTGCACACCGAAAAGACTTCGCATCGTCGAACTTCATCTCCAAAGTCAGCGTTCCGACGAGGAAGTTAGATTGAGAGCCATCGAGGCACCTACCTTTTCCAAGACATATCAGCCAGCATGATGACTTCTTCGTTCGTCACATCGGTTCAAGAAAACCAGACGCGATATCGCCAATGAACTGATCCACCCATCCATTGAGAGAAAACAAAATAGGTGTGCTGATCGGCTCGGACCAGACGTGGGTGGTGATGACAGGCCTGACAAGCCTGACAAAACTGGAAACCAAGAAACACTCATTGCTATGAACTCAAAGTTCGGGTGGACCTTTCAAGGGAGATGTCAGGACGTTTCGAGGGAGAAAGGTACGCAGGACAGCACCGAACTCACAACTAACTTTATTAGAAGGCATACACAACCTTAAGTACTACAACCTATCACGTGCTCTCCCATCGATGGCGTCATTATTAGTGTACAGGAAATCAGCAAAACACTGTAATCCAATGCTACGCTATGAAGCTGTTTGAAAATGCAAAAATCCTGAGGTCACATCAATCTCGGCCAAACAGGTCGATGCCTGAACATTAGATGGCCAGAGTATAGGCGCTCTCTAATGAGTAATTCCTACTTGCACGTCGCGCGGCATTTCTCTGAGCATGGGTGAACTCCAGTCTATGAAGACACCACAAGAGAGGCGCAACAGCTGTTGCTCTCCGCAGGAATGAATCTTCGCAAATCAATGACAAACTATAGTAAGCTTATGAGCACATTCAGAAGCAAACACTGCTCAACCAGCCAAGAGATGGTTGTACTTCGTTAAGCCTCATTTAAAGTACTGGGCATTGCGTGGAGTCCAATGAGCGATGAATTCAGCTTCTCAATGGTCAATTTTCTTGATTTGAAAATCAGACACGAAAAGGTTCATCCTACAAGCAACATCAAGAGTGTTCTATCCGACGGGATTCGTCACATCGTATACAGTGTCCGTACAAATATTGTTTCAAAAGATCTGGACCCGTGGAACTGACTGGGACGAGTGTCTGCCCACAGATTTATGAACAGAATGGCAAGGCTGGGCGAGCTAGTTGACAAAGCTGCACTCAGTTGGGGTACTTCATAACATGGACAGCAGCAAAAAGAAACTGCCCCACGTACTGATCAACGACCCCAGTTACTGATCACAAAGTCACGCGTTGATTAAGACGGTAACTTTGTCTCGCCTGGAACTTTTGGGATCATTAATTGGTGCAAGGTTGATGACTTCCACCAAGGTCGATGACTTAATTGGTGCAAGGTTACGGACTTCCACCTGCGCTACATCATGTGGACCGAGTCGACGGTAACATTATCGTGGCTTAAGGGTGATGCACAGAAATGGAAACAGTTCGCAGCGCATTCGCTGAAATCCAAGAGTGAACTGATCCTTTTGCTTGGAAGCATTGCCTTCGTACTGAGAATCCTGCCAACCTACTGACATGAGGTGTATCTGTTGACCAGATTGCTACGAGCAGTTTGTGGTGGCATAGACCTCACTGGCTTCAGGAACCCGAGCAAATGTGGACATCACAACCAATGGAAAGAGCGGACAACCAAGAAGCCGTCTGTTATGAAAAGTTCGCCGTTCAGGTATCACTCACCTCTGATTTCACACTTGCGCTAATTGTAATGGAGCGTTACAGGAGACTTGATAAGCTGCTGAGAGTTACAGCATGGGTGCTGAGGTTCGTCAGTTGCTACAGACATAATGCAGCGATAAAGAAACCACAGCAGAGGAGCTACCGAGGGCCGAACAATATTGGATTCAACAGGTACAAGATGTATTTTTGAAAGCCGAGATCAAAACTATCTCAATAGGGCGTTCTATCGACACAATTTCATCCATCGCAGGTCTTAACCCATTGCAGGACCAAGATAGGATATTCCCTGAACTTAAGACGCAACCAAAGGCGACAAAAAGCTATAGGACAGGAGAGAAGGTCACTTGCAACTAGTTTATTGATAGCAGACAGGATCATATTTATAGGCTACGGTGCTTATGTGCGCGCATACCTTTACGCACAATACTCAAACAAGGTTGCATCAGTGCCTCTGTTGCATCAGTGCAACATGAAGCCTCTTGTCCCGTGGGTATGTGTGAAGGCTGACACCGGGCTCCGTTGCGTACATCCGGCACTGCGGCACCGAGCAGTAGCCTACCATGTTTGGCGCCTTCAAAGGGAGCCACTACCTATTGTAGTGCTTTCAAGCGTTGTAAAGGAGACACTCGAATCGTGAAAATCTCACCACTAAATGAGGACCACAGCATACGAGGGAATTAAAACTTTCGTTTTCAGCTCTCTTCGGCGCTCCCGAAGCAGCCAACGCGACCGCTATGTCCACGTGATCCCTCATAGCATGTCATACCGACGGTGACGCCAGCTTTTCCAGTGGTGTAGCTTGAGGCCAATACATGGTAGGAGCATGGAAGAGAAGAAAAGAGACGCGAGGAACTCGTTTAGACCGCACCGCTTCGATTGTGCAAAATGCCCTGTGGAGCTCCCAGATCGTTGCTACATTAGCTCTTGACAGCTGTAATTATTCGTGACCCCCAGCAAGCGCTTACGTTAAGACCAACTCGCAAGTCCAGAGGGAAGCTAGAGAGAATGGAAGAGAGGAGGAGGCGGAGAGGAGGCAGAGAATGGACAGAACTGATGCAGTCGCAAAACGAGTGAATAACAGCCTGGCCACTCTTCGCTCGCAGTTCCCATACAAATACGAGGGGGGAGGGTATAGGGAAAGGTTGACGTGAGAAGGCAAGGAAACGCTGGATAAACTTAAGTTCAACGTACGCTGCGGCGCGTTTCTGCTATTTCTGAAAAATAAAACCACGCAAATATGTCTAGCGGACAACTTACGTGGGGCATGCAGAAACAGAGCCGCAATAATCAATGCACACCGCAAGGTCTAGGCAACACAACGGAAGCGATCACACGTAAAATCAGCTCTTCTATGCCCGCCGCGATAGCTTTGCGGCTACGTCATTGCTCGAGGTCGCGAATTTGACCGAGGCACACTTTCATTTAGGGCCATGTTAAAGAACACCAAGGTGTCAAAATTAACCCTGAGTGCGCAACTGCAGCCTGCCTCATAATACTATTGTGGTTTTGGCACTTGCAGCCCCATAATCCAAGTTTAATGCCTCTGCTACGATGCGATGTGCCTTGTGAGGCAATGACAATGCTCAACCCTCTGACAGGTTATGAAATATGGCGCACAGCAACGTTTCAAGCAAACACCTCTCCCTTTGTGTTTTGTGTACTACGCAGACAAACAGCAGTGGTGTATGCAGATCCCACCATGCGTAGGATCTGCATAATTTTTTTTCCCACTAGCTGCTTGGCTTTTCCCTTAACCTTGAATTTTTGATGGAGGGTTTCCGCTACTGCAACCGTGATATAACAAGGGTATTTGGCTGCTTGTAGCCGTGCAACTTGACAGATAAAGCTTTGCGCATTTTGTGAGAACAATACCTCACTAACGCCACCTCAAGACACATGGAGGCTATTGCCCTTTTAACAAGTTTGATATGCGCCGAGTCAAACTGTAGAAGTTCTTCACGTGAGCGAGGGCTGTATGCCCAGTAAATTTGTTGTTCACAAAAGAATAAACCTAAATCTAATAAATGTAGGTTGTCATGTAAAGGAAACTCGTATAAAGGAAAGTCCTTTGCCATGTTGTCCAAACAGCACTAAAATTTCTTCCACTGTATAAGTGGTCCTTACAGAAAGGCTCATAAAGCAATGCACGCAAATCAGTCATTTTACTTTAAAGTCATAAAAGTTGGCAGGCATGAAATACATACACAAATCACAGCATACAAATGAAAAAAGCAGTCTTGTTACTATAGTTTCAAAACAAAAGAATCATCACTTTGCAAAGAACCACTATTAGAATGTTCCAATTGTTAACAACTGTCAGAAAGGAGTATGTGAAGCTATTATAGGGAAGCTGAAGAGTCTGTCGAATTCAATAAGACGCTCATATACGAATGCGGGAACTTTATAAACCATGCACGTAAAATTTTGGGCGGCCTTTTCACTTAGGAACGACGTAATCGCCGGTTAAAATTGCGCGGTGCTCCGTCCCCCGTCAAGCGCCGCGCGCTGCTGCTGACGCTGACGATGCGAGCGGAGACCGGAAACCGCGGCGTAGTGACGTCAGCGCTGGTATTCCGCTCCTTCGCAGTTTCCGCGACCGTGCCTGACCGCGCTTGTTTCTGCGTGCGTGCCGTCATAATCTGCCTCACTTGATCCTGTATTCCTATGTTTGTGTGTATGTAGAGTGGTAGTTGACGTTCGCAGCATCAATTGAAGCGGTGGGACGATCATGCGGCGTCCTGTGCAGCCTACGGTTGCACGAACACCAGCAGCCGCGACGATGTTCCATTACTCTCCGCAAGACAAGAAGCTTGCAGCTAAGTGGGAGGCTGCTGTGAATCGAAAGAATTTCAAGCGCTCAAGAACATCAGTGCTGTGCTGTAACCACTTCCGTGACGACGATTACTACCAAAGTTTATCAATAAGGCGTGAATGAGTGAGAGTACGACTTTCTGCTAGCAGGCTTTCTAGACGCAGCGCGAAAAGGTCGGGGCAACGAACGCACAAAGGCGGGACGGGTGCGGGCGGGCGGACGGATGGTAACTGGTCTTGGAAGACCTTATGAATACACGAACTCGTTCAAACCTGGATTTTGATTTACTGCTAGCTCCTTCGTGTTAGCACGCTGAAGGGGAGGTACATGTTCATCTCCCACCCTTGACGCAGGTTTCGTCGCAAACCGCCGTTAATTTTCTATTCGCACGTGTGTTGTGAAACAGCCAACATGCAGCTACCATAATACAGTGCAAGTGTAAAGTTTTCATGGGTTTTAAAGCTGGCGCACGCCAGGACGCTGCGCTCCCCCTCGCGCACAGGGAGAAACCGGCTGTCTCACGTAGCCGACGGAATTCGCCGCCTTTACGGCTCCGGTTATGAGTAGCGTGCGGATGGCGCGCTGATGAAGGCCACTACATGTGCTACAAGAGCCGGAAAACTTTTCCCACATGTAAACCGTCTGTGTAGATTGCCGACGCATTTGTGCGCATCCCTCCTAATTACGTTCCACGAGGAGGCATGCAGGAACATAACAGTACAGTTCTTTGCCCGGAAACGAACTCACTGGATCGCTGAATACAGCTTTGTAAAAAACATACTCACCAAAGAACATTTCTAACACGAGGAGATGCTAACGCTTCGCTTTCGTTCGCGTCGAAAGTACTGCTTGCTACCAGCACCTTTTGCTTCTTGGAGAGGCCGGCTACGTATACATGTAGGGAGCAACGCCGAACTCCTCAGAGAAACGCAAGCTCTTGAAATTTACCAATACCGTCTCGCCAAACCACAGCGCCAAACCACCTTGCACCGTGCTTCATGTGTGGCGGCAGCGGCCGGTCCGGACGAACACAAATGTTGACGTCACGAGGCGCCCGACCAATCACAGGTGGAAACGAGGCCCGCAAGCTGCCCGAGTCTGCTGCTGCACTTTTCGTCGAAATAAAATCTGTTTGCGCTTTCTCAAGCTCAATTCCGATGCGATATTCGAATTCGGAGGGTTGAAAACTATTACGTACAGCTCTTCACTCATTTTTGCTGGAAAACTCTTCAACTTCCCTTTAATGCATGCATGAAAGGGAGACAAACTATTCCTTTGTCTGGTGGCATGACGAAGAGATTACTTTTGGTGTATCTCTGTTGTAGTGGCCTATAATTAGTTGGTCAAAAGAAAACAAAGACGACAACAGCGATTCCTCTGGGGCAAGGTAGGTAACATTAGCATTGGTCAAAAGAAGCGTTATTGAATATCGTCTAAATTTATTATATGTAAAGCGTACAGCCTTTTTTTGTATTTTGCTTATTTGATAAATATCAGTTTTACTCATGGCATCCCAGATTACAGCAGCACTATAGAAGAGCAATCATACGGCGGGGTTGATAATTTTAATGTTGTTTGGATACAGAACAGGTTTCAGTTTGGTTTAGCGTGGGGAATCTGCTTTTACTAATGAAGACTCGTATTGATCAAATGTCTGAAATATTCAAGTGATTTGTTTCAGTGAGAATCAGATTATTTACAGAACAGCTGAATTTTTAAAAGTTTAAGAGAAACGGCCTTTTCAAAATTGATTTACATTTGCCAGAATGGAGACTATTAAGTTAGCTTCTGGAATTCCTGATTCAAATTGTGTTGTTCAGAAACACTTTTATTGAGTAAATAGTAGAATCACCAGCGTACAATTTAATTATAACTGAAATATTTGTTACTATGCCAACGATGAATGCGGAAAATAAGAGAAGCCCAAGTACAGATCAGCTGTGGGATGCCAGAGTCTACTGAAAGTTGTGCTGAAAAGTGGTTTCTTGTAATTGACATGTTGCTGGTGGTTTGTTAGGCGGGCTGGCAAGAACCTTATAAATTGTATATGTCTGAGGACTTCGATTTAGTTGTAAAGTAACTTTTTGTGGGAAACATTGTCCAATCTCGGTTGAAATCCATAAAAATTTCACCACTTTGGTTGCCATTATTTGTTACTGCAAAATCATGAACAATTTAAATTAGCTGAGTGTATGTAGATTATCCTTTGCTGAACTCCTTTTGGTGTCTTGCTAGTGATTCTATTATTTACTACTATTCTAATATTTTTCTATTCTATTCGATTCTATTATTTATTTTGTGACCAACACAATTTAAATCGGGAATTCCAGAAGATAACGTGCGGCCGCTTGCGTTGTGTCGCCTAGACCCTGCGGTGCGCTTTAATTAATGCGGTTCTGCTTTTGCATGCCCCGCGTAAGTTGTCTGCTAGACATATTTGCATGATTTTATTTTTCAGAAATAGCAGGAACGCGCCGTACCGTACCTTGAACTTAAGTGTATCCAGCATTTCCTTGCCTTCTCACGTCACCCTTTCCCTATGCGCCCCACCTCGTATTTGTATGGGAACTGTGAGCGAAGAATGGCAAGGCAGTTATTCACTCGTTTTGTGACGGGATCAGTACTGCCCATTGTCTGCCTCCACTCCCCTCCTCTCCCATTCTATCTAGCTTCCCTCTGGACTTGTGCGTTGGTAGAAAGGTAACCGCTTGCTGGGGGTCACGAATAGCAGCTGTCAAGAGGCTAATGTGGCAACGACCTGGGAGCTCCAGAGGGCATTGTGCACATTCGAAGCGGTGCAGTCCAAACGAGTTCCTCGCGTCTCTTTTGTTCTCTGCCATGCTCCTTTCGTGTATATACGCTCTCTGAACCACCCCCCCCCCCCCACGCGGTGTGGCTGGCGGCGGCGGCCGCAGCAGCAGCAGCAGCGCGACACTCGAAGTAAAAGCAAGGAAAGCTTCACTTTAAAAGGCCGCAGGTTGTTCCGCACCTGCATAAAGTGGCCCACAATTTAAAGAAAGTGGCCAGCAGGTACAAAGTACCTATTGTTTTTTCGGCTCCACGGAAGCGTGCTGGCCTGTGCCCACGAATGTCAGACCCGCAGAAACTGACCCTGTGTGGTAAAGATCCTACAAGGCTGTATGGTACTTGCGCAGTCGGTGGGGTGTATAAATTTCCACTTATTTACAGCAGGGTGTATATTGGCCAGACAAGCCGTTGCATGAACAATGGGGCAAGGAAACAGAAGCTGTCTGTCAAGCATAAAATTAATGCCCATTTGCCTATGCGCTGCGATTCCGGCATGTGTGAGCCAGATCTTTTCCATATCCGCATTCTTGGCAAAAAGCAAAGATTCCGTGGCATGGGAATTAATCGAGACCTATATTGTAAGGTTGGAAATGCAGCACGATTCAAAAGAAAGAAAAAGAAGTTTTTCTAGCACGGAAAAGTGCTCAGTCTACATTATCCCTCATTTTTTTCTGATTATCAGCGTTCGTGATAGGAGAACTAAATTCTTAACCTGATGTTCTTAACATGGCGGCATCCATCACCTGAGCTTTTTACAGGTCAAATACTACGCTTTTGTCCTTGTTCTACCTGAAATCTGCTGTGAAGATTGATTGGTCTGAAAGCCATGAAGTCATTTGTTACAATTCACGTCAACGAGCTCAGCCCCTCCGATATATATGCCTCTTATGCAGTGGATCTTGTTATAACGTCATCATGCAGTCAAACCGGTAATGGAATCAGTTTATTCAGTGCCGGCGTGCATATATATATTGCTACGTGACGTCACCAGGATCATGGCAGTTAGCCCGCCCAGTACACATGTGGCATGACGTGCTGCGCTATCACAACTCCTTCCCGCTCAATTAAATACATGGGTTAGCTAACTAGAGTAACACTTAGTAAGTTTAGGTAATGTGTAATTAACAAGTTAACATCAACACATGACTAATTAAGAGGCAATTACTTAAAGTCCTCAGATCTAAACCAGTCCGGTTGCCGGCGCACACGAGCACCCCGACGGCTTTTCCTCCGACTTTGGTGCAGCTGGCGTCGCTGGCACGGGCGACTCCGCCAAGTCTTGCGGCACAGGCTGCTGTGTGGGTGGCGGTACTGATTCGTCGTGCTCTAGTGTTGTTCTGCGATTGGGGTCTGCTGGCGTCCCAGGGGAACTGGGACCGTCCTGGTTTGTCTGCAGTTGTCTTGGTGTCGGAGTGCGGTCGTCTGCCGGCAGCTCTTCTGGTGGCGTTTGTTTCACACCCACCCCCGCGTGCGGGGGTGTCTCGCCGGGGTCAGCATGTCCAGGATGCAAGTGATCGGCGTGTGTGAACCAGAGTTGATCGCGCACTTTCACCATATATGTCACAGCACTGACAACTTGGATCACAACACCTTCCCACGAAACGCGTTCATCACGCACAGTTTTCACCAACACCCGATCCCCCACCACGAAGCTGCGCTCCTGTCCACGAAACAAATCGCGCTGCTCTTTCAGTTTTTCCTGTTTGTCTTGCATGGATTTTGCAAAATCAAGTTTGAGCAGTGAAAGCTTTATGCGTGGCTGGCGCCTCAAAAATAGCTCAGCTGGTGATTTGCTTGTCACACTGCTCGGTATGTTCTGGTTGGCCATGAGAAAACTATCAATACTTTCCTGTACTGTCGGCTGCTTACCCGGGGCCACACACTCGAGCACCTGTTTCAGTAAGGCCTTTTTCACGGTTTGCACTGTTCGTTCTGCAGCACCATTGGACGCTGCGTGATAAGGAGGAATACGAACGTGTTTTACACCGTTGGTGCTCATAAATTCTGCGAACTCCTCTGAGGTGAACTGTGGCCTGTTGTCACTCATCAATACTTCGGGCACGCCGTAAGCGGCAAAACCACCCCGAAGTATTTCCTATGTTTTTTGTGCAGAGGTTGACGACATCGGCCATACTTCGATCAATTTCGAGAATGAGTCGAACTATACCAGAAACACGTTCGTGCCCTTCTGTGCAAAATCTACATGGACGAATGACCAACATTGCACGGGGTATTGCCAAGGGCAAAGAGGAAGCGGCCGAGAAGCTGGCTGAACTGCTTGGCAAATTGTGCACCTCTGAACGTACTGTTCAATCGCCAAATCGATTCCTGGCCACCATACAAAACTCCTCGCTAGCATTTTCATGCGGCTGGTGCCAGGGTGCTCCTCGTGCAGCATGTTTAGCACGCGGTCCCTCAGCAGCTCCGGAATTACGACTCTTACGCCCCACGTCACGCAGCCCTGCTCTAGTGACAGCTCATCGCGGCGAACATACTAAGATTTTAATTCATCTGCCTGCTGTCTAGGCCACCCGTTTAGCGTATATTGCGCCATGCGGCATAGAGTTAGGCTTCGCTTCGAGACCCTTGCAATCTCCTCTGCTGTCAGCGGGAGACACTGAAAGATTGACATGCATTCTGATGGCTCGTCCTTCACCGGTCCTGGTTAGGGCAGCCTAGACAAGGTGTCTGCCACTTCCGAATTTTTTCCTTTCCTAAATTTCAGCCGATACCTGTAAGCTGCGAGGGTTAAAGCACAGCGTTGCATACGCGCGGCAGCGATAGTCGGGATACGCTTATCGTGCCCTAGTATCCCGAATAGTGGCTGGTGATGTGTATATATAGTGAATTGTCGGCCGTACAGGTGCCGGTGATTTTTTTTAGGCCAAAGATTGACGCCAGGGCCTCACGTTCGCACTGCGTGTATTTTTTTTTATGCTTCCGACAGTGTACGCGAAGCAAAAGCAATTGGCTTTTCTTCACCCTCAGGCATCTCGTGAAAGATAACGGCTCCTAAGCCATATGACGATGCATCGCAAAGCATTGCGAGCGGTTTCTTGACGTCATAGAATGTGAGCACCATGCTGCTTGTTAGCAAATGCTTAGTATCTTTAAACACGGTGCTGCACTCCTTTGTCTCCGACCATTTTTTTTTCTTTTCTAAGTGGCCGATAAAGCGGCTCTGCTACTGGCTGAAGCGTTCTTGAGAAACTTTGAGTAAAAATTCCACATTTCCAAGTATGCCTTAAGCTCTGTAACTGTAGTGGGCTCGGGAGCTTGTAAGATAGCGCTCTGTTTTGTGTCGGTAGGGTAAATGCCTTGCTCAGTCACCGTGTGACCCAAGTATGTAAGCGATTTTTGGAAAAAACGGCATTTATCCAGGTTAAGCGTGATGTTGTATTCATTGAGGCGTTGCAAGACACGTTCTAGTGTCTTCTGGCAGTCGCTGATATGTCTCTGTATAACAGCCTAGATGTGGGATGCCATGAAGTACCTCGTCCATCATTGCCTGAAAGATAGCGGGTGCACGTGCCACCCCGTACGGAAGGCGCTGAAATTCGAACAACCCAAGGCTAGTGTTTACTGTCAAAAATGGCCGTGTCTCCGGAGTGAGTGGCAGCTGCTGGTACGCCGAAGAAAGGTCTAGTACACTGAACACCTTTCCTCCTGCTAAGGCAGTGTACAAGTCCTGTACAATGATCTGTTTTGAGAGAGGGGTTTATTGTAGTCTTATAATCCCCGCATAACCGGACACTGCCGTTTTCCTTCACAACTGTGACAAGTGGCGTAGCCTAGTCACTTCGCATTACAGAGCGCAGCATGCCCGTTTCCACATGTTCTCGCAGCTGCCGCTCAACTCTTTCCTGCAACGCAAACGGAACTGGTCTAGCGCGGCAAAATACAGGAACTGTACCTGGTTTCATAACAATCTTTGCTTCAAAGTTTTGTATTGTTCCCAGCTTTTTAGAAAACACGGAAGGGTACTTCTATTTTAGCACCGCAACTCTGTCTTCATCTGCAATCTGGCCAATTTCTAGCCAGTCAAGCTTCAAACGTTCTAACCAATTTCGCCCCATTAGTACAGGCGACTTCTTCCCGTTGTCTATTACAACAATCACTGGTCGTTCTACTTAACCACCACGTCACACTGCCCTTTTAGCTTTATTGCTCCCCAGTATACGTGCGAAGCGATATTTTGCGTGGTTCACATTTAACGTGTGGAAATTCAAAAAGGTGCACTTGCTCCGGCACAATTGTGACAGCCGCTCCCGTGTCAATTTGCATATTCAGTGTGCGCCCTTCAATTTCCACACGCACTTCATAAGATGATTGGTTGGTGTTAATGACATGGTACAGTTCCTGCTCTGAGTCTTCATCAGAACACTCGAGCGCATGCATGTTTTTTGGCCTCGCTCTAGCAACTGGGCACATGCTTTTCAAATAACCTACAGCCGAACATTAAAGTTTGTGTGCCAACATTCTTCCGACGATTGTCCCCTGCCGCATCTTGCACATTTTTCGTTCTTGCGGGCTTCAACATGCTTGGGGTTAGCTGGTCGCCGATACTGGCGTGGTCGGCTTTTCACGACCAGCATGGGCGCCTCTCGTTCTCTTGACCGCAGTTGTTCAGTGTCTCGCGCCGCTAGTTCTCTATCCAGGACGATTTTGCAAGCGCCATCAAATGTCAGCTCTCGTTGAGCAAACGGAGCACGCTGGGTCTCTTCGTTCCGTATGCCAGCAACCAGCCTATCTCGGAGGGCGTCTTGCGAAAAGTCACCGTAGTCGCACTTTCTGACTAAATGTTTAAGTTCCACGATGAACCCTTCCACGCTTTCGCCCTCCTGTTGTACGCGCCGGTCGAACTTGCATCGTTCTGCTATTACGGAACTCCTGGGGCTGTAGTGCTCCTTCAGGAAGTGTTTAACGTCTGCGTACGACTTTTCTCCAGGGGCTGCCGGCACAACAAGACCTCAGTACTTCGTAAGCCTCTGGTCCTATGACTGTCAAAAAGACGGAAAGGCGCTTTGCGTCGACGATATCATTAGCCGTTACGAAATGTTCAAAACGCTCTAAGTACGACTCGAAGTTTTGCGTTTTCAGGTCGTACTCGGACATTTTTCCCACTAGCGGCATTTCGACAGTACATATATCCGTTACTCAACGGTATGGCGTTTTCTTGCTTGGACGTGCTGCCAGCTCCAAGCCCCGTTGTCGTTCCTTGTGGCCGAGTACTTCCTCAGCAGGGGTGTTCAGTGGGCGGTGCCGTACTCCGGGAGCACGTACAGCGCCCTGAAGATGGACGAAAGCTCCGCTCGCTTGTTTCGTTCGTGCCTGTCCACCTGTGCAGGCCCAAGGCCGTCGCTTACGTGGGTATGTAAGACCCTCGTCGCCAGTTGTTATAACGTCATCACGCAGCCAAACCGGGAATGGAATCTGTTTATTATTCAGTGCCGGCGTACATATATATATCGCTACGTGACGTCACCAGATTCATGGCAGTTAGCCCGCCCAGTACACATGCGGCATGACGTGCTGCGCTATCACAGATCTGTCTTGCCCACCTGCTGTTTTCTAAATCCGATAATAAAATTAATTTACTGCTAAACTTCCAAACATCTACCAATTGAATGCGTGTAGTGAAGCTGCAGAATTTATTTCTTTTGTTTTTTTTTCGGTACCCTCAATCACCGAGGCATTGCAGAGGAGAATGGGTGACAATACATAAACAAAGACACGAACAGAATTAAATCTGCAGCATTATACAGTAATAGCAACAATTTGTAAAACAAAAATAACTGATCATAAATAAACATACCATGTTATACATTATTAGTGGCAAAATATAAACGTAAAAGAAATATTGGAAATTAATAAAAGAGAGTTTGAAAAAGTGAAAAAAAAAGATATTTCTAATGTCGCAACACATGTAAAACGAGAAAGAAAGGGGTGGGGAGGAGGGATACGTTAGATAATTAAGCATAGTTAACACAATGTAGGTGTACAGATAAAAAATATCGAAAAATAGAATGATCAGAAATGGAAACAATGTCATCACGTAAGTGGGTCCAATAATTAGATGTGTGCGGCATGAAGGGAAAATAAAATGCGTTTGTGTTGCAAAAAATGCCTTTAACTTTATGTTTATGGTCAATCTGTGATGACCACTAAGTGGGTGGCGTGTTAAGCTCGGTACATAGTGATGAATGATGGAAGACTTTGTCAAGGGTAAAACAGACTACGACCAAAAACATTAAAAGAAAAGAAACCAAGACGTTTCGGCTCACATACGAAGGCCTAGTTCACAATTGTGAACAAGGCCCCGTATGGGAGCCGAAATGTCTTGGTTTCCTTTTTGACAACGTTTTTGGTCAGCGTCCGTTTTATACTTGACAATGAGCAATCCCGACCATAAGAGTTTTCGTCGAACTCTTGATTTCTGGGATGGGAGACCTTATGAAAGAGGCGATAGCCTGTGGTATTTTCACATGAATTTGCATACTAAAAGCTGAGCAGCTAGCAGAGCTTTGTGTTCACAGTGAAGAAGCGTAAGAAATTGTACCACTACTAACACATTTACTGTATAGCTATATGCCCCCCCCCCCCCTTTCCTGGCTTTCTTCTTCCATGTTTATTTGTGCCACCATGTCCAAGCACCATTAAACTCAAACAAGGCTTTGCTGTACCAGAACAGTTTTGCCGTTACTATATTATCAAAGGCAAGGTTCCCAAAAATTATGATGGCGATAGCTCTGTAAATTTAGTAAGTACTCGGGCTGATTATTATTTTTATGGTCTCTACTAACGTCCAGCTCCATTCACCAGAACTCTCTGAGACTCAGTCGTGTATTATATATGAGTGAACTCGTTGAGAGTATGCCGACCAATTAGGTTTACACATTTTACGTAAGAATGTTCGAAGCTGAATGTTTGGTCACGAGCTAGAACGTAAAGAAATGACGAACGATATCACTACGTCTTTTCAGTAAGCAGCTACAAAACTTCAAAACATGGACGTTTTAAGCTAGGAGCGTCGCATAAACAACTCTATCGCAATAGACACGTTCCCGAGCAACTACGTAGAAAACAAATAATGTAATGACACCACACGAAAAGCTTTACTGAACCAAAAACATAACAAGTGGCTTCCAAGCTGTTTGCAATGAATAAAGAACGAACAATGAGTGAATGACAGTAGTGCTGATTTCTTAGAGCGGCCGGAAGTAGAGGCGGGAACAAAATAATAGGGGATTTGCGAGCGCATGCTAAACTGCAATGTTGTGTCCCTTAAGGAATCAAGTGCTTCTGTCGTGAATGCAGTGAAAGAAATGGCAATGACAGAGCTTGTTTCATTGCTGTTGTACTTGATGTGTGATGGTAAATAGAAAGAATGAAACATGTGGCGTTATTCTGGATTAATTCTAGAGACCTATTTAAATTTGCATGATCAGGATTCCAGATTGCAGCGGCGTATTCTGACTTCAAGCGCACAAGAATTTTGTATAGAAGCATTTTGAGGAGAGGTGTGCCGTTATTGAAGTTACGTTG
The DNA here is from genome assembly GCF_023375885.2 of Dermacentor andersoni. Taxonomy (NCBI): domain Eukaryota; kingdom Metazoa; phylum Arthropoda; class Arachnida; order Ixodida; family Ixodidae; genus Dermacentor; species Dermacentor andersoni. The sequence goes on from NC_092820.1 coordinate 14,913,820, forward strand.
TAAGTATCGCAATGTGCGATTAGCATTGTTACTGATCATAATAATATGAGTATGCCATGTTAGATTATAGGTAATAGTGATTGAAGTACCGGTATGATGAGCGATGGTCGAGTTCGATGTCACGAAGTTTGTACGTTGAGTAGCTGTCGTGCTGCCAGGAACAGTCATTAGTTTGCATTTGTTAGGATTTAAATTCACGAGCAAATTATTGCACCAACTTGTAATGTTATTTAAGTCTGTGTGCAAGATATTTTTTTCGTCATCGTTACGTATTTCCCTGTAAAGTACGCAGTCGTCGGCATGCAAATGCACAGAAGAAACCCAGTTGGGCAGATCGTTAGTCGTTCATCATCATCTTCACTATAATCAGCCTATTTTATGTCCACTGCAGGAGCAAGGCCTCTCCCTGCGATCTCCAATTAGCCCTGTCTTGTGCCGAGCGATTCCAACTAGCGCCCGCGAATTTCCTAATTTGATCACTCCACCTAGTCTTCTGCCGTCCTCGACTGTGTTTCCGTTCTCTTGGTATCATTTCTACACCCCTAACGGTCCAACGGTTGTCTAAACTGCGCATTACGTGTCCTGCCCAGCTCCATTTTTTTCTCTTAATTTTATTTAGAATATCGGCTATACCCATTTGCTCTCTCATATATACTAATATATATTCGTTAATATATATTAAAAAAGGTGTACCTAGAACTGAAACCTTCGGTATTCCCGATGTTACGTTTATTTCAGGTGAGTTTTAATCGTTAATTTTCACGTACTGAATGCGGTTGTTAGAAAATATTCCAGCCAAGACAGTATGTTAGAGTCGAGGCTGAGTAAGGCCTGATTACCTTTTTCAAAGGCCTTCGCGAACTCCAACAGAATGCAGTCGATCTTAAAAGTGTTCGTCAAGTATAGTACGCAGTTCATCAGTGAACAGGTGTAACTGGATTTCACAAGAAAATTTACACCTAAAACCATGTTGTCCCAATGTAAGATTACATTCTGCAGTTATGTGCGAGTACAATATATGCTCCATAAGTTTACGTGGGATGTTGGTAATGAAATGAGCCGGTAGTTGAGGGCAGAGTGTTTATCGCTAGACTTATTTATGGGAACCTATTTACCGATTTTCCTATCCAGCGGCAAGATTCCCTGATCAAGAGATAGCTAAAAATGAAAAAGAGAGAAGAATATGTGCAGCGTTTGAACACATTCAAATCAGATTTTCAAAGAATAAAAAGAAAACATCAATTTTGTGTGCACAATGTGAAGTCTGTAGTGACCTCTTTGCTGTGAAGCATCATGACAGTGTGATGACTAGCAATGTAAAGATGACCATTGCTTCTCATAGCCGCGGAGCCTGCATGTTGTAAAGCAAGTTTAGGCCAGTACAAATGGCTTTTCAGTATTAGTGTGTTCTAGATGTCCATTCTTTAAGCAGCTTTCCTAACTTCAATATTACTGAAATGTTGCCAGTACTTCGTTTAAGTCGTCAGTAAATCAGCAGTCGCTATATAGCAAAAATTCTCAGGCTATATAGTTGCCTATTCTAGCGACAAAATCGCTTAAATGGCAACACTGGTTACAGACTGGTATATTATGAAAATAGCATATTTAACAGGGATAAGCGGGCTAGTTGGTGCTCGTTATTGGAATGCATCATGTAACCGCACAAAAACAAGGGACAAAGAAGGAACACACAAGACAGGCGCGCCTAGATTCCGCGACACTAAAGTCTTGAAGATGTTTGCGTCACAACTGAGCCGTGAAATCTATGAAGCTTACTGTATAAAAATGCAATCTGGCAGCTGCTAAGCAGCTCTTCAGTGTCATTGAGCGATAAGAGTTCAAATATTTACAAGCAAATTTGCGGCGCGCACGCCCGCATGCCAACGTCGAGTGATGGCTGTCTGATGATTGGCAAATGTGATTACGATACCTGTATAAATGTGAGATTTCCCGGAGTAAATCTTAGTTGATGTTCCGCGCCTGTCTTGTGTGTTCCTTCTTTGTCCCTTGTTTTTGTGCGGTTACATGATGCATTCCAATATTATGAAAAGCATAGCTGATTTTGTGTTTTTAAAGATGGTTAGTTTAGACGACTTTAACGAGCATGGGAAGATGCAAGCGGCAGAAGGTGAAACTAGTTTTGGGCTCCATGGCAAGTCTCCTTTACAATGCAGGCTCGCAAGGTGCATCCCGCAGGCTGCTCACAGCGCGAGGAACCCAAGAATTGAAATTAGGCAAATGGCCTACTTTGCCTCACCCGCCACTTTAACAGTGGGGGGAAGAGAGTTTGAACCACTGGTGTTTTGAGCCACTGGTGTAAAGCAGTAATAATTGCTCAAACAGTTTTCCAATATATTTATGTGAAACTTCAAGGAAGCACCTCAAGGAACAATAATGAAAGTAATAATTTGCTATTGGAAATTTAGGTACCGAGACGAAAATATCTGTCGAAAATATGTGCCTGGTTCCTAGTTCCCAACTTTTGTAGCTGAGGCCATGCACAATGCTATTATGCAGGTTTGTTGGTGTCAATGCTTTTCAACCCGTCTCCTTACATCTTTTTTTCCACCCTCTTTCATGTTCATTGGAAAATATTCATTCATTCATTTATTAATTAATTCATTCATACTAGCCATAGTGATGTCTATACTACGCGGGAGAGCAGTAGCTTCACAAATGTGAAAATGGGTAAGTTCCTATTGTTCAAGAAGCATTGGCTATTACGCATTGCAGCAGGCACCTGGTTCATTTTTACTGCATTCTTTAGGCTCGCAAAGCAATTGTTGTCAGGCCAAGGATCACGTGGAAGTTTTGGCATACTCTATTATTGCATGCAGTCAACTTTCCTGTGCAAGCAAGCTGGTCTAGCGTGCGTCCAACTGGCACCGGAGCTTCCACATGCTTTGTTCACATAGTGCTGTACTTTGGGGAGAGTTGCACAACATTTTACAGTAATAAATAAGGGCACTTGCACAAGCAGTATTCAAAATATAACTTAGCGTGGAAGCTTGGGCGTGTTGGTGATTCATAAAGAAAAGTTATTTCTCCTTCGATTGCACTTTCATCTCGGCAAATGGCGTTTGTTGACAGGGTTTAAATGGCAAGAATTTCGTGTTCTCTGTAGGTACGTGGCTACCATTATCAGCATTGCAAATGATATTCCAGGTTTTTTGCCAATTATTCACATATTGTGCATGGTAGCACCCTATATATTTATTCCTTTTTTTGCTTTGTGAATAAACTGTTGTAATTCAGCGCAATGAGCGTGTCGCTCTCTCGTGTCATCGTGTTCTTGCCTGCTATGTTCTTTTTCAAAATGATAGAAATTGGACTGCTCGTGAAGCATTCGTCAAAGGTAGGTCCTAAATTGACTGAGCAAACTTATATCATAGATAACGCCACACGACGGGAAGGATTGCTTGTAATAATTTGTACATACATTGCCAAAACGCTGATGGTTAAAAGCAACTCACGGTCAGAAAAAATAAACTTGCACTTGACATTAGCTGAACACAGTTGTGAAGAACAAAATAACGCACTCATGAGCATCTAACGTTGTGTGAGATACCATTAAAAAAGCCTACACGTCGAATCGGAAAAATTAGACAACCAGACAAAAGCTTCTGTCTTCACTGGGGCTGACATTTACGTTGCTGAGTCGACCAAAGCAAAAAGTTTGCGTCGTTGCATTGAGGAAACGCTAGATGCACTGGAGGCTGGTTTCGACGATACCTCTGATCGAAGTATTATATTCCCGGATTCCCAACCTGCCAAAAATGGGAAAACTTGACCAGTAGTTTAAGCCAAGCCGTCATTTCAGATGGTGCATGGTGTTGCTAGTAAAAGAATTAAGCAGACGTTTTTAACAGTGTGCCTAATTATTCTGTATCAATTTGATTTATTTTTTTGGCCTGGTAAAGAAAGTCCTAAACAAATTGGAACCTAAATATGCTGTTCAGCCTGTTCGATAGAAATGAGGCCTGTTTCCAATACTTTACAATGTATGTATCTGCCTTATAGAACCATTGGTCTGGTGAGCTGAAGAGCCTCCAAATGAGAAAATTCTTTCAGTTATCTTGTGTTCCATGATGATGACAGGAATAAAACAAGGGAATAGCACTTCATTAGATATTGTGTTCACTGAAGGAAAGATACTACTGCAACGCACCTTGTCGTAAAGGTATGCAGGCATGACAAGACTGCGAAATAAATTTCAAGAGGACGTATGTACAAAAAGCAGCGCTTCCTTATTGAATGTCTGCAAATCATTGAACAGAAGTGATCACCCCCTATGTGTTTATTCAAGAAACGGCGCTTCTGCGCAGGAACTGCAGCTCTCATACTGCACAATCTTTCTGGATAGTTTCAGCTGGAAAAGTGTCATCTTTTATATCTGAATAAAGTCAATATTTGGCAATATTGAATAGTGAATTCTCGAATCGAATACAAATCAGACAAACGGCAACGACTATGTAATTCGTATTCCAAATTCCTAATATTTCCCAAGCACCTATTTTTTCACCACACAGCTCATAAGGAACATGGATGAAAGAAAAAAAATACAACCACACAGTGCTGACTCACAACTAATATTTTATTCATTAGGTTAACACACATATATAGGAACAGAAGTCCAAAAACTGGAACGTGCGCAGGACAAGCACTACGCTTCAATGATGTAATAAAAAAAGTGTACATTATTAGGATTGATGTAAATAGCGAAATTCTTTCTTGTGAAGAATGAACGATGGTTCAATTATACATGTGCCCCCCTTAATCTCTATTGTATACTTCTGCCATTTTTCTTGCCATCTTGCTTGCGTGTTTGGAGATAACAGAAATTTCAATAAACATAGAGACACAGCCACATGATTTACAATGCACAGGAAGGTGTAGCAGCACAACCCTTTGCAGAGATGATTCATGCTTTCTAAGATGAAAATTAACGCAGCGCTTCGTTTGTCTAGCATATTTATTACCACACAACAGAGGAATTACATACACAACTCCTTTTGCACATGCGGTATATTTGTTAACGTTGTTCACTGTATGTCTGCCCTTTGCCTGTTTATCTGCTGGTATTTTGTCAACTTTAGAGCAGATGTGGCCTAACTTATTTCATGCAGAAAGTAGTATTTCTTGCTATACCGGAAACCTAAGTCCTTTAAGCTATGTGAATTTTGTGTATCTACAGAATCACCACATGTCTTGTTTTGCTTCACTTAGTTTGATCGCACAAGTTTTTTTATGGGCGCACTTAGTGCTAAACCATACCATCAAAACAGAGGTAATGACAGTGCTCGGAAATCCAGCGTCCACTAAACGATTAATCTATGCATTAAAGGCTGGCTTTGACAGATGTGAAGAATAATTATTTAGTGATGCATTCACTACAGTACTTGCTATTGCCCTCTTCACAATTTTAGATCGGCGAGAATTACAGCTCAGGATTAATTTCACAAATCTAGATTCATACTGCCAGCAAGGATAACGTTCACCAAAAGAGAAACGAATATGAAAGTATAGAAGTTGCTTATGTTTTGGAACTGTGAACGTGAAGATTATGCCTGTACCGTATTCTTTGAAAAGGTTGAACACTCAACAACTGTGGGGCGAACATCATTATTGAAAAAAACCAATAAGTCATCAACTTAGTGTAAAACGCCACAGGAACGTTCTCCAAAATGACGTTCCAGTTGTCTCAATAACTCCCAGAACAATGTCCCCGATATAGGTGCCACACACGAACATATGCAGATGCCGGATTTTCTTACAAAAGCACTACCACGCCATGGAACGAATGTAGAATCCAGATAAACAGACAATTAAAGGATGACTTCTATCAAAATGCTGCACCCATCTGCGAAGGCTTGTTCGTAAGTGTCATAAATTGAGCTGCAACGGGGGTGTTCGCCTAGCAGCACTAGCTCTAGGTTGCAGCGGTAGGCTTAAACAGGTCGGTGCTATATCGAAACGGGGAAGCAAGCACTCATCGTCATCTTCTTCTCATTCACTAGCACTATGCCCACTGCCCAGTGCCTTCAGTACAATCACTCCCAGCCGAAAGAGTAGCCATCCTGGCGAACTAAGGACAGGAAAACACAGAAGAGTCATGGCACTGCTTGAGCCGGAAGACGTGGACAATTTCCTGGCCACGACGACGCTGGTCGGAAGGCGCTTCCATTGGCTCGATGAGGTAGTTGACCGCGGATGTTTATTTCAGTATCCGATAAGGACCGAGGTACTTGGAGAGCAGCTTAGAGGAAAGGCCTGGAGGAAGAGAGTGCACCCACAACCAGACCAGCGAGCCAGGAGCAAATCATGTAGCCGCAGTAGATGAATCGGGGCGATGCTTTTGGCGCCACTGGTCCTGGGATGTCAAAGAACGAGCGAGCTGGTGACATTCTTCGGCGTAAGCAGCCGCTCTAGAAACAGTCGTGCACTCCGAAGCATCTGGTCGGTAAGGCAGAATCGTGTCCATAGTGTATGAAGGTTCGTGTCCGTAAAGGAGAAAGAAAGGGGAGAACCCAGTGGTGCTTTGCGTGGCGGTATTATAAGCGTAGGTGACGAAAGGCAGAATGCGATCCCAATTCGAGTGGTCAGATGAAGCATACATGGCCAACATGTCGCCAAGGGTGCGGTTGAAACGCTCTGTCATCCCATTAGTTTGAGGATGATATGCCGTGGCGGTGCGGTGAATGATGCGACACTCCTTTAGCAATGCTGCAATGACGTCGGAGAGAAAAACGCGACCGCGGTCGCTCAGTAATTTTCTAGGTGCTCCATGGCGTAAAATCAGGTTTCGAAGGATAAAACTGGCGACGTCGTTTGCTGTGGCAGATGCTAGGGCTGAAGTTTCGGCGTACCGCGTGAGGTGGTCGATAGCGACAATAACCCAGCGGTTGCCACTTGGAGTGTTGGGAAGCGGACCGTATAGGTCAATGCCAACACGGTCGAACGCGCGCGCGGGGCATGGTAAAGGTTGCAAGGGGCCGGTGGCATGTTGAGGTGGCGTCTTGCGTCGTTGGCATATGAGGCAGGACCGGATGTACTGGCGAACGAAGCGGTTCATACCGCGCCAGTAGTACCGAAGCTGGATGCGAGAGTATGTCTTTAAGAAACCAGCGTGGCCGCATTGGGGATCGTCGTTGAACGTGGCGCAGATGTCAGGGCGCAGGTGTCGGGGTATAACAAGCAACCACTTGCGACCGCTCGAATTCTAGTTGCGACGGTACAGCAGGTTATCCCGCATGATGAAGTGCACGGGTTGACGACGGAGCGTCCGAGAAATTGGCGCTGGCGACTGGCTACACAGGAAGTCAATAAGCGAAGAGATCCATGGGTCCTTGCGCTGCTCTGATGGCATGTCGGTAATGTTGAGGGCGAAGGCTCCATGTGTGGAAATAGACGAGTGGACAGGACCGGAGGGCAGGGGTGACCGGGATAGAACGTCTGCGTCTGAATGTTTTCGGCCGGAGCGATAAACAACACGGATATCGTACTCTTGTAGGCGCAATGCCCAACGGGCGAGCCGACCAGTTGGATCTTTTAATGAAGATAACCAGCATAGGGCATGATGGTCGGCCACGATGTCAAATGGACGCCCGCACACATAAGGACGAAATTTTCCGATTGCCCAAATGATGGCCAAACATTTCTTTTCAGTAACCGAGTAGTTCGCCTCGGCTTTCGTAAGGGTGCGGCTGGCATACGCGACGACGTACTCATCGAAGCCATCCTTGCGTTGTGCAAGAACAGCGCCGAGCCCGACACCGCCAGCGTCCGTATGGATCTCAGTTGGTGCAGAGGGATCGAAGTGTCGCAGTACTGGAGGAGAGGTGAGAACGCGTCGCAGTTCTTGGAATGCGTCGTCGCATGCCGGGGACCAGGGGCCGTATTCTGTAGCGGTTCCTTTGGGAACCGGTTCCCTTTGGCTGTTACGTCTGGATTACGTCACTCGGAGAAAGAGTGGAACGGGGCGGCGTGAGGGGAACCAATCAACGAGCGGCGGTCTGCCGGAAGATCACGTCATCATTTTTGTTTGTACTTAGGGGATGGTATAGCAATTGAAGGATGTTGCTGGTTTGATAAAAAAACATTGGTTTGTATAGAACACTTGCAAATATATTTTCAGTAATAAATGTGAGCTTGCGGCGCAGACCGCTACTGGGAGTTGTAATTTTATTTGTGTTGTTTTCTTATTTAGTCGCTAGGTGGTGTGCCATACGTTATGCAAACAAGTTGCCTCGCTTTGTTTACGTTTTGGACTTGCCAGTTTGCGCGCCGAATCCGAAACTGGGTCCTCATGTTTGAGCGAGGCCGCGCGATGTACTCGTGTCATTTGTTGAAGAGCACCCCCTACCTTGCGAAGGCGTCGTGTGTGGTGGGTCAACAGCTGACGGCGGCGCGCAAGGAGGAGCTCTGGCAGCCAGTGACTGCCTTGCTGAATGCTGAGGGCCCGGCAGTGAAAACTGCAGCCCAATGGCGCGGCGTGTGGAAGAAAGATGTGTATAACGCCCGCCGTGATGCAGCCGCCTTGCACGCCGAAAGCAGGTAAGCACACTCGTTGACGGAGCTCTTGCGTACCATATTCTAACAAACGTGTTAATCACAGAGGAACCCGAGGAGGCAGCCTGCCCGGACCGCGAGGGCGCGTCCTCTCCCTAGTTGGAAGGGCGAGCGCCATCGGAGTCTGCCCGCTGTTCTTCGAGCCCGACGAAGAGGTGAACATCAGCGCATGGGTTTCAATAGGTCAACGCCAAGTTGACGCGCTGTCGCGATTTATGGCAACACACACGCTTTTAATTTTTCAACTTTGCCCCGTGCGGTCCGTTTATGGAACGCACTACCAGATACCATTGCATGCCAATATAAACACACTGCATTTCGCAATCTGCTAAACGATCAATATGCCGTTTCAACCGTCTAAACACGTCATGTCTTTTGTAATTTTCTTGCATTTTTTCTACAAGTTAAAGAATTTCAGTGATCCCAATTTCTTTACAATACTTACTACTGTATAACATGCAAAAATGTTTGCAATGTTATTATGCTATTATGTTGTTGTTTACCATTTATTGTTATTGCTCTACATATTGTATTTGCTAATGTAATAATTTTCCATGTTCTGTGCGTACTCCTTTCATTATGCTGATGTTTATTTCTTTCCCGATTCCATACTAATATGTTACCGTATTTCCCCATTTACACTATACCTTCTCGAAGGTCTGTAAGGTACATGTAAATAAATAAATAAATATTTACAATGTTTGCAGATGACTGTATAGTATATAGGGTCATCAACAGCGAATCTGACCAACAAGCACTACAACACGATTTGGATTTGATTGCCATATGGTGTGAAAAATGGAAAATGTCACTGAATGAGAAAAAGAGTGTCCACGTCACCTTTACCTGGAAGAGCTCATACGACAGCAATCGTAACACTATAAATAATGCTACTCTTGAACAAGTGTCAGAATATAAATACTTAGATGTATTTTTTTCTGCTGATCTAAGGTGGAACAGACACGTTACTCATGTTAGGAACAAGGAGGTCGGAGCATTAGATTTTTTGAAACGTAACTTTAGTAGCTTGCCACAGAAACTTAGGGAGCAACTGTATTTCACACATGTGCGCAGTACACTGGAGTATGCGTGTGTTTGCTGGGATCCATATGCTACAGAACTTGTAGATAAACTAGAAAAAGTGCAGAACAGGGCAGTTCGGTTTGTCCTTGGCAATTATGACAGGATGCTTAGCATGACAGAAAGCAAAAGAGCATTAAATTGGCATCTTCTCGAACACCGTCGCCGAAATCTCAGTTTAAAATTTCTTCATAACATATACCACTCTAATACGGGGATAGCCAGGTAATTGTATTTTCAGCCGCCCACATATGTTTCTAAAAGGCGAGATCACAAATTAAAAATATGTGAGATTCCTTTTGACCCTCTATTGCATGAATTATGAAAGTCATTTTTTCAGCTTTCATTATTGATTGAATGAACAAACATGACTGTAATAATAAAGATAAAGCTTTGTGCCAAATATGGCACACCATGAAGATGGCTGAGCGCTCTTGCTGCCATGGGCGGAAAACAAAGCTTCATGGACGGTGGCCTTTTAATGTGATGTGGGGAATGAAATGAAACAGTTGTTTGCTGCGTTCAGGCACAAATGAATGTTTCACTTCCTCTATCTTACCAACGACTTGTTTGTGCAAGGTGGCCGCTTACATCTTTGTTTCTTCTCGTCAAATTCTGGCCAGTGGCTGACTTGGTCAGATCGGTCGTCTTTGGGTGGCATTGCGGCCGCTGGTCCCTGTGCTTTTTTGACTTGAACATGGAATTCGATGTCCTGACTAGAAGTCCTTCCTGGTCGCTAGTTGGGTAGGCACTTGTTATGCGAGGTAAGGCATTCTGCAATTTCTGCTTTTAATTGAGCCAGCGGTAGTACTTGTCTCCTACTAAGCTGCTCCTGCACCCTCCTGTACAATACCCATGCTGTTAGTACCGATAAGTCTAGCATAGGCGTAAAAATTCGAAAGTGCCATTTCTTCGACATCTGATATGTATGCAGTAAAGTCCAAACAGAGAGTCCAGCAGGTCAACACCACCCATGTGCCTGTTATGGACCTTTACTACGCTGGGGCAATCAATTTCGCGAAACACCTTGGCGGAGGTAAACCAGCGCTGAGTCTTTTAGACTGGATCTCTCCCAACAAAGCTCGACAGAAATGTCACGGCGCGGTTGTCGTATCAACGCACACGATAACTCTACGTCATCTATCGCGCTTGTGAGTGCCTCTGAAGCACCACTTCCTTTACATTTCAGTTCCTTTTCACTTTTCAGGCGGCTGTTTGGTAGACAATTCGCCCTCACCGTACCGATCGTCAAAATTACATCTTGTGATAGAGTGACCTGCAGCTTCGGGCTATTGAACAGATGGCAGCACGTTACCATATTTTGTATTTCAAGTTCATACTGTGCCAAATATGGCACACACCGATTTCGGTTTCTCTGCTGTAGTTGCAGGCAAAGTTGAGAAAACTAGTAACGGCCTTGAATTGGCGAGGCCAAAAAATATGCCAAAATAATTTTTCTACTTTTCTGCGGTCGAACTTTTCAGAGAAAAAAAAAACCAATTGCTCGTGTTTGCCCCCTCCGAGTTTCACGTCGCATCCCAAAATCTACTTCACCTCTGTTTTGCGTATCACTCAAGAGATGGCAACACTTGCCCATAATAAGTGCGCATAACTACGAGATTTACTCTGACGGTATCACATTCTCAACTGGGAATCTCACACACGCGAAAAAGAATGGTAACCGGTATGTGCCAAATATGGGACGCCATGCAATAAAGGGTTAAAAGCGACGCTTTCCGCTACTCTTTCTATGTTCGTACTATAAGAGACTGGAATACTCTACCACCTGACACTGTCTGTATTTGTTCAAATGATGATTTCTTCCATGTTTTATGAGTGTAACTCTGAGTGTTCATTTATATGAGTTGTACCCTCCCTGCTGTAATGCCTGAATGGCGAAGCAGGTACCCAATGAATAAAATGAATAAATAAAGAAATGTTTCATTGTGATGATTTTGTCTATATTGTTGCACCTTGTTAAGCAGCAATTACGAGCATTATGTGAAATCATGTGTGCAAGAAATGCAATGTTGAAGCAACTCTTGAGTTTAAACAAAGCAGTAGTAAGCATGAGTGTCTGCTATTTAAAGAAATCCTGCTCCAATAAGTGCTTGACATGTCTCGTTTGTTGCTATACGTTTCAATATGTGCTATACAGATTGCTGATGACATTTCAGTAGCTGTGTAACTCATGCTGCTCTTGCGTGTCACACATGAACAGACATCTTCAGCTTTGGAACAATGCATACTGCACAGTAAAATAGGCATTGCAAAGCAATATTCAACAATGCAAGATTGGTTGCCATTCACCTTGGAAATAACCTTTATTTAAAGAAAATTCCCTGGCGAGACAATATTCAAAAGCACAGTGAACAAAGCAAAGGAGTAACATAATGGCACATGGTTATTTGTCACTGCATGTGTATCTGTCATGCTCAACATAGACAAATCATGTGCTTTTCACTACTGCAGTATGCAGCATACTATGATTAGCCACATGTGAGCACACGCAATGTGTTATGTTGAAGTGCACGGCCTATTTACTTTTATGAAAATAAAAATAAAACATGTTACACCAGCACATGTCTCCGCCTCATTTGCCAGCGAATGCGCCGGCGCACACTTTGCAGGTAGGCAATGCGCAAATTTCTGGGCAGCCGAAACACACCAACTATGGATTCACGCACCGCACGGCCTCTTTGAAACAAAGCTCGAGAAGGCTGTACAGGGTGCGCCTGCGGTGGCACCTGTACTTGAAGCGGCACTTGTGCCTGGGCTGGCTCCTGTGCGCTGTCGTCATGTGCACCGTCGTCACCTGGGTCGTCTGGCAGAGGCACGCCTGCTGCAAGGCAGAGGTTATGCAGCGCTGCACAAGCTGCAACAATAGTGGCTGCTTTCTGAGGCGAGTAGTGGAGCACCCGATACCTCTGCAGGCATCGGAAGCGGCTCTTGACGACTCCTATGCACCGCTCAACGGCATTTCGCATTGATGCGTGTGCCTCATTATAGCGCCCCTCTGCCGTGAGGCGATTTGGGTGACCAGGCACAGGAGTCATGATCCATGGCTCTAGCGGGTACCCAGAGTCCCCTGTAAAGTGTTGCACGTCAGTGAACGAACGTGGATACATTAAGGCATAATGCAAGAACACAGTCTACGCCAGGGCCCTTTTACAACAGCAGCGGGTCTTGGATTTATTGTTGCAATATCTATCGAACATTGACCTTCCCAGAAAGTTGTAAAGAAAGTTCGACTCATTTTAAAGAAAAGCCCAATTTCACCTGTTGTCTCGGCTGCAAATCTCATTCTCAGGTTAAGTTGGACATGTAATATTTATTTCATACTCGTGGTTTTCTGCTCCGCTCATCCCATTTGCTTCTCCCTAAATGTACATCCTCCACTAAAACTAATTAGCTCTTCTCTTTTCAGAAGTGTTATTTTATGAAAGACTTCTAAGGTCTACTCTCGAATATGCTGCCAGTATCTGGGATCCTTACTCTACCTTTCGTACCTCTTCTCGTGAAGGTACCCGAACTCGAGCTACCCGTTTGATCCTTTCTAATCACTCCAGCACCACATGTCGCTGCAACAAAAAAAATTGCAGACATTGTGACACAAAGAAAAATAGCGCAACTTGCACTATTCTACAATATATACTACACCGATCACTAACGTCGATGCCGAAAGTTTCACGCACACGCTTATTCCTTCGTTCCAAGGACAGTGACCAGGAACCAGCTACCCGAGTCCATTGTCACCAACCCTTTTCCATCATACTTGAAAAGTGCCATTTCGACGTGTTCTGTAGAATTACACCCCTGCCTGTAACGCTCCACGTGGCATTCAGTGTATTGAAATTAATAAGTAAATAAACAGAATAACATGTCAGCTGTTGTATACATGCTGGTAAAAATATCTGCCTTCTAACAGAGACGTTTCTCTCGATAGTCGCTGCAGGTTCATTAGGTACTGCTGCATTCACAACACATTTCTAGCAAATCACACTTTCTTAAAGCTTGCTAGGATGCAAAACTATTTGACTGTGTATGTTTTACATGTGGAAGAAGCACTGCTACTTTAGGTGCACTTACCAAGCAAGACTTCTCCATGAAGTAACAGGCCACGAGTGAGGCGGCGGCGAAATGCAGAATGCCTCCAAACGAAATAATCGTGGCACGATCCCGGAAACCGTGGGTCAATTGCCAGGATATTCAGCTTTGCATGACACACCGCGTAAGAGAAAGCAAAGAGAAGGTGTCAATGCCACTGCAACAAATATCTGGCACAAACTTTTGCTTACAACACTACTTGCCAATCAGTTACTGTTCAGTCAGCCAACACAATTACAGAAAAGGAGATATCAACATACGCAGTAGGCAGTTGAACTAATCATGAGCATGATAACAATGTCATCTTAACCTACAAATGCAATGTTGGCATGTGTACATGTGCTCATGTATGGCGTGCGGTCACAACACAATGTGCAAAATAATTCCTTTGGTTTCTTCCGTCCATATTGTACAAGATTCTGCTAGAGAGTGCCACCTGTGTTTTTTTCTTGTTTTTCCAGACAAAGTGCCTATTACAAGCGAAAGAACGCGGAAGTGGCAGCATGTGCCGTATTAACAGCTAGAGCAAATGAGTGTCCACACATTCTCATTCTCCCTCACACCATTTTCATTGATGGGATGCTCCTTTTCACGTTTACAGTCTGTTGGCCACAATGCTTTAGTTTTACGTCGAATAAGAATCACAAGGGCTCGTCTTCTGTTAGGATCGCTCGCAGACGAAGACTCCCTTCACTGCTACGGCGTCTATTCCGGTTTAAGTCGCGCGTAATGTGTTTACATTGTAGCATCGAAAAGGCTATTCAACTGTGATTAGAGAGCACTGAAAAAGTGCGGCCGGGTTCTATTGCCAAGATCAAAGTCGTCATTACACATACAACACAAACGCTACTTTCTCGAATAGGAACGCAAGTATTACCGGCAATTGATGAAAAATAACGAAACGAAGTTTTTTACAACGTGCACTCGCGCAATCACATATCGAAAATATTTGTCAATGAACAATACTCACAACCATGCAGTTGAGGGCGTAATACCCTTTACGGCTCCAGTACGATTCCGTTTCGCCGGGGCCGAGCTTCTTAGGGCGAACGATGGCAATCAGACTCCCGTCCACACATCCTAGAAATCCTGGAATTTTTCCACGGCTAAGAAAGCCTTCCTTGACGGCGGCTTTCTAGGCCGTGGATGGGAATCCAACACATCCTTTTTCTTTGCCCACAACCGTAATGGCCTTGGCGACGGCTGTAATGATCCGGCTAACCGAAGGATGCGACAGTGCAATCGCTTCTTCATTCCCGACGCACTGTTGAAAGCTCCCGGTGGCAAAAAACCGCAGCGCGCACAGCACTTTCATCGTAGCGTCGACACCACGAAATCTTTGAGGTCCGAGATGTCCTTCCAGCTCATCGCAAAGACTTCACACTATGTCTTTGGAGAGCCTAAAATGCCTTCGAAACTCTTCTTCGGCCATGCCGAACGCGTCGCGTCGTTGCCTCTCGGCACTCGCCAGCAACACAACCAAAGGAGCCACCATTGCCGTCTCTGTCTCGTCTCGTCTAGGTGCCGGCTCGTCAGCTGGCGCGAGATTAGCCGGCAGCCACGGTTGCCCTAGCAACCCTCGACATCATGCTCGCCCCCGCGCGCGACCCTCGAGAGAACCACTTCTCCGCGTTTCCTCTCCTAGCAGGGAACCGGTTCCTTTCCAGAAGATTGGCAACCTGTGTGACGTCATCAAAATTTGTCGTCCCGCCCACCAGGGATGACGACAACGAAGCGCCGACCAATGGCAACAGCCCAAAGGAACCGGTTCCCAAAGGAACCGCTACAGAATACGGCCCCAGGCTGATAGGTCAGAACTGCCGGTGAGAAGCTGCGTCAACGGTGCGATGATAGAGGCAAAGTTACGGATGAAGCGCCGGAAATATGAGCACAAGCCGATGAAACTGCGAAGCTCTTTCATGGTGGTTGGTTTAGGGAACTCGGTTACGGCGCTAAGTTTCGTGGGGTCCGGGAGGATACCGTCTTTGGAAACTACATGACCGAGAATAGTAAGCGTGCGAGCGCCGAAGTGGCATTTCTTCAAATTTAGTTGCAGTTCTGCAGTGGAGAGGCACGCAAGGACTTGCTCGAGGCGGCTGAGGTGCGTCGCAAAGTCGGTGGAAAAAACCACAATGTCATCCAAATAACAGAGGCATGTCTTCCACTTCAGCCCTCGAAGAATGCTATCCATCATTCGCTCGAAAGTGGCAGGCGCGTTGCAGAGGCCGAACGGCATGACGGTGAATTCATATAGCCCATCAGGAGTTACAAAGGCTGTCTTTGGCGATCGGCCTCTGCCATTGGCACTTGCCAATACCCGGAGCGTAGATCCAGCGAGGAAAAGAATTCTGCTCCCTGCAGACTGTCCAAGGCATCATCGATGCGCGACAGAGGATAGACACCTTTGCGCGTTATTCGGTTAAGGCGGCGATAGTCGACGCAGAACCGAATGGAGCCATCTTTTTTTTTAACAAGGACAACCGGAGATGCCCAGGGACTGTTCGAGGGCTGGATGATGCCACGCTCCAGCATGTCGTCAACGTGCTGGTCGATGACACGGCCACACGGCGTTCAGTGGCCGACATACGATATGGACGCTGGCGCAATGGTGTTTGTTGACCGGTGTCGATACGGTGAACGACTGCGGACGCCCGGCCCAAGGATGGTTGGCCAATGTCAAATGAGGCACGAAAACGCTGGAGGAGCTTGATGATTTCGGTGTGCTGCGCAGGTGTGAGTTCGGCGTCGACGGCACGAGCGAAGACGTCTACAGGGGCATCGGTCGCGGCGGGAGGAGTTACGGCACAAATCGGAAGTGATGCCGTATCACCAAACATGGTGGCCGGGAGAACGCTATCGAAAGCTTCAGCGGTACCCAGGCACTCGCCGCGGAGTAGGGATGATGGGCAGGCGGACGGATTGCACACGTAAAGGGCAGCAGAACCTTCGCACAAAGTGACGACAGCAAACGGAAGCAGAAAGTTCCGGCGGCGTGCACAAGTGGCCGACGGCGTAAACAGAACAGATGAGTTCGCAGCAGAGCTACATAACACGGGAACCAGAGCGGCGGAGAAAGGTGCGATATCGATGTCAGAGGCGGCAACAACTTAAGGAGAATAATGGTTGTCAGGGTCAAAACACGGCACTGATAACGTAAGTTCGCAACGAGCGCAGTCGATAAGTGCTTGATTGACAGATAGGAAATTCCATCCAAGAATAACGTCGTGCAAGGAACGAGGTAGGACAACAAATTTGATAACATGCATAACGCTTTGAATGACAACCCGGGCTGTGCATAACGCTGATGGCTGAATGCGATGCGAGGTTGCCGTACGCAGAGAAAGAGAGGTAAGGGGAATGGTCACTTTGTTCAAATTGCGGCAGAGCTTCTCACTAATAATAGAAACGGCGGCTCCGGTGTCGATAAGTGCGTGTACGGTGACGCCGTCTACGGACAGTTCAATTTGGTTCGCCGGCGCAGAATGAGGCCTTGAAATGTTCGACGTAAACGCAGTTCTTGCCTCTGGAACTGCGACTGTTAGTTTTCCTCTCGGGCTGGGCTGGATCGGCGAACCATCGGGGAAATGGATCGGCGATGTGGGGAAGGTGACCGGCGTGAATCGAAGGGGAGGCGACTGTAAGAGGAGTCCGGAGGAAGGTTAGATTGGTCCTGACGCGGAAGTCGAGCAGGCCTGTAGCTTGAGGCACCCCCACTGTCAGGTAAACGGAGGCTTCGACGGCGGTAGAATCGTGCTACGTGGCCCGGAAAATGGCAGGAATAACATATTGGCCGGTTATCAGGTGTTCGCCACGGGTTGACGACAGGGGCTCCAGCAGCCGAGTAAGGAACGACTATCGGACGCGAAGGTGGCGGCGGTACATGGAAGGTGCCGGTGGCCCGGTAGGAATCAGGAGCCGGAGGAGCCTAAGGCCGGGCGACAACGTCAGCGTACGTTAGCAGTCCAGCTGCAGGCTGCGGAGGAGGGGCAGATGGCAGCGCCACGACAACTTACGTCTGAATGACGTGACGAAGCGAAGGAGCCAGGGTTGTCGACGGTCGGGTGCGCTATTCGCCAGAGAGAGTTCGCGTGCGACTTCCTGGTGGATGAACTGCTTTATCTCCGGCATTAAATCCGAGATGTTGGTAGCGTCGCGACCGAAGTCCAACGGGGATAGATCCGCAGCGTCCTGCTGAGCAGGGCGTGTTGATGCACGTTGCTTGCGCAGCTCGTCGTACTGCTGGCAAAGCTGTATAACCTCGGCAATCGTCCGGGGACTCTTCGCGACGAGCATCTGGAAGGCATGCTCATCGATGCCTTTCATGACGTGTTTGATCTTGTCAGCTTCGTCCATAGATGAGTTGACGCGCTTGCAGAGCGAGAGCACGTCTTCAATATAACTGGTGAAGGTCTCGTCCTGGCGTTGAGCTCGACCACGCAAGTGCTGCTCAGCGCGAAGCCGGCAAACTGTGGGACGGCCGAAGACCTCAGCCAAAGTCTTCGTGAAAGCCGACCAGGTGGTAAAATTGGCTTCATGATTGCGGAACCATAGGTTGGCGACGTCAGTGAAGTAAAATTTGACATTTGTGAGCTTGGCGTAGTAGTCCCACTTATTATAGGTGCTTACACGGTCATATTCGGCGAGCCAGTCTTCCACGTCGTGGTCGTCTGTGTCGCTAAATATAGCCGGATTGCGCTGGCGGATAACGCCAGCGCAGACGATGGCCAGGGGCATGGGAGCAGCAGCCTGGGACGGTCCCGGTTCATCCATTGCAACAACTGGTGGTAGCGTCCGACTGCGGAGTTCCAGGATGTTGAAGAGATACCCAGCACCTCCACCAAATGCAACGGGGGTGTTCGCCTAGCAGCACTAGCTCTAGGTTGCAGCGGTAGGCTTAAACAGGTCGGTGCTATATCGAAACGGGGAAGCAAGCACTCCTCGTCGTCTTCTTCTCATTCACTAGCACCATGCCCACTGCCCAGTGCCTTCAGTACAGAGCACTCTTTTATGCACTTGAGAACCTGAGCCGATGGTAGCGAGTATTACAGGTTTTCGATGTCTATACTAAAGGCACTATAAATGTTCAGCAGATCACTTTCCAAGTACTTGCAAATTTAACCAGAATTTGCAACTCAGATGGGGTCAACAATTTTCAGGTGCAAGGTTTTTCTGCAGATACCATGACACATTCAACTACCAGCTTCTCTTTTCAGGTAGCATGGCCTGGAACGGTATTCCTACCTTGTCTGATTTTACTGAAAAGAAAACTTGCATTTCCTGTCATTTAGCACACTTTATGCCAGCAGCTAAGTGTTGCAAATTCAATTTCTGTAACAGAGAATAGGTTCGTGTTTTTTTTACTTTTGCACTTTGTACGCGAACAGCTTTGAAATTCTTCTGAAGTGCTGCCTTTGCTTTTTGAGAGTACATTCCCGACTCCACAATTCTGAAAAACCCCTATTTGTCGGCTATGTAGAGATGTATCTCGTTTTTATATAGAATATTAACTAGGACCTTTGTCAGGTCCTTGTGCCGCTTAGCAGTGCTTGACCCACTAGCAGCACCTGCAAATGTGGACACGCACCTGGAATGTTCCTCCTCATTGGCGGCTCTTGAGACAGACCTTGGTGTGGCCACGTACTTCTCGAAGGGTTTCAGGCAAGGTTCGAAGGAAAACTTCAGGCCAAGACCAAGCAAACATTTCTGGTCCTCTGGAATAGGCGTCCTGCTCAGGTTGAGCACCTTTCCGTGGCCTGGTTTTGGTTTCTTCTTCACCGAGAACACTGCACCAAGGGAATTCGCTGGTAGCGTCAGCTGTGTTGCACCACTGTCTGTAATGGCATGTATGCTTGGCTCCCTCCGAATTTCGTGCATAAGTGATTCTGAGGACATCTTTGAAAGTTTGCACTTAGTGCCACCACTCAGATTTAAAAATTTGTTAATTTTCTGAAATGTCCCTCCGAAGCCTGACAACATACACACATAGCTTGTAGATCGGCTGGACAGGTCCTCTGTTTCACATACCATTCACAGTGCCTTCAGTATAGCCATCGAATACCTGTACTACTCACTACTACATGCTCAGGATCTCAAGTGCATTAAATAATGCTCAATTTATCGCAACGACCAACGAGCCTTCAAAGATGGCTGCGGTATTTCGATAGGAGCCATTCTTGAATTGTCATTTGATTTGGATTCTACATTCCTTTCGTGGCGTGGTAGTGTTTTTGCAAGACGATCAGTCGTCTGCGTAGGTTCGTGCGTGGCACCTATAATCAGTGACGTTGTTCTGAGATTTATTGACAGTCAACTAGAGCGTCACTTTGTAAACCTTTTCATTGGCGTTTTATGTTATGTTGATGACTTATTGGCTTTTCTCGATAAGGATGTTCGTCCCGCAGTTGTTGATAGAGTGTTGAACGTTTTTAAAGAATACGGTATAGGCCTGACATTTTCAGTTCCAAAGAAATAAGCGACTTCAGTACCTTGACATTTGTTTAACCTTTGGTGAATGTTATCCATGCTGGCAGCATGAACTTAGATCTGTGAAACTAATCCTGAGCTGTAATTCTGGCCACTCTAGGATTGTGAAGAGGGCAATAGCAACTACTGTACTGAATGCAGCACTAAAGAATTCTTGTTCGCATCTGTCAAAGCCAGTCTTTAATGCACAGATTAAACATTTAGTCGATGCGGGATTTCCGAGCACTGTCATTGCTTGTTTGTGACGGTATGGTTTTCAGCACTAAGTGCACCCATAAAAAACTTGTGTGATCAAACTAAGCAAAGCAATACAATACGTGCGGTGATTCTGTACATACACAAAATAGCACATGGCTTAAAGAATGTTGGTTCTAGGTACGACATAGATGTACTGTTTTCTGCAAGAAATAAGGTAGGACACATCTGCTCTAGATTCTAAATTCATCTGCTCAAATTATAACAGATAAGCAGGCAAGGGGCACATGTACAGTGAACCATGTTAACAAATACATTGCATGTGCAAAAAGAGTTGTGTATGTAATTCCTTTGTTGTGGGACAGTGAGTATGCTAGACAAACGAAGCACTTTATTAATGTTCATCTTAGAGCGCGTGAGTCATTTCTGCGAAGGGTTGTGCCACTACATTTTCCTTTGCATCGCAAATCATGTGGCTGTGTTCCTATCTTTATTGAAATGTCTATTATCTTCAAACACACAAGCCAGAAGGCCAGATAAATTGCAGAAGTAAACAACATAAAGATTCATAGAGGCACATGTATGAGTGAACCATCGTTCATTCTTCACAAGAGATAATCTTCCTATCTTCCTATGGTTGTAGTTTCTTTTCTTGTTACTGTTGTCATTGTAATCGGTATACTTTATAGTTCTGGTGTCCAGTTTTGCCATATGTATAATGCCAGCCAATATTTTTATTTCTTCGTGTTATCCCTTTTCCCGCCCAACTTTGTACTTGCCGCCATACCACATTATTGATTCCTCTCCTTTATGTTAAACTGCAAATTTGAGCCGTACTTTGTACACCGACAAGTTACTTTGTACTTTCTTTATTACCCCCCTTACTCATTGCCCTGTCAAGGGGCCTGTAAGGTATGTTCAATAAATAAATAAATACATTTATATCAGTCCTGATAGCCTACGTTTTTTTCATTACATCATAGGAGCTTACCATTGGTCTTGCGCATGTCCCAGTTTTTGCACTTCGGTTCCTATATATGTGTCTGAAACTCCTTATTAAGATATCAGTTCTGAATCAGTGCGATATTGTGTTTCTTTTTTGTCTGTGTTGCTTTTGCGTTGTTACGAAAGATACAATGAATGCTAACGAATTCGCCTACCTTGCTATCTTGCTCCAGCATGAATATCTTGTTATTTCGCGCTGTTAATGTGACATTAGGCTTCTCGCTGTAGCAGTTGTTTGCAGTGCCTGCAACATTGCTTAGACTGTGCATGCAGGAGCTGCTAAAAGAACGATGTTAGAGTCACATTCTTGCAATATTGGTCTATTCAACTTCGCAGCACCGCAAGCAGGAACCAGTGCTCACCATTTCACTGAAGATGTGGGAGGTCTGAATCGGTGAGTGCAGCACTTGGCTCTAGCCATTCTGATAGTGATATAGGTGCGAGAAATTGTGTAATGTTTCTGAATTAAGCTTGTTCTTCAAGCACTTCCACCTATTCAAACACATGTAAGATGTAGATATAGTTT
Source organism: Dermacentor andersoni (assembly GCF_023375885.2). Classification (NCBI taxonomy): domain Eukaryota; kingdom Metazoa; phylum Arthropoda; class Arachnida; order Ixodida; family Ixodidae; genus Dermacentor; species Dermacentor andersoni. Next base: position 14,935,784 of record NC_092820.1, read on the forward strand.
TATGCCGCAGCTGCTGTATCAATTTCAGTGAAACCTGTTGCAATTAGGAGAAACTTGAATCCTAGCAACTGTTGAAACTAGAACTTTGATTTATGACTGCATTATTCGCTACAAAAATTGCTGAAGATAGATAAATTGGTAACAAATTAGAACAAAAGCTCACTTTTCATTGTCCTGAAAAAGCCTTCAAGCTACAAGTTAAAAAAACTACAATGCAGGAAAAGATATTGCTTGATGATTAGCACACAAAAGAACATTATAACGATACACCTGCACACAGTGATGGGTGTGATACACCTGCACATGGTTGTAGCATTTTTTATGTTGTATCTAAATTGTCGTCTTTTTTGTCTTTTTCTGAATGTTATTGGATATTACGTTATTGCAGTTAGGCACGGCGAATTGTACTACACGTACTACATTAACCATACCAAGCCTTGTATTCACTTAATTCATATTGTTCTACTATAGTTGTTTGTCCTCAGGTATGGTAATGAAGTCTCTTAGATACATGTTCTTTTTGCATAGTTACTGCCTGTTTTAAAGTAATATCGCAACTGTGCTTGTTTTGTTTTTTGTATGATGAACGGGTTTGCCGTTGAAGGCTGTTTTTCTTTTCGTTTTGCATTGATTTATATTTTTTGTACATATATGAGTGCTGTATGAACTGTGCAAAGGTGTTGGGTCCTCTGTCAGGCATTTTGCTTTTAGTTCCAACATCCTCATGTTTTTTCTACAGGAATCAATCAAACTGAAATCAAATAAAATAAACCTAAAAATAGAACCACAAGGTTTAGAAATTCATAACCTTGCACCAAAAACAGATATTCTAGTCTGTAAGCTACCTCTGTTCGAACAGCTAAAGAGGAAAAGTTACGTATCAATTTACAGCTTATGTATAATTGTTACAAAACTTATGAACGTTTTTAATGTCCTACTGGTAAAATATTGGTATACTTGAGAGCATTGTAGAATGCAATAGCATGACTATATTATGCATTGCACTCCACTACTCCTACACGTTACTGGTGGAGCTGCGGGGTAAGCTGTTCCATGCACTGTGACCAACATGTAGCTGCCAACTTCGATTGTGACACTTTTGACGCTGACCTTTAGCACGGCTGGCGACAACTAGCATTCCCAGTAGAATTGGATATTCGGTCAGTCCGCATATGAAAGATGTCAACCAATTCAACGGCTAACCAGATTGGAGAGAGCACCATTGCGCCTGCTGATGGATTTTCAACTCGTCGCGAACCACGAGGTCGTTTCACGGTGACGCTTTCAAGGAGGTTGAGGACTGGCTTGACTACTATAACCAGCTGCCAGCATCAACGAATGGGATGACCACCAGAAGCCTCTGTATGTCTACGTCGCCTTCATCAACTTCGCTCACACCTCGTTCTATAACCTTGAATAGCTTGGCGACCTAGCACAATATTTTTAGCCAGCATTTTTGTCTTCCCGTTACCTTACAATTGGAAGTCGCGTAACCTAAAGTTTTGAAAACGTGTTGAAACGAGAAGCAGGGGTGCTTCCCTTTTGCCTGCGCTCCTGAACACTACAGTGCTGTAACAGTGAGCGTTCATGCTTATCGAGTGAAGTATTTTCTGTTGAGTTATGCGCCCTTGACATCGTGCTTGTTACAGTAATTGGCGAGAGAATACTCAATGCAAATTATACAGCCCATAAATCGACGAACCGCATACCCGATTTCACAAGTTTGCTTAACATTTGGTATCGCTGTGTGCTTCGCTGAATAACTAGAGAAGTTCGGACAGGAATGAGCAAGCAGAACGTTCCCTAAATTCCAGGAATCACATACCAAATGAGTGTTGCCATGTTTGTTGGGGACATGTTGCGGCTATTCTGGCGAGGTGATCTCGGAATGATAGATGACAAGAATGCACATTGTTGATGTCAGGTGTGAAAGAGCAGTCGTTCGCAGGTATTGTGCGCAACCCACCTAGTACGATAACCGAATTCCCAACTGAATCAACCACGATGAAACATATGCTACGACAGTGGTCTTCGCAGTATGAATGCCCAAACAACTTTACATCTCTCTTGTCGTCCATGGCGATGCCTGATTTGACAACCCTCGAGGAACTCGTCCATGGTAATGTATGTAAGGACGTGCAAACAGTTCACGCACTGTCTCCTGACGTGGTCTGCAAAGGTCAGGCAGCTAGTACAACTGCTAATCGTGCCGCAAGCCGAGGCCCTTCTGACATATGCTGAAGCCTTACGAGCTCCTAAGTCGGCAGCCGGTTATCCGTATCATCCATCCACGCGACAGATGATGCAGTACTTCTTGAGCCCTAGGCCTTGTGCAATTCCTACTCGAAACGTATGGAAATCCAGTGTCTGGCACCCTCCCGACAATTAGCCACTCTGCTACCATTGTGGTAAAGCAGGTCACCTACACTGAGAGTGCACATACCAGCAGATGTGCCTTCCTGTGTTTCGCCGAGGTGCACGTCGTCCCCGTGATAGGGAGCAACCTTAAGTTATTGCCGAGTACTTCGCAAGCGACCGGACTCTTCGGCTGCATCAGTCCCGCGTTCCATATCGTCGATGCTCTACATCACCTGGCCAGCACTCGGCTTTTGCTCATGGCGTTGGGGGCGATCAACTAGGTCCACAAGCCCACGTGAAACTAGGAGCAGTGGCCTCCAGGGGTGGGGCTACTGTTAACTGATCTATAAGATATCCTCCTTCCTGATACGCCAGCCAACCGCCGGCAATTCCCTTTCACAGCCGCATGCCATCGACGACAAAAGTGCTTCCACTGACATCCCCATTCACTTCTACAACTCTCCAGTCACTGCCTTCGTGAATACTGGCGCTGATTATTTTGTTATGAGTGCCAAACTAGCTGCTGAAATGCAAAAAAGTCACGACGCCTTGGCGCGGACCAAGCCTAAGGTGGTCATCTCCCGATGCCGATTGGGAGATGCACCACCAGGTTCCAAATGCGTCAATCAATGTGCGTTGCCTCTTTGATCGTGTTGTGCGAGTGCTCCTTGGAAGCCATCATTGGGACAGATTTCTTTTGTGAGCACGGAGCGGTTATTGATTTTTGAACGAGGATCATAACTTTTCCTGACAACTACGCCCCCGGTCTGCAAGATGGTAACAGGCGCAAGACAGCACTGCATGTTGATGACACTGACACTTCCACCACGAGCTAGCATGTTCGTAACTGTTAAAAACGATTGCGACTATAACAGTAGTGGCAGCGCTAAAGGCAACCTGCCGGTGCTCTTGGCGCAGCAAATCTGTGTTGCCTGCGGCATTATTCAACTGAATTGCAGGATGACTGAGCTTTTAGTTACGAACATCAGCAGCAAACATCAACACCAGGTAAAGCAAACGGCCATTGCACATATTGAAGTCATCGGGGGTGCAATAAGTTCTGCACTTGCGGAGCCTTCTGCAGCTGTCAAGGGTAAACCGCAGTTGTCAGTCCAGTCTGTACAAATCCTGAGCTCTCAGCGACACAGAAAGAGTATATACGCAGTAGTTTATGCATGTTCAGTGACTGCTGCGCACCCACATCAAAAGTAAAACAAACCAACATTGCAAAAAAACATATTGGATCCGACCTATCAGCCTGTGCGTCAGCATGCTGAGTGTCACAAATGCAGCAAATGGCTATTTCTTACCAAGGGAAGGACACGCTCAACGAAGACGTAATTGAACCCTCAATCAGCGCGTGGGTGTCCCCTGTTGTACTTGTGAAATGGAAGGATGGCACTCTTCTGTTTTGTGTGGATTACCACAAACTGAACAAGGAGACGGAAAAAGATGTCTACCCTCTTCCCTGCATGGATGGCTCTCTAGACTACCTTCAGTGTGCCCGATACTTCTCCTCAATGGATTTGGGCAGCAGATAATGACAGATTGAAGTTGACGAAGGTGATCGCAAAAAGACTGCGCTCGTAACTCGTTGCGGCCTGTACAAACTAAAGGTGCTGCCCTTCGGTTTATGCTCAGCTCCCGCAACCTTTCATTGTAATGATGGATGGTGCTGTAGAGTCTTAAGTGGGACCCATGCCTAATCTATTTAGACATCGTCTTCTCAGACATTTGATCAACGCATCCAGCAACTTCAGTCCGTGTTTCTCGCAATTCGCTCAGCAGGCCTTTCATAAAAACCTGAAAAATGTCATTTTGGTTATCAAGAGCTGAAGTTCATCGTCCATGCTGCTGGTCAGTATCGTATTCCGCCAGATACAAAAAAGAGTATGCTTGTAGCCGCATGTTCACCACCAACCGACAAATGTGACATGTGCCACTTTTTGGGCCACTGCCTATGCTGCAGATGCTTTATGGAGCCCCTGATTCATCCCTGAGAACCCCTGATTCATCTACCAATGGAGTCCAGAGGAGAGAGAGACCTCCGGACCCCACAACTTTGATAAAGATGCAGAAACTCAACTGCACACTGATGCCAGCTACATTGTCCTTGGTGGAGTCTTCATGCGGTGGCAAGATGGCTGTCAACGTGCTGTTGCTTATGCTAGCCGTACTATTACATCCAAAGAAACGAACTACTCTACCACTGAAAAGGAATGCTTGTCCTCAGGGTGATAGCTAAGTTCCAGCCATATTTATACAGTCGTCCATTCAGAATGGTTACCGGCCACCGTGCCCTTTGTTGGCTAGCCTATTTCAAAGGCCCTTCAGGACGGCTCACCAGGTGGAGTCCTCGTCTGCAAGAATTTGACGCAACAATATTTCGGGCGCTTTCTTTAAAAGCCAAAGACAATCACCACGCAGCACGTACGTTGCCACAAAAATTTGATCGGTTGTTTGTGAAGCCCCTCTACAGCGTAGCGAAATGCATTTGGCCCTAAATGAATAATAAAGGGACTGACAATCAATTTTTATGGTAAGTGCAAGGGTTAGCTTACCGGTCAGAGTGTCTAATCATGAAGTAATAATGGGGAAAACGCTGTGAACCTATTTTTACGAGACCTTTTCGATCTCTAGTGAGGATGTGTTTCACTAGAGCGTGTTTTACTAGAAACACGTTGAAAACACTGATACGTGATAGATGAGCGCGATAGCGATTATACGCCGGCATTAGTACGACGCGGACCACAAGTGCTGCCATAGCCGGAAGAAAGTATTATTTTCTTTATCAAGCCAATGATCCTGCGATTCATGTTTTATGAAGTGCTAGATTATTTGTCCAATAATAGCTATGTGATTTCGTGGTTTCCTGCCCAACTGCTTTGGTTATCAACCAGTCAAAAGTGTTTTTAGCCAAGCCAAGTTAAGTTCTCGAAAGCGAGACGACGCTTCTGCATGTGATACGCAGTTCAGCGTGTTGCCGTAGCCACTCACATGCTAATATTGTTGTGCTGGCACCTATTTATGGCACAACTAGTCAATGGCATTTTGTATCTCACAGGCAGACCACACAACTGTGGGCACTTACTCGCAAACTCGCGCGCATACAACAGCATCTGCGCTGCCATGCATTGTGGGATGCGAGCACCGCTCGTTAGCGTGGACTTTCTTTACTTCCTAATACACGTAGAATAAAGCTGCAAGTGTCTAATAATATATTGTCACGTAGTAGTGGCAGTAAAAAAGTACAGCAGCGAAACTGTCAATAGCTTTACTAATAGGCAAACATGTGCCCACAAAAGCAAGTTACACTCAAAGCACGATGGCGTCGAACACAGCCAGCGATGATCGAAAATTTGATCTGTCGGTCAAGTGCGTCAGCTTTTTACATGAGTCGACGAAGTTTCCAGAGTAATTGCTGGTGCCCGCCTGTGTTCCACAATGTACTACACAATTCGCGTCGTGCATACAATCGGATTACACAAGCTTCGGTGACAACAGACAATGCATATAACCATCGATAACATGCCAGCAAGTTCCACTCATGCAGACATGTCTTGCACTGAGCGATAACTTTAAGTTGGTAGTGCGTAAAATGCAGTGCCTAAGAAAAGGATAAATAAGTACACGTGTCAATGCCTCCCTCTCAAAAGGTATCGTTCCCATGCTATAAACGCGAGCGCAACAAACTAAACCACATGTAATGAAGAGAAATAACAAAGAAAGAAAGTCCCAGAGTAAATTAGCATTGGTAAAAGGGCTTAAGGTGCATAACATGGACAATTTCAGGCCGTGAGCGGCTCCACTATGATTACGAAATGCCGTCTGGCACAACCTCATAGTCCAGTGCGGCAATACGTCGGATGATCTTGTGGGGTCCGTAATAGCATCGCAAAAGCTTCTCGTTAAGTCCTTGTCATCGTATTGGAGTCCAAACCAAAACATTGTTGCCGGGCTGGTAGGTGACGTAACGTCGTCGAAGATTGTAGTGTCGGTTGTCGTTTCCCCGCTGATTCTTGTTCTGCAGGCGAGCGAGCTGTCGGGCTTTTTCAGCGTGCTGGAGATAAGCGGCGACGTCGAGATTCCCTTCATCAGTCACGTGCGGGCTCGGTGCTGCGCCACAACGCTGTCTCGTAACATGCTGGATTTCACCATGCGCATGATCACCGCCGTTGTTTGCCCCGTGCTGCTGCCTCCACTGCAGATGGCTTGCATCGCGGCACCAACGGAGCATGCGCCATCACTGTGCCGATACCCCAGTCAGAATGACATCTCACCTACCTTGGCTTTGCTGAAGGAATCTAGGCCGCCACTCGGGTGCTGGATCCTCCAACCAGCGTGGGATCACGCATCTAAAGGGACACTATCAAGTCCGTCGACTATAAAGGAGCAGCAACCATCGCGACCGCCTTGTGGGCTCAGTGGCTGTGCCGCAACGCTGTCTCGTAACATGCTGGCTTTCACCATGCATATGGTCACCGCCGTTGTTTGCCGCGTGCGGCTGCCTCCACTGCAGATGGCTTGCATCGTGGCACCAACGGAGCATGCGCAATCAGTATGGCGATACCCCAGTCAGAATGACATCTGACCTACCTTGGTTTTGCTGAAGGAATCTAGGCCGCCACTCGGGTACTGGATCCTCCAACCAGCATGCGATCACGCATCGAAAGGGATACTATCAAGTCCGTCAACTATAAATGAGCAGCAACCATCGCGACCGCCTTGTCGGCTCGGTGGCTGCGCCTCAGCGCTGTCTCGTAACGTGCTGGCTTTCACCATGCAAGTCAGTGCAAAATACAGTCTTTTCAGTAAGAAATGTAGCAGTTATTGTTTGGTGCAACTCCGGAGCGCTCAGTGCTGCCTCGCTATGCTTGGTGAATGTGTGCATGCTATTCAGTCATTGCTGTTGTTAGGCGATGTCGAAACCAATCCGTGGCCTAGTATAGCTGACGTTTTCGCTGAGCTGCAGGAGCTGACAGTTCGACAAAGCACACTAATCACTGAGGTACAAGGCCTAAAGAATCAACTTTTGTGCACTGATGCGACACTAACGGATTTAAATAAGCGAATTATGGAACTGGAGCAAGACTACCAGGCACTGATCCCCCTGCGAAGCGAAATAAAAGCTGTGTACGCTACTACCTCTGGAACTGGTCGCCTAGTATCTAGCCTAGAGAGCCGCATAGAGGATGCTGACAACCGTTGACGTAGAAATAATTTAATAATGTATGGCATTCCTGACCCCAACCGTCCTGAAACATTTGCACAATCGGAAAAAAAACACGATTTATTGATAACATTCATGAGCACATGGACATAAGCCTCGATCCGAAAAAAATTTAGCGTGCACACCGGCTGGGACGCTATTCACCTGACCGTAACCGTCTCATCATTGCCAAGTTTGCATTCTATAAAACAAAAGAATTGGTCTTGTCTAATGGTCGCAAGTTAAAGGGGAGTATCTACAGTATTGCCGAAAACTTTTCACCCGCTGTTCGAAATGCCCGAATAGATCTTGTTCTTTTCGGCAAAAGCAATACAACACCTTTCAAACTACGTTTCAAAACACTTGTCATAGGATCCAAACGCTACGAATATGATGAATGATCTAAACCCGTGAAGGAGATTCACTAGCAATCAAAGTGCAATAGAGGTTCGCTTAATCATCGCCACATCACCACAACGAATAATCTTTCTTTATCTGTTATTTTCAATAACGCCCGTAGTTTTCTTCCCAAACGCGGTCTCGTTTCTTCATCATGCAGTAATTTATTTATTTTAACAGAAACGTGGCTACCGTTGGAGATCAGTCACAATGAGGTATTATCCGACTTGCCAAACTTCGAAGTTCACCGCTGTGACCATCAAGGAACGCGAGGAGAGGGGGGGGGGTGTTCTTATAGCATTTAGCAAGCAATTGCCCTGTACATCAATCGTGCCTCCTACTGGCCTTGAGATAGCCTGGCTACTTATCCGCTCTTTCCCATAGGCTGTCCTGCTGGGTGTGTGTTATCGACCACCTGTTAACAGCCCTGATTTCCCTGAAAAATTAAACAGCATTTTATGCCAGGTTACTGCCGCACATCCTAACGCTCATATTATTTTATTCGGTGACATTAACTTTCCTGGTATCGACTGGCATGACCTATCTTTAGCAGCATCAATTAATGCTGAGGCTAGAGACTTCACTAATGTTTCTTTACTTTAATCTTTCACAGCTTGTTTCTGAATCAGCACGTGTCTCGCTTGGCTGTGCAAACATCTTAGATCTTATACTAACTAATCACCCCGACAGCTTGTCATCATTAACCTTCCTTCCTGCTATCAGCGACCACAAAGTTCTTCACGCTACCTTTTTCTTTTCCGCGCCCACCACGTGCAACATATCTGAAAACTATCAGCATACGATGAAGGAAACTTCGAAGCCATTAATGACGAACTGACTGCCTTTCTATCAAACTTTCAATCTCGATTTTAGGAGCGAACCACTCACACTAATTGGACGCTGTCTAAACGTAAAATTACTGGATTAGTAGACAAACACATACCGAAAATTACCTTCCATCCAAACCGTCAGAACCCATGGTTCACTAACCATGTAAAACGACTAGCAAATAAGAAAAAAAGGCTTTTTAGATCTGCCAAGCAAAGTACGAATGCTAACGCATGGGACAACTATTATTCTGCCGAAAAAATCTACTTATCTGCTAACCCGCCGTGGTTGCTCAGTGGCTATGGTGTTGGGCTGCTGAGCACGAGGCCGCGGGAGCGAATCCCGGCCACGGCGGCCGCATTTCGATGGGGGCGAAATGCGAAAACACCCGTGTACCTAGATTTAGGTGCACGTTAAAGAACCCCAGGAGGTCGAAATTTCCGGAGTCCTCCACTACGGCGTGCCTCATAATCAGAAAGTGGTTTTGGCACGTAAAACCCCATAAAAATATGCTACTCATATGACGTAAGCATATTATCCTTAAAAGAGAAATCTGAATTATAGTCGCTCTCGCACCGCCGTAAGATAACCAGCGTTGGTCTCTTTCATGAGTTTTTCTGCAGTTCACTGAATCGCGTGCCATACACAATTCCACACGCAAGAATATCACAACGCGCTCGGTATCCGCTCCAAGCTTTAAAACCACTCTCACACACAACTACCTTCTCTGCTTCCTTTTTTTCGCGGATAGCCACTGGTTGGAATGCCCTTCCCCACCATGTTGTATATACAAATAATCACAATGTGTTCATTGCTGAGGTTGCTTGAGCTCTGTGAAATTGATTACCTTTTCTTGTACAAATTCATCATCTACCGTGCGTTTCCGATTGTATGCAACGTATCTACCTTTTTCTCAAATGTTCCAGTAGTTACTGAAGTGAATTGTCCATTGCCGCTGTTTCTTCTCTTCGGCCAAAATAACAGTCTTTTTCTTCTAATTGACAATTTGTGAGGAGTATGTATTTTTTATACGGGGTATCTACCACTTTTCAAAAGTTTCGTTTGTTATCACGTTGAATTGTTGCAAGATGTACCCCACCCCTTATGTAACACCCCTGATAAAGGGTCCTTTAAGGAAATAAACTGACCTGACCTGCAGTAGTACGGCGTCAAGGGTCATCGGATTCCTGCCATAGACCAGCTTGAACGGCGCGATCTACATTGTTCCTCGCACCGCCGTGTTGTAAGCGAAGATTACGTACGGTAGGACGGCATCCCACGTCTTGTCTTCGACGTCGACGTACATCGCTAGCATGTTGGCGAGCATATTGTTCAGACGTTCTGATAGGCCGTTCGTCTGCGGATGGTATTCAGTGGTCCTCCGGTCACTTGTCTGGCTATACTAAAGGATGGGTTGAGTATGTTCATCTGGACATCATGCGTCGTTTGAGTTTCTAAAATGAATCAGCCTGTGGTATTTCCCACTTGAACTCGCCATCACATTTAGTTAGATTTGTCAGCGGCTATGCGGTGCATGAAAGTGCTTTCTACTCCCTCGTTCTTTTGAACTAGCACGGCACCAAGACCTACGCTACTTGCGTCGGTGTGGATTTTCATCTCTTCATCGAAGTGTGAAAGCACCAGTGGTGACTGCAGTCGTCGTTTTAGCTCCTCAAATGCATCGTCCTGTCGTGTATCGCCTTTAAAGTCCACGTGGGATTTTGTGAGAGGAGTTAGGGGTTTCGCAATGCGTGAATAGTCTTTTGCAAAACGCCTGTAATAGGCACAGATGCCAATGAATCTGCGCACTGCCTTCTTGTCGATGGGCCACAGGAGATGGCAGCTATTTCCTCTGGGTCAGGACGCACTGCAGACTTACGAATCACGTGGCCTAGGAAGAGAAGTTCTTCGTAAGCGAAACAGCACTTTTCTGGCTTCAGGGTGAGTCCAGATGACTATTGATTGGCTCTAGTACAATCTGAAGCCACCTAAGGCGATCTTTCAAATTCGTGGCAAAGACTACAACGTCATCCAAGTAGACGAGACAAGTCTACTACTTCAGTCCTGCCAAGGGTGTGTCCATCACACGTTGGAACGTTGCAGGCGCAGAGCAAAGTCTGAATGGCATCACCTTGAACTCATGAGCAGGCTGTCTGCCGTGACAAACGTGGTCTACTCTCGACCCCTTTCGTTAACTTCAATTTGCCATTAACTAACTTTGAGTTCCATCGACGAAAAATACTTAGTATTGCAAAGCCGGTCTAATGTGTTGTCTATCTGTGGGAGGGGGTACACGTCCGTCCTGGTAATTTTGTTCAAGCGGTGATAATCGACGCAGAAGGGCAGAGTTTCATCCCTCTTCACTAGGACCAGAGAAGACGCCCACAGGCTTTTCGATGGCTGGATGATGTCATCGCGCAGCATTTCGTCGACTTTTCACCTTATAACTTCTCGTTCTCGCGTTGAAACTCGGTAAGGGCTCTGGCGGAGTGGTCGAGCGGATTTTTCGGTTATTATGTGATGCTTTACAACTTGTGTTTGCTGACTCTTCAATGACGTCGAAAAGCAGTCTTTGTATCATTGGTGAAGGATTTCGACTGTTTCTGCTTACTCTTGGGGAGGCTTGGACTTATTTCAAGGCCTGTTTCGAGAAATGTGGTCGTCGAGGTAGGTGCGGCAGAATCGGAGAAAACAAACGCATTGCTGGTTTCCACAATTTCCTGAAGGTATGTGATCATCGTGGCCTTGTTGACGTGCTTGAACTCCTGGCTGAAGTTGATCAGCACCACTTTCACTCTTCCTCCACGCAATCGAGTAATCGCTATTGCGACGCAAATTTCACGATCAAGCAGTATACGCTCATTGCCCTTGATGACACCTATGTCTGCGGGTGCTCCGGTACCGACGGTTATGACGATGCTGGAGTGAAGTGGGACGCTCAATTGATTTTTAATCACACTCAAGGGGTGGTGACTACCAGAGCCCTCTGGCGGTATTGCTTGATCTTCGGACAGCTTTATCGATTTCGACTTCAGGTCGGTGATTGCACCGCTTTGGTTCACTTCACTTTTAGTTCCTTAGAGACCCCTCACTCGGGGTATTGCATAAAACCTGAGCTGTACAAATGCTGCTTATTCTAATTAGTGGCCATCTTAGTTCAATTAACAATATTAGTATTAAGCTTATTAGCAAACGTCGATGAATACGTGTTTCTGGCAATGTGACGGGGCAGGCTGTTCTAGTCGGTTGATGATCGGCAAAAGAAAGATACAGAAATGGTTGTATTATGGCTGCCTGAACGAGTTACTTGCAAGGAGTGTGTCCCTGTGTACAAGGAATGACGAGCGGGAGGGGCCAACACAAATGGTGCATGATCAAGCAAGCTGTAAGAGAATTTAGGAAAAAGGAATAATGAATCAATGCGGCGCCGGAGCGTGTTTAAAGCAGACTCTACGTTTAGTTGTAATACGTTGGTGTTACGAGAATATGATGAATGAATGATTGAACCTTGCCGCCCGAATGTGAATTCTTTTGAGTACGTTGATAAGGTAACTTTCATGTAGCGACCAGATTGGGGATGCGTATTCAAGCTTCGGACGTACGAGCGTCTCGAGTACTTTAATGTGATGCGGTGCATGACGCAGATGGCGTTTTGGGAATCCCAATGTTTGATTAGCAGAGGCAGTAATGCGCGTTGCATGAGCAGACCAGTCTAAGTCGTATAAAAGGGTGACGCCAAGGTATTTAAATGTGTCCACTTCTTCTAAGGTAGTATTAGTAATATTATACGGTAAGTATAAGGGCTGATGGTGGCGAGTGAAGCACATTACTATAGATTTATTGGGATTAAGCGTCATTAACCCGTCTTTCACTTTGTTAAGGTCATCTTGCAAGATACTTTGGTCAGAGCTGTTAGTAATTGTGCGGTAGATGACATAATCGTCAGCAAACATAAAGATTTGAGAGGAAGCATGAAGAGGAAGGTCGTTAATATAATTTAAAGATAGTAAGGGGCCTAGAACGCTATATTATGGGGCGCCAGATGTTACAGGGAGGGGCGCGAAAGCGTAATTATTGACATGCACTGGCTGTGATCGGTTAGTAAGAAATTCAGTAATCGAATTTAGGATGTGGGGGTGCAGGTTCAGCTGGGGGACCTTCAGTAATAGGCGTTGGTGGGGTAACGTGTCAAGGGCTTTAGCATCGAAATTAATGTGTAAGTCACGGACGAACATAGCAAGTTACGTTTCGCACGACAGACCCTTACGGGAGCCATGTTAGGATGGGTGAAAAAAGTTGCGAGTGTCAAGAAAGTGCATGATTTGTGTGAAAGTGACGTGCCCCATTATATTGCAGGGTACGCTGGTTAGGGAAATTGGTCGGTAGAGTTTGTATTGACACGTGTACTTCTTTATCTTTATCGGGCGACCACTTCCCACCACCTAACAAATGTTATAGCACAGCGCAGGACGCGCCTGCATGCAGAAGAAGTTTCTGGAATGCTATCGATGTTTGCATCCGCTGTCTTTCCCCGCAACTTGTGTAATCTGATTGCATGTATGCGCGACGCGAATAGTGTAGAACTTTGTGGAAGACACGTGGGTCCCAGCGGTTACTTTGGAACATTCGACGACTGATCTATAAAAGCCGACGCGCTTGACCCGCTGATCAGATTTTCGACGATCGTCGAGTGTGGTCGCCGCTACCGTTGTTTTTTGAGTGTAGCCTGTTTTTGAGGGCACAAGTTCGCCCAATAAAACGCTAGTTTCGTTAATCACAGTTTTGCTGCCTTCTTAACCGTCACTACCACGCAGGGGTGTAGCCAGGGGGTAGGGGCTTATGGGGCTTCAGCCCCCCTGTAAGGTCGCTCTGATTGTTCGTGTTCATAAGTGTCACGAATCGGCCACGTGCGGTGTGTATAGAGAGGGGGTTCACTCCCCCCCCCCATGTCAGCGGGGCAACCGTTTCTGTATTATGTGGGGTCACGGACCGCGCGGTGTTGGATGACGCGTCGCGGCAGGCGCCAGGCGGGCGAGTGCCGATTCCGGAAAGTCGGTATTGTGCGCAGGGCGTTGGCAGTCTGCCGACGGTCACACGAGCCGCACCGACCTGCCTTGAAAGGGACAGCTGTACACGGTATCGTGGGCCTGGCGCCCGAGTGCCTGACTAATTGGAGGCGCCGGCGAGGTTAAGAAGGGCTTAGCAAACTTGACCCCGTGCCGCATATACGGAGAAGGAATCTATTCTTCTACGCGTCCGGAACGCAATCGCCAGCCGTGTTGTTGGGTGCGACTGCCTGTGGGGTGTCGAAGGTCAGCTTACAGTGCACGCTGTAGGGGTGCGGTGTACACGTGAAGAGTGCATTCGGACGGCGGCGTCTTGTAAACACGCACTCGGAGAACTTTGTCTTGTAGACAATAAGTTTGAAGGACAAGGAGGGCCATCCGTCTCCCACACGACCAAACTTTGAGTACAGCGGCACTACGTGGTGTCGATGCCCCTGCTTCCGAGACATTTGCGGCCTAGACGCCGTTGGGATTTGAGGCGGTCTAGCGATAACTTGTTCGGGCCTGGCGTGTTTTGCTGAGCCCGTCACTAACTACGTAGAAACGAGAGGGCAACGGAGTTTTGGGGAAAAAGGAAAAGAGCTTTGTTTTCCAATATGTTTATTTTTAAGAGTAAGCCCATCCCTCTGGGTTGTGGCTTAACAAACGGTTGACTCTGATTGGCAACTGAACCTGTGGGACGGGACAACGGCCCTACCGCCTTTTTTTTTCTTTGTATATTTGGGCTATAAAAATCGGGACGACATGCTGTCCCTCAGACTTGGCTGAAATCAGGATTGCTGATAGATCAGTGAGCCTCCGTACTATGTACGTTAAAACGAGTCTGGGCTCTAACAGTCATTGAGACAGTCGATGAGTGAGACTTTGTTTCTCAATTGTTCATGTTTGTAATGTATTTGTTTTACCTGCCATGTATATAGAAAAGTTCAACTATAAATATTTCTTGTACATCTGATCTGCATCGTTTCCTGCCTGCGTTTGATCAACAACTGCCGATCATCGTCCGAGAAGCTTCAAGTTCCAGCGGTGAAGCGAGGACAGAGAACGAACAAAACATTACTGGCGCAGCACGACAGGATCGGCAAGCCCCACAACGAGCAACGAGCAGCGAGCCAGGCGCAAGGCAACAGAGGGCCACCAGCCAATTCCGCAACGGTTGCAATTCATCTGGACGAGGACGTCAGGCGGCGCCCCCAGCAGCAACGGGTGAGCGGGATTCCTTGCGTTTTGTCTAGGCTGGCATGGCTGTTGTTCAGTGAGGTTAATGGTGTTCACGCGCAGAACAGCAAATGCGATTGAGGCTAGCGTAAACATTGATACGACATCTGAACAAAGAGAGGGTCAGAGACGGCAGGAACTGCAACGCGTCGGAGAGACCGAGTCTGAGACGTCGGATACTGAAATGGATAGTGAGACGCAAGGCGCTTCGCAGGCTCCGAGCACGACAGATCCAGAGGCCATGGCGGTGAGACGCCTGGAGCTGGAGCTGGAAAAGGTGCGCCTGCAGCTAGAGTGCGAGCGCATTGCTCTACGGAGAGTGGAGCTTGAGCAGTCGGGCAGGCCGCCTTCGGTGTCGGAAGGAAGCGATCTCCGCCGTGCCAGCACGGATGGAATATCACAGTGTGCTAAAGTGCTTAAGGCATACCGGTTGCCGGGTGACGCTGACGTTCCGATATGGTTTGATGAGGTTGAAAAGTTGTTTTCATCTTTTCAAGTACCAGAACACAGCCGTGTACATTTGATCATGCCTGCGCTGGCCCAGCGGGTCCGTTATCTGTTGCGTGGCCTCAACGACGAGGAATGTACAGATTATGAGACTGTAAAGAAGGCGGTATTAGATGAACTTAAGCTTACGCCAGCTAAATACTTGGAGAGGTTTGAAAAGGCATCTAAACGAAAGGAGGAAACTTTTGCTCAGTTCGCGTCCCGTGCTAGAACTTATTTGGCATATTACCTTCAATCTCGCAATGCAAACACAAAGGAAGATATGACGGAGCTTATGGTCGCTGACCGTATGAAAGCCAGTCTAAGCTCAGAAGCCCTTGAATATGTTCTTTTGCGGGAGGGCGAGGATTGGTTTAAGCCAGTGGAGGTGGCGAAAGTGCTCGAGACTTTCGAGCAAGCTAAAGGGAAAGGACGAGCAACTAAGCCAGCCGCAACAGCCTCATTGCCGCAGCACGCAAAACTAGCTGGCCCGCAGAGGACAAATTTAAAATGCCACGTGTGTCATATACAGGGTCACCTAGCCAGAGACTGCCCAAAAGCTTCAGATAAAGAACCGCAGGGGAAGGCGCCGACTGTGCAAAAACAAAGGGTACAGAAGGTTGCTGTTGTAAGTGAAGAACCTCCACCAGAGCAAGAAAGGGTGCTAAGTGCTAGAGTACAAGTCTTAGCTCAAAATGCTAGTTCAGGGAGATCAAAGCTGGACATTATCCCTATCATGTGCGGGGATATAGCAACGGAAGCTGTGTTGGACACAGGTAGTGAGATAACGGTCGTCCGTAAAAGTATGTTGCCCGTCGTTTTACAGCAGTCATCAGGAACAATAAGACTCGAGTCGGCATTCGGAAACAGCGTTCGAGCTAACCTAGCTACGCTGCCCGTAGGCATGCATCGCCTGGGGGCTTCGATACAACCGCAGAGGATCGATCTGGTGTGCGCGGTTACAGACGAACTTGCAGAGGGGGTTGACTGCCTGCTGTCAAAGGAAGATTGGGAACTACTACAGGCGCAGGAAAAAGAGGAGTTTGGACGAGAAAATATTCCGCGGGTAGCCAATTCCGTTGTGGTCCGATCAGTCGAAATGGTCGATAACACTGAACCAGACTGCAGTCTAAGTTGCGAAGAAACGACAGATGAAATCCCTAAATTGCAAGAGAATAGTTTCATACCAGATGTCACTGGGGTGCCCAGTCAGCGGGAGGAATTTCGAGCGGCTCAGCTTGCCGATGAAAGCCTAAAAAGGGCCTGGAATGATGCGGGAAACGACAAAGCTGGCATGTTCGTGTCAGACAGACTTTTGTACCATTGGGATTCTCCAGCGGGAGTCAAAGTCAGACAACTGGTCCTACCAGAAGAAAGACGCAATGAGGTAGTCACGCTCCGATCCCTGACAGCGAGGGACACATGCGAGGCTTTACTGGAAATTTTCAGTCATGCTGGAGTGCCGGGAACGATCTGTTCAGACCGAGGTACTAACTTTAAATCTCAACTGACACAGTTAATGTTAGAAAAACTGGGCTGTTCACCCAGGTTCTCCACTGCCGAACACTCTGAGATCAACGGAGTGGTTGAGAGATGGAACAGAGTCCTCAAAAATATGTTGTATCATGTAATGAAACGGGACCGAAGAAAGTGGGACAAGCTGATCCTATTTGTTCTATGGGCGTATCACGAAGTGCCGCATGATACCACCGGGGTGGCGCCGTTCAGGCTATTGTACGGTAGAAACCTAAATGGGACCCTATCAATATTGCAGCAAACTTGTACGGGTGAAATCGCGGTGCTCTCAACTCGGAGAGAGAACTACGCCGACGTGGCGAGCCCGCTTACAGCTTTGACAAGGCGAGGGGTTCCTAATTCTATTCCATGGTCGGAAGATGCGCAGAGCGCGTTCGAAAGTCAAAAATTAGCTCTCTGTCAGGCTGTCGCCATGAACACTCCTGAACCTCATCAGCCTTACTGGCTATTCACTGATGCGTCGGCGACGGCGGCCGGTGCCGGTTTAGCTCAAATGTCAGCGGACGGAAAAGAAAAACCAATCACTTTTGCAAGCCATCGCTTTAACCCGACACAGGCGCGCTGGTCGACTATAGAGAGAGAAGCCTTTGCTATTATTTGGGCACTCAAGAAATTCGACTACTGGCTTTTCGGAGCAGTGGTGAATGTTGTCTCTGATCATAACCCATTGTCATATTTGACAACCAGCACCCCGCAGGGGGCCAAGTTATCAAGATGGGCGCTTTCACTACAGCGCTACAATGTAACGGTGCGTCACCGGAAAGGAACATGTAACGCCAATCCTGATGCATTATCAAGGCTCTCGAATCGTTCATGGGAGCCATTCGAGTAAAGAGCAGAAAAGAAAGGATAGACAAAAACAGCCATGCCAGCTGGGACAGGCGTGAATGTTCCCGTTCACCCGAAGGACGTGTGCGTGGGACAGTTCAGCCTTGATGGAACTTTTTGTGGTTGTTGTCGTCCATGTGTGTGAGGGTTATAAGACTTTGGACATACTATATATGTATATAACCTGCATATGTCACTTTTCTGCTGTTGTGCCGTGCAGTGCGTTGGAGTGTTACTGTACATACATGAGTATTTCTTTTGCATGCTCACTGCCATGAATGTGTTGATCTTCCGCCCTTTTCTTTTATCGCTGTGAGAAAATTGTTTTTTTTTTCGTGGTCCTTTCAGTTCATTTTCCTGTTCCTTACGGACTCCGCAGCACCCGTGTTGGGCAGCATATGTCAATTTTCTTTGACGGAACTTTCAGAGCCTAAATTCTAGGATACAGCGCCCTTTGGCTCTTGTAGTATAGCTGGGAACATTGTGAGCCCAGTATACTCTTTAGGAGGGACGTGTAAGGTCGCTCTGATTGTTCGTGTTCATAAGTGTCACGAATCGGCCACGTGCGGTGTGTATAGAGAGGGGGTTCACTCCCCCCCCCCATGTCAGCGGGGCAACCGTTTCTGTATTATGTGGGGTCACGGACCGCGCGGTGTTGGATGACGCGTCGCGGCAGGCGCCAGGCGGGCGAGTGCCGATTCCGGAAAGTCGGTATTGTGCGCAGGGCGTTGGCAGTCTGCCGACGGTCACACGAGCCGCACCGACCTGCCTTGAAAGGGACAGCTGTACACGGTATCGTGGGCCTGGCGCCCGAGTGCCTGACTAATTGGAGGCGCCGGCGAGGTTAAGAAGGGCTTAGCAAACTTGACCCCGTGCCGCATATACGGAGAAGGAATCTATTCTTCTACGCGTCCGGAACGCAATCGCCAGCCGTGTTGTTGGGTGCGACTGCCTGTGGGGTGTCGAAGGTCAGCTTACAGTGCACGCTGTAGGGGTGCGGTGTACACGTGAAGAGTGCATTCGGACGGCGGCGTCTTGTAAACACGCACTCGGAGAACTTTGTCTTGTAGACAATAAGTTTGAAGGACAAGGAGGGCCATCCGTCTCCCACACGACCAAACTTTGAGTACAGCGGCACTACGTGGTGTCGATGCCCCTGCTTCCGAGACATTTGCGGCCTAGACGCCGTTGGGATTTGAGGCGGTCTAGCGATAACTTGTTCGGGCCTGGCGTGTTTTGCTGAGCCCGTCACTAACTACGTAGAAACGAGAGGGCAACGGAGTTTTGGGGAAAAAGGAAAAGAGCTTTGTTTTCCAATATGTTTATTTTTAAGAGTAAGCCCATCCCTCTGGGTTGTGGCTTAACAAACGGTTGACTCTGATTGGCAACTGAACCTGTGGGACGGGACAACGGCCCTACCGCCTTTTTTTTTCTTTGTATATTTGGGCTATAAAAATCGGGACGACATGCTGTCCCTCAGACTTGGCTGAAATCAGGATTGCTGATAGATCAGTGAGCCTCCGTACTATGTACGTTAAAACGAGTCTGGGCTCTAACAGTCATTGAGACAGTCGATGAGTGAGACTTTGTTTCTCAATTGTTCATGTTTGTAATGTATTTGTTTTACCTGCCATGTATATAGAAAAGTTCAACTATAAATATTTCTTGTACATCTGATCTGCATCGTTTCCTGCCTGCGTTTGATCAACAACTGCCGATCATCGTCCGAGAAGCTTCAAGTTCCAGCGGTGAAGCGAGGACAGAGAACGAACAAAACATTACTCCCCCCTGAAATTTTTTCGTGCTGTTCATGCACCACCGACCAAAGCAATCCCCGGCGCTGGGAGTCATTCTGGATTTTGTCTAAAATGTGTTTTTTACGCTCGAAAAAAACATTTTACCGCGAACATTGCGAACTGGGACTGGATTTCACGGCAACGCCCATGCACCGGGAGTCGCATAACGCAAGCAGACCCATCCGAGCACAAAGTTTCAAGGGCGTTTTGATGGCGAACTGGGTCGCCGCGGCATCTCGCGGAGTCCGCGGAACCTACGGAGCGCATGGATGTCAATTCCAAAACTTTGTGGGTATAAAGTTCTCATAAATTTTTTATGTGAAAGGTTCATTGGCGTTTCCAAAGTTGTGCTTTAGATTTTCAATTGCGGAACTTTGGGGGTTTGTTGTGGTTATAAACATTTGACGCCAAAGGTAATTGACTTTTCTTAAGTCGTACATCGGAGCATACAACGAGACAAGCCAAATCAACACACTATCAGACAAGTTGCCAAAGCACGTAGCGAGATCCGATGAGACGAAGCGTTGCGGTGCTTCATTTGTGCCTTCATGTCACGCAAAAAATTATCTACATTTCTTTTTGCCCACGCCAGAGCATCCATGTGAAGACAATAAAGCCAGCAAGGGTAACTATGTTCTTATTTATTTTTTCTACGTTGACTTTTATTCGCGAGGACACATTGAGCCTCCTCAATTTTTTTTTTGTTCTCGCTACCCTACCCACGGGCTGCCACAGCCAACCGGAGCGCATGCGTTTTTCTCGTGTTGCCCCGACCACCGCGCGGCGCACTTTGGTGAGCGTTCGGTTTTCTCTAGCCGAGTGGATTTTCGCCTCGCAGAGTTTCGGACGCTTTCTGGCTAGCAGACGAGAAAAAGAAACAATGGTCGCTCGCCGCCATCACTGGGGACTCGATTGATTGCACCGTGTTCGCTGGAGCGCAACCTCTCCGGAAAGTCTTGTCTTGCCGGTGCAAGATACCGAGCAGTATGCGTAAGGTTTACGGTGGACCAAGCGTCTCACGTTTTGTTCGATATGTCCATGGAATTATCATGCACCCGATACACGACACCAAATCATAATACCTATGCCGATATTGTGATGTACCAGACACCCTCCAACACATGGTGTTCGTGTGCCCACACCGCGAGAAAAACAGTCAAGATGACGCCTCAAAACCGCTACAAGCGGTCGTAGAAACATGGGAGGCAATGTTAAAAGGCACAGAGCCTGGAAGATCGGTGAAGTCTGGTGGACAGGGTCCGGGTTGCGGCATTAGCCAACAGGTTTCTGGACTAAGCGAGCCGCCCACCTATAGGGCGAAGAAAGAACACTTTTTCGCTCTTTCTCACAATAAACGTTCATTCCTCCTCATTCCTCCTCTGGTAGCCGCATTAGGTGCCCAAAGTAGGCATTCGATTGTAGCCAAGATACATTCATTTGCGTTTTATTGCGAAGCAATACTACTTTAGGTCGCACTTCAGCCCGTTCCGTGGCGAGGCGGTGGTAGGCACCATTGACCTATTGACCTTTAGCGTGACCTTTCTGCGTGACGTCACACCACGCGACCTAGAGTGACGTCACACCAGCTGTGTAAATACGGGGCCGCATCTCACGCCGTCGCGAGGCGAGGCGGTGGCCACCAACGGCGGCCTAACTCCCGCTCCTCTCACCGGGGGCGCTACGGTCGGTGTGACGTCACACCAGCTGTGTAAAAACGGGGCCCCATCTCACGCCGTCGCGAGGCGAGGCGGTAGCCACCAACGGCGGCCTAACTCCCGCTCCTCTCACCAGGGGCGCTACGGTCAGAGTGACGTTACACCAGCTGTATAAAACAGCTCCGCTCCTCTCGCCAAGGCAGCCATACAGCCACATGTTACGATGGTGCCTACGAACAAGGCAGCTCGGCAGAATGCAAAGAGGAAGCATCAGCGAGCTACGGAGACGGTAGACTCCGTAGCTACGGAAGACGGCGAGCTACGGAGACACTATTGCTTCGCAATCACCAGGCTTAACCAAGCTAAGCCACGGCCGTTTCTTTTTATTTCGGTGCCCCCCCCCCCCACCCCGCAAAAAAAAAAAAAAACGCATGTTGCGGCGCAGTAAATCGTCGCATGGTGAAAGTTCGATTTTGTTACTTCTTTTGCGGAAAGTAATGGGCCACGGGACACTTCAGTTGCCGGACACTATTATTGTATTATTGCCATAGCAATTATGTGAACACTCCAGGCGCATTCCTGTCGTCGCCCTCATGTTCTGTATAAAGTCCGAGGGCGATAAGATCGTGACCGTGCGCCGCATGCTGTATGTGCGACTGTCGACAATGGAGGCTCAGTCTTGCGTGCGCAAAGGGGAGAAGCGGGAAGGAAACGCGCCGGCTTCCGTAGCACGCGATACATCGGGGGGAGTGGATGGAATGGGGGCGAGAGTTAGGATTTTGTGAATCTGTGATTGAGCAACATGCTTATTTGCCTTGTTTGGCGCATCATATACATTGACTTTTTCTTAAATACGTAGATTTATCGGTGACTTATACGTATATATAAATATCTTGTTGTGAGGTTTTGTGTATACATGCAGTGAACTTTGTTTCCAGTACGTGACACTTTTTGCCCTTTATCAAGCTGTATCTTCGCATTTGTCTATTCAACTGTATCTTCGCATTTATAATGCACGAGGACGAGTCAAGTGAAAGTGAGCCTACTCACACCGCGCAATAATGGTTCGGTTCATTATCTGCGAGACATGCGCGTAGTACAGAGGCATCTCTCATTTACAAAAGTAACACGCAGGTGTGAGGATAAATGTTCTTTAATGCTCTCATACACTGGGTTTAACATGATTGCGTTACGTAATGCACGCTCCAGAAGTTGAGCAGCGTCGTGCGGTGAAGTTTTTGACAGCTGAAGGTGTTTCTTAAAAAGAAATTACTCGCCGAATGGCTCCCGTGTACGTTGAACATTTCATTTCATTGGCCACTGTGAAGCGTTGGAGCAAACGCTTCAAAGAAGGACGTGAAAGTTGCAAAGACGATCCAAGACCGGGCCAAAGCCACCGTGCAATCACTCCCAACAAAACTGCAAAGGTTGATGAGCTGATGAGAAAGAACGGAGGATAAGAATTGATAAACTGGCAGAGCGTGTGAACATCAGTCACGGTTCGGTTCACGCCATAATTTATGAACATCTTGGTTATCGGCTCTCGTGTGCGCAATGGGTTCCCAAGATTTTGAACCACCGCCAGAAGACGGAAAAGTTGGGCGCTGCCTTGATTCATGCGATCCGGTATGAGAATGAGGGTGACGATTTCGTGTCTCCAATTGTGATCGGAGACGAACCATGGTGCCACTTCTACGAACCTGAAACACGACGGCAAAGCTTAGAGTGCAAACATTCGAATTCACCACCCCCAAGAAAGCAAAGGCTGTCATTTCTGCCGGAAAGGTGTTGACTTTTTTTTCGATCGTGAGGGGCCATTACGTATAGAACTTGCTAAATCTTGAGAGACAATTGTTTCCGATATTGTGAAATGCCGGATCGGCTGCGTGTCGCAATCAACAAACGACGTGGAAAATTGACGAATGGGGTAATCTTGTTCCACGACAATGTCCGTCCTCACGTCGCTGATGTGGTTAATACAAAACTGGCAAAGTTTAAGTGGGAACCGCTGAAACATCCGCACACACTTCAGACCTGTCGCCTTGCGACTTCCACATTTTGGGGCACCTGAAGAAATAGGTCAAGGGAACCAGATTCGTGCCACACGATGACGTGAAAGAGTCAATCCGCCTTTTGCGACGCCAAACTGCGCATGCGCAGCGCCCTAGCGGCTGAAAACCGAAGCAATTTGGCAGGCGCACGGCCGGACTCGACTCTCCCTCCCCCGAGTGAGTGGAGTACGGCCGTGGCAGGCGCTGCACTTGTCACTGGAATAGGGCGCCAGCCGTTTCTCAGACTCTTACAGACCGGCACATATCCGTGTCTCGCCGTTCTACATGGCTTACCCCGACGTATATTGCGACGGCGCCTGCCCGTCCAGCGGGCAGACCTCCACTTTAGCCCACATGCTCCGAGAGTGCGGGTCGAGATACACCAAGCTCAGCAAGGAGGAGTGGGACTCGCGTTTGCAGTATTTGCTCTAGACAAGCGAATCCTGGCTGTCTGGTGTGCCCGTGACCGGGCTGGTGGGATAGACCTGCCAGTCCCGACGTGGGACTAGCCGGGTGCGCGAAGAATTCGCGTTCTCGCCGAAACTCCAATAAAATTCTTTCACTCACTTGTCAGTCTTGCCATTCTTGCTGCCGCGCGCACGGAACGCCTTTCGAACATTATTACATTATTGACATAGAAATTTAGCGCGAGCCAATGTCGTGTCTCGTTTACGGTTGCACCTCCCGTGACCATCACAGCAGGGCAATGCGGATTTTCCGACTTCCGTCTATAAAACGCGATCGACAGCGCCGTGAAGCCTGGATTAGGGCTGCACTTTGTAACAGGTATGTATTGGCATATGCATGTTACCTCTCTGCTTTTGTCATTACTGACTCATACGAATAATCCCGGCGAAGATGCAAATTTATGTTCGAGCTAGCGAAACAAACGATCTCTGTGCTGGCGCGACCTGGTTGAGTGAGACGCGAAGTGTTGTTTTTTCTATCGTCTCTCTGTGTCTGTCGCTAGAACGCCGTCATTTCGCAACTTCACACCGTGCACACTTGCAACTTTTTGAACGCTCAGCGAATGCTCGTGAATTCGGCGTAGTTATCTGTCTGAGCCAAGCTCACCTGCACTGTCATGCTGACGTGGGAAACAGCGTGCACAGCGAAAGTAGCTAATAGTGCTACTTAGCAATCGTTGCTATTTGTCGTTTCGTCATTCTTGTCGGCACCAAGTAATATTTACTTGCAGAAGGATCTTACGTTCGATGAGCGAATCGGGATGTAGTACGGTATGTACTAAGGCTCAGTTTCCTGTGCGGCATCTTCTGGAGTCGAGTGGCGCGTCTTACTGTGCAACTGACACATTTTAGGGGCGCCTTCGCTGTCGCCCAGACCTCTGGACTTCATACTGACACATGTGTTTGTTTATATTTTTCGGGTGACCGTCACCCGAAAATAAATATTTTCCGTTCCGTTTCCGTTCACCATCAAATAAATGTTATCGATCAGGGCGGGACGCACCCGCATGTATCGGAAGTTTCTCGAGTGTTATCGATCGTTCTATCCGCTGTCGTCGTCGAACCTTGTGTAATCTGATTGCATGTATGCGCGACGCGAATGGTGTAGAACTTTCTGGAAGACACGCGGGCACCAGCGATTGCTCTCGAACGTTCGAAGGCTCATGTATTGCACCTCACGCGCTTGACCCGCTGATAAGGTTTCGACGACCGCCGACTGTGTTCACCCCTATTGTCATGCTTTAAGTGTAGCCTGTTTTGCGGGCACTGGTTTGGCCAATAAAAGTTAGTTTCGTCATTCACAGTATTGCTACTGTGTTCTTTGCCGTTACTACTACGCGACAATACCGACGCTGTTCGTGTACACGCAGCAGTTTAAAAAAAGAACGCGGTCGACCGCTATTTTCGTACCGCGGCGCGTCCTAAGAGGAAAACAGGTGCCCCACAAACCGATTACTCCGATATTACAAACCGATATTACCGATTTTGGTCATTCTGACCATGTTTTTTGGCATTTTTGTAGATGTTTACAAACTTTATGTGGGTAAATAACGTATGCAACTTGGCATTCTGTTGGCCTTCCCATTGTCTGTGTATGTGTGTAGGCCTTGCACATGGCACACCATTAAGCAAGACATGCAGTGGTGAAACGTGATATTCGCACCAAGACCTACACCTCATGCCCTATTCGAGCCACGCGTTTTTTGTGCGTACTGATACTGTTTTATTTATTCACTTTACGCCGCAGGTGCAGTTTTTTGCAAAGCGTTGCCGAAGCTCTTCTTTTAGCTGCTCGTCACGCTGAAGAAACCTCCGGGTACAAAGCATTCACCAGCGGGCACGATGGCTAGCTGACGCACACGTTGTTTCGGTCTTGTCTCACACGCTGCTTGTTTGGTCGCGTGTCTCGCGTGGGGCGGCTGTCGCGGCGCCTGCCAAATTGTTTTTCGTGGCCACCGCACGATGGCGCCACAATGCATCGCAAAAGGCGGATTGGAGACTTTTTAAAGCTGCAACCCAAGGAGTTTTATGAGACAAGAATCATGCGCGACTCGTTACTCAATGGGACAAATGTTTAAATGCTCATGGAGACTGCTTTTAAATAAAGTACCCCGTTTGTGATATATTCCCATTGGCTCTCTTTCATTTGACTCACCCTCGTATATTATGCAGAACTCCTGCTCTTTATACGTGCTCTCTGTTGCGACTATAATTTCAATGAAACGTAACCTCGCGATACTCACAATACACGACTGGTGACAGCTCCTCCTGCGTAAGAGATTGGTACGAATAACAGCGTCATTGAGATTTTTCACTGGCCGTTGCATGTGTAAAACAATGTAAACAAGGTTCTTAATGACAGTTTCATTACGATATTTGTCCTCAACTTGTTAATTTCATGGGCTTTACATTTTTCGTATCAGCGGCACGCACTGCTTAGCTGGTTTCGAACTGGTTTAGTTCTAAAGTTCGTGTGATATTTTCTTTAGTTATTAAATGAAAAAAAAAAACATGGAAGCATTGATATCAGTTAATTTGGGCACAATTCATGGCACATACGGGTATATTCCTTTATGAAAAAAATACATATCTTACTTGTTTTGACAGAGCGAAGCGTTCAACAGTTCGGTTGCAGCATCTTTGGCAATGGCAATGCAGTTATTATTCGTGTATTTTATCCCTC
This sequence comes from Dermacentor andersoni, assembly GCF_023375885.2. Taxonomy (NCBI): domain Eukaryota; kingdom Metazoa; phylum Arthropoda; class Arachnida; order Ixodida; family Ixodidae; genus Dermacentor; species Dermacentor andersoni. The sequence continues at coordinate 14,962,364 of NC_092820.1, forward strand.
GACAAATTGTTTATGGGGAAGCTTTAGCTCGGGCCCAACTCCGATGCGGCCTATTCAAATGCATATAAAACGCAGAAACGCTTTTCTGAGATAACCAATGGATCGCTTTTAATAAAATTTGTTGCATTTGAGAGAGAAAGTTGAATTCTAGTGTCTGTTCAAAGCGGAATGTTGATTTAGGGCCTGAATTTTGAGTAAAATATTTTGAAAAATTTGAAAGTTCAAAAGAAATGGAACCACGGCGTTTGCAAACTAATAACTCTGCATCAAGAACACATATCGCGCTTCTGTAAACGCCATCTACTATAACAGTCAAAGCGCACAAATTTGTTTTGTGAATTTGTGTGTGACCTGAATTGGTTTCGTTGTGAGCAAGGGTTCTGCAAAAGCCGTATTTCCATAATACTAAATTTTTTGAGATTCATGTGTAACATATCATTTTTCGGCTTTAGATGTACTATTAGATGCAATTCGCAGAATTGTGATATCATTTTTCATTGTTGGGTTACAATGTTCTAAACTTGATAGTATCGTTTACTAAAAATTGGCGATTGTTCACATATTTTAATAAAGAGTTGACTACCTAAATGAAAAATTCAAAACAAACAGTCCCTAGAATTTAAGTTTCATTTTTTCAATGCAACAAACTTCGTCAAATTTGGTGCAGTGGTTGCCAAGGAAAACGAATTCTCCTTTTACATGTACTTAGATAGGAGCACCCGAGCTAAAGCTTCCCCTTAAGGAGGAGGCCGAGCTGCAACATGAACCCCCTCCCCGCCCCCCCCCCCCCCCCGAACGAAATTTCTGGCTACGCCACTGCTACAACGTGACAGTATTATCTGATTAGTAGATTAGAACGACGTGACCATTGTTCCAGGCGATGGGGATGCTACTGGAGGTAAAGGCTGCAAGAAGATTAATCCTGAAGTTCGCTGGGCTAATCTGCTTAGTATTGTTTTGACAGTTTAGAGTTGATGCCATCCGACCCATATGACGATGAAAGTTTTAGCTTTTCAATTATTACCGTTATGTCATGTTCAGTGAGTTCGATGGGTGACATAATAGATGGCACAAAACGAACAGCTATCCAAGAGGATGGGAGATATGGAGCAATACAGCATGCTGAATAACGTCGAAATCAAAGGCGTCCTTTGTACACTAGGCGAGGATTGCGCAGTTATATAGAAAACCATTGGAGAAGTAATTGAATGCCCTGTTGCATCGACTGACGCTAAGGCTGTTCACCGTGTGGCCAGTAAAACAGCTGAAAAAAAGCATCATCGCGCGCTTCTGTTCAGCGAAAAGAAAAATGAATTCCTTCGCAAAGCGCGTAAAGCGCGTTTGCGCACGTCCCAGATCTGGATGTCTGGAATTAATGATAGTCTTGCTTTTGTCAACGAACGTCTTACTATGACCAATAAGAAGCAGTTTACCAAAGCGCTTGCTCTAAAAAAGGAAGACGAATTGCAGTTCGCCGGGACTGAGAATTGTCGTATTGAGGTCCGTAAGTCTGATGACAGCAGGGTCTTTTTGATAAATGCGGAATATGATCTTCGCGTATTAACTTTTCGCTGATTTCTGCTGTTTATCTTTCCTATTTTATAATCTTTGCTCTATATCATCATGGTACTGCTTTCAGTTGAGGAAACAAAATCGTTGCTCTCTAATTCTGCCTGTTCCTTACTGCACATAAATGATAAATGCGCGTAGTTTGTGCAAAAACCATGACAGCATTGCTGCCTTCTCTGAATCGCTCTGTCATTTTTTTTTTTAATTTCTGTGTATTACTGAAACGTGGTTAGGTTCTTGTGGCAATCTGTATGGTTTTCGCTCGTACAATTCAGAATATTGTCACCGCGATTCTGGTCGCTACGGCGGCTTGGCTATATCTATATCGTTTGAAATTAAGTACAAGCGTAGGTTTGACTCGTCTTTAAATGTTTTGAACTGTGAATCCGTGTGGATTGAACGGAATGTGTCCCCTCCTTGCAATCTTAACAATTTTATCATTGCATGCATTGTTCCCCATCTTCATCTATCCTGGATTTTCTACGCAATGTTGCTGCAGTACTCAATATAATTTCTGCTGAAAACAAGGAAGTAGTGCTAGTTGGTGATATCAATATTAATTTGTTGGATACATATAAAAACAGCACAATAGCATATAGTGATTGATTTCTTGGTTTCTGGCTTGAGTCCGTAATTTTATCCCCTACGTGATTTTCACCCATTGGAAATGGTACTCCTCTTGACCACGCTTTAAGCAATATTACACCAACGCCACGTGCAGGCGTCATTGATGTACTTATCGCTGATCATCTTCCCATACTTGTAAGTTTTGTCGCAAAACTACCTCACTCTAGGACAAGCCATTATACTTCTGGGTTAAATCAGGACAACTTTATCAATACAATTCATGATACTGACTGGGCTTCCATTGGGAATTCGCGTGCTCTTGAAGGAGCACTAGAGAATTTCTGCTTCTTGTTTCTTAAAGCTATCTATGCAAACACTAAAACTGTCAAATGGGAGAAAATATTTATATTTCCGCATAATCCCTGATTAACAAAAGGTTTGTTACTAGCATGCGAAAGAAAGACAATCTATATAGGAAAACTAAAGAACAGCCATTCAATGTGGGTCTAAAGCTTACGTATGAAAGACATAGTAATCTGCTGAATAACCTCCTAAAAGATCTAAGCGAATTTATTTTGAAAAAGGATCTTGTAAGACAAAGAATAACCCCAAGGAGAAATGGGAACTTTTCAATTACTTCGGGAAAGCATGCTGCTTTACGGACGCAGCCAAATATCCTGGCAGACGAGCCGATGTAGCAGCGGTGGTAAACAAAGATGACACGGTCATCAACGCGTGCACCGTCCGCACTGATAGTTTTGAGGTGGCCGAGCAAGCGGCCATCAGCCTTGCACTCTTAGAATACGGTAAAAGCTTGGTATAGATACTGCGACCCCAAGAGAACAGTTCTATCCTTCGGAACAGGGAGCATATCCCCGACCGTCGGCAGAATACATGGTACTCACCACCTCACCCCTCCTACATCAATTGGTTCCTGGCCCGCATGGGACCATTGGAGGGGCCACTGTCTAACCTCAACGAGACGGCACACGATGCCGCACGAGACTTAACTCACCGTACGAGCCCGGACTCCCTCTCGGCAGGATGGGAGAGCGAGCGCGACCCCTCGTGACTTACAACGATCTCACCCAGCACTGCAAGTCAGTCAAGAGAACCATGCAGCTACCGCACAAAGCACTCAATAAAGCACCAGAACGCACGTACAAGCGGCTTAAGCCGGGCACTTACCCATGCCCGGCCTTCCTGCACAAAGCTTTCCGGATGCGCACCCCCATAATGCGTGCCGCTTTTGTAAAGATGTAGCTAGCCTTGGTCACACGCTCTGGGGTTGCCCGCACAACCACGGAAGGGTGGGACCGAGCTCTACGAAGCTCTTACCTTCAGGCACAGCTCTGGGCTGTCCGTCGGGCCTGCGACGCAGCGGAATGGCATGGCCTTTTTATATTTTTTTTATTTATACAATACTGCGGACTCATGGTCTAAGCAGGGTGGTCGATACAAATGCAAGAAATACAAAAGAAACAGCAACGAAAAAATCAACAATAACGCAGGCTCAGAAAGCTCATTTCACAGTTTGACCACTTGTTTTGATAAGGCAGTTCCATTCACTAATGGTTCTCGGGAAATAAGAAAACTTAAATATGTCTGTGCGAGCAAAATATGGGGTTAGGGCGTTTTCATTGTGGTGTCGGGTAGGCCTGCTAGTTAAGGGTGACAAATATGTTGATGCATCTAGCGCTAGGTGGTTTTCCAAAAGGTGGGAAAGGAATTCTAATCTAAATTTTTGCCTTCGTGCCTGTAATATGGGAATGCCATTTGCTTGTATTAAATCAGAAGGTGAATCTAATGCTGAAAATTTGTTGAAAATAAACCTTACGGCCTTTCTCTCAATGCGTTCAAGATAATCAATGTTACGCTTAGTATGAGGATCCCATATAATGCACGCATATTCCAGTCTTGGCAGCACAAGAGCAGAGCAGCTTAACATTAGTGGGAGCAGTTTTAAGTTTATGTTTAAGAACACAAAGCTTGCGGAAGGCGGATGAACAAACATTATTAATATGAAAGTTCCAAGACAGGTTTGAAGTGAGTGCTACACCGAGATATTTATAGCAATTAACTTGTAATGGTGAAGACACTAATAGGTAGGTATATGACAGCGGATTTTTTTGGCGAGTTACTGGAAGGGAGACACATTTGCTCGTGTTAAGGGTCATTCCCCATTTTACACACCATTCATGTATATTGTCCAGACTAGTGTTGAGATCGTTGTAATCGTTAGTGGAACTAATTTCTTTTAAACAAATCACAATCATCAGCAAACAATCTTATTTCTACACCACGGCGAACAACATCAACAATGTCATTACTATACAGTATAAAGAGCAAAGGGCCTAACACGCTGCCCTGGTGTACAGCGGATGTGACTTTTTTCTGTCCTGACGTGGGGCGGCCCGCTGCGAGCTAATCGCGCGCACCGAGAGACCTCAAATTATTCATCCATCCATCACTTAAAGCTCGTTGCTTCATATATTGCGAAAGTATTAAGCAATATAATTAATCTCATATTTAAATGTGGTACCTTTCCGCGCTCACTTAAGAAGGCCAAGTTAATCCCAGTGCATAAAAAAGGTAATGTAATAGAGATGCTAAACTATCGCCCTATCTCTAGTCTGTCCTCAATTAGCATAATTATTGGAAAATTATTTCCGAAACGTATTAACAAGTACTTAGACAAATTTAAGTTACTAAATCCTTGGGAATTTTGTTTTCGTGCGGGTAGTTCAACCAATTCAGCTTCACTATCATTCATCGATTTCTTAGTCTTCTATCGACAATAGCGACTTCGTCGGTTCTATATTTCTTGATTTTACTAAAGCCTTTGATACCGGTAATCATAATATTTTATTTACTAAACTAGAACCATGGGGTATAATTGATCCACCTTTAATTTTTTTAACCAATTACTTCCTTGATCGCGAACAATCAGTCTGCATTAATGGCGTTTGCTCAATGGTTAATGTCGTTATTCAAGGGGTGCCGCAGGGCTCAATACTTGGGTCTTTATTGTTTTGTACCTAACGTTGTCCTTTACGCTGATGATACCACCATTTCCATGTCACACAAGTCGTTAATAACGCTAATCACTAAAATTAACAACGAATTGACCAAAGTTATTCAATGGTGTTCTTAAAACAACCTAAATTTGAACCCGCCTAGAACTGAGTTCATGGTTTTTGAATCATCGCAAAAAAGTTCTCCCTTAACTGCCGCAAGTATCCATAGGCCATCATTTAATCCCAGCGGCCGATTGTGTAACTTTCTTTGGCATAAAATTAGACCCTAACTTGAAGTTTATTAAGCATATTGCTTACGTTAGACAAAAAACTGCTTTTGGCATAAGAGCTCTCATTAAATCTCGTCCATTCTTTTTTCTGTTCACGCCTTATTGTCTTTATACTTTGCCTTCATACATAGTCTCTCTACATATGGCATTACTTCGTGAGAAAATACATATGACTGCCACCTTTCGTTCATACAGCATTTCAGAACTAGGCCATTCGCATTATTACCAACAGTTCTTTTTACTCTAATGCTGCTACGCTCCTTCAAGCTAACTTAATTTCTATATCTGGCTTGTTGAAATTTCGTTTACTTATCACCCTATTTAAATAAGTTAACAAACTGCTCGCGTTTCAATTAATAGACTCGAGATTGCTCACAAATACCAATAGCATTAGATTTGCCCGTAATCACAACTTTCTATTACCTAAATGCAACACTAATTATGGCAAAATGACTTCCTCATTCTCAGCGATTCAACTGTGGAAAATGACTTACCCATTGCTCTTAAATCATCATCATATTTACATGCATTCAAATATGAGCTTGAATATGTCATCTTGTATAACAAGTTGTCTTTATTCACTTACCTTGTATGTAAAGTGTGTAGTTCATTTGTTAAATAGATTGTAATAATTTAGATCGGCAATGTGCGAATTTTCTTTTTGTTTTACATGTATGACTCCTTGCATAAGAATAGAATGTATCCCTTTTCACTACTTCCTTCTTTATTTACTTATGTATTGCATAATTTTACACTGCTGTATTAAATAATTATTTTGTACCAATCTTGTTAACCGAGGGTCCCGCTTCAGTCGTTTGAGCTTGGAACCCGTGCCTATCTACTTTTAACAACCAACTATGTATATTGAAAGAATAATAAACTGAAACTAAGAAGGTGGTATAGGTAACGGAGCATCAGGTTCAGTGGTGAATACCGATGAAAACACGCGGTTAAATGCATCGGCACGCTTTCTCTCCGGGATCGCTATATCGTGATGGTCGGTGATAACGATAGCATCCGGTGGCTTGGGGTTTACAAATTGCCAGCATTTCTGAGCGCTACTGCTTAGTACACGAGATGTAAACAGGAGTGCTTTCCACGGCGTATAGCTGCGAGATGAGCTTTCTCCGCCTCATAATATTTGCCGCAGGTCACAGGACAATTGATTTGCTTTGCAGAACGACAAAATTGGTATTTCATGTTTTCTAGAGTTGTTAAGTTTTTTCGTGAATCGAGGATTATTGCTGTTAGTCCATACTAGAATAAGTGGAATGTGGTTAGTAGCAAGGTCACCGATATTTTGTTGGAAGATCGACCAATTCGATTGAACTTCGCTATTGTGGAATTCTGCACAGAAAGTGGGGTAGAAGGACATAAGTTTGTTGTTAATGGCATCGCAGTTGCCTTTGTCATATAAGCGTATTATTTGATTCCATGATTATTAACGGCAATGAGCACCCCGCCGCCTCTAGAGTGCTGGCTATCATTACGGAAAACATGGAAACCGGGCAGGTCTTCCATGACCAGTGTGTCGGATACGTCAGCGGTTAGCCAGAGTGCGAATTGTTGCTAATTTTCCAGAAACAAGATATCGAAGATATGTTAGACTGATTGTTAGTTAATGTAAGACCTAAAATGCTGACCGAGTCCTGCACTACATGTGTCGGTTCTAATACTAGCTGGGTAAACTTGAAATTAAAGCACACTTTGAAAAAATCATTTTCGGTTCTACTATGTGACGAAGGTGGATAGCTATCCCAATTGATATTAACGAAATTAAGGTCTCCGAAGAGCAAGATGTGAGTGTTAGTCCATTTTTTTTCATTAGTACATCTAGGACGCAGTTTAGCTTGTTAGTAACGCTAGTGTCTGCTCGCAGGAGCCGGTAGCAAGCACCAAGTAAGACACTTTGCAGGGTTGCACGAAGAGTAACCATATTTCAAAGTCACTTGCGTTGTAACAACAGAGCAGAAGTATTACCAACGGAGTATTACTAATGGCAATGAGCACCCCGCTGCCTCTAGAGTGCTGGCAATTATTACGGAAAACATGGAAACTGGGTAGGTCAACCATGACCTCCGCGTCGGATACGTCACTGGTTAGTCTGGTTTCGGTAAGTATCAACAAGTTACATGATATAACCAGATTAAACACAACGCCGTGTTTGGAAAGGAAACTATCTATGTTAGAATAGATTTCCGAAATAGTAGTGTTAGGGTGGGCTGTCGTTATCGAACGCTGTGTTGATTGCAGGTGATCTAGTGATTGCTATTCGACTTCTTTACAAATTTCGCAGTTTCATGGTGCATGTACGTAGCAGATCCTATGAACAGAGTTTTGTAGCGTAATGCAAATGGAACTGCTTTGGACCTCGCAAAAGCCAAAAGATATTTCCGGGCATTTTGTACAGTACGAGTAGTCTTCGCCAATTCTATAGTTGGTCAGTTTTAACTTTCGTCCATAAGACAGAATTTTTTTTTGTTTTTATAAAAAACGGATTTCACAATTGTAGGGCGGTTTTGGTTATTGGAATGGCGGCCGAGACGATGCACACATTCGATCTCTTCAGGATTCACGGTCATGTTTGATTGGTCTGCGTAAAGCCGAATGATATTTTCCTCTGCCTGAGCGGCAGGTTCGAATGCGCTTGGGTCGGGGATACTAAAGTAGACTACATTGTTGCAGTGGAATCTATTTTCTGCGTCATCAATCCGCACTTCTATATCAGAGATTGCCTGTGTCGTCACGGATGCAATATAGGTAAACGTCTCAACCTGCCGCTGCAGGTCCTCTATGTGCTGACTGCAGCTCTCGACGGCATGCATTCTTCTGTTTAGTTTCGATATTGAACTCTTAGTCTCGACTAGTTCGCTTTTTAAACCTTTGATCTCGTCCATTAACTGCGATTTCCCAAACATACACCTTCTGTAGTTCAGTTAGTACAACGTTAAATCAGGACCGGGGTTAAATCGCCCGACAGTAGCAGCAAGGAGCGCGGGACATGAACACAACCCATAGCAATGGCAAACAGACAGGGGGCTCGGCAGCAGTACCAAAACATAGTTGCTTGATTTCTTAGCATAAAGACTATAACATTGACTAACCTGCATATTGAACAGCAGCAGTTTAGCGGACTGTTTCGTGGCACAGCCACCTAGCCTACAGGTTGGTGCGCGAGGGTGTTGCTCTTTTAAAACTGACCCGGCGGCAGATGTTGCTGACGTAGGCACTTCCCAAGTGGTAGGGTTGCTCGTGCTTGTAACAAGTGGCGCTGGTAGAAGTGTTGGGGAGGATTTTGTGGAGAATGGACGTGTTTTTCCAGGGCTCCGTGGCGGCGACGCGATCGTGAGTTTTTTGTGCATGCTTTGAGCTTGCCTCGGTTTTTGATTTGCTGATTTTTTTCTAACCTTTAAATATTAATTGGGTAGCTTTCTTCTTTTTCTCTCTCTCTTGTTTGATGTGCGCCAGTGTGTTTCGTGTATATTTGGTTTTGCAGGATAGTCAGAGCGCCCTTTCGCGCCACTTGCTTGAGCACGTGCAACCGGGTGGGACGTTAAGTTTCTTTAGCCTTTAAATAGTATCTTGAAAGTGGCAAGACTAATAGCTATAATTGGTTTTACTGTGTGTGCTTTGGTATCGGGAATATTGTTTTGGTAGAAAATTGAGAGCGTGGCCGCGGGGTTGAACACGTGCGAACACATGTCATACCTTAAATTTGTGTGGCATTGATTAATTTTGAAACATAGGTGAGCTCGACTTTGCGTCATTTTAGGGATTTAGACTTTGTGCATATCAGTTTTTGTTAGAAGGCACGTGCTCTGAAAGCTTCGGTATTTGCATTAGAAGAAGCGGTGCAATACATTAAAAGAAAGCAGCGAAAGCATGCAGTGCGCGAGGGGGGGGGGGGGGTCCCTCAAGGCAGACGAGGGGACGAATGAGACCGGAGAGGGAATTGAGTCACTCGGCAGACACTGTGATGTCGATACTAGGCTGAAGATAACCGAGGCCTTGAGGATGAGCTTGTCAAACAGGTCGAAGAGCTCGAAAATAAGCTAAATGTGTAGCGTGATGCACGGAAGGTAGTGGAAAAAGGACTAATAAGCCGAGGAAAAGCTGAACAGGTTTGCTATTGTGAACGAGAATGGTCGTGACACTGGAATGAAATTTCCAGACTTGACAGGACAAGGAGTGTCAGAAAAGCACGTGGAATGCGTGCAACGGGGGCAGAAGGTACATGAAAAGAGCGGCACTTACCTTCAGAGCGCCACACAAAGCAGGAGTCAGTGCCCCTTGTTAAGTCCGAATCACGCGCAAAATGACAAAAGAAGCAGGGAGAGGTAGGCTAGAGCGAAATAGTGATTATCGGTCAGACGCAATTCTGGATAGGGTGATCCTCGCCGGCTACTCAAACCTGGCTAGGTGCTCAAAAGTAATTGTGGAGAGGGTGAAAGGCGATAAAAGAAGGGCGGTAGGGACATTTCCAGGGCGGAAACGGGGTTCTGTCATGGAGCGGATAAAAGCAAAGCTTACGGAAAATTACCCGCGTGCTTAACCTTGTAACAGTAGCTGGTGCGCTAAATGACGTCCTAAACAGGACTAGCCCAGCGCTTGGCAAGGGAGTAGATGACTTGTGCGAGCTGTCCCCTCAGGTGCAGATCGTGGTGTGCACGGTGCCGGAGGTGCCTGCACGTGACAGTCACATACAAAGAGCCGTAGTGGCTGCTAATGAGGCGATATGGAAAATGCGCCGAGAGAAAGGTTTCGAGGTTGTCGAAGGAAATAGGGAAGTGAGGTGTGGTGGTTTTGAAACAGACAGGATCCACTTCAATTACAGGCTTGGACGAAAATTTGGCTGGCGACTTGCTGGTTGCGCTGTTGCTTTTTTAGGGTACCCACAGGTGCTCAGGAGACCAGAGTAGGTAATAATGAAGAAGGCCCCCCTAGGGGAACTTCAGACTAGCATCGCGGTCAATAACAGAAAAAAGAGGAATACAAGAAAGACAGCTTGCCGTGCAATAGGCTGCATAAACATACTTGGCGGCAGAATAAAGGAAACGTGGGCAGAGATTGAGGAGCAGTTAAATAGAGAGCAAATAGAGGGGTATATCCGGTTACAGAAACGCACCTTAGAGACTCAGAAGAGCCGCCAGTGATTAAGAATTATGTTTGGGTAGGGTGCAACAGAACTAAGTCGTAAAGAAAGGAAGGGGAAGTCAGAATGCTCATTAATCAGGGAGCCAAATGAAAAACAGTAAATTCAAGATGTCAAGAACATCTTTGGTTATCAGGTACAATGAGTGGAAAGAAAACTTGGCTGGGCGTAACGTATTTGTGGAGCGGAAATAATTGCACAGAGAAGAATCAAGATTTAGTGTAACCCATAAGTGCTGATATTAAAGGTTTTGGGAATGATTCCGAAATTATCCTAATAGATTACGTGAATACCCACATACAGAATGTAGATGGCCATACGGACAGCAACGGGAAGTCAGTGCTAGATCTTTATGAGCAACATAACTTCGTTATCGTGAGTACAGACCTAAGTGTGAAGGGCAGATCACGTGGGAAGAGGGAAACCGGCAATCGACCATTGAATGCAGTCTGATGCAAGAAGGAATTCATCATAAGTTGAGAGAACAACATCCTTACGAAGATGCAAACGAACTGGAAGGCGAAACGGTATAAAATTACAGCCGGAAAATAGCAGGCGAATCCGTCCAAGGCAATGAGGAGGTTGTATTTGAAGAAAAAAGACCATGAAAGAGATCCAGGTAGAAAAAGAGCTGGTGCTGACAAATTTCAACTGGAAGAAAGCCGAAGAGAAAATTCCTAAGCGCACAGCCACAGGGCTAGACGAGGTTCCCGTTAGGCTGATTCATGAACTAGAACTAAAAAGTAAGGAAGCTCTGGTGAAAGCAGTGGAAAAAACTTTAAAGGATAGGCGAATACCACACAGTTGGCGACAAATTAAAATGAATTTAATTTCGAAAGGTAAGCGGGAGAAAGATAGGATTCACACGTGTAGACCATTGACCATTACATCGGAAATATACAGGTTAGCAATGGGAGCAATCAAATTAAAGCTGCAAGCATTTAGGTAGCCTGTGGAACTTCATTTACGCAATTCCACTGAACAAACCGGCAGGTTATGACCGAATAAGAGTGCGAGAAATCATGTACAATTTCTATCATTTGCAAAAAGTGCTCTTGTTTATCTTAAACGGATGTTTTGAAACAGGTATAATCCCGCATGGCTTAGCAACCTCAGTAATTAGACCAATTTATAAGAAAGGTAGTAAATCAGATAAAAATACTTACAGACCAATTGCAATAATGAACGTGTTAACGCATGTAATGGAGAAATTTATTTGCGCTAGCGTAGCATCCTCTTGCGATCAATTTATATTATAAGTCCCTCCCAATACGGTTTTAGACGTAGGTTAAGAACAGTAGATCTGCTTGAAGAAGGTAACGATTATGTGTGTAAAAATGTTGATCAAAATAATATTGTGCTTGGCCTTTTCTGAGATCTGACAAGAGCTTTTGAAACCATAGAACATATCATGATCTACAAACTAGAAAGTATTGGTTTCCGAGGTCCTTATTCGAAATTTCTTTCGAATTATTTTTCAGATCGTTTGCATCAAGTCTCTATAAAAATAGACATAGTGATTTTACATAAGTTAGATATTGTTACGGGGATGTTCGGAGTGTAGAAGATTATATTTCCAATATATATACAAAATGAGTCTGAGTAAGTAGGATGGCTGATCACCAACAACTCGCAGCAGCCAGCGTCTCGCGATCTTCTTCCTCTCCTCTTAGTTCATCCTTCCGTAACAGGACCCCCGCGTGGTGAAGCGCCGTCTCGGCGCATGGAAGGCGAAGAACTGTGAGTGAAATATGGCTTGAGCAGCGAAACGTGCACGACGTCAACAGGCGGCGGACTTGAGGATGGATCAAACTAACGGCGCGATCTCGTAATTGAGGTCGTTGGCCCTGTGTAGCAAGACAGAAGCTTCTGGGAGAGGCCGACCCAACGACATGGTGACCAAAGCAGCACCCAAGCACCTGGGGCGTACTGAACATTGCGATGGCACCGGTTGTAACGCTCTTTTTGCAGATGCTGCGAGGCTAATAAGCGAGATCTGGCGATTTGACGCGTCATATGAGCGCGATCGATGACTTCGCGAGCGTGCTCAGTGGCAACGCGGAGCACAGAAGGCAGGATGGTGTCAAAGGGCAATGTGGCGTCGCGACCATACAAAAGATAAAAGGGTGAATTTACTGCGGCGTCATGCCGGGACGAGTTATACGCGAATGTCACGTATGCCAGCGTGGCGTCCCAGTCGCGGTGATCGTTGGAAACGTACATCGACAGCATCTCTGTGAGTGTTCGGTTGAGATGTTCCGTAAGACCGTTCCTTTGTGGGTGGTAGGCGGTGGACAGCTTGTGCTCAGTGGCACAAGAGCGGAGGAGGTCGTCCACAACTCGAGACAAGAACGAGTCTGTAATAACTGTCGATGTGCTGACGTCGTGAAGGAGAAAATTGGTGACGCCTGTTGCGCAACTAGTCGGCAACGCCTTTGTTATCGCGTAGCGTAATCAGTAGCGACGGCGATCCACTTATTCCCTCTAGTCGTCGTCGGAAAAGGGCCAAGAAGGTGAAGGCCTACTCGAAAGAACGGTTCAGAGGGACCTTCAGTTGGATGAAGTCGTCCAACAAGTGCCAGGGGTGGTTTCTTACGGCGCTGACACAATTCGCAAGTTGCGACATAACCACGCACAGAGCGGTAGAGACCCTGTCAGAAGAACCGGCGTCGTACGCTGTCGTATGTACGCAAAACTCCAAGGTGTCCCGCCGTCGGTGCATCGTGAAGTTGTTCGAGAACGACGAAACTTAGATGACGAGGAAGGACAAGGAGCAACTCGGTGCTGTCAAGGTTGATACTCCAGCGGTAGAGGATGCCGTCGTGCAGCACGAACATGTGGCACGTGGCGTTGGTGCTACCAGATTGCACTACGGCAATGATGGACTGTAAGGATGCGTCGCGTTGTTCAGCGCGCATGTCGGTCGTGTCACTCAAAGCCATCACGCAGGTCACCGGATCAGGCGCAACAGAATCAGGGGGATCCACGGAGTGACGCGAGAGGTAACCAGCGTCCTTTTGTAGACGTCAATACTTATAGTTGACAACAAATGAGAATACCTGGAGGCACAAAGGTGCAGCGTTTGTTACGCGACGCCTCTGACGTGATCGCTGCGCCGTAGCGCGTCTGGTGGGAAAGCGTCCCCTGCGATATGTGCCGTGCTACTGGCGAGGAGCCATGCGTCGGCGGGGTGCTCCCAAGCGAGATAGGGGACGATCCCTACGAGGCATCAGCCCCATGATCGCGTCCGCCTTCATGGCGCGTCGCGGCCCGGCTGTCCGTGCCGATTACGACGTTTGGCTCACGTAGATCGTTTCTCCCTCCGAGACACCGAGCTCTTTGGTTCGTTCCGCTTGCTCAGGCGCACGTTTCGTCATTGTGTGACTCAAGAGCATGCCGAGTGAATGAGTGGGCAGTGCGAACGGGGGGGGGGGGGGGGGGCGATAACGCTATCGCGTTCCACTCTTGAAGGCGAAGCTTAAACGCCCTCCAATTTTTTGACGAAATGGTGCAAGTAAGAACACAGGCCGACGGAGTAGCGCACGTCCGAAGCAGAACGTGGCATAGGAAAACTGCGTACGGCGCGAACATTCTCTGGATCTGGTTGGACACCGGATGCGTCAACGAGGTGTCCCAACACTGTAGTCTGACAGCGCCCGAATTGACACTTCGTGGAGTTCAGTTGAAGGCCGGCTTTTCGGAAGATTGCAAGAATTGAAGCGAGTCGGGTAAGGTAGCTGCCAAACGTGGGAGAAAAAACCATAACGTCGTCAAGGTAACAAATACAGGTAGTCCATTTGTAGCCTCGCAGAAGAGAGTCCATCATACGTTCAAATGTCGCAGGCGCATTGCATAGGCCAAAGGGCATGACTTTGAACTGATATAAGCCATCCGGCGTGATGAAGGCCGTCTTCTCGTGGTCCATTCCATCAACTGAAATCTGCCAATAGCCGGATCGAAGACCGATGGACGAGAAGTATTTAACTCCGTGCAAGGAGTCCAAGGTGTCATCGGAGCGTGGTAGTGGGTAGACGTCTTTGCGCGTGATCTTGTTTAGTGGCGATAATCGACTCGAAAACGCCAGGTACCATCTTTCTTTTTCACACGAACGACAGGCGAAGCCCAAGGACTGGCTGATAGCTCGATGACCCCTTTGCGGAGCATTTTGTCCACTTCTGTTTGGATGTCTAGACGATCAACATGCGATACCCGATAGGGACGCCGACGAATAGGACTCGTGTCTCGAGTGTTTATACGGTGGTGAATGACAGTTGTTCGTCCTAAAGGCCTGTCGCCGAAATCAAAGATGTCACTGTACGATTCAAGCAGGTGACGTATGTGCGTGGCCTGTGCAGAGGTGAGGTCAGATGCAATCATTTTCGCGAAGTCATCCGTTAAGGAACCAGAGCTGTGTGCTGCAACTGGCGCTAATAAGCCGCTCTCGGCATTCACACTCTTAATGTCAAATTCGCAGCCACTAGAAACGCTGGCCAAGAACATGTCGGCCGGAACCACTTGAGGGCACAGGCTGAAATTCAGAAGCGGTATAACGACGTCGTTGCTACCAAGTGTGACGAACTTATGCGGAGCAGCAACGTTCCGGTTCAAAAGCACGTCGATGTTGCGGCGATGCACATATTCACAGTCAGGAACCTGTGGCTGGGCGGTCAAAGTGACGTAAGTAACTGTCTCGGGTGACAGACGCACATCGTGAAGCGAGCACAAGTGCGGTGGGGCGGTGCTCGGAGCATTGGCAAGTTGAGGCAGTTCCAACTGAAGAACGCCGGTCGCGCAGTCGATGAGAGCAGAATGATTGGATAAAACGTCCAATCCAAGGATAACGTCGTGAGGGCAGTTGTCGATCAGAGCAAAGAGAACAGAAGTAGGGCGGCCGGCTATAATTAAACGCGCAGCACATTCCAAGAACGACCAGCACACCGCCGTCGGCCACACAAAGCACTCGGGCAGCTGTTGGGGTGAGGACCTTCTTTAAGCGCCTACGTAGGCTAGCACTCCTCACAGATACGTGGGCTCCAGTGTCGACGTGTGCTTGAACAGGTACGCCGTCTATTTTAACGTCTATTACACTTCTTCTTCTGGGCTCAGACGGAGGACTTGTTGCGGTAGTAGGCAATGCAGCACCACCTCCGAAGGCTGCACTTGTTAGTTTTCCGGCAGGGCGTGCCACAGGTGACGAACGGCGACGTGGCTGCGGCGAACGAGAATATGGGCGGCGTGTTTGCGGTGAACGAGGCTGATGTCCGCGCGATGATGGTGAACGGCTGTACCACGTGTTCCTACAGAGTTGTCGGCGCTGTTATACTCGGCGATGGGCGAAACATTGCGGGCATTTCCACCGAAACGGCTCAGGTTAGTCGGCGTGCGAGGTGTTGAGAGCCACGAGTAACGACAGTATCGGGCGACATGACAAATGCGGCGGCAGGTGAAACATATCGGCTGGTCGTCCGCAGTTCTCCACTCAGTCGGGTTGCGATAACGCGGAGAGAAGCGTGGGGGTGGAGCTAAAATAGCAGAAGGCCGTTCGTTAGCTCTGGGATGGGCGACAGCACTCGCAAAATGTGAACCAATGTTTTCAAGTTTCTGGCGAACGATGGCTTGTACGAAAGGAACTGAAAATGTGGTAGCATCAGGGCTACGCGAACAGAAAGCTGCTGGTGCTATCGCATCCAGTTCACGTCTAACGATTCGCACCACATCCTCTGATGGCGACGTATGCTGCTGTGCGGGTTGATCTTCACACGTCGACGTTGCGGTAGTATTGGGAAGCCTGGCGAATGGTTGCAAGACGCGTCAGATTTTGGCCTGCTCGAAATTGTCGGCACTCTTTAATGATTGCATCAACTATAGAGCAGCTTTTGCACATGAGCAGATTAAACGCGTCGTCATCAATGCCCTTAAGTACGTACCCGACCTTCTCAACTTCTGTCATGCCGTGATCGGCCTTGCGACAAAGTACCAGCACGTCCTGGATGTACGAGACATAGGACTCCGTAGGGGATTGGGCACGGTATGCCAGTTCCTGCTTTGCGGCAATTTTACGGCCGGCCGGTTTGCCAAACAACTCTGTCAATTTCTCTTTGCATTGGTCCCAGCTGTTTAGCTCCTCTTGGTGGTTTTCGTACCGCACCTTTGCCGTGCCTGTTAGGTAGAACAACAGGTTAGCTAGCATAAGCGTAGAGTCCCATCTCTTGATTCCACTCACGTGACCGTATATGGCCACCCACTCTTCAACGTCGGAGCCATCGGTCCCGTAGAAAGTTCCAGGATCCTTGGGTTGCACAACGACAACCGAAGGTGACACCGACGTAGCATGCGACGGTGACGTAGGAGGCGGCAACGACGTTGATCCCGAGTGCTCACCGTCATTCATGTTGCGGACGGTGATGCGACGTCCACTGCGGAGCTCCGTTTCCAGCCGTGGTACCCCGCACCTCTCACCAATATGTTCCGGGGATGTTGGGAGTATAGAAGATTATATTTACAATATATATACAAAATGAGCCTGAGTAGTTAGGATAGCTGACCACCAACAACCCGCAGCAGCCAGCGTCTCGCGATCTTCTTCCTCCTCTCTTCGTTCATCCTTCCGTAACAATATGGTGTACCTCAAGGTTCGGTTCAGGGACCTCTTTTAATTAACATTTACGTCAATGATATTGCCAACATACAACTGAACGCTGCAGTATTTCAATACGCTGATGACACTGCACTACTTATATCACACGAATCGTATTCTAAAGCCGTAAAACTACTTCAAGAAGACGCAATACGTGTGATTGATTGGTTAAATGCTAATCAAATATATTTAAACAAAGAAAAAACTACCGTGATATTTTTTAGAAATCCTCATGAGACTGTTAGCCTAGATCTGTCCATTCAATTACATGGTTCTCAGTGTTTAAAATGCTCTTGCATGTATCTACCGCTATCCCCTTCTGTTTAGTACCTTGATCTTCATTTTGACGACCGTCTGTTCTGATTGATTACATAATGAAGCGTTTACGAACAGTAGCAGCTCAGTTATACATGCTTAAATTTAACATGCCTGCTAAGTTGTGAAGGTTAGTTTTTAAGGCTCTAGGCCAGTCTGTGCTCAGATATGGTATATTTCAGTTTTTGGATCCTGCTGACAAACGAAAGTAGATCGAGTGGACAAGCTATTGCATAGGATAGCTGCGAGCATACTGTATGGTACCGCTTATGATTGTTCAGACAATGACGTAAGAAGTAATGTTGCAGATGTTGACTCCTTTTCGGATCTGTTTGTACAAGTGATACTTCTTCGTAATATTTTCTCCAATCGTCACAAAATAATATAGAGTAAACCTAAAACGCTAAGAAAACATATCTTTATCAGTTCCCGCGTATATATGCGAACTATGGTAAAAAGTGCCGGGAATATTACGTTCCTTTTTATTTTAGCCAGTTGCTGAAAGAAATAATTGTAGAGCATTCCCAAAAAGTAGCCAAACAACGAATTAAAGCATGCTTACTTCATCCTCAAAATACTTGACAGGTATTGTGTGCGTATGTCCTTTTCAAACAGCTCCTATAATTATTTTCACTATTGTCTTGTAAACAAAAAGATTGTGTTCTTTTTATACATATTTTTCTTTACCATTTTCCCAAAGAAATAGCGGCAAATCTTCTTTTTTAATTAGTCTTTTTTTTCTCACGCTACTAACACCGTAAGATATTCATGTTTAGTGTTGTTTTCAAGCTGTTCCAATATGTATAATACACGTTGTACTTCTTTTGCTAGCAGCGCGCTAGCAGCACTTCATGTCTGCCGTGACCCGCCCACAAGCTACTTGCGCTTATGGGGGCACGATATATGTAATAACTTCTGAGCTGCTGCAATAAATATGTATGTATGTATGTATGTATGTATGTATGTATGTATGTATGTATGTATGTATGTATGTATGTATGTATGTATGTATGTGTGCATGTATGTATGTATGTATGTATGTATGTATGTATATATGTATGTATGTATGCGCAGAGAATAATGGCATTATGGAAGAACTTCAGAATGGCTTCAGAATAGGTGGACGTTTGAATGATAACTCATTTGTCATTACTCAATGTATTCAACTATCAAGAGTAGAAAGCGTGCTGTTATATGGGGCCCTTTTAGACATTACAGGAGCGTATGACAACGTATACTGCAACATTTTGGGGGATATTCCGAAAGGGAAAGCATAAGCGACGATTGTCTACAGCTTTTGAAAGAGATTTACCTAGAACATACCGTTTGCGCTGAATGGGAAGGGATGAGGAGCGAGGAGTTGATATCAACAAGAGACTGAGGCAGGGGTACCCGTTATCCCAACTGCTCTTTATGATGTTCACGGTGAACAATGAGAGGGCGGTAGAACGAAGTAATATCGGGCTTAATCTCTCATACAAACAGGCGGTTATAGTAGTAGAGTAGCCGCTTCCAGGTTTGTTTTATGCAGACGACATTGTGTTGCTAGCTAACAAACAAAGTGATATGCGACGTCTGGCTGATATCTGTGGACACGAAGGGGATAAGCTAGGTCTGAAATACAGCGTTAAAAAATCGGGTGTTATGGTGTTCAATGAAAGCAGCGAACAGACAGGGATAGTACTGGGTCAGGAAATACCTCGCGGAAAAGAATATAAATACCTTGGTTTATGGATAAACAAAGCAATAGATATATGGAAACACAGCAAAAAAACAATAACAGTGAAGGGGAAGAGAAATGCAGCCATAATGAAGCACAGCGCGCTATGGGGACACAATAGGTACAGGCGCCATGGTAAGGGTTGTGACAGCGCACACAAGACAGGGACAACAGAAAGAATAAAACGACGAGACAACGCGTTTTCTTCTTTCTGTTGTCCCTGTCTTGTGTGCGCTGTCACAACCCATACCATGAATCCCAACCAACTGGCCCAACTTGCCGTTCTGATGCGGTACAGGCGCCGACAAAAGTTGTATACTCCACGCAACCGCGAGCCGGAGCAACGGCAAACTCCATCGCAACGCCATCTACAGGCAGCATCTGGGATCGAGGCTGCCAACGGGTGCCCTTTATTATCTGCAGGCATGTCGCTTGACTCGTGTCAATGTAGATGGGGTCGCGATGCAGTGTGCCGCTGCTCCGACTCCCGCTGCGTGGAGTATACCACTATTGTCGGCGCCTGTACGAGGTGCTCCGGGGTATGCGGAAACGTGTAATGGTTGCAGGACCTTTGGAAATTCGGTTGTTTGCTCGAAATCAGAGGTACTGTCAGGACTCTTTGAGAACCAAAGGCCAGTGGGTCGCCTCGCCTTGGGCGCTCACGGGAAGACTACAAATGAAGCTGTGCAGGGTGATATGGGCTGGACTAGTTTTCAAGTGAGGGAAGCTCACAGTAAAATTGATTATGAAGAACGACTGAGGAATATGGAGGAAAGTTAATGGGCTGGGAGAGTGTTGAGGTTTCTGTACAGGAAAGACATTGATTCACAGTGAAGCAAAAGAACTAGGAAGCTTAGCAGCAAGTATGCGGCCTGTAGGGTGGGCAACACAGCAACAAACAACGTCAAGCGGGAAGTCAGAGAGGCTGAAATAATCTCATGGGTGGTGGCAGTGGAAAACAAACCTGCCATGAGTAACTGCTTAAGAGAAAAAAAACGATATCACGAAAGAAGCAGTTTATGATAACTCAAACGGAAGCTCATTATTCGAAGCGAGATCAGGATGTCTTAGAACACGTACTTATACAGCGAGATATATGAAGGAAAAGGAAGCATGTGCTTGCTGCGGTACAGCTAGGGAAACCATGGAGCATGTTTTATTAGAATGAGAAGATATCTGCCCAATGGTCGATTTAGGAATCACTGGCCTCCTTTAAGCCCTTGGGTTCAGCAAGAGCAAGGGGAAAGTAAATATGCCCACAATAAAGATTAGTAAGAGGGGATTAGAAGATTGGTGGAAGAAAAGTAGGGAAACGACAAACAGAGGTGTGCAAAACAAAGTTCACAATATGGTTTAAGGTACTTTGGTTATGGGAATTCATCGCGGCTTTATTATCATTTCTTTTTTTCCTTTTTTGACCTGGGCAGGACATTATGTAAAAAATAACAAGAGCTTGGTCGCGCAGCCCACCACCCCGTTCCACAGGAGACGTTCATAACATCCATGCTATCCGGGTGGCTTGCGTGACTTGACGAAAGGCAGCAGGGATACGGCCAAGCCACGGTTCAACACAGTTTGAGGCTGCGTGCGGGCAAGCCAAAATGCTAGCGGGCAGAGCTGGGCTGATCAGTGTGATGGTGAACACCTGCATATTTAAAAGCAGTGGTTGACTGTTTCGTGACACGACCACCCAGCAGGAAATCCATGTCCACGATGACATCTCGTGAACGTTGTTCGACGATAACGAATGTGGCAGGGTAGTTCCAGTCATGAACGGTAATTCTTGCCATGCAGATTCCAGTCGGCATTGTTAGGTGTCCTGCAGCGGTCCGAATTTGAGGGCCTTCCCATGCAGTCTTAGCTTTCTTCAAATGGGCGGCAATGGATCTTACTCATGACGGAGAAGTCGGCTCTTGTGTACACTAAGGTGGTGGCTGCGTCCGACCTCGGAAACTCCGCCACTTAGGTGGCAGAGGTAATTGGCGCCATCCATCAGGAGGGCGGAAAAGCAACTATGCTTAGACACGGCATCCTAGATTGGCTCCCGCACACGCGTACCAGTCCCGGAGGCCTTGCCCTTTCACTCCTGCTTTCAACTCCTCTCCCCTTGCCCTCCCTCGTAACTCCCTCACTTTCGACTGTCTCCGCGCGCTCCCGACAGCTTGGCACCAGCATAGCCCGCTGCATGAAGTTTCATGTTTGGTTATATGCTGTTATCGGGAAGCGTGCGCTGCTGTGCGTTGACCGGCGAGGGCAGTTTCGTCAGTTTCGTGGTCAGTTTCTCGTTCTCGTCAGTTTCTCACACCGCTCGTGCATCGTGCTGCGGTGCACGAATATCCTAAAAACAAGCCCTGCAAGGTTCTTCCAGGAGTCTAAAGACAACAGGTGAGCGCGCAGACCCAACGACATAAGAAGACGCATGTGCACGAACACGGCCCTCTGCATGTGTGTGCTCCATGACTCTCCGGACGTCTTCGCGCCTTGAATGTGCTACACGTCCCTCTTACTGGTAGAGAAAGCTGACAAATAGATGTTCCTCGTCATTGTCACCTGCTCTATGACTTGTTTTTCTGTGCCAAGTCTCATTCTGCAACTTCAGTATCCCGCCTAGCTTTCCATTCCGGCCTCAGTGCTTTTTCTGTGTGTCACCGTTCTACAAACGTACTAACAGATGAAAAACACACTCTTGGTGTTTATGTATTATCTTAGTATTTTCTGATGAGAAAACCGTGCGAACAACCTTCATGTGTAGGCATGATACGCTTTTTTTTCTGGAAAGCATGAACATTTCAAGTGTCCTATATGCAGATTTCTGCAGTTCGTGTTTATCCCACAAAGGAGTGCCCAGTGGGTATGGCTTAGTGTCATAAGTGAAGTAATTTTACTGCTAAGCATTGCATTTGTGGTGAAAAAAGGTCGTGTTGACTTATTTCACCTGGTTATCTATGTGCTGCTTCAAAAGCCGGCTACCTTCTGCTCCCTCTTGCCACCGTTACTGAAGTTGTGGCCAAGTCCAAAATAATGTTATAATGTGTATTTCAGTTTTAGTACTATGTTATATTTGTTATGCCATGCATTTTTAATTTTGTTCACTAGTAATGAACACATCACACATTTCATATACTTTTGTCCAGGTTTCTAAGTAAGTTCTCGTTTTTTTCTTGGTATGGCTGTCAAAAAAACAATCTTAGCGTTTTACTCTATTTTCAGGTATTTTGCATGTCATTGTTTGTGCCATTACCAGTGAATGTTTCATTAGAGTTCATGACTGTGTCATACACGTCCTCCAGTGTTTTGCAATATCTCAGTGAGTATATCATAAGCTCTCAGTGCGCATATCAGGTGCTATTCTGCATTTTGACCTTTAGGGAACTATATAAAAATCTTTTATATGTGTGTAAATGAAACGGCCTTCGCGTTTCCTTGTGTATTATTTTGTTTATTTCACTCTCTGTGAAGTTTTGTGTTGTTTAGTAGTCATGTACAGGGTGGTCCTTTATGAAAGGGAACACGGGAGCGCGTGGCCCGTGCTCTGCGCAGGTAAGGCCCCTTAAACTTCGTAAGTTAGTGCCACGCTTTAAAGAATGCCGCGTGCTCCTAGCGCGCTCAGGCCGAGGCCGACGCCGCGTCGCTATTGGCCTAATAAGATCACGTGCGCCCTCAGGCCGGCTTCATTTGTTTACACTCGTGCTTCAGCGCTATTTTCGCTTGAGAAGCGTCTACGGAGTGGCGAGGAGCGCATGCTGGCACCGTTGCTATTCTGTGTTGTTTTGTATGCTGCGCTCGAGCGGTATAGGCGGCGCCACGGTCGAGGAGAGAGCGTGAAAGTGAGAAGAAACGAGGAGGAGTGAAGGCGGAGGAGAAGAAAAAAAAACACTATCAACTCCCACAACCAAATTTTCTGATCGCCTATTGCCAACTTTCCTTTTGTACGTCTCCGTTTTTTGTCGTTGCCCTACTTTTCTTTCAATAATCTTCCAATCGCCTCTTACTAAACTCTTTTGCGGACATGCTTACCTTTCCCCTGCTCTCGCTCCACTCAAGGGCTTCAAGGAGGCGAGTGGTGCCTATATCGACCGCTGGGCAGACATCTCCACATTCTAATAAATCATCCTCCATTGTTTACCTAGCTTTACCGCAGCAAGCACATACTTCTTCTTCCTTGTTGTATCTCGCTTTATAGGTGCGTGTTCTAAGGCATCCCGATCTCGCTTCGAAAAGTAATGAGCTTCCCTTTGAGTTATCACAATTTCTTTCTTTCCTGATTTCGTTTTTCCTCTTAAGTAGTTACTCATGAGAGGTTTCTTTTCCATTGCCGCTGCCCATAAGATTATTTCGGCCTCTCTGACTTTTCGCTTGACGTTCTTTGTTGCTGTGTTAGCCACCCTACAGGCCGCATACTTGCTGGTAAGCTTCCTAGTTCTTTTGCTTTAATGTGAATCAATATTTTTCCTGTAAAAAAAGTGAAAGTGAAAGGCATACCCCATTAACTCAAACTGGCTAGGGGACTTTTGTCACCTTCCTGTTCCGAAGGGGATGCCAATAACTCATCATCATCATCATATATCATGCGGCGCATGGTGCGGCGCTGACAGTTCTGTTCTTGCCAGCCGAGGAGGCTGACCGCTTACTTATAAACTTACCTATTAACACATAATAGTTTGCAAAGAAAGCTTCGCGTTTGAAATGCCAAAGCGTGAACTATGAACAGTGACTAAATGTGCACGGGTTTGAGCGATTGTTCGAGTCGCGAATAATTTTTATCACCTTCGATGTGTAAGATAAAATTGTATTTTGTTATGAAGGCTCTTGGCCATGAGCAGGTATCTTTTCTCAGTGAGTCGTAAATGCGGCATACAAGGAACACCATGTCCGAAAACAGGCCCTCGCTAAGAGGTATTTTTATACACGTATTTTTTATACAGAAATTATTTTCTTCCTGAAATCTTACCTGTATGTAAATAACACTCGAATAATTGCACAACGATTGTGCTGAGGCAAACGTTATTACACTTTATTGTGTATTCTTGCGACGCGCGTAAGGGGAGTTTCCGTGTGCACGTTGGCCCTATGGGCATGGAACAGAAGCTATCTGAGAGGGATGAACTGCACCAGTAGTCTTTTGCAGCATGCCATTCTGAAAATCACTGCACGCTTCGTGAACCATGTGCTTTTTTTGAATGCCTGCAGGTATCTATGCATGGGCCTTTCCGTGGAACGCCGCACCGAAGTGGGCCGTCGTTGCAAGCTCCTGCTCGACACAGCCAGGGCGAGGTACTTGTCGGCAAAGTTGAACTCCCGCCTGGTTTACTTCATTACGCCGGACGTGACCCCTGAGAATGTTGCAATCTTAGCGACTGCCAATGCTTTATAGTACTCTCTCCCCTTGGTCAGACTAATCTACATGTTCTGTCACGGCTGTCTGTATAGCCTCTCATAGTGTGCATCACCACATCAAAGCAAACTTCTATGGCTGCAACTTTTGGGTGGGTTAGGTCTTTAGCTATTGCAGCACAGCCTCCTGGTTTTTGCGCACATGCGGCTTTGCTTTGTGCATTTTTTGTACATAATACCTACTGGATCTACAGTCTGTAGCCAAATGAGAACGGTGTGAAATTTCTTTTCTCGCTGATTCATCAGTGTAGCATAAATGTTAAGAAAGGGAACTCGTGAGTCAATAAAGTTCTTCTGTTTGTTGGTGCTTTCGGGTACACGTTTGTGGCAATATGTACGAAATGACGTTCCTACATTCGTGCGCTGCGCAAACATTGTCGTTATGAGCCACGTCCAACTCGTCCAAGCCTCTACCCTAATTATGGCATTAGTTCAGAAGCTGACAAGTGATCCTGACAGCAAAGTTAACTTCCATGAAACTGTTTCATGGGTGTCTCTATAAACCAAAAATAAAGCATGTTCATTTGAGCAACTGTCTTAGATATCTGTCACTTTATTTTTTTTTTTCAGTGAACATGTGAATCACAGGATAAGAGAACAGAACATTTTATGGCTTTATTCCTTTGGTGTGTTTTCCTCGCATTGCCTGAGCCTCCGTGCACAAAAAATGTTTTATTTAATATTATGCTGCTGTCTTAATTTTCACTAAATACCAACTAAAAGTACTGTTTGCATGTTCACCGCAACATATTTGAAGGGAATTCAGACCCGGCTACCTTAGTTTATTTGAACATCGTTGATGCTGAGTGAGAGAAAAGAAAGAAATGACATTTGGCCTCATCTTTCAGGCAGGCTCACTAATGCTTGAAAGTGAACACGTACACTAAGGTGACAGCATTGCAATGTGAGTTTCCTTGTCGCATCGTTCACTTTTGTTGTGCACGACCTTTTCTTGTGTCATGTGACAACGCAATCACGATATGAGAAACGTGATCTTTGAGCGTCATTGTTCTTTCCAGAAAGACTTGGCCTGTCATGTGCGTTTGCAGGTGTCTCAATAGAACTGCTTGTTGGCCTGGTTGGTGCTTGCTGAAAGACATGTTTTTTGCCGCAAATTGAAACGCACAAACGGAAGACACATAAACATGCGGCCCGTGCCGTCGTCTATGTATATTCCTTTCGTGTGTTTTAATTTGTGGGAAAAAACGTCTTTCAGCTAAAAGGTGATTCTGACGTGTTCTAAAGATTACCTCTTCGCATACGAGGCACATCTAGAAGATTTGATGATGAATGTATAAAACGGAAGAATTTGATTGTACGACCGCACTTGCTGCTGCCAGCAGCAGAGTTGTGCTTGGATGGCACAAAAAGTTGTATCTGTTATGTCTACACCGTCACGATTACATGGAGCATGTTCAGGATGCGATGACAGAGCCGGGACCGTAGCTCTCCACGTAGGCGAAGCCATCGGATACGCGAAAATGCCGACGACTACAAAACATGCTTGACACAGTGATCAGGGACTGCTGGGCGAAAATAAGCAATACCGCTGCGGCAGCAGGCTTGAGTTCAACATACACTTCGCAGCTCCATTTGAGAAGAAGCATAAGAATGGCGTGGAGCTTTACAAAAAAGTGGCAGTGTGCAATAAGATGTCCGCCTACGAAAATTTGTGCAATGTATTTTTTTTCTGTTCACATATCCCAAGACTTCACAAGAGCATGGTGCTGTAGCGGCAAGGCCATTGCTTCCAAAGCCGGCGAAATAGAGGAGGCTTCGCGTGCAGATAGCACGAGAATAGAACACGCTAGCGCGCTCCACCAAGGCGGCTGCGGTATCGGCCGCTCCTGAAATTCCGTGACACCATAGCTGGCCGGCCTAAATCGTTGCTACGGCAGCTACCTCTCCGCGCCGCCTCCCATAAATTGGAGAGCCGGGCGATTGAGCCCAGCGTTGCCACAAATTGGGGGCCCGAACGAGTGAATCCAGCCATGCCAGTGTCGGTGCACCGACTTTACCAAGCCTAGTAGTTACGTGGCCTCACGCGGTCCGGCAGATGTCGCGCGATTGTAGGGTGTCCGGGAATTCTGCATCGACATGCCGGCCATCTGGTTCACCCAGCTGGACAGCCATTTCCTTCTCAACAAGGTTTCAGGATCTGGCTGGTTCCAGGCTCCGGCTGTCATCCCCTGGGCCCGACGTCTACGCGGACTTGCGGGCAGCCGATCTTCCTCACTGCGTTACCTCCAGCACTCATTCACAACATCTCTCGCCATTTGAACCATTGCGTCATTCCACGTGTTGTCAGCCCACATCGCCTGCGTCCACCCTTGCCGATCGTCAGCACGCGCCGGCTGGCCATCTGTTCGGTTACTCTGTTCAGCTACTCTGTTCAAGTGCTTTCAGCTACTCTACGGCCCGTCGCTCTCCTTACTTGGATGTTTCCGCAAGCTGTACGCTTTCCGTTTGGGGGCGCCTCATTCATCACCGATTCAGAGTCTTTCCCACCCCCCAGCTCCACTAGGCACAAATATCATTCTCACAGGCACGGCGACGCCACAAGCACTATCTTCGCGATGTCTTCAGCGTCCACCGCAACCCTGATGCTATCGGCATTCGAGACTTCACCGCAAGCAGCAGCAGGCAAGCCCTCTTATGTTCTGTGCACACACCTTCCGCCGATGCACTACCTACAGAAGCTTTACAGGAGCAGCTCTGCCACGTAGTTTCTTCAGCTTGAGCATCACTTCTACGTCTACATCGTGACTAACACTTGCACCACTATCTCCATGCAAGTCCCGAGCTGCCAGATGGCGTACTTTTAGGGCCTCGACTCCTACAGGCCTAGGCATCTACGAGAACCTGCAGCAGGTCATGATTTCGCCCTACGGCATCACTGGCTGCGCTTCGGTGTTCAACCTACGCTGCTGGTGCTGCACATTTCATCTTTCCTGGACTGCGTGAACCCTACACTACCAACGATGACACCATCTGTACATTTTACCTGAACTTCGCCCTTGTACTTTATTTAAATCGTGCTTCGCACTAGGAGGGGTGCCCTGTACCCATTGGACCACGAACGTCCTGCAGATGTCCAGCTGAGATCCGATGCGGGACGTTCGTCGGTCCCTTGGACATATGCAAGAAGCCTGTGGATCATTCTTGTATGTCCATGGGATCATGCGCGCGAACTTACGTTTATACAATCATCCCTTGAATGTCATGACGGGATATTAGGACGTACAAGAAGTGTGTAAATATGGATTATTCTTATGGCATAATCCCGAGTACGTCCTAAGGGCATTTTTGTCAAGATGTAGGACGCTTCTGGGACATTTTGTGTTACCTATAGTCCAAAAGACGTTTGTGGGACATTTCGGTGTGGATTTAGAATGTCCGCACGACATCCATATTGGTTAGGAATAACGATAATAGGGACGTTCCTCATAATATGCCCTAGCAGTGCGGCAGGCCTGCTGCATTTTATATACCGTCAGCAAAGCTTGGCCTGGTTTTGTCTTGCTCTGTGGGGAAATGATGAAAAGGAACTGCATGGCTCTTGAAGATCCTACCCTAGGGGTACAATAAAACGACCAAGCAGTTTTGTCATGTAAACGCCTAAGCACCAGAAGACAGGCCAGGAATACTGCCCACCGCATCTCAAAGCATGCTAAAGAAGGCTGCAGTGCTGCTTAGCGTTGCGCACATACTTCACTACTACGGTAAGCTAATACTCATATCAAACAACATAAGGCAAATTATTTGTGCTTTATGAATGAAATAAATAAACAATAAATAAATGAAAATGAAACTGGATGAAAAAAACAACATGCCGCAGGTGGGGAACGGTCTCACAACCTTCGCATTTTGCGTGCAATGCTCTAGCAATTGAGCTACCGCGCCGCGGTTTTCCTATCAACTTTCTTAGGTATTTGTGTTTCCTAGTAGAACCCTGGGAGTGTTAGCCAGCGCCACCACTCAGACCTTAGCGGTGAATGCGGAACATCCTTTCTGCCGCAGGCGTCACGAGAACGTGATCTTTTTGAGTGAAGGCAACCGGTCAATAAACCCACACATGCTACCTGAAGGCATCAGGGTTGGCGGATTCGAGATCCTCGTTATGTAATAAACGAGAAGAAAGGGGATTAACCGAGGGGCCCGACGGTGAGCAAAACGAGAACAAGGTGAAAGCAGGAGCCAACGTTTCGACAAGTGGACTTGTCTTTAAGGGATCAAGGTAAGCTAATACATTACATAAAACTTGATAAAACTGCAATAACTCAAAACATATAGACATGCAACTCTGCTTTTTTTGGGATAACACGATTGGAGCTACAGAACGAAGTTCTGTAGGCTGTGTTACGTTTCGCCTACGACGCGCGGTATAGCCGGCGCGGATGCAACGGACGCCGGGGCTTCGTTGAAAGCGGCGGACATTTTGGCCCGTTCAGCGCCGCCGATACGCCTCCCCGCCACGCGCGTCCAGGCATGTTTCAGTGCCACGTGTCTTCAAGTGTGCGTGTGTGTGTGTGTGTGTGTGCATGGTGGTGCCCACGCTTGTCAAAGCGCGGCAGCCGGGGAGAGGAGTTCCCCAAGTGTGAAGCGAGGAGGTCTGACCGGCGCCGGCTCGGCGGATGCGTCACTACACTCGTCTCAACCTGTCTCTCAGCGTGTCCGTGCCCCGTCACGTGCGCCTCTGACGTGACGTTCCCTCTTGCCCTCAACTGCGAGAGTATAAAAGCAGCTGCCCCCGGACGCCAAGAGAGAGGCTCCGATTTCTTCCGTTGAGTTACGTGCTCTCCCGTCTCTCCACTTCGGTCGACCTGACCGCCCGCTCTTTTGCGATGCTAGAATAAACAAGTTGTTCTGTTACCAGTCGACTCATGCTTTGCCGGGACCTTCGGATGCTTCCAGTTGTGCCCCAGGCCGCCAGGCCAACGCTACCCTTGGGGCTTGCGACCCATTTGCAACAACGGGTGTCAGCGCTGAGATTCCAACAGCTGCTGAATAATTTGGCAGTTTCATTAAATGTACAGCATTTATTTCGTAAAACAGTTGCAGGAAGATCACAAATTCAACTCACAAATGCATTCAGCAGTTTTCAGTAAACTGAATCAATGCTAACAAATACAATTCTATAATTTCATCATACAAACTCAGCCATTAGGAGTTATGTATGATGCACCATGGTTATTAAAAGTGCATGAATTAAACTGTTTACAAATGCATTTTGGGTGGGAAGAAAACTTAAGAATTCGCAGTGGGGCCATTACGAAAGTTACCGTAATGCTTGTGGGCTGTATTACGTGGTCGCAAGCACATCAATGCTAAATTTGCTGAACAGTTCAGATATGTTAGCCACTTAAGTTACAGAGCCTTTCTCTAGGCCATATTTAGTAGTTACACCCACTAACACGAGTTATGCTAAAGACTTCACAACTACAGTAGGCATTAAAGAAATTACTTGAGATTTGTTGAATGGTCATATATAGACAAACAGCAGCTGTATGGTCATCCATTTATATGGCAAATGCGCGCGGTATCCACAAAAAATTCTGGCAAAGCTCAGTAGAGTCTGAAGACTCAAGACTGGCGTGTGCTTCAGGCGCACCGTCAACGCCTCGCTCGAGAACAGAGCTCGCGCGTTCAGTGCCCGGCGCTTGAACAACAGACCTGCCTGTGTATCGAGCAACGCTCTGGCTTATTAATTAAACTGTCCTACATATTTGGTGGAGGTTGCTAGGTTTTTCCCAACCCTAGAACTCTGCACCTGAATGTTGCAGCCCATCATGCCTGAAGACGCAAGCCAAACACTAACACTGGCCTCGCCCACCCTTCTCTGTTCTGGCTCGTAACGTCAACGGGAATGAGCCATCTTCAGCAGCTACGACGAAAACGACGTCCAAGGTTGGCTCTCACCCTATGAGCGCCTGAATGCCCACGAAAAATGGAACGATTCTCACAAGTTGAACAATGCGGTCTTCTACCTCACGGGCGTCGTGAACGTGTGGCTCCGCAACCACGAATCTGACCTTCGCACCTGGTGAAGAAGAGTTTTTCTGAGCGATCGACAAAGTTCTTTGGTAATTACAAAAAGGGCAGCTCCTGTGTCGACTAGCGCAAGTGCAACAATTTACCTACAGATACTTCAATAACGTTCGTCGCAGACACATACGTCCAATATCTTCTGGAAAGTTCACAAGTGTCTTAGCCATGAAGGAAGCCTACCCCAGACTTTCTGCGGGCCCGCTCCAGTGGTAGCACAGAGCAAAATTACTAAATATTGTCGCGAGGTAGTGGCGGTTGAGAACACAGCAAGGAAACTGTGAATGGCGAAACTAATTTTATTGGGTGAACTTGTGCCCAGAAAAACAGGCTACACTCGATGCTCAACGAAAACGGCGAACACAGTCGGCGATCGTCGAAATTCTGATCTGCGAGTCAAGCGCGTCAGCTTTTATAGATCAGTCGTCAAATGTTCCAGAGTAATCGCTGGGACCCGCGTGCCTTCCACGAATTTCTACGCCATTCGCGTCGCGCATGCATGCAATCAGATTACACAAGCTTCGGCGACAACAGACATCGGATAGAAGCATCGATCATCATCATCAGCCTGGTTACGCCCACTGCAGGGCAAAGGCCTCTCCCATACTTCTCCGACAACCTCGGTCATGTACTAATTGTGGCCATGACCTGCAAACTTCTTAATCTCATCCGCCCACCTAACTTTCTGCCGCCTCCTGCTGCGCTTCCCTTCCCTTGGACTCCAGTCCGTAACCCTTAATGACCATCGGTTATCTTCCCTCCTTACAACATGTCCTGCCCATGGCCATTTCTTTTTCTTTATTTCAACTAAGATGTCATGAACTCGCGTTTGTTCCCTCACCCAATCTGCTCTTTTCTAATCCCTTAACGTTACACCCATCATTCTTCTTTCCATAGCTCGTTGCGTCATCCTCAATGTAAGTAGAATCCTTTTCATAAGCCTCCAGGTTTCTGCCCCGTAGGTGAGTACTGGTGAGACACAGCTATTATACACTTTTCTCTTGAGAGATAATGGCAACCTGCTGTTCATGGATAATGGCAACCTGCTTACCACTTCCAGTGCCTCGCTACCTATTGTAAATTGCTGTTCTCTTCCGAGACTGTTAAACATTACTTTAGTTTTCTGCAGATTAATTTTCAGACCCACTCTTCTGCTTTGCTTCTCCAGATCAGTGAACATGCATCGCAATTGGTCCCCTGAGTTACTAAGCAAGGCAATATCATCAGCGAATCGCAAGTTACTAAGGTATTCTCCATTAACTTTTATCCCCAATTCTTCCCAATCCAGGTCTCTGAATACCTCCTGTAAACACGCTGTGAATAGCATTGGAGAGATCGTATCTCCCTGCCTGACGCCTTTCTTTATTGGGATTTTGTTGCTTTCTTTATGGAGGACTACGGTGCCTGTGCAGCCGCTATAGATATCTTTCAGTATTTTTACATGCGGCTCGTCTACACCCCGATTCCGTAATGCCTCCGTGACTCCTGAGGTTTCGATAGAATCAAACGTTTTCTCGTAATCAATGAAAGCTATATATAAGGGTTGGTTATATTCCGCACATTTCTCTACCACCTGATTGATGGTGTGAATATGGTCTATTGTTGAGTAGCATTTACGGAATCCTGCCTGGTCCTTTGCTTGACAGAAGTCTAAAGTGTTCCTGATTCTATTTGCGATTACCTTAGTAAATAGTTTGTAGGCAACTGACAGTAAGCTGATCGGTCTATAATTTTTCAAGTCTTTGGAGCCCCCTTTCTTATGGATTAGGATTATGTTAGCATTCTTCCAAGATTCCGGTACGTTCGAGGTCATGAGGCATCGCGTATACAGGGTGGCCAGTTTCCCTAGAACAATCTGCCCACCATCCTTCAAGAAATCTGCTGTTACCTGATCGTCCCCAGCTGCCTACCCCCTTTGCATAGCTCCCAAGGCTTTCTTTACTTCTTCCGGCGTTACCTGAGGGATTTCGAATTCCTCTAGACTATTCTCTCTTCCATTATCGTCTTGGGTGCCACTGGTACTGTATAAATCTCAATAGAACTCCTCAGCCACTTGAACTATATCATCCATATTAGTAATGATATTTCCGGCTTTGTCTCTTAACGCATACATCTGATTCTTGCCAATTCCTAGTTTCTTCACTGCTTTTAGGCTTCCTCCGTTCCTGGGAGCATGTTCAATTCTTTCCATATTATACTTCCTTATATCAGCTGTCTTACGCTTGTTGATTAACTTCGAAAGTTCTGTCAGTTCTATTCTAGCTGTAGGGTTAGAGGCTTTCATACAGTGGCGTTCCTTGATCAGATCTTTCGTCTCCTGCGATAGCTTACTGGTATCCTGTCTAACGGAGTTACCACCGAGTTCTATTGCACGCTGCTTAACGATGCCCACATGATTCTCGTTCATTGCTTCGACACTAAGGTCCTCTTCCTGAGTTAAAGCCGAATACCTGTTCTGTAGCTGTATCTGGAATTCCTCTATTTGCCCTCTTACAGCTAACTCATTGATCGGCTTCTTATGTACCAGTTTCTTCCGTTCCCTCATCAAGTCTAGGCTAATTCGAGTTCTTACCATCCTATGGTCACTGTAGCGCACTTTGCCGAGCACGTCCACATCTTGTATGATGCCAGGGTTAGCGCAGAGTATAAGGTCTATTTCATTTCTAGTCTGGCCATACGGGCTCCTCCACGTCCACTTTCGGCTATCCCGCTTGCGGAGAAGGTATTCATTATCCGCATATTATTCTGTTCGGCAAAGTCTACTAATAACTCTCCCCTGCTATTCCTAGTGCCTATGCCATATTCCCCCACGGCCTTGTCTCCAGATTGCTTCTTGCCTACTTTGGCATTGAAGTCGCCCATTAGTATGGTGTATTTTGTTTTCACTCTACCCATCGCCGATTCCACGTTTTCGTAGAAGCTTTCGACTTCCTGGTCATCATGACTGGATGTAGGGGCGTATACCTGTACAACCTTCATTTTGTACCTCTTATTGAGTTTCACAACAAGACCTGCCACCACCTCGTTAATGCTATAGAATTCCTGGATGTTACCAGCTATATTCCTATTAATCAGGAATCCGACTCCTAGTTCTCGTCTCTCCGCTAAATCCCGGTAGCACAGGACGTGCCCGCTTTCTAGCACTGTATATGCTTCTTTTGGCCTCCTAACTTCACTGAGCCCTATTATATCCCATTTACTGCCCTCTAATTCTTCCAATAGCACTGCTCACTAGATAACGTTCTTGCGTTAAACGTTGCCAGGTTCATATTCCATCGATAAGCATCGATAACATTCTAGAAACTTCCGATACATGTAGACGCGCCCTGCGGTGCGCGATAACATTCCTAAGACGGTAAAAGCGCTCACCCGTAAAACATAAACGAGTTCAAGTGTCAATTCCCCCCTCTCAAAAGGCATCGTCCCGATGCCACAAGCATAACGGGAGGTGAAACAAAAAGGACACTTTTTGAACAACGTAACAAAACAACAAATCAATTCTAAGGTGACACAGTCCAAGAAAAGTCCAAAGTTCAGCTATGTGGCGTCCCCAAAGTTGATTAGCGCTGGTGAAACGGCTTCGGTCGTACATGAACTACTTCAGGTCATGGGCGGCGCCGCTCTGATAGCGAAATGCCGTCTGGCACTACCTCATAGTCGAGGGCGCCTATGCGTCGGATGATCTTCTGTGGTCCGAAATAGCGGCGTAAAAGCTTCCCGCTCAGTCCTCGTCGGCGTATAGGGGTCCAAACCCAAACACGGTCGCCGGGCTGGTACTCGACGTAGCGTCGTCGAATGTAGTAGTGTCGGCTGTCGGTCCTGTGCTGGTTCTTGATCCGCAGGCGGGTGAGCTGTCGGGCTTCTTCGGCGCGCTGGAGATAGGTGGCGACGTCAAGATTCTCTTCGTCGCAGACGTGCGGCAGCATGGCGTCAAGAGTAATCGTCGGATACCTGCCGTAAACCAGCTTGAACGGCGTGATGTCTGTTGTTTCTTGCACCGCCGTGTTGTTAAGCGATGGTTACGTACGGCAGGACGGCATCCCAGGTCTTGTGCTCGACGTCAACGTACAATGCTAGCATGTCGGCGAGGGTATTATTCAAGCGCTCCGTGAGACCATTCGTCTGCGGGTGGTAGGCAGTTGTCCTCCTATGGCTTGTCTGGCTGTATTGCAGAATGCCTTGGGTGAGCTCTGCTGTAAAGGCCGTTGTTCTGTCGGTGATGAGGAATTCTGGGGCACCATATCGCAGCAGGATGACCTCGATGAAAAATTTCGCCACTTCAGCTGCGCTGCCTTTCGGTAGAGCTTTAGTTTCAGCGAAGCGGCTGAGATAGTTCGTCCCCACGACGATCCACTTATTTGCGGACGTTGACGTCGGAACGGTCCCAACAAATCCATCCCGATCTGCTAAAATGGTCGGCAAGGAGGTTCGATCAGCTGTAGTAATCCTGCTGGCCTTGTCGGTGGTGTCTTGCGTCGCTAACAGACTCGGCATGTCTTGACGTAACGGGCGACGTAGGCGGTCATACGCGGCCAGTAATACCTTTCCTGTATGCTCGACAGCGTCCAGGAGAATCCGAGGTGCCCAGCAGTTGGATCGTCATGTAGGGCGTGGTGTACTTCTGGACGCAGCGCTGACGGAACAAGAAGGTAGCTGGCGTGCACTGACGAGAAGTTCTTTTTCACGATCGGGTTGCTTTGTAGCGGGAACGAAGACAATCCGCGCTTAAATGCCCTAGCGACAACGTCTGTGTTCCTTTCCAAATACTCGACGAGACATTTTAGCTTTGAGTCTGCTCGTTGCTGTTTAGTGAAGGCTTCCGCGCTTATTATTCCGAGGAAGGCGTCGTCGTCCTCGTCGTCTTGCGGCGGGGTATCGATGGGGGCGCGTGATAGGCAGTCAACATCAGAGTGTTTTCGTCCGGATTTCTAGATTACCGTGACGTCATATTCTTGCAGTCTGAGGCTCCACCGCGCCAGCCGTCCTGAAGGGTTCTTAAGTTAGCTAGCCAACACAACGCCTGATGGTCGCTGACAACTTTGAATGGCCTACCATATACGCAAGGGCGGAATTTTGCTGTAGCCCAAATGATGGCCGAGGCGTTCCGTTTCAGCCGTAGAATAATTGCCTTCCGCTTTTCACAGCGACCGGCTAGCATAAGATATCACCCGTTCAAGTCCGTCTTTCCTCTGCACAGAACGGCACCGAGGCCTAAGCTACTGGCGTCAGTTTGGATTTTGGTATAGGTGTCTTCGTCGAAGTGTGCAAGTACCTGCGGCGACTGCATGCGTCGTTTGAGTTCTTGAAATGCGTCGGCCTGTGGCGTTTCCCACTTGAACTCGACATCACATTTGGTTAGATGTGTTAGCGGCTGAGCCATGCGGGAAAAGTCCTTGACAAAGCGCCTGTAGTAGGCGCACATGCCAAGGAATCTACGCAGTGCCTTCTTCTCGATGGGCTGCGGGAACTTTGCGATGGCAGCTGTCTTCTGCGGGTCGGGGCGTACTCCAGATTTGCTGATGACGTGGCCTAGAAACAGAAGCTCATCGTAAGCGAAGTGGCACTTTTCCGGCTTCAGAGCGAGCCCTGATGCCTTGATGGCCTCTAATCATATCGCAAGCCGCCTATAAAGTGATCGTCAAAATTTCCGGCGAATACAACGACGTCATCCAAGTAAACAAGACACGCCTGCCACTTCAATCCTGCTAACACCATGTCCTTGACGCGCTGAAACGTTGCCGGCGCCGAGCATAGTCTGAATTGCATCACCTTGAACCCGTAGAGGCCATCTGGCGCGATGAAGGCAGTGTTTTCGCGATCTCTCTCGTCGATTTCTATTTGCCAGAAGCCAGACTTGAGGTCCATCGACGAGAAGTACTTAGCGTTGCAGAGCCTATCCAGTGCGTCGTCTATCCGTGGTAGGGGATATACGTCCTTCTCCGTGATCTTGTTCAGCCGACGATAATCGACGCAGAAACGTAGGGTTCCGTCCTTTTTCATTACCAAGACTGCAGGAGATGCCCACGGACTTTTCGACGGCAGGATGATGTCGTCCCGCAGCATTTCGTCGACTTGATGCCTAATAGATTCACGTTCTCGCGTCGAATCTCGGTAAGGACTCTGGCGGAGTGGTCGAGTGCAGTCTTCGGTTAATATGCGATGTTTGAACGGGTGTTTGTCGAATCCTCGATGACGTCGAAAAGCAGTCTGTATCGTCGGAGAAGACTTCTGAGCTGTTGCTGCTTACTCATGGTGAGACCTGGATTTACGTCGAAGTCTGGTTCGGGAACTATGGTTGTCGGGGTAGATGCGGCAGAATCCGAGAGGACAAACGCATTGCTCGTTTCCAGAAGTTCCTCGATGTACGCGATCGTCGTGCCCTTGTTGATGTGATTGAACTCCTGGCTGAAGTTTGTCAGCAACAGTTTCGTTTTTCCTCCGTGCAGTCGGGCGATCCCTCTTGCGACGCAAATTTCACGGTCTAGCAGTAGGCGTTGGTCACCCTCGATGACGCCTTCTACGTCGGCAGGCGTTTTGGTGCCGGCGGAAATGACAATGCTGGAGCGGGGTGGGATGCTGACTTGACTTTCGAGCACGCTCAAGGCATGCTCTCCGGTGGTACCGCTTGATCTTCTGACAGGGTTATGGACTTCAAGTGCAGGACTGCGCCATGTTGGTTTAGAAAGCCCATGTCGAGAATGACGTCGCGTGAACATTGTTGGAGGATAACGAAGGTGGCAGGGTAAGTCCGGTCGTGAAGGGTAATTCTTGCCGTGCAGCTTTCAGTCGGCGTCATAAGGTGTCTTCCAGCCGTCTGAATTTGAGGGCCTTCCCATGCAGTCTTAACTTTCTTCAACTGGGCGGCGATGTGTCCACTCATGGAGTAATCGGCTCCTGTGTCTACTTAAGCGGTGACTGTGTGGCCGTCGAGAAGCACGTCAAGGTCGGTGGTTCTTTGTCTTGCGTTACACTTAGATCTTGGCGTTGGATCACGGCTGCGTCACGTTGACCTATGGCTGGTACGTCGCGTCGTCAGGTTTCCTTTTGTCGGCGTATTCTTTGCTTCCGGACTTCGTCGGGACGGCGGCGTGTCATTGTTATATCGTCGAGGTAGTCTCTTCGGCGTCTTCGTCGGCGGCGGAGGATCTTCGTCAGTTCGACTAACAGCAACCGCACCTCCATCGGTTACTGCTTTTAGTTTTCCAGATATGGGCTCGCAGAGTGGCCCCGGGCTGGGTCAGTGTATGGTCGGCGCTGCTGCGACAGGTAGCGGCCTGGTGATGGCGAACGGCACGGTTGTCGAGCGCTTCACTGAGTGGCGGCGAGGTAGTCGGCGATATCGCGAAGTCGTTCGCCAAGCTGTGGTCTCGGCGCGTTAACGGCGAACCCTCGGAGTCCCATCTCCCGGTATGGGCATCGACGGTAGATGTGCCCGGCTTCTCCGCAGTGATAGAAAAGCGGACGGTGTTTGGGGGCGTGCCATACGTCAGTGTTCCTTGGAATGCTGCGTGGGGTGATGGGTTGGCGTGCTGGCGACGGGAGTGGTGGCGGACGACGGAACTGTGTCGTCACTGGGCCCTGCCATGGGCGTGGAGGCGGAACGTGACGGCGGGCTACAGCGGCGTATGTCATCGCTTGTTTCTGGGGCAGCGGCGATTCAGGGGCTACTCCGAGTTGTTGTCGGAGCTCCTCATGGACGGCGTCGACAATTGAAGCCACTTGAGGCTGTGATGAAGGGAACAGCTTCTGTAGCTCCTCCCACACGACTGCTCGGATAGTCTCGCGCAGATCGTCGGTGGCAAGTGACTGAACTCCGGCGTAGTTTGTCGAGTTCATGCGGTGGTTGAATTGCCGGTTCCGCATTTCCAGTGTCTTCTGGATGCTGGTGGCTTCGCGAAGCAACTCGTCGACGGTCTTCGGTGGGCTCCGTACCATTCCGGCGAAAAGTTCCTCCTTTACACTACGCCTCAGTAGGCGGACTTTCTTCTCCTCGGACATTTCCGGATCGGCGTGGCGGAATAGGCGGTTCATTTCTTCTGTAAAAATCGCGGTGGTGTCATTAGGCAGCTGCACTCGGGTTTCTAGTAGTGCTTGGGCTCGTTCTCGGCGTACGACGCTTGTGAATGACTGCAGGAAGCCGCTTCGGAACAGGTCTAAGGTCGTTAAGGTAGCTTCTCAGTTCTCGAACCACGTTCTGGCGGCGTCTTCTAATGCGAAAAAGACATGTCGAAGTTTGTCGTTGTTCCAGCTGTTAAATGCAGCGACCCGGTCTCATACGTCTCAAGCCAGGTTTCCGGGTCCTCTAATGTGGAACCGCGGAACGTCGGAGGCTTCCTGGGCTGCTGCAGCACGATGGGGGACGCTGGGGCTACCATTGGGGTTGACTTCCTGGTCTTCTGGTCGTCTCGGGCAAAAGTCCGTGCTCCGGGGGCAGTCCTTGCAGCCTGCGGCTACCTCGCTGGTTTTTGGTGACGTCGGTGTTGCCTTCCGCGTTCGGGCTTGGGTCACGGCTTTGTGGGGGCGTCCGGTACATGAACGCAAAGCACCGCCACCAGACGTCACGTGGTAGTGACGGTTGAGGACACAGCAAGAAGACTGTGAATGGTGAAACTAACTTTATTGGGTGAACTTGGGCACAGAAAAACAGGCTACACTCAATGCTCAACGAAAACGTCGAACACAGTCGGTCATCGTCGAAAATCTGATCTGCGAGTCAAGCGCGTCAGCTTACATAGATCAGTCGTCAAATGTTCCAGAGTCATCGCTGGGACCCGCGTGCCTTCCACAAATTTCTACGCCATTCGCGTCGCGCATGCATGCAATCAGATTGCACAAAGTTCGGCGACAACGGACAACGGATAGAAGCATCGATAACATTCTAGAAACTTCCGATACATGTAGATGCGTCCTGCGCTGCGCGATAACATTTCTTAGACGGTAAAAGCGCTCACCCGTAAAAGATAAACGAGTTCACGTGTCAATATTCTATAGATACACTGGGCATCAATAATGTTACTAAAGGATGACTTAAGCACTTGCAGCCAGACACATTACTGGAGTGCTTACAGGTACAAAAGCAGTTACAAGACATTTGCTTCATCAAAAAACCAAACTGGTTTCACAGGCGCTAGAAGTTACAAGATACTTGCTGTACTTGAGTCTTGAAGGGGTGTACGTGTTGTACCCGCCGTCGTACCCTGCCCGACTACGCCGTGGGCGCCGGAGAACCGGGAAGTGAATCGTCCAGGTCTTATCTCGAACAACACTTCTCCGTTATTAGTCCGTGACGAGCATATATATATATATATATATATATATATATATATATATATATATATATATATATATATATATATATATATATATATAGGTGCACGCGTCAGCCGACCTGATAAGACGCGTGCTTAGTGCCATCTAGGTTATATAAACACAACTACTGAATACCACATTTTCCCCCCTCAAAAAGAATTACTTAACGAATTAACAACTGGAAACAGTACAAGCACTCAATATTTATGATAGCCTTTAAACCGCCATGGTAATCTTCTTTGCCTTGTCGAACGCCTCAGTTCCGGAACGTCCGTTTCATCTGGTGTCCGAACAGATGGCTGTTGGAGTGGGTCACCGCTTTCCTGCTGTGGCTCGCCAAACGGTGTTACGTTTTCAGGCGAACAGCTTCTTGCAACTGTAGGTGGTGTGACTGGTCGAGGACAGGGTACCAGCCAAACCCGATTCCCAGTGCGGCCATCATTAAGCGTGTAGGTGTCCTGGCCACATTGGTCAACAATGGTGAATGGGCTTGAGTAGCTCAAAGCGCCCTTAGGCACATGGCCTGGCAACCTGACTCGAACCGATTGACTCGTTGTTAACGGAGAATGCTTCGCAGCTCGTGGACGGTCAGTGTAGGGCTTACTTGCTTGTTGCTTTTGAACTACTCTGCTGCGGACGGCTTTCATCGCTGCGTGCAGGTATTGGAAAAACTGTTTACTTGGCGGTCCTACAAGATCAAGTTTTGCTCTGGGATGACGGCCGTGAAGAAGGACGGAAGGCTTCACTCCTGTGGTGGCATGCGGCGTGAAACGGTAGACTACGAGGTAGTCGGTGGTGGCTTCCTTCAAAGGCCGACGTTCTCGTGTGCAGACTTGAACGTACTCTTTGAGTACCCGATTAAACCTTTCTATTTGACCGTTGACATGCGGATGGTAGACTGCCGAATACGCATGGGCGATGTCGCGTTCCTTAAGAAAACTCTCAAACTCATAGGCTGTAAATTGGGGACCGTGGTCACTAACAATCTCGTTAGGATATCCTTCTCTGCTGAAGATGCTTCGCGGAAAGGAGATGACTGTTGCGGTAGTCACTTTCTCCGAGAAACAAGCCTCTGGCCACCTGCTGAAATATTGGTTGTTATAGCAAAACGGCAATCTGCAGGTACATTGGAAAAGGGGCCCACGATATCGATTCCTAGCTTCTGCCATGGTGCCGATGGGACTTCAAGTGACTGCAGGGGTGGTGTCACCGGTTTTGCAGACTTGTAAACTGATTGGCATACCC
The DNA here is from genome assembly GCF_023375885.2 of Dermacentor andersoni. Lineage (NCBI taxonomy): Eukaryota > Metazoa > Arthropoda > Arachnida > Ixodida > Ixodidae > Dermacentor > Dermacentor andersoni. The sequence goes on from NC_092820.1 coordinate 15,003,624, forward strand.
CGCAAGATTCAATCAATTGCTCTTCCTGCATGCACATAGCAGGCAGCCAGTACTGTTTACGTAGTCGCTGCTTTGTCGTTGTTATCCCCGTATGGGACTCGTGAGCGGCGTCGACTCGATGTCCTTTGAAAACAAGAAGTGTTCGTTAGAATTATATACATACCACAATCGGACGTTATTGCTCGAAAACCTTTCTCGGATGGGTCAAAAATAGGCATTTCAGACAGGATATGGTGTTTGTTTAAAGCATTCATGTCCCCTAAGCTCTGCTGAGACTGACGCTGCCACTAAAAGAATAGTTATTGGGGTCTGGTCAAGTTCGCATTATCGGGTGAATGCAAATTTGAGGATCGAAATCATAAATGTTTATGCCCATAAGAATGCATGGGCGCCGGCCAGGACCTTCGGACACGATCGAATTGAGTAAAAAAGTTAATTAACCGGTGTCGGATTATTGGAAGTTTACCATACACCCTTTTCTGTTAAACAAGGAGTTGCCTTTTTATACCTAGTTTGCTTGTATCGGTGTGGCAATGGTGCTGAATTTAGCATTTGTTCAAATCATCCATTCAGATTAAAAGAACAAGTAAAAAGGTAGAGGCACACTTTGAGACTTGAAACATTTGCACATTTAAATGCAGGACACCTTAACCGCTGTCCAATTAACGGAAGTTGGCTGCAACAAAGCTGCATTTGTTTCAAATAAATTGCCTAACTTTTGAGTGTTTGTTTTCCTCTGCTCTGCTCTGATTGCGCTTTTGAAAGTGCAGTGAGTGACTACAGATTGTAAAGCAGAAGGCTTGACTTTATGATGCCAGGAAGCATTTTGGCTTGCAAAGCAGCCTGAAGCCTTCCACAAACACACACTCCTTGTATATAAACAAATCAAATGAAAGAGACTGACCTCTTCTCGTGTATTTTAATACCTGGCAGGGAGTAAGCGCTGAATGTCTTGATTTTTCTAATTTTCTTTCTTTCCACACTACATTCTAGTATTGTTTAAATTCGCCGAAAATGAATCGTATATCTAGCAGCGTTCATGGCCGCATGCGTGCGGGTGACTCCGAAACCACCATGTTAGAACCATTCAGGAATGCTATGCCGGGTCACTTGCCGCGATCAGCAAAGCCCCTATTGAGCGGAAAATTTCAAGCAGGCTTGAAGCATTTGGGATACACAAAATTGAATTTGACTGACTCGAAGTGACTGCATCGTGCACAATATTATTATTTTTTACGGGTGTCGGAGTCGGCTGTATAGTTTTTACCTAGCCGAGTTCACGGCCGTCTGCGCACGTGTGATTCCGGAACTACGAGGCCAGAACCGTTTAGAAATCGTTCAATGTTGAGTTACACATCGCGAGCAGGAAAACTTCTATCGCGGATAAATAAAACAAATTTTTAGGCATGTAGGGCCCTCGGGGCTTCCTTATCGGCGATAAGGTAGCCACACCGCCTGTGGGTTTATCTGACTAAGCTAGGTCGACTGCTCGGTTGCCGTGGTCGGAAGTTCGAATCCCGCTATAAGTTTTTTTTTCTTTTTTTGTACGATGTTGAGCTTGAAATTCACCTCCTCCAGTGGACAATACTTGCAGGCTTGGAGTGACGCCTGTCTCCGGCAAAAGATGCCAAGAGCGAGTAGGGCTATACTAATCCAGGTACAACCAAATTAGGAAGACCCACTAAGCTTCAACAAGACGCTCCCTCACAAGAACAGGATTTGGCCTCCCTGGTGCAGTATTCGGCCACCCCTTCCCAAATGGCTCACTCTTCGGGGAACTATCAGACATTGTTTGGAATATTATCGGCCTTAGTGAGATTAGAAGAACAGGTGAGGCTTACACATTGCTGACTAACGACCATGTCCTCTGCTATAGAGGTCCCCCGGATAAGAAGCAATACGGGGTGGGATTCCTAATCCATAAGGACATAGCGGGCAACATTGACGAATTCTGCAGCATTAACGAGAGAGTAGCAGTAGTAATAAAAGTTAATAAGAATCATAGATTAAAGGTAGTACAAGCCTACGCTCCAACATCCAGTCACGACAATGAGGAAGTAGATCAGATTTATTAAGATGTTGAATTAGCGATGAGAAAAGTGTAAACTCGGTATACATTAGTAATGGGTGACTTTAATGCAAAAGTGGGGAAAAAGCAGGCGGGTGAACAGGCAATTGGCCACTGCGGCGTCGATTCTAGAAACGCAGAGCAGAGATGCTGGTAGAATCCGCAGAACGGAATAAGCTTCGAATAATGAGCACCTTTTTCAGGAAGCCTAGCAACATAAAGTGGACCTGGAAAAGCCCCAATGGCTAAACAAGAAATGAAATTGACTTCATACTTTCTGCTGATCCCAGCATAGTGCAGGATGTAGAAGTGATAGGTAGGGTGAAGTGTAGTGATCTTAGGTTAGTGAGGGTTAGGATTCACCTCAATTTGAAGAGAGAAAGAGTAAAATTGGTCAAGAAGAAACGGGCCAACCTAGAAGCAGTAAGGGTAAAAGCATACAAATTCAGGCTGGTACTTGCAAACAAATATGCAGCCTTAGGACAGAAAGATGAAGATGACATAGAGGCAATGAATGAAACTGTAACTAGGCTGGCTTCAGAGGCAGCCATTGAAGTGGGAGGCAAGGCTCCGAGGCAAACAGTAGGCAAGCTCTCCCAAGGAGCAAAGGACCTAATAAAGAAATGACAAAGAAAGAGAGTAGCCAGCTCAAGAGATAAGACAGAATTTGCGGAACTGTCAAAACTGATCAAAAAGGCGAAAATAAGTGATATTCGAAACTATAATGTGAGAAAGACTGAAGAAGCCATAAGGAATGGACGCAGCCAGAAATCTGTGAGAAATAAACTTGGCATAGGACAAACCAAGATGTATGCACTGAAAAATAAGCAGGGCAATATCGTCAGCAATCTCGAAGCTATAGTAAAAGCAGCGAAAGAATTCTATACTGATCTGTACAGTACCCAGAGTAATCAGGATACCTCAATTAGAAACTGTAATGAACAGGATACAGAAACTCCTCCGATAACTAGCGATGAGGTCAGAAAGGCCTTGCAAGACATGAAACGAGGAAGAGCGGCAGGAGAAATGGAATAACAGTCGATTTGATCAAAGATGAAGGAGTCATAATGCTTGGAATACTGGCGGCTCTTTATAGAAGTGTCTATCGACTGCAAGGGTCCCACAAAACTGGAAGAATGCAAACATTATACTAATCCACAAAAAGGGAGACGTTAAAGAATTGAAAAATTATAAGCCCATTAGCTTACTCTCAGTATTATATAAAATATTTACCCAAAACAATCTTCAACAGAATAAGGGCAACACTGGACTTTAGTCAACCAAGGGAACAGGCTGGCTTCAGGAAGGGATACTCTACAAGGGATCACACGCATGTCATTAGTCAGGTTATCGAGAAATCCGCAGATTATAATAAGCCTCTCTATATGGCTTTCATAGATTACAAAAAGGCCTTTGATTCAGTAGAGATACCAACAGTCATAGCGGCATTACGTAATCAAGGAGTACAGAACGCTTACGTAAATGCCTTCGAAAATATCTACAGAGGTTCTACAGCTACCTTAATTCTACACAAGAAAAGTAGGAAGATATCTATAAAGAAAGGGGTCAGACAGGGAGACACAATCTTTCTAATGCTATTCACTGTGTGCTTAGAAGTATTCAGACTATTAATCTGGGAAGGCCTAGGAGTGAAGATCGACGGCGAATATCTCAGCAACCTTCTGTTTGCTGATGACATTGTTCTATTCATCAAGATTGCAAACGAGTTACAACAAATGATTGAGGACCTTAACAGAGAGCGTGTAAGAGTGGGGTTGAAGATTAATATGCAGGAGACAAATATAATGATAAATAGCTGAGTAAAGGATCGCCAGTCGGCCTCTAGAGTCTGTGAAGAAGTACCCTTACCTAGGTTAATTAATCACGGCGAACCCTGATCACGAGAATTTCACAGAATAAAAATGGGTTGCATTGCATACGGCAGACATTGCCAGCTCTTGACTGGAAGCATGCCACTATCATTGAAAAGGAAGGTGTACAATCACAGGGTGTCTACCAGCCAGGAAAACAGGGAAAACTCAGGGAATTTGTGCTTCTCTCAGGGAAAATTGGCGGTAAGTTTATTGAAAGCAAACCCAAACTCACTCTAATGCTGGCCCGTGTAACAGAGAGGAATCGTAACGAATGGTTTTTAACGCCGCGTCATCTGCTGGAGGAGTTGCCAGAGTACAGTCAACGAGCGACTTTCCAGACGCCAGCTATTCCGGGCGGCTTCGCGGCACCAGTACATACCCCATGGGGTCAATGTATAAGAACGCTGAAATTTCGGACGCAAGAACCCTTCGCCGTCCGATTTTCCGGACTTTTTGCCGTGACCGCAGGTCCGAAACGGCACTAATAAAAGCCGCAACCGCCGCCATTTTGATAACCTCGCCGCCTCGAACCGGCACACTCGCACGCAGATCCGCTGGCTGCCGTAGCCACCGCCGCGGCAATAATAGGCTTAGCTTAAGCTTCTCGCCGTTCTGTACCGTGTTTTTCATTGAAAAAATTCGCCACTGTCAGCAATGGCGCCGACACCGCCTTTGTGGTCATCGCGACTGGCTTTGAAATTCGGAAAGCATAATGCCGGTTTTCGAAAGTTAGCTTCACCGCACAGCGTAACACCGCACAGCAGTGTTATGCTGTGAAGCATAACAAGTGTGGAAAGGGCAACTGTCACGGAACACAGTATGTATCCCTAATTATACACGCGTACACCCGCAATCTTCTGTCACAGTACGCGCACCAATATGCCTAATGAGTGCAGGCCTTCAGAACTTTTTCGGGCGTGCCTGTGGCGATTTGAACCCTTATGGGCTGTAAAATACATGCATTCATTTTTTTGACGTTTTGTCGGACCCTAGGAAGTCCGACAAATCGGACGCTGACTGCACAGTTGTCCAAGAGGATGCTTCAAATAGTCCGTGTGGCTAATGCACAGCCTAAGGAGAACAAGAAGAAAAAGGACCTACGCATTGAGAAATGAACGATGAAGGAAGCACGCCGCCAATTTTTTGAGGGAGCTTGCACTCTAAAAGCAGTGTTGGCTGACACGGAGATGCAGGTGTTCTTCATCCAAGTAAAAAAAAAAAATATTTATTGCAGTGAAACGCAACACTGAAGCATTATGCGCGGGCAGGGTATCTCATGACAGTTTAGGTTGACTTACCACCTGTTGCGCCAGAATCTCACTTCTGATAAACTTCGGGCCTCATACCAATCAGCTTGCTATTAATTGATAGAAATAGCTCATATACGAAAATATTCTGTATGCACCTTTTTTTTATTCGTAGTTGAGAATGTTCGACTCAGTTTGCAATGGGTTTTACTATTTCCTTTCGAAGATATTTTTATTCGCTGTGCATTTTACTAACCCCTCCCTTCTGTTTTCTTTTTGAATAAAATAAGCACTACCCCTTACTATTCAAACTGAATTAAGTTGTCTTTTTATTTTAATATGCTTACTAGAGAGTGACACCATTGGGCGACATGATGTATTGAGCCCGTCTTGACATAAAACAAAGTTCTGTGTCACTCAGGAAATATTGCAAAGGCACTCAGGGAAAACCTGGAAAACTCAGGGAATTTAGAAATGTCAACTTGGTAGACACCCTGAATCAGTGCATTTTGCCACTGCTGACACACGGCGCAGAGACTTGGATACTGACAAAGAAGCTTGGGAACAAGTTAAGGACCGTGCAAAGAGCGATGGAACGACGATTGCTAGGCATAACGTTAGGAGACAGAAAGAGAGCGGTTTAGATCAAAGAGCAAACGGGTATAGACGAAATTCTAATTGACATCAAGAGAAAAAAATTGGCTGAAGGCTTAGCTTGGTTAAGCCTGGAAGATTGCGAAAGCAATACCCTTGGCTGCGCCTTGGTTGGGCTGATGGTGTGGATATGGTTGCCCTTTGTTATACTTATGGCTATACATCATCCGACATAGCGCAAGGCGGCGCGCCGATCACTGCGAGGAGCCGAGCTGTAGCCCCATTTATACTCCTAGCGTGACGTCACACCAGCGAGCGCCCTCTCTCGGTAGCGCCGCAGCAGCGGCGCGCAAGGCTTCGCCTCCACCAACGATGCCGCGAGTTGGGGCCCCGTCTCTCGGTCTGGCGTGACGTTACACCAGCGAGCGTCCTCTCTCGGTAGCGCCGCCGCAGCGGCGCGCAAGGCTTCGCCTCCACCATCGATGCCGCGAGCTGGGCCCTGTCTCGCGGTCTGGCGTAACGTCACACGGTCACGTGACGCGCAGCTGTGTAAGGAGGCGCCACGACCACCGATGGGCCGAAAGTGCGAGCAGTATTGCTTTCGCAATAAAAGAAATGGAGCTCGGCAGGTCATGTTATGCGCCGTTTAGATAACTGTTGGACCATTAGGGTTACAGAATGGGTACCAAGAGAAGGTAAACGCAATCGAGGACGACAGAAGACTAGGTGGAACGATGAAATTAGGAAATTCGCGGGCGCCAGTTGGAATCGGGTGGCGCAGGACAGGAGTAATTGGAGATCGCAGGGAGAGGCTTTCGTCCTACAGTGGACATAAAACAGGCTGATGATGATGATGATGTCTCTGCAGTGATAGCTATGCCTTGGTAGAGCCCTGAAACAGCTTTCCCCACACTGCTTGCTACATTGTTGCTTTGTTCTGCAACCTGAGGGGAAAACTACAAATCTCTAGAAGCTCAGTAGCGCGATTCACAGCCATTTCCGTATGTTTGATGCACTCCTGGCTACGGACGTTTCGTGCTGTAGGCAAAATAGATGGCCGCCTTGGAAGCAATTCAGGTATAATGCAGGGTACCTGGAAAACCCCCTCGCAATGCTTTACCAGCAGGCTTTACCAGCGAGAGTGGAGAGGGGCGCAATGATTGGACATTCCATGGTGCGGCACAATACCTTAAAATTCTGGGTCCCATTTACAATGACATGCTGCTTGTGCACCTCAACATGCAGCAACACCATTTTAATAAAATTCTGAATTATTCTACCAACATGGTGTCGTGTGGCTATGATCACTGTATAAAACCGGGACAAATATACCACGTCTAAAATGTACCATAGTTGGTATAACTGTAATGAATCACCTGCATTCATCCGAAATGTGTAAAATTGCAAGAGTTGGTCAAGCTCATTTAAACACAGCAGAGTTAAGTAGTCCTGGCAAATTTTTTTCTTATGTGTCTGTAGCTGTCATTCAGTCAGTTACACTATGAAATTTCAAATTCCTTCTATGCGGAAAAAATATATCGTTAACGCAAACATTTAAGCATATGCCAAAGGCAGTGTGGCCCATAATCTGGTGACATCATTGCATGGTAGGTCATAAACAAATGATGTATGCTGCAGTTGTTCATTAGTAAGTCATGCCATTATTAGATCATTAGAAACCGAGCATGTTAGGACCCCTCTGCACCACAACATAAGTGTTTCCTTTCTGTCTTGGTGCACACTTGAAGTGTGATGGGAGGACCCACTTGGAAGGTGACGGTGATGCTTTATGTTCCCTGAGAAGTGGCAGTAGAAAATCTTGTAATGTAGACTCATTTTGTGCTAAATGCAAGGAAATGTCTGAGAAGCATTGTGCTGCTGAGGTTGTGGGTTCGATCTGGGCCATGGAGATTGCATTTGGATGGGGGAAAAATACAAAAACGCTTGTGTACTGTAGAGTGGGTGCAAAACCTCAGGCGATGAAAGCTAAGCCGGAGTCCGCAACTATGGCATACCTCGTAGTCGTGTCATGGTTGTGACGTGTAGAACACCAGAATTAATTCAATTTAGACGTTTGAGAAGAGTAACAAAAATTTTATGTGAAGCAGGTCGTGGCACACAATAATAATCGCTCAAAGCACAGCCAGCTTTCAGTGGCGTGGTGTGGTCATAAAAGCTGCCATGTGCAACCAGATTAATATAAAAAAGTTCAGTAATGTTTAATGCTATGATACAATGTACAAGTTTCTACAAAAGTGACGGTAACTGCTGAAAAAACCTGACGCGCCCGCTTTTGCCCCTTTCGAAGCATTCAGAGAGGACTCCCATATATATATTCACAGCACACGCACCGAAATGGACGAACCAGGCTAGCGCTAAGGTTGAATTTCACAACACGATTTTCATTCCACGTTCAGTAATCATGCAGATCATTTGCGGCTTCGATCAGGGGCAGACGCGGGCTTTCGGGTTCGGTCGTACTTGTTATGTTTTATGCAGGAATAGGGCTAGGAGCAGGTGCCGCATATGCGCAATCACGAGCAGCATATATAATTTCTCCAGGAGCTGACACTGAGCACGGGCAGCGCGAGGATCTTGTTCGGCGGACACGACGACTTCGTGGCAGCCGAATTCCGAATACTGCATATGAGGTGAGGATAGCTATATGAACTTGATGATAGGTCGTCTTGTAGATTGTTCATTATGTAAAAAAGAGGTGAGGCGTACAGACAGGATACAAGAGTAGAGAAGTGGGCGACACGAACGCCGACTATCAACTGAAGGGAGCACTGAGGCGAAAAAGACAGAAGACAGAAAACTCATCTGCGCAAGCTCAGGAAAGGTATCACCACGTGTCACTCGGGTACATGTGCCGGTCTACATGAGAGATAACTGTTAAGGCACTTAATCTCTTTTTTATGTAAAGTAATCGAAGGCTGACTCACGCACGCATTTCCACCATTATAGATATGCCATGCCTCTACCATAAGTCGCACTTATGGCATTTTTCTTGCTTTAAAGTGAGCCCTGATTACTTGATGACCTCAAGTACTGCCGCAAGCCGCCTAAAGTGATCGTGTAAATTCCTGGTGAAGACAATCACGTCATCCAAGTAGACAAGAGAGGCCTGCCCCTTCAAACCTGCTAACACAGGGTCCATCCTGCGCTGAAACGTTGCAGGCGCCGAGGACCGACTGAATGGCACGACCTTGAACTCGTAGAGGCCGTCTGGCATGATGAAGGCAGTTTTTTCTCGATCCCTCTCGTCGACTTCTATTTGCCAGTAGCCAGTCCTGAGATCCATCGACGGGAAGTATTTCGGGTTGCAGAGCTGATCCAATGCGTCGTGTTTCCGTCGGAAACGATATACATCATTAGTGATCTTGTTCAGTCGACGGTAATCGACTCAGAACGCAGGGTTCAGTCGTCTTTCTTCACCAAGACCACAGGAAGTGCCGACGGGCTTTTCGACGGATGGATGTCCTCACGCAGCATTTCGTCGACGTTTTGCCTTACAGCTTCACATTCTCGTGTTGAATCTCGGCAAGGTCTCTGGCGGAGTGGCCGAGCGCACTCTTCGGTTATTATGCGATGTTTAGCGATAGGTGTTTGCCGAATTCTCGATGACGTCGAAAAACAGTCGTTCTATTGTCGAATATTTCTTAGCTGCTGCTGCTTACTCAGGGGGAGATTTGGATTAATGTCGAAGTCTGGTTCGGAAACTATGGTCATGGGGGTCGATGCGGCAGATTCCGAGAGGAGAAACGCATTGCTGGCTTCTACAAATTCATCGGTATGCGGTCGTCGTGCCCTTGTTGATGTGCTTGAACTCCTGGCTGAAGTTTGTCAGCATCACTTTAGGTTTCTCTCCGCGAAGTCGAGCGATCCCTCTTGCGACGCAAATTTCATGGTCTAGAAATAGGCGTCGGACGCCCTCGATTACGCCTTCTAGGTCTGCGGGTGTTTCGCTGCCGCTTGTTAAGAACGGCCAGCTGCAGTGCAAAGTTTTGCCAACCCGTTGCGACTGTGGAAGCAACATCTCGGGAGGATCGTCGCCAACCTCTAGCCACAGCGTGACTAAATCGACTTTGTGTTGGGGAACAAGGCGCGCATCCCCCACTCTCCGTCGCTTCAGCTAGGATGCGTTCGATGAAGCAGGCTTTGTGCTGACACCGCCGCCAACCTCTAGCCTTATCGCCGTTGTGACGGAATGAGTTCGGCGGGCCAACTATTGTTCCCAAACTCCTCAACGCGGACATGATCTGCTACGGGTGCGCGAGTTGCCGCGGGAACGCCGTTTTGCGCTGCTTCCCACGCACCGACCAAGACGCAAGACAACGCGCTACCCGGAATGGCTCCGAGTTCTACGGGGCCCCTCTGACGTCGGCTCCGGACTTTCGCACCTGTGTGTATGCGTGTGTGTATGTGTGTGTGTAGACCGTCCTGCGGGGAGGCGGCTAGTTTGCGATGACTAAACGAACGTTCGCATCACCTGTGTGTATGCGTGTGTGCATGTGTGTGTTGACCGTCCTGCGGGGAGGCGGCTAGTTTGCGATGACTAAACGAACGTTCGCATCACCTTGTATCGGGAGAGGACCGAGTGTTTAAAAACAGCTGTTGCGCGGCGGCTCAGGTCACTCTCTCTCAAGCAGTCATGTTAGACTGATGTACTTTCCCAAGCAGTCATGTTAGACTGACATAAATACTGTAAATGAACCCGTATTCCGCGTTCTCGATGAGAAGCAGTCGTTGCCTTCATCCACGTCCTCAGAGTGGATAAGTTGGACATCGGCATGGGCCAGCAACCATCTAATTCGTGCCCGACTCCAACCTTGACAACGGATCACGAGCGATGGGATTCAACCCCCAATCATAACAACTGCCTTACAGCGGTGGGATGGACTTTGCGACGTGGTGCTGTGACTGCGGTGAGTGCTTGGTTCTTGCTTTGACCCTCTAGGCTTCATTTTGTGGTTGTTCTATTTAGAACAGTAGGGAAGCTAGATTGTTGAGTGTTAGCTAGGTTGTGTTTTGGTAGCTAGATTTAGAGAACAGGATCAAGGCAGTAAAGCAGGAATCATGGAGTTAAGGACACTGCTGAGAGACGAGTTGTTGATTGTTGGTGAGGAACTGGGCCTAGATGTACGCAAGGAAATGCTAAAATCGGAATTATTGCACCTAATTTCCGAACAGGCCAGTGAGGAAGAAATTGAAATGGGGTTTGAACTTTTGAAAAACGGAGAACGAGAGAGAAAAGAGCAAGAGAGAGAGGAACGCGATAAAGATCGCGAGTTAAGAAAAATGCAACTTGAACTTGAAAGCAAACGTTTGGAGTTGTCTCAAGGAAATGAAGGGGCTCTGGGACGATCAAGGGAGGCAGAATCATACCGCATGGCCAGGCTATTAAAGCCATTTGAGGTCGGGACCGATATAGGCTTGTTCCTAAGCAATCTTGAAAGGACTTGCGAGAAGATGGCCACAGTGGTTGCTGTCTATGTTGCCGTGTGATGCAGCGGAAGTAATCGCCAGACTGAGTGCACAGGATGCATATGATTATGCAAAAGTTAAAGCTAGTCTCCTGAAGAAATACCGCCTTTCAGCCGAAGCTTTTCGGCAGAGGTTTAGGAGCACAGGCAAGAAAGATAGCGAGGGGTATACGGAGTTTGCACACGGCTTAAAGGCCAATCTAGTCGAGTGGCTGAAAAGCGCGGAAGCGTACGACAGCAGAGACATGATCATTGAATGCATGAGTCTAGAGCAGTTTTACGAAACCATCCCCCAAGCTGTGAAACTGTGGGTGCAAGACAGAGGGAATGTAAACACTGTGGAAAGGGCGGCTGAATTAGCCGAAGAGTACGCAATCCGTAGAAAGTTGAACGCCGAGTAGGGAAATTGGGACAGTCGAAATGGACCGCGGAAACCCTCCGTTCAAAAAGGGTTCGCAGACTAGACGATCGGAGCCTGTAGACGTGGAGGAAAAGCCCGCAGAAAAAAGCGAGGACAAACTTAACGGGGAAACCGCACAAAAGGAAGAGAAAAGAAAATTGGAATCTTTTAGGCTGATCCGCTGTTAAAATGCCACAAACTGGGACATATAGCTCTAAACTGCGGGAAGCCTAGCTTAGTTTGTTCCTACGTAGACGAAAAAGACAAGGATATGGAACTTTTAAGCCCCTATCTTTACGACCTGCAAGTTAATGGCAAACCATGCCGAGTGCTAAGGCACAGTGCCGCCACGATGGACATTGTCCATCCGTCTTACGTGACGGTAGATGACTTCACCAGAGAAGTAGCATGGATCAAACAGGCTGTAGAAGAACACAGTGTATGTCTGCCCATAGCCAAAGTCAAAATCTGTGAAGCATTCGGGGACCTAGAGACCGAGGCTGCAGTTTCCAAATTTTTGTCACTGCAGTACCCTTACATCTTTTCGAATCGTTCAAATCAGTTACTGCGTGAAAAAGGGCTTAAACTGGGAGAGCTCGTAGTACAGGCATTGACCCGAGGCCAAGCTCGTAAAATCGCGTCGCTTTCGGCTGAAAATGCACAAGCTCCTCCAGCGGAAGCAGAAAAGGGGATAACTTCAATACCCGAATCCGAGCTAGGCTTGAGGGATGAAAAATCAGTCGAGGAGAGCCTGCCAGCTGACCAGCTCAATGAGAGCGTATCACTAGTGTCAAAGTTCAAGCCTGCAGGAAGAGCGAGCTGACGCAAACGTAAGCAAGACAGGGTCGTTATTATCACCGGCCTCAAAGAACTTTGATCAGCTCTTACGTGTGGATAGAGAGCCCTTGGCAGCCGAGCAAAAGAATGATGAGACCTTAGCTAAATTACATGACACAGCCAAAGAAGGCATTGCTAGGCGCAACGTGACGATACATGAGAGAGGAGGATTGTTGTATCGGCGCTACAGAGATCGAAAGGGTAGGATTTTAGATCAGTTAGTCGTACCTACTAAGTATAGGGAGGACCTTTTGAGTCTCTGTCATGGAAATGGGTGGACCGGCCACCTAGGCATAACCAAATCAAAGGAAAGATTGCTTATGGAATACTACTGGCCTGGCTGTTTCAAAGACGTAGAAAACTGTAAGATCATGCGACGCCTGCCAGCGTTCTGGTAAACCAGGAGAGACATGAATAGCTCCACTGAAGATAGTCCCCTTAATAACGGAGCCTCTCAGACAACTTGTAATAGGCACGGTAGGGCCCCTTCCAAAAACAAAATCGGGCTACAGGTACTTGTTTACCATGCTGTGTCCGGCTACAAAGTTTCCAGAAGCAATCCCTCTGAAAGAGCTCAGCTCCACCGAAGTAGTAGACGCGCTTTTGACAGTGTTTGCACGAGTTGGGTTTCCAGCCGAAATTCAGGCAGATCAAGGGTCAGTATTCACGAGCGCACTGACTTCCACATTCTTGCAGAAGTGCGGGGTAAAGTTAATACACAGTTCTGTCTATCACCCTCAGTCAAACAGTGTAGAGAGGTGGCATTCGGTGCTTAAGCGAGTTTTGCGTGCGCTCTGTTACGAGCACAAGGAGGACTGGGAGAACTGTCTGCCGGCAACTTTGTTCGCTTTGCGAACGGTTCCACATGAAGCGACAGGGTTCTCGCCAGCAGAACTAGTGTATGGGAGGACACCCCGTTCTCCACCAAGAATGCTAAGAGAGATGTGGGATGAAAGAGGGGAGAGTCCAACAGTGGTTCAATACGTGCTAAAATTGCTGGAACGGCTCAGCGCAACCCAAGAACTAGTCGGAAAGAACAGGGGAGTAGCTGAAAAGAACGCCAAATTCTATTACGACAAGAATGCGAGGCTTCGTACGTTTAACGCCGGAGACCAGGTAGTGATCCTCAAACCTTCAAGAAAGAACAAGCTTGAATTTCAATGGGACGGACCCGTTAAAGTGTTGTACAAGCTTTCAGATACTAACTATGCTCTGAAAATGCCTGGTCGCAGGAAGGAAGTGAAGATATATCACTGTAATTTGATGAAGCCGTACGTAGAGCGGAGCGGAGTCGTTAACTATATCATCAAAGAGCAGGATGGCACTAGTACCACGTTTAAGGAGTATAGGGCGACCTCGAACTCTGAATTCGGCCTAGAAGAAGTAGTAGAGCACTCGGTAAGCTCGCACGCTCTAAGACCCGAGCAGCTAGATGAGCTAAAAGGGGTGTTAGGGGAATATCTCGACAGGTTCAGCGATCGGCCAGGTAGAAACGAACTAATAACGCATGAAATAGAGCTGACATCAACCGAACCAATAAGATCAATGCCTTACAGGGTGTCTCCAAGACAGAGAGAGATTATGGAGGCAGACATACAGCGCATGCTAGAGTTGGGAGTTATTGAGCCCGCTGAGAGTGACTACACATCACCGCTAATACTGGTAGAAACCCCTAACAAGGACCCTCGTCCGTGTGTTGACTACAGGAAGTTAAATGCCATCACTAGGGATCAGCTGTACCCGATACCCAACATTGAGGAACGAATTGAAAGAGTTAGCGCTGCTAAATACATTTCAACTATAGACCTCGTGCGGGGGTACTGGCCAGTTCCCCTTTCAGAAAGTGCCAGCCGCTATGCCGCATTCATCTCACCTGTAGGCACTTTTCGCCCTCTCGCACTCAGCTTCGGGCTGAAGAACGCGCCGTTTAGCTTCTCTAAGCTAATCGATATTGTCCTAAAAGACTTGCAGGAGTTCGCCTTGCTCTATCTTGATGATGTAGCAATTTTTTTTTGGGCAGCTGGGAACAACACGTATCGCACCTCAAACAGGTGTTCTCACGGTTGAGGGAAGCTGGCTTAACGATGAAAGCGGAAAAGTGTAGATTTGGTTGTTCACAGGTTACTTATCTGGGCCAGTTGTCGGTCAGGGCACGAGACGGCTGGCCGAGCTGAAAATAGCTACGATTGGAGAATTTTCTCAGCCGCGCACGAAAACAGACCTTCGTTCATATCTGGGACTTGTGGGGTACTATCAACGGTACATTCCGATTTACTCGCAAATGGCAAGTCCATTAACGGACGCCCTCCGAAACGGAGCACCGAGTAACGTACACTGGGATAAGGATAAAGAGAACGCTTTCCAAAGCTTGAAAAGGATATTGGTTTCTCGTCCTGTGCTTCGCGCGCCAGACTACACAAAGGAATTCATAGTTCAATGCGACGCAAGCGACAGAGGTATGGGCGTGGTACTTAGTCAGGTCGGCGACGATAACGAGGAGCATCCTATCCTCTATGCCAGCCGTAAACTAAATGTAAGAGAGGAAGCCTACAGCGCTTCAGAGAAGGAATTGAACCCCCAATCATAGCACGCGGAAATGACAATGCTGGAGCGAGGCGGGATGCTCATTTCCTCCTGAAGTACACTCAAGCCATGATGACTGCGAGTGCTTTCCTGCGGGATCGTTGCTCTTCGGACAGCGTTATTGACTTTTACTTCAGGTCGATGATTGCGCGATTTGGCTTAAGGAAGTCCATGCCGAGAATGACGTCTCGTGAACACTGTTGGAAGATAACGAAGGTGCAGGGTAGGTCGAATAATGAACTGTATTCTTCCTATGCAGATTCCAGTCAGCGTTATTGGGTGTCCTCCAGCGGTCTGAATTTTGGGGCATTCCCACACAGTCTTAACTTTCTTCAACTTGGTCCACTCATGACGGAGTAGTCGGCTGCTGTGTCTATTAAAGCGGTGACTGCGAGGCGGTCGAGCAACACGTCGAGCTCGCTGGCTCTTCGTTTAGCGTTGCAGTTAGGTATTGGCGTCGGATCAGGGCTGCATCGCGTTGACGTGTGGCTGATACGTCACATCGTCAGGTCCTTGGTCGGTGCATTCTTTGTTTGCAGGCTTCGTGGGGATGGCGGCGTGCCGTTATTACGTCGTCTACATAGTGTCTTCGGCATCTTCGTCAGCGGCGGAGGATCTAAGTCATTTGGACAAACAGCAAGCGCACCTCCATCGTTTACTGCTTTTAGTTTTCCGGATATGGGCTGAAGGACCGTCCTCGGGCTGGTCCAGTGTACGGTCGGCGCTGCGGCGACAAATAGCGGCCTGGTGACGACGGTAGTTGAGGGCTCCACTGAGTGGCGGTGAAGTAATCAGCGATGTCACGAGGGCGCTCTCCAAGCCGTGGACGTGGTGCGTTAACGGCGAACCCTCGCATTCCCAAGTCGCGGTATGGGCATCGGCGGTACATATGGCCGGCTTCGCCGCCATGGTAGCAGAGCGGGCGCGGGTCGGGGGCGCGCCAAATGTCTGTCTTCCTCGGGACTGTTTCGCTGGTCGACAGGTGGCCGAGGTGGAGGCGGCGGCGGTTTGCGGCATCTGGCGACGGTATCGCGGCGACATGGGGCCCTCGCATGGAGCGGGAATCTGGCGATGGGCGACGGCGGCGTATGTTATCGCTTCCATCTGGGGCTGTGGCGATTGCACTTCACTTACCCCAAGTGATTGCTGGACCTCTTCTCTGACGACGGCGGTGATTGAGGCCACTTTAAGCTGCGACCTTGGAAAGAGCTTCTGTAGTTCCTCGCGAGCGACCGCACTGATGGTTTCTCGCATGTCGCAGCTGCCGTGTGATTGAACACCAGTGTAGTTTCGGCCGTTATATTGCCTTGTCCACCTATCTACCGTCTTTTCAATGGTTGTGGCTTCGGAATCGAATTCAGCAATAGTCTTGGGCGGGTTGCCTATCAATCCGGTGAAGAGCTCTTGCTTTATTTGACGCATGAGAGACCTATTTTCTTTTCTTCAGGCATATCCGGGTCGGCGTGGCGGAACAGGCGTGTCATCTACTCGGTGAAGATCGTTATGGTGTCGTTGGGTAGCTCTACGTTGGGTAGTTGAGCTTCTAGCATAGCTTTCGGTCTTTTCCTTGCGAACAACGCTCGCAAATACCCGCAAGAAGCCACTACGGGTCAGGTACCATGTTAGGGTCGACTCCCGGCTCTCCAACCACTTTTCGGCGACGTCTTCTATGGCGAAGTATACATGCCGCAGCTTGTCAACGCAGTTCAAGTTGTTGAAAGTCGCGATTCATGCATAGGTTTCGAGCTAGGTTTTTGAGTCTCAGTGAATGAATGAATGTGCTGTTTAGTGGCGCAAGGGCCAGGTATGGCCGAAGAGCGCCGTGACTGATAATGTTGCGTTAAGCGCTGATTGGTGAGTTGAGATGATGGGACGTAACATGGCTGTAAAGTGGCCTAAAATCAATCACTATCGTAGAAGCGTAAAACAATATATAGTATAAAATTATGACAGTGATACCTGGAGTGTCCTATGGGTAAAGTAGGAATGATAAGTGATCATGCGGCTAAAATGCAAGAATATGGAAGTAGCACGTACGCCTCCTGAAGGCCTTTGAGCCCAAAGGCTGGGAGGCACGTGCTTTCTTTTAATGCAGCTACCGCGGCAGAAACCTCTGTTAAGAGGCCGTGCTACGGATTTCCTGTGGCTACAACATGAAAACTATGTATATCTTTTAAAAATTTAAACAGGAAAAGATATCTAAAGAGGGGTTTTATACCTATGATCATTAGAAGATGGAGTGGAATTCGCTGCCGGTGTGCTAATGGAAAATTCTTTTTCCTATTAGCGTCCAATTCAGTGCATTGCACCAGGATGTGAAGCACTGTAAGTGGCTCACCACATTTATTACACATGGGTGGATGACTACAAGACAAGAGGTATGCGTGTGCACTGTATGTGTGTCCTATCCTATGTCTGCAAAGTGTTACTTCTGTACGGCGGTTCTTTCACACCGGCGGCCACTTGCCAAGATACGTCTTGACAACATGTAGTTTATTTCCTGTTTCTTTATCTCACAACCGCTGCCAGTAAGCCCTTAGCGTTTTTAGGGAGGGCTTGAAGTCCATTACCGGTACAGTCGTGGAACAGTTGGCAGTGTTCGCGTGGACGGATGTGGCTAGCTGTCTAGCCAACACGTTTCCTTCAATCTCTCGGTGCCCCGGCACCCAGCATGCCACGATGTGCTGCTTGGACGCATATCTGGCGCATAGTACTGAATAAAGAGATAAAATTACAGGGTTTTTATATTATATAAACAGTTTTCAAAGAGTTTATGACGCTCAGAGAGTCCGTGTATATAACTGCCTTAGGGATAACAAATTCTTTAATGCGTTTAACGGCGGCCAACATCGCGTAGGCCTCTGCCGCGAAAATACTTGTGTTAGGGTGCAAAACACCGGCATCCGAAAAGGACGGACCGACCGCTGCATAAGACACGCCAGAATAACACTTCGATGTATCTGTAATCAATTCAGGAGGGGAGTACTTCTGTTGTAGTTCGAGGAAGCACATTCGGATATGCGTGACAGGCGCGCGCTTTGTAACAGCTACGAAAGATGTGTCACGGTGTATAGGTTGCCACTGCCGCGGCGGGGGCCGTATAGCAGGGGCCATAAGGTCGTATTCAAGTAGTGGAAACCTTGTTTCTTCAGGTATGTCGCTAACGCGATGTGAGAAATACTCTGCCACTGTGGGCCGGTTGCGAAAAACTTGAGAACTGGACAAATCGTTTATGGTGGAATACGCGGCTGCTCACTGTTTGCGTACACTCTCAGAAAATACATGAAAGACGAATATGTTCTCTCCAGAAGTGACCACTCATCCGATTCAACGTAAAGACTTTCCACAGAGCTTCTTCTAAAGGCGCCTGTGGACAGGCGAATGCCTAAGTGGTGGACAGAGTCTAGCATCTTCAGAGCAGTTGGAGTAGCCGACTGGTAAACTATGGTTCCATGGACTAGTCGTGTGTGTGTGAGGCTTTTATACAAGTTCATAAGACATATTCTAGCACTACCCCAGGTTGTGCGTAGCAGCTCTTTTAAGATATTCATTGTTTTCACATCTTTGTTTTCAAGATACTTATGTGGTGTACAAAGGTTAATTTCGCGTCTAAAATTATGCTTAAAATTTATGTTCCCTGTTTAAGGCATACGCTCACCATGCAACACATTTTCAGGATGAGGGTTCAGGCCTCTTTTTCTAGAGAAAATGACACAGGTGCATTTTTGTGGGTTAAGTCTCAACCCGTTCTCATCAGGCCATTTGGAGACCTTGTGAAGACCAAGCTAGACCTGTCGCTCATAGATTGCGAGAGAACTTGATTGAAGTCCTATCTGCAGATCGTCAACGTATGTTAAGTAGATGTTACGTGGTATGTGTAAACGAAGAGAATTCATTTTTACTATAGTGAGCGTGCAGCTGAGCACCCCGTCCTGTGGCACTCCAGTTTCCTGTACAAATTTCCGTGACAAAACATTGCCCACTCGAACACTGAATGCGCGATTAGACAGATAACTTTCGACAACATTATACATATTACCGCGTATACCTAAGTGGGAGAGGTCTCTCAATATCCCAAACCGCCACTTAGTATCATAGGCTTTCTCCATATCAAGGACTGCAGATCAGAAAAACTGCGTATGAAAGAAAGCTTCACAGATATGTGCCACGATAAGTATGAGATGGTCACTGGTGGATCGACCCTCCCGAAACCCGCACTGGTATGGGTCGAACAATTTGTTTGATTCGAGGAAGTGTAGTAGGCGACAGTTAATATTTTTTCGAATACTTTGCAGAGGCAACATGTCAATGCTATAGGTCTGTAACTCGATACAGAGGAAGGGTCCTTTGCGTGCTTCAGAATTGGAATTAAAATAGCCTCCTTCCAAACAGAGGGGCTCTCGCCGGAAAACCATATAACGTTGTAAAGGGCAAGCAGGGTTTTTTGTGTTTAGGAGGATGGTTGTTTCAACATCTCATATATTACGCGGTCTGAACCTGGGGCGGATGTATTACAAGAGTTCAGTGCTGCCAGCAGTTCCGCTATGCAGAATGGTTCGTTGTACGCCACACTCTTTGCGCATTTTCTTTCTAACTTTTGCTGTTCTATTCGAGTTTGTACTTTAGGAAGGTTTCGGAGTAGTGGGAGGACCTCGATATGTGTTCAAAATGTGCACCTAGGAAGTTGCCTTGGTCTTCCAGGCTTTCTCCGGGGCTATTTACTAAGGGCCGGGAATACGCTTGTTGCCCATTAACTTTCTTCACTCTATTCCAGACTTTTCTCTCATCTGTGTACGAGTTGATGCTTGATGTAAACTTCGCCCAACTCTCTCGTCTTGCTTGTCGGCGCGTTGTCCTACCCTGGGATTTGACAAGCTGAAAGTTTTCCAGGTTTTCTGCTGTTGGAGACTCACGAAGCAGCGCCCACGCTTTGTTCTGGTTCCTCCGTGCTTGCCTACATGCATCGTTTCACCAGGGAACACGCCGCTTGGAACCCATACCACTCGCTTGAGTAATACATTTACAGGCGGCATCAAGTATAAAAGCTGTAAAATATGTAACAGCATCATCTATGGTTATACTGGACATCTCAGTCCACGCCATGTGAGTAAGAGTTCGGCACCGTTCCCAATCGGCTGAGTAAACCTTCCACCAAGAGGCCTGCGGGAGAAGTTGATCTTGTTTCGGTGTACTTAGGATTATTGGGAAGTGGTCACTCCCATACAGGTTATTGAGCACATTCTATTTAATATAGGGTAAAAGTGTCGGTGATAAAATGTTAAGATCTATGGCAGAGTATGACTTGTTAGCCAGGTTAAAATACGTGGGCTCCTTCGTATTTAAGAGACATGCTCCAGGGGAAAAAACTGCTTTTCAATAACGCGACCTTGCACATCACAGCGGGAAAAGCCCCACAAACTACAGTGCGCATTATTATCACCTAGAATCAGATAGGGCTTTGGGAGCTCATCTATTAATGATCCTAAGTCGCATCTGTGAAGCTGAAAATACGGTGGCATATACAAGGAGCAGATGGTAATGAGTTTATTTAAAGGTACGGCTCCGAACGGCCACTGCCTCAAGGGCATTTGGAGCATCAAATGCTGACACGCTACACTTCTATCAGCAATGATGGCTACACCGCCAGATTTCATCTTCGCGGTCTTTCCGGAGAGTCATGTATTTTCGGAGCAAGTTGGTGTGTCTGGAAGATGTGTTTCTTGCACACACAGCACTTTAGGATTAAACTTACAGATAATTTCTTGGACGTCATCTAGATTTCTTCCTAGTCCTCTAACATTCCACTATATCATGTCGTCCATGTTGAAAAAAATTGCGCTCTGTGTCTCAAAAGGGAGGATAGTGACTTACTTTACAGAGCCTTTGTTAGGCCATTTAAGTATTGTTTTGTCGTTTTTGGAGCAATCAAGAGAACCTAGCCGCACCTTCGACACTACCTGCGCCGTTTGGCTTGGACTGGTGTCCATAGCCTCTTGCGAGGCACTGGACACACACTCCAGAGAGCGATGTGTGCGTCGCGTAGACTTCATCTCAAGCGACGAAGTCTTCGCCCCCACTGGGCCGCAGGTCGTCAGGACCCCTGTGGCCTCTGTGGTGCCCTGGCTGCTGCTGGAGCTTGTAGAGGCCACTGGTGTGGACACATTGAGAGATGGCAGGGCTGCGTTGGCTGCTCCCGCGGTAGGGGCGGGTGGCGTTAGCCTCGGCACGCTAGGCGTGGTGCGGGCTGCCGCCAGAGGCCGTTGTGGTGCCACTCCCCGTTCCACCATTTCAGCGAAAGATGATTTTGGTAATGATAACGAGGAGATCCGTTGTCGTGCTTCACGGAATGTCATAGTCTCCTTAACTTTTACAGTAATTATTTCCTTTTCTTTCTTCCAGGCTGGACAAGCTCTGGGTTATGCAGTGCGACTGCCGTCGCAGTTCGCACAAGGTACGTCATCATTATTGCAGTCGTCAGTAGAGTGGCCGGTTATGCCGCACTTAGCGGACATAGCTGCCTTCGGCAGGTCTGGGATACGTGACGAAGTCTCTGACATTTGAAGCAACGTCACGGGTTCGGAATGTAAGGTTGAACATGAAGTTTTACATAGCCGGTTTCAAGAGTCTCGGGTAAAGTAGGTGAGCTGAAAGTGAGTATCAAATGCTTTGTTGGGATTTCGTTGTCGTTCCGTCGGATTTTGATGCGCTGCACATTTATTACGCCTTGGTCCTTCCATCCATTCAGGAGTTCTTCATTCAACGTCATTAAGTCTTCATCTGATACTACGCCTTTTACTGCGTTCATAGTTCGGCGTGCGCTTACAGAAACAGGGATACTACCAAAGACTACGAGGTGCGCGAGTCTGTTGTATTGTTCCTTGTCTTTTAGTTCGAGGAGCAAATCCCCACTTTCCATCTTTGTTACCTTATAACCAGTTCCAATGGTCTCTTTTAGGTACTTTGCCAGAAGAAATGGTGAAATCGCTCTAGCTTTTGTAGGTGATTGCTCACAGTGAAGGACGTGGAATTTCGGGAGTTTCTTTGTTTTTGGGCCAGGATAGCCAGACTGCGTTGGTGCGTACCCTTTAGGCACGATCGGTTGAAAAACGGTTCGAGGATCCCATGGAAAGAAGTGATTTGTTCGGCAACGGCGTCTGACACCCTCCATGGAGCCCAACAAGATGACGTGGCAGAACACGCAAACAAGTCCGCACAGCGCGAGCAGTATGCCGTTACTATAACCGAATATGGTATACCTTAAGTAGGACAGCCACACCAGGTTAGCCCTTGCCGCCAGGAAAAGTCGGAGTGAATGGAAGAGATGAGAGGACAGGAAAGAACAAAAGTTGAAGAGAAAGACGAAGATGAGGGTAGAGAGAGACAGGAAAATGCGACTGCCGGTTTCCTCCAGGTGGTTCAGTGCAGAGGTGCCGTCTACGTGAAGCAGAGGCCAAAGAGGTGTATTGCCTGCGACGGGAGGCTTTAAAGGTCCGAACACCCGGCATCGGCTCAACCCCCAGGATCCCCCTTTCCCCGGACACGGCTAAGCCGAGCACGGCTACACGCGAGAGGTTCCAAACCTCATGTGCTCGGGTATTCGCACACCAAACGCCTGCTGACGCAGACGCCCCTGCGGGGAGGTTTTTGGGTCTTCAGACGATGATCCACGAAAGGTCGGTGGCTCTCTAGCGGTTGCAGAACGATGGGGTACGCTGCGGCTGCCATTGGAGTTCTCTTGGCCACGATTTTACTGGTCATCTCTGGTAGAAGTGCGTGCTCCGGGGGCAGCTGTTGTACCCGGCGGCTTGCTCCATGGTCCGGGACGACGTTGGCATTGTCTTTGCGGTCCGGGTTTGGATCACGGATTGTCGAGGGCGTCCGGTACATGAACGAAAAGCCCCTCCACCAGATGTTACGTGGTAGTGACGGTGAAGAAAGCAGCAAAACTGTGAATGGTGAAACTAGCGTTTTATTGAGCGAACTTGCTCCCTCAAAAACAGGCTGTGTTCAAAAAAGGAAAACGATAGCGGCGAACACGGTTGGCGGCTGTCAAAATGTGACCAGTGCGCTAAGCGCGTATGCTTTTATAGAAGACCCATCGAACGTTCCAGATTAATCGCTGGCGCCTGCGTGTCTTCCAGAGAGTTTTACACCATTCGCGTCGCGCCTACATGCAATCAGATTACACAAGGTCCCGCGACAACAGACAGCGGATAAAACTATCCATAACATTCCAGAAACTTCCGATACATGCAGGCGCGTCCTGCGCTGAGCGCTAACATTTGTTAGGCGATGCAACGCGGTCACTCGATAAAGAAGTACATGTGTCACTATTATAATTCTACAGTGCCCTATTATTCATCACAGCTGCATTCCTGCTAACTTTAGTCATTACAGATTTCGCAAGTTTCAAAATGTATTCAGCCCCATTTTTAACCACACGCCAATATATTTGTACTTATCCACTTCCTCCAGCATAACAGCTCCTGTATCCTACGTTCGCCCCCCTGATTGTCATGAAAAATAATGAGTGCCAATTTTTTGTTACTAAACTTTAAGACTGTCTCTCTCGTTACTGCAAATGTCCATTCATCCCTGCAAATCTTCCTTGTTGTCTACCATACGTACAATTTTGTCCGCGTACATCAGTCCTGGCAAGGACTGTTCAATCCATTCTCCTTGCTTGAAAAAATAAAGGTTTAAGCCGAGTCCGGTCCTCTCTAATTTGGTCTCAAATCCTTGTAGATACAACATGAAGACAAAGCCGACAGAAGACGCCCTTGCCTAACCCCCCGCTGTATATATGTAGGCTCAGATACCCTTTTTTATTTTATAAGCATTTTGCTACTTCTATAGGTATCTTTTAAACAGATTAGTTATTCCATCTTCCAGATATAGTGTGCCCAGTATGTCCCACAAATCCTCTTGGATTATACTGTCATAGGCTCCCTTGATATCCAGAAATGCTAGCCATAGGGGCCTGTGTTTCTTTTCGACTATTTCGATACACAGCGTCAATGAGAACACGCTCCTCTAACCTCCTTTGTTTCCGGAGCCCATTTTGCAGTTCCCCCAGCACCTCCTCGTCCTCCACCCGATGCCTACAGTCTGTCCTTTACATTACAATCTGCATCACCAGCCTGTAAACCACTGACGTCACTGCTATGGGACGGTAGTTGTTTATGTCGGCTTTGTCCCCCTTTCCATTGTATATCATGTTCATTCTGCTTAGACTCCACCCATCGGGGGCTTTACCGTCCATTATCGTTTTCCTCACTACTTGTCTTAATGCTTGCTTAGATTTTGGCCGCAATGTCTTTATTAACAAAATTGGGATGTCATCAGGTCCTGTCGACGTGCTACCAAGAGCCGTATTCTCTGTCCTTTCCCACTCGCTTTGTTCAAGTGGATCCACTGCGCTTACCGTTCTATCCTCGCCTGATAGAGTACATGGAACATTTCGTTTATATTTTTCTGTCATTGTTGTTCCTATACGTTCCACTGGCTCATCTCCTTCTAGACGAACACCTTGAGCTGCAACATTAAACTTCTGCTCAAGGCTAGTCTTGTTACTCAGGGAATTAAGATGGTTCCAAAATTTTTTAGCTGCTTTTCTATCCTTTTTGTTTACTTCTGACAACGGTTGGGTCCCCTCTCTTCTAATCTTTTCATTGATCAAATGGGATTCTTGCCTTCTACAGTTCAAGTTATCCCACTTTCTGTCCTCATCAGCTTCTTGTTCACCCCTCTTAGAATATCTGTGTTCCCTGGAAGCTTCCCGACGTTTCTCTATGACTTTCTTAACCTCGTCATCCCACCAGCTCTTGGGTTTCCGTCTTTTCTTTTCCTTTGGGCCTGACTCGTACCGTAGCAAGCTAGCTCAAGCTCCAATAGCTATGTTAAATTTGTGTATGTCCATTCCGTTTCAATATCCTCATAAATTACTTCCTCACTTTGTTGAGTTACTATTTCCAGCTGGTTTTCTGAGAAAAAAATCTCATCTAGTTGTTCATCTTTCCTCCTTCCTACTTTCACTTCGAATCTGGTTCTCTTTCATGCCCCTTTTCCTCTCAACTACAATCTCGTCATTGGTTTCGAAAGATTCGGCTGTTATTTTTCAAATGTATTTTAGTGCCGTGTCCCCTTCCAGTTTGTTTCCATCTTCATCTAGGATATGTTGTATTGTCCCGGACTTCTTGCCTGATAATTTTATATGATTCCAGAATATTCTAGGCGCGGCCTTCTTTTTCTCACGTATTTATTGGTTCGGTGAGACACCGCCATTAGCTGGGCGATCTCTGTGTCTCCGGGCACTGACGAAGCGAACTGGCGAACAAAACTATCCTGAGCACCGAAGGATTTTTGGACGACAACGGCTTGAAGGCAAGTCCGCATGTGCATACACTTCGTTTTATATTTGTTGCGTCTCTTGCGCGCGTCTTATGTCGCTTTTATCGCCTTGCAGGTGTCATTCTTCTGTTTGCCGCAGGATCAGCATCCGAAGAAAAAATATATTGTAGCCATTAAGCATTAGGCCATTAAGAAAGGAAGCTTTCGTCGTGATGAAACACAATAAAGTGTCTTCGAATCACTTCACCGCCGACTGCTACTTGCCGAACATAGTCGGCGGTCGGCGTTACCTCCGCGTTGACGCAGTACCGAGCGCGTTTGCCTTTGGAAACGCCAAGCCCCCAGCAAAAAAAAAAAAAAAAAAAAAAGAAGGCCGAGAGACAGACCGCAGTTTGTCGCGAAAAGAAAACTGCTTTCCGCCCAGATGAAAATTTGCAACTGGGAATGCAACTGGTTCCAGTTGGTTACCATTGTAACCGGTTCCAGTTGGTCCCCATTGCAACTGGTTCCAGTTGGTCCCCTTTGCGACTGGTCCGAGTTGGTCCCCCCCCCCCCCCCCCCCCCGGAGCAGGTTACTGTTGTTCCTATTGCAAATGGTATCGATTGTGCAATAGGAATAGTGAGCCACGGCCAGCAGGAACCACAGGCTAACGTTTACATACAAAGTCGATTCAAGCTGGTTATAGCTTGTATGCATCTTTGAGGTTGCCATCGCATGTCGCAAAGACCCAGCCGGTTCTATGCAGCCGAAGGAGCTTGGTGTCGAAACTTGACATTTATTGTAACACTTACAGCTTGTGTTTAGCGATGAAACATCTTCAATGCTCTCTTGAAGACGTGGCAAACATTTACACATTTCGTAGCTGTTGCACATGACCGTCTGAAAGAAGTGTTTATATGCATTCAGTAAAAAATCCATCACTACTTCATACAAGCAAATGTACCGAAAATCTTACTTCTACATCATACAGATATTGGTGTATTAGTATGAACATAATACAACATGACCTGATGTAAAGCCAAAATTGCCCTTGAGCAGAAGCAATTGGCCACATAAATAGTACGCAATAACAAATAGCTCCTGTTTGGCAGTAACTGCGGCTGTTAATATGAGTAGATCATGACACAATTGACCACTGAGATACCAGTGTTACATATCAAAAACCTCGCAGGAGACATTTTTGTGATCAAGTATTCAGGAGTGCGAGATCCTATTTCATGTGTCATTGCATGCGATCAATGCTGTGTGCAAATTTAGATGCCGACATGAGAAAAAAACAATTTTCATTATGAGCACGCTTTCATCGAATGTTCCAGTAACAGTGGCAGGAGCTGCAAGTAGACAAAAGTCTTCATTAATTTTCGTATTTACAACTGAAGCGGGAATCTTGCATGACAGTCTTTTAATTCAGATCATATTTCATCCGAAGCTCATGTTTCTGAATTCTGCATCACTAGCACTATCAGCACAGTTTGTGCTCTTACGTTTTCTAATAAAAAATTCAGACGTATAACGTATGAGCTGTCTGATGTTTTGTAGGTCTTGTACATCACCATCTAATCTTTATGCCTACATATGGCTCTATTATGCCACAGCTTTTTTTTTATTTTCTTGCCTTAATAGAGCCTACATCCAGAACAAGTTTGGGAATACGCATTTGCAGTGAAGCACGCCCTGTATGCCCTTCTGTTACACGTTAGGCACAGCTACAGATACGCGCTAGTATAAGCTTCATACTTCTGTGCGCTATTCAAAGCACAAGTCTTGCACTGCACTGGTTCATATTGACACGCGTACTCATTTATCCTTTTCTCAGTAACTGCACTCACCTGCTAGTAACTGAAATTTAACGCTCAGCGCAACACGCGCCTACATGATTGGAACTTACTCGAATGTTGTAGTTGCTTCTATTGGTTGTGTATATACGTTCTCGCCGAATCTAGAGTAATCAGATTGTATGCGTGGCACGAACTGTGTAGTACTTTCTTGAAGTAATGCGGGCATCATCGATTACGGTAGAACCTTCGGCGAGTGATGTAAGAAAAACCAACGCGTTTGACTAGCAGTTTATGGGGCTCAAAAACAAGCAACAAACTCGCAAGCATTGTATTTGTATAAACGTCGCGCAGTACAACACTTGAGTCAATGACACTATGCTGCAGTATTTACACCTTTGTGATAAGGAACCACTTGCACTCGAAACATAAGTTAAATATATAATTACCTCCAAATGGCAGAATAAAGACCAGGGAAAACTGCGCACGTCAATTCACACACAATGCGTCAACAAAGCCGCGTAGTCAGTGATAAAAACAGGTGCCTTTCGTTGGCCTGTAGTCATGCCGTTCTCCAAAGGTGAAAATGCCCAACACTAATACTGCATAATGAGGTTATGCAGGCAATGACACCACATGTTCCTCTTGAAAAATCTTCACAACCGCGGACGCCTGGCTGTATGCCTCGCTCGACTAGCTTGCTGTAGACATGGCTGCCGAACTAAGTCGTCACGTTCCCACAGTTTCGTCTCGGTGATGAAGTTTCTCGCTATTAATAAAAATTCAGCTGTTTATGTGAAGTAACGATTTCATTTTACTCATCACATAATTTCAATTTATTGCTATATTATTATTATTGTTTGAACCATAGAGGTTTGAGCCGATCATGACAAGATACGCAACTAATGTCTTATTTTTCATAATAGCGGCTGTTGTAGTCATGAACGCGTAGTAAGCGTGCCTATGTAGCTTTATGTGTTGCGGAGCATTTTCTTTTCTTTTTTGTCGTAGGGACGTAATCGCTGAGTTGAAAACACGTTGTTTCCCCTAAATACCATTCAGATCACTAGCGCTTAGCTGGACAACGACGTCAGCGGAACAAAGTTGGTGCACCATTACCATAACACAGCGGTGTCGGTCAGGCGCGCAGCCTAATGTCACGAGATGAACCAATGCCTCATTGGACAACTAAAGATTAGGGCCAACTTTCATAACTTCAGTGCGCTGAAACTAAAGCACGCGTACGTGTCAAGGCAACGTGCTCCGCATTTGCGCAACTGTATCTTGCATGATTAGGTTATCCATATAAATAAATCTTGTGTGTAGAAAACCAATTTCTAATGTTGCACTCGTTGCAGCGTCATGTCAGTTAACTCATCTTTTTTATGTTAACAGTTGCACGAGTATTTGTAAAAATATCACTTGGATCACTTGACCAGTTGACAGGTCAAAGTTCCTGTTAGAATCCAAATGGAACCACTTGTTTCCAGTACAGCCGGTTCAGGTTCCATTGGAACCCAACTGGGATCATTTGCTTCCAATACAACTGGTGATGGTTCCAGTTGCATCCCAACTGGAACCAGTTGCATCGCAGTTGGTTTCTAAATGGAACCGGTTGGCCTGTAACTGCGACCAGTTGGTTTCATACTGGAACCAGTTAGTCCAAGCAATGCCAGTAGGAACCATTTGGATTCCAGTTGAATATTTTCACTTGGACACCGTCGGCCAGGCTAGCAGATCCGGGCTTTTGTCACAACCACCGCTTTCTCCCTGTAGTGATGTCGTGTCGCGAGATTCCTCAACAGCTGTTGAAACTATGGACGCCGTAGAATGTGAAGCAAGTGTTTCAACTCCAGCCAGGACGACCCACCTTCAAGGCCACGAAATGTGTGATTGCGCATGTGCAGTGTCGATGCTCGAGAAGCAGCTTTCTGTGTTCTAAATGCGCATACACCAACTGGAGAGCGGCCTAGAAGGTATGGCCGAAGAGGCGAAGTCTGCGAGAGTGCTTGAGCTCGAGACGCAGCTCTCTCAGCTTCGGTGCGCACACAACTGGAGAGCGACTTGGAAAGTAGCACCGAAGAGGTGATATCGGCATACGCTTTGTAGAGATCAAACGGAGTATGAAAGTCGATATGAAAAACAAAAAGCTTTATCGGCATAAAAGCAGGTGATTTGCTGTCGAATGCTTCAAACAGGAAGCCCTGAGGGCATTAGTTTCTACACTGGGCTTTCAAACTTACGAATTACTCACGAGCTTCTTTCCTTTGATAAACCCTGGTGAGAGTGGGGAAAATATAAAAGTATGGTCTAGGAGCTATTCAAGTAATGCAGGAAAGCCGCACATGCCGACAGCGAAGGACCAGCTTTTTCTTGTTCCTGCCAGGTTGTGACTTGGGCTCTTCCAAAGGGAACTTGCCTACACGTTCAGGCTGTCCGTTGCTATAGTATCCAGAGTATGTAACACATGCATGCGCTTTACTAATTTGCATATTGGCCAGATGGAGCTTTGGCTTAGTAGGAAAACGGTTGACGAGGCTACGCCGGCTATATTAAAGAGCGAATCCAACAACCATGGACATTATCGACGCAACGGAAGTGAGATGCGAAGTACCAAGCTTTCTGGTCCTCCAATCAGTGGCATACTCAACCTACAAGTCAACTAATACAATGAAGGACTTGATTTTCATTTGACCCGATGGAACGATCACGTTTTTGTCAAATTTACAGGGTCGGTGTCAGGCAAAGAGCTTTTTGCAAAAAGCGGTTTCTTAGAACTCGAGTTTGAGCTTGGCGACTCAGTATTGGCCGCCAAGGTCTTTAAGATACAGGACCTGCTCAGCACAAAAGGAATTGCTTTGAACATTCCCCTTTTCCTACGGAGACAGCACCTCACTGAAGAAGCTAGAGAAACACAGGAAATTGCAAGTCTCAGGATACATGTCGAGCGACGCATTCAATGTATCAACGCGTTTTAAATTTTCGACAGGCCCATCCCACTTTCTATCGCACCAATCATCAATGAAATTTGGGCATTGTGTGCATTCTTAAGCAATTTTCTCCCCCTAATAGCAACCTAAGATCTGCAGGAGCAAAAATCTTTCTGCAGTGATACATAGGCTTCGCAGTGACTGCTAAGTTAGCATGGCCAGAGCCACGAGCACATGACTTCAGTGCTGCAGTTGCAAGAAAAGGCTACGAGACTATTGTCAATGGTATCACAAGGTTATCTAAAACTTTCTTAATATATTAACTATCATTGCTTTTGTGGTGTCTTGAATTCAAGGTACATCATCTATACTGCGTGAAATTTCTGCCAAGTGTGGCAGCACAGTTGAAAAATAAAAGCTGTCAAACCTTCTTTCTTGTATTTCTGCCATTCAGTTTTATTTCTTCTAATTATTTCAATGAAAATAAATTGTGAAGCATACTCGACAAAGTCACCCAAGCACGAGGACAATCTGCCCGAGAACCTGGTAGTAGTAATAGTGAGTGCCGTTTAGCCTACAAGTGCCATAGCTGTCTTTCACAAGACATGAGCCTTGGTTGCTTGGTACTTTCACGTCTTTCATTGAATATGGGCACTTCATTTCGACGACGCCGTGGGGATTCTGTTCCTATGGGTCCCACACTACACGAACAGATGTACCGAGCCATGGGCATGTTGGATCAACAATAAGGCCGCAGTGGAAGGTCTGAATTTTGTGCTGGAAGGTTTGGAGGGTTGTTTCATATTTTTCTACAGCCATGGCTTCGCTTGAAACTCCGCAGCTGAAACAGAAATATCACCTTGTAGGCTTTGTCTTTTACTGGCATGCTGTGATACAACCCATGCTTGGCAGTACTTACGGTGCGCTAAATACGTTAAATATAGTATGCAAAGGTGCTCGCATTTCGAAGGTTTCTTGAACACTGTGTGACAACAGATGCACACATGTAATCTGCTCATAATATTATACCTGTGCATTCAATAGTGCAAATCACTTGTAGCCACTGTGATTTACTGGAAGCAAGAATATCCATAGCAGATGTCAACAACACAGTGCATAGGAAGTGTCTGACCTGTACACTTTGTTATGAACAAACTTGGTCAAGAAAAGGTTCTTGAACTTTTACTTGTTTACTTGCACAGATGTCGGTCTGTGGTTAGCTTCTGCAGGCATTTCTCTGTCCAGTTCTCACATGTAGCAGCAACACCGAAATTGGAAGCAGTCAAGCGGTTTTTGCGAGCAGCTTTCCTTGTCGCACTTTGGCTGTGCTGACAAACAGTCTGTTCAAGCTGGCGAGTTTCAACAGACAGCATGAGAGCCTGCATATAAGGGTGCAGCACACGTTAGAGTTAACACAAAGAAAGTTGATGTAACAGCCAACGTAGTTTTGTAGGCTAATATTACTGTTCGGTTGCTAAGCAGAACAAAAGGTGTTATGAAAATGTAGAAGTACTAGGTTAGTCAGCACAAGTTAGGTATATAGCGTGTAGCGAGACCACACGACAGAAAGCACACGGGCGCTACTAAAAAGTCATGCACAATGTTCTCGCGTTGTGTGGCTTCATTCCATGCTACATAACATCATGCTACATGTATACTATGAATAGGTTCTGCTGGCAAGAGGTCTGTTCCAGCCGATGAGCTTCATCGACAGCACAAAAGCATGCATAAAAGGGTGTAGCACATGTTGAGTTAACGCACAGCAAGAAGACATAACCACAGTCAACATATACTTTGGTACATATTACCGTTGAGTTGCTAAACAAAGAAAAATGAGTTATAAACGTGTTGAAGTGGGTTAGTTAACACAAGTTTGCAGCACGTGGCAAGAGTATGCTACGTGCTACATAGGTGCAAGACGTACAGAAGTGAAAGTTGTGCACAAATTTCTTGTGTTTTCTGTGATTTATTACGTGCTAGATGCCAGCATACTGCAAGCATGCATGTGCTTGCCTCGATTACAGCCTGTTGCTTTGTTGGCAAGCCGACGCATGACACAACAGTGTTTACAGGTTCTGAAAAAAATACACTGGCTGCATGGGTGTGAACTCCGTAGTCACCCCAACCTGAATTTCTGACTCAGCGTGGAAGTTTGTGTCTGTTGGTGAGACAGCGCAAAAAGGACACACCGCAAGAAAGACAAGGACAAGAGAGAGTGACACGCACACAGGCTGTTACAACAGTTTATTAATGAAAGAAAACAGATAGAGGGTGCTACCATGCGCAAAATGTGTTTCATCGCCAAAAACCTGGAATATAATTTGCAATGCTGATAATGATAGTCACGTACCTATAGAGCACACGAAATGCCTGCCATTTACACCTTGTCAAGATATGCCATTTTCCGAGATGAAAGTTCAATCGAAGAACTGACGCACGAGCTATCAAACTCCCTAATGAAATCTGCCTCAATGATTTCACGTGTCAGCTGTGAACTATGTTTAGCCAGCACTTCGCTTCTTTTCAAAGTAGGGCTTACACCCGTGGTCGGGGCAATGAATAGTCAGATGGCCCTGTACTGCGTTGTACACATTGTTACGGGGCTCCCTGAGGCGATCATTTAAGCACTTTCCTGTCTGTCCCACGTACTTTTTTCCGCGAGAGAGAGGAATCGCATATACCACGCCAATGATGCAGGGCACTAAACCCTTCCTGTGTTTCCCACTGCAATGGTCACGCCTGGCTTGTGAAGGAGACTTGCAAAGCGTTGCTAGTTTTTCCGGAGCAGAAAAAAAACCACCGCGACACCAGCGCGTTGCCCTACCCTCTTTAGTTTGTGGGACACATGTATATACGGAAGTACTGGGAGTTTTTTTCTTTTCCACTGGCGGACTTGGTGCTCGATCAGCTTCGCCAGGCTTGATATGGTTAAAAAAATTTTCCGCGACAGCTGATACTAAAGCCTCAGTGTATCCGGCAGCCAACAAGCGGTGAACCTGAGCATCAGAACTTTTTCGCATAGAATGCGGACATGACCTTTTGAGGGCACTGACAAGGCACACATTAACGATTCCTCTTTTGACTAATTTCGAATGTGCTGACTGGAAAGAGAGAAGCAGTTTGCCTCTTCTTGGTTCGAACGACCAGCACAAATTTCTACTGGTCATGCACATCCTGACGTCCAAAAACCTTAAAGTTATTTTCGGGTTGCGCTGTGTGCGTGTCGCTCTCTCGTATCCTTGTCTTTTTTTTTTTTTGCACTGTGTCCATTTTCCACTGAATTTCTGGACTTGAACATGTGGTAAATTTATGTGGCACAAGTGGTTTCTGCCTTCCCAAGAAGCTGCCTAGGCTTGTCTCACCGAACTGTCTGCTTTTTTTAGTGTTGCAGAATGCCAGTGTTCCAGAAGTAGACTCACAGTATGTGAAGCCATCTCTCTTGTGAACTACCTTGCAGCTTTGTGAACATCTTCTCGCTCCTAGGCTTTTTCCTAGCTTCACAAAATCGTGATCGGAGCGGGCAATAAGAAATGTCTGGCCATGCGGCTCCCCAGTCAATATCGTCGATTCTAGAAGCCGGTATTTTGTGCCCGCGGGCCGTCCTTTTCCACATTTGTGGCAGTTCCACACATAACGTTTCCGGTGGAGCCACTGCATACCCGTTATTAACAAGTAGCACAAGTACTTTCAACAGCCCCATGACATGGTGACATGCGCCATTCGCTCTAGCACCTTATTGGCATGCACGCTCTTTCGCAAAACCTTCAATCAAAAAGCGAGCTTTATTTAAACAATTCAAGGAATGGGTACAGGAGTTATTAGTAGAGTTTGCGGAACAGAATAATATGCGGATAATGAATACCTTCTTCCGCAAGTGAGATAGCCGAAAGTGGACGTGGAGGAGCCCGAACGTCGAGACTAGAAATAAAATAGACTTCATACTCTTCGCTAACCCTGGCACCATACAAGATGTGGACGTGCTCAGCAAGGTGCGCGGCAGTGACCATACGATGGTAAGAACTCGAATTAGCCTAGACCTCAGGAGGGAACGGAAGCAGCTGGTATATAAGAAGTCGATCAATGAGTTAGCGGTAAGAGGGAAAATAGAGGAATTCCAGATCAAGCTACAGAACACGTATTCGGCTTTAACTCAGGAAGAGGACCTTAGAGTTGAAGCAATGAACGACAATCTTGAGGGCATCGTTAAGGAGTGTGCAATAGAAGTCGGTGGTAACTCCGTTTGACAGGATACCAGTAAGCTATCGCAGGAGACGAAAGATCTGATCAAGAAACGCCAATGTATGAAAGCCTGTAACCCTACAGCTAGAATAGAACTGGCAGAACTTTCGAAGTTAGTCAGCGTAAGACAGCTGACATAAGGAACTATAATATGGATAGAATTGAACATGCTCTCAGGAACGGAGGAAGCCTAAAAGCAGTGAAGAAGAAACTAGGAATTGGCAAGAATCAGATGTATGCGTTAAGAGACAAAGCCGGCAATATCATTACTAATATGGATGAGATAGTTCAAGTGGCTGAGTTGTTCTATAGAGATTTATTTAGTGCCAGTGGCACCCACGACGATAATGGAAGAGAGAATAGTCTAGAGGAATTCGAAATCCCACAGGTAACGCCGGAAGAAGTAAAGAAAGCCTTGGGAGCTATGCAAAGGGGGAAGGCAGCTGGGGAGGATCAGGTAACAGCAGATTTGTTGAAGGATGGTGGGCAGATTGTTCTAGAGAAACTGGCCACCCTGTATACGCAATGCCTCATGACCTCGAACGTACCGGAATCTTGGAAAAACGCTAACATAATCCTAATCCATAAGAAAGGGGACGCCAAAGACTTGAAAAATTATAGACCGATCAGTTTACAGTATGTTGCCTACAAATTATTTACTAAGGTAATTGCAAATAGAATCAGGAACA
Source organism: Dermacentor andersoni (assembly GCF_023375885.2). Taxonomy (NCBI): domain Eukaryota; kingdom Metazoa; phylum Arthropoda; class Arachnida; order Ixodida; family Ixodidae; genus Dermacentor; species Dermacentor andersoni. The sequence continues at coordinate 15,038,697 of NC_092820.1, forward strand.
CCTTAGACTTCCGTCAACCAAAGGACCAGGCAGGATTCCGTAAAGGCTACTCAACAATAGACCACGTTCACACTATCAATCAGGTGATAGAAAAATGTGCGGAATATAGCCAACCTTTATATATAGCTTTCATTGATTACGAGAAAGCGTTTGATTCAGTCGAAACCTCAGCAGTCATGGAGGCATTGCGGAATCAGGGTGTAGACGAGCCGTATGTAAAAATACTGATATTGTCACGAGAGAAAAAGCCAGTCAGTCAGTTCTAAGCGAACAGCCGTCTACAGTTCGTGTTTGCAGCAGCTACCACGCACGCTTCTTCTTCCTCGACCTCTAGCGTAACTAGTGCGTGCCATTACCCCTCCCTCCAAAAAAAATAAATAAATAAAGTTGGGGAGATGGTAAATGCCACAAGGAAAAAAATAAAAGAAATGAGAAAGACAACGGACGAGACGACAGGGGCCGCATCACAAAGTTTGTGGATGAGAGTCAGCGCGAATGGTAAGGCTTCATCCTGGTAACATGAACAATGTCAGAGGAATGTAGTCTACGGGAGTGGTGCGAAGTGTCGGCTGGAATAACTTCGTAGTTGACAGGACTTAGACGACGCAAAACTATGTAGGGTCCAAAGTATCGGCGCAATAATTTTTCTGACCGGCCTCGTTGACGTATAGGGGTCCAAACCCATACAAGATCTCCTGGGTTGTACGGGACGTCTCGATGGCATATGTTGTATCGACGAGCATCTTGACTTTGTCGCGATAGAATTCGTTGCCGCGCAAGGTGCCACGCCGCTTCGGCACAAAGGCGTCTGTATCTGGTGCGGTAGTTGGAGACGAATTTGGTAGGAGCATCACGTCGAGCATTGTGGTGACGTCGCGTCCGTAGACCAGACGAAAAGGAGGAAACCCGGTGGTTTCTTGTAGGGCAGTGTTGTACGCGAATGTCACATACGGGAGCAGTTGGTCCCAATTTTTATGATCCGTGGCAACATACATGGAAAGCATATCCGCAATCGTTTTGTTGAGACGCTCTGTTAAACCGTTAGTCTGCGGGTGATACGCAGTTGCCGTACGGTGCGTTGTTCCGCTCAGCTGCAGAATATCTCGGACCAACTGGGCAGTGAAGGCCGTACCACGGTCTGTGATGACGACAGCGGGAGCACCATGTCGAAGGACGATATTTTTGATAAAGAAGTTAGCAACATCTGAAGCAGTAGCTCGCTGAACGGCTTGTGTTTCGCAGTATCGAGTGAGGTAATCGGTGGCGACGACGATCCAGCGGTTATCAGCCGAAGACTTGGGAAATGGGCCGAGTAAATCCATCCCGACTTGTTTAAAAGGTGAGCAAGGAGGTCGGACAGGCTGAAGCAGACCGGCTGGTTTTAGTGGTGGAACTTTGCGGCGCTGGCAATCTCGACAACTTCTGACGTACTGCTTCACGGTTTTTGTGAGTTTTCGCCAATAGTACTTCTGCTTGATCCTCGCGAGAGTACGCGTGAAACCAAGATGCCCGGACGTTGGTTCGTCATGGCATGCACGTAGAACGTCGTCGCGGAGAGTAGCGGGAACAACGAGCAGGAAAACGGCTGCCGTAGGGTGAAAGTTCCGCTTGTATAGGATGTCGCCACGTAGGCAGAAAGAGGACAAGTGACGCGCGAACAGCCGTGGGGGTTGTGGGCGGCTTCCTTCAAGGTATTCAATCAAGGGCTGGAGCTCGGAATCTTGGCGTTGCTGTTGAGCAAGGTTTAAAGACGGGAGAGTACAAAGAAAACCAGAATCGTCGTCAGTATCTAGTGGTGCGGGTTCGACGGGGGCGCGGGAGAGACAGTCGGCGTCAGTGTGTTTCAGGCCAGACTTATAGACGATGGTCACATCAAATTCCTGCAACCGAAGGCTCCATCTTGCGAGACGGCCTGAAGGATCTTTGAGATTCGCCAGCCAGCAGAGAGAGTGGTGGTCGCTGACGACACGGAAGGGGCGTCCGTACAGGTATGGGCGGAACTTCTGGATAGCCCATATGACTGCCAGACATTCTTTTTCAGTCGCTGAGTAGTTTTTTTCAGCAGCGGACAAGGTTCGGCTGGGATACGCAATAACGCGCTCAACACCAGCTTGAAACTGTACGAGTGTCGCTCCGATACCAACGTTACTAGCATCAGTATGCACTTCTGTGTCAGCCTCGGTGTCAAAGTGACCAAGTATCGGTGGTGTCTGTAGACGTCGCTGAAGGTCGTGGAAGGCGTCGGATTGTGCTGGGCCCCAAACAAATGTGACGTCGTTCTTGATGAGTCGTTGCAAAGGTTCGGCAATTTCACGAAAATTGGGTACAAAACGGCGGTAATACGCGCAAAGCCCTAAAAATCGGCGGACATCGTGTTTTGTCTTCGGTATCGGGAACAGAGCAACTGCCAGGGCTTTGTCAGGGTCAGGGCGCACACCGGTGCTGCTGACAATATGACCTAGAAATTTGAGCTCCTCGTAGCCAAATTGACATTTTTCGGGCTTCAGGGAGAAGCCGGCGGTGCGGATAGCTTGAAGAACCGCCTCAAGCCGCTGGATGTGTTGTTCAAACGTGGTGGAAAAAACAACTACATCGTCTAAGTAGACTAAACACGAGTTCCACTTGAGGTCAGATAAAACTGTGTCCATCATGCGTTGAAATGTGGCCGGAGCGGAACACAATCCAAAAGGGAGGACCTTAAATTGATAGAGACCGTCGGGTGTTATAAACGCCGTTTTTTCCTGGTCCCGTTCGTCAACTTCAATTTGCCAGTACCCACTACGTAGATCCATTGAAGAAAAGTAACGGGCATGTCGCAGGCGATCCAAGGAGTCGTCAATTCGAGGAAGTGGGTAAACGTCTTTTTTCGTGACCTTGTTCAGTTTGCGATAATCGACACAGAATCTTAGTGAACCGTCTTTCTTTTTAACTAATACAACAGGTGAAGCCCAAGGACTTGTCGATGGTTGAATGACATCATCGTCGAGCATTTGTTTCACTTGATGACGAATAGCATCCTGTTCTCTGTGCGACACGCGATAAGCGTGTTGGCGAACAGGTTGGACGGTCGGTTCAGTGATGATTCTGTGTTTGATTAAAGGAGTCTGTTTGACCTTCGACGTGGTGGCGAAACAGTCTCTAAATGACGATAGCAGAGTAAGGAGCCTCTCCTTCTCGTTTTGGTCGAGCTGTGGGTTGACGCTGATGTGACTGGTCAAGTCCACGTCGCTGGGTTCCGGAATCGAGATTGTCGTTACCGAAGCGCAGGCGTCGGACTCGGCCACCGTTCCAAAGTAGGCCATGGTGGTATGCCTCGCAAAGTGTTTGTATTCGCCACTGAAGTTCGTAACTAGAATCGTGGTTTGCCTATGTTGGAGCTCTACGAGACCTCGTGCGACGCCGACTTCGCGATCCAGCAATATGGCGAGGTTACCTTCGGCGATGCCTATTCCTAGTTGTTCTTGGGGGCATTCAACGAGGACGAAGATGCTACTTCGAGGCGGTAACGTCACGCAGTCATCGACCACGCGTAAAGCCGCGCGGTGATGCTCATCCGCCACATTCGAATCCGAAGAAACATAGTTAGAAAAAGTCACGAACAAGTCACGAAGGTTAATGATCGCCCCATATTCCTGGAGAAAACCCATGCCCAGTATAACTAGCCGAGAACACTTGGGCAGCACAAGGAAAGACGCTACGAAAGTCGAAGTAGAAATTGCAAGTCTGGCGGTGCATCGTCCAATGGGTGACACGAGGTGTCCTCCGGCCGTAATCAGATGTGGGCCGTCCCATGCTGTCAGCACCTTGCGTAGCCGAGTCGCCAGTGAGGCACTCATAACCGAGTAGTCAGCTCCCGTATCTACAAGTGCAGTTACTGGATAACCGTCGATTGAAGCAGTAATAGCAGCAGAAGTTTTTTTTGCAGTTGCGAATGAAGGCGTCAGTGGTACGTCGCGAGGGGATGGCGTCGGCGGAGGATATTTGACGGTTCGCATGACAGCGGCCTCACCCCCGGAGGTCGCCGTTTTCAGTTTCCCCGGCGCGGGCTTCCACCGTTGACTGCAGCGGAATCAAAGGCGGGTCGAGCACGGTTCGGTGACGCGTACCGACGAGGTGAAGGCGACCGTGACTGTCTTCGCTGTTGTGCAGGAGGAAGCCGGTTACTTTCCAAGTATTTCTCGATTTCGTGCGGGCGTTCGCCATAGCGCGGGTAACGGGCGTACGGATGGTATCCCCGCAGACCAATCCGTCGGTACTGGCAATCGCGATACATGTGACCAGCCTCCCCGCAGTGATAGCACAACGGACTGTTGTCGGGGGCGCGCCATACTGTAGATTTGCCCGGACCAGGATGAAAGGGTGCTTGCGAATTCGTGCGGTGGATCGGACTTGGGGAGCGTCGAGAAATCCCAGCAGGCGGCTGCGAAAAACGGCCCGTCGACGGCGCGCAAGCCCGAAGAGCATCCGCGTACGAGAACGTGGGAGGTTCGGGTCGTGTTGGTGGCGAGGGATGAACCACTTTGCCGATTTCTTCTCGAATGACATCCGTAAGAACCGCGGCACTGGGAGGTCTCGGAGCCGATGCATAGGACTTCTGCTGTTCTTCTCGAACAATTTGTCGTATTAGCTCAGTAAGTGACTCCCTGTCATCATTTGCAGGTACGAGAGAGCATGCAGCAGTCATGGTGGTCTGGCGTTCATACTGCGAGAGCCGCTGCCGAAGCATACGTTCCATGACTGTTGCCTCACGAACGAACTGAGAGACTGTTGTAGGAGGATTACGCACGAGGCCCGCGAAAAGCTGTTCCTTTACGCCTCGCATTAACAGACGCACCTTCTTGTCTTCTGGCATTAGTGGGTCGGCCCGACGGAACAATCGCGTCATGTCTTCGACGAACATGGCGACGGTTTCGTTTGGCATTTGGAACCTCGAAGACAGTGCCTGTTCGGCTCTTTCTTTCCTTTCGGGAGTGCAGTAGGCTTCGCATAGCAGTCGGTAAAACTCCTGCCAGCTGGTAAATGAGGCTTCGTGGTTCTCGTACCATACTCTAGCCGCGTCTAAAAGGGAAAAGTAGACGTTCTTCAACTTACGGCGATCGTCCCAGTCGTTAAAGGCGGCGACCCGGTCGAAATGGTCCAACCAGTCTTCAACGTCCTCAAAGGCGTCGCCATGGAACGGGTTAGGCGTGCGAGGCGCGTTGAGAATGCATGGTACGGGAGCATTTGGGATCACCTCGGTTTGGCTTGCGGTAGTTGTTGACATCTTCCTCACGGAGCTTGCCAGGGGACTGTATTGCGGTGGAAGACCTTGGAGGCGACGGCTGCTTCGATAGATTTCTGCCGTCCCCGAGGTACTGGCGTCGGTAGCTTCTGGTTCAGGACCCGTAGGCATACGATGGATGCGTACCCAGCAACTCCACCAGTTTGTCACGAGAGAAAAAGCCAGTCACTCAGTTCTAAGCGAACAGCCGTTTACAGTTCGTGTTTGCAGCAGCTACCACGCACACTTCTTCTTCCTCGACCTCTAGCGTAACTAGTGCGTGCCAATATCTATAGCGGCTACACAGCCACCGTAGTCCTCCATAAAGAAAGCAACAAAGTCCCAATAAAGAAAGGCGTCAGGCAGGGAGATACGATCTCTCCAATGCTATTCACAGCGTGTTTACAGGAGGTATTCAGAGACCTAGATTGGGAAGAATTGGGGATAAGAGTTAATGGAGAATATCTTAGTAACTTGCGATTCGCTGGTGATATTGCCTTGCTTAGTAACTCAGAGGACCAACTGCAGTGCATGCTCACTTACCTGTAGAGGCAAAGCCGAAGGGTGGGTCTAAAAATTAATCTACAGAAAACTAAAGTAATGTTTATCAGTCTCGGAAGAGAACAGCAGTTTACAATAGGTAGTGAGGCACTGGAAGTGGTAAGGGAATACATCTACTTAGGACAGGTACTGACTGCGGATCTGGATCATGAGTCTGAAATAATCAGAAGAATAAGAATGGGCTGGAGTGCGTTTGGCAGGCATTCTCAGATCATGAACAGCAGGTTGCCATTATCCCTCAAGAGAAAAGTTTATAACAGCTGTGTCTTACCAGTACTCACGTACGGGGCAGAAACCTGGAGGCTTACGAAAAGGGTTCTACTTAAATTGAGGACGACGCAACGAGGTATGGAAAGAAGAATGATAGGTGTAACGTTAAGAGATAAGAAAAGAGCAGATTGGGTGAAGGAACGAACCCGAGTTAATGATATCTTAGTTGAAATCAAGAAAAAGAAATGGGCATGGGCAGGGCACGTAATGAGGAGGGAAGATAACCGATGGTCATTAAGAGTTACGGAATGGATTCCAACGGAAGGGAAGCGTAGCAGAGGGCGGCAGAAGGTTAGGTGGGCGGATGAGATTACAAAGTTTGCAGGGACAACATTGCCACAGTTAGTACATGACCGAGGTAGTTGGAGAAGTATGGCAGAGGCCCTTCCCCTGCAGTGGGCATAACCAGGCTGATGATGATAGTTGGGCCAGCTACTAGCCTATGTGGCTAGTAGCTGGTCGAATACACAAAAATACATATAGAGGTCCACCAAATACATATTTGCTCAATGAGTAAGAACATTATTTACATGAACATGTACTTTTTTTAAGAAAGAGTTATTACGTTTGGCTAGTCCAGAAGCGTTTACATACAAGATAAAAAATTCTGGTTAGTTTTATTTCCACATGCACAGTGTTCCAAGTTATAGCACAAAAGAACTCCAATAATTGTTCGCCGTAGACATTGCTGCAATAAGGAAGCTTTAAGTTAAAGTTAGTTGCTTGCTTGGTGTTTGCACGCGGGAAGTTAAATATGCTGTTGGGTAAGGGAAAGTCGGTGTTGAGTATTTTGTGAACTAAACAAGTGATCTTATAATTTATTAACGCCGTGAAAGAAAGAACACGAAGGTCAGTAAACAGAAGGCTACTAGGATGATGAACTGAGCAAAATGTTATTATTCCTAGAGCGCGTTTTTGCAACTACAGTATAGGTGTTAAATAAGTTTTATATGTTAGGCCCCAGATTTCACAACAGTAGGTCATGTGGTTATGAAACAATGAAACGTATATGCAACGAAGCAAAGCTCGAGGAAAATATTGCCGGGCACGGCCAGTGTGTAGCAGCTGAAAGCGAGTTTTCTACTACATACAACGCTAATTTGTTCTCTTCAGTGCAAGTGACTGTCTAAAGTAACCCTTAAATATTTGAATGAATAAACACAATCCAGAGTTCGGTTCGCTAGAATCAAAGTGAACGCACTGTAGTATAGTATTTTCCTGTTGGAGCGAAATATGATATACTTCGTTTTATCAGTATTTAGGGCTAGTCTATTTTCTGAAAACCACTTAGCAACTTTTAGCAGTTCGCCAGATATAGTGTCTTGTAATTATGAGAGTGAGTCGCCTGAGTAAACTAGGGCGGTGTCGTCAGCATACATCAAGACTTATGACAGGTGAAGTGCATCCGGTAAATCATTTATGTATAATGAAAACAAAATAGGGCCTAAAACCGAGCCTTGTGGTACACCGCACACGATATCAGCGAAAGTACAATTATGTTTGTTAATTACCGCTTGTTGCCTTCGTGCCTTAAAGTAGCTGTGGATGAATTGAATCGTGTTTCCGACGACACCATAAGATTCCAGTTTTTCTAACACTATGGTGTGACAGATTGTATCGAGCGCCTTTCTTATATCAAGAAAAATTGACTCACCAATGTTATTCTTGTTAAGAGCAAAGTTAAGGGATTCCGAAAGTATTAAAACTGGTTGATATAGATCTGCCGCAAGAAAGCCATGCTGCTGCGGGAAGATAACGTTATTGCTTACAAGAAATGTATTTAACTGTACACTCTTAGACAAAGGTACACCCTTTGGGGTGTATATCTGCCACGCAACAATAATCGTCATCTGCCTTGCTTGCGTTTCCTTTCTTGCAAACGCCGCGCCCGCTACTTTCCTGTCGTGAATGCTATGTCATGCTGATAACTCGCATGCCGTTCGTTACTGAGAAGTACCAGGCTCTCAGCGTTAAAGAAAGGAAATCTGGACAAGGCAGATGACGTTTATTGTTTTGTGGCAAGATACAAGCCAAAGGATGTAATTTTGTTTTACAGTGTAGTACAGTGGGCTTTTCAAATAGTGTATTAACTGCACTAAGAATTGATATTGGTCTATAACAACTCGGATTGTTCTGATCACCAGATCTGTAGAAAAAGATAACCTTTGACACTTTCAGTATATTTGGGTAAACATTACTACTTATCGCATGGTTAAACACGTGAAAAGGGGCACGCAAAAGAAATCAAAATTGTTTTTGAATATCTTAACCTGAACGACATCAACTCCGCGTGCCTTATTAGCCGATAATTTGTCTACGATAGTCTTTATTTCCTCAAGAGTTATTTCACGAATCGAAAAATCAAAGTCGACGCTTTTCTGGATCCGGGTTGTGGGAATTGCAAGTACAGACTGTTTATATATATTGTCACAAGTTTTTGAGAAATAATCATTGAAGTCATTAGCTATCTGAAAGACAGATATATCTTTATTTATTGATACTGTCAGCCCATGACGGGCTATTACAGGAGTGGATGTAACATACATAAACAGAGAAGTGCATTAGTGCGATTGAACAATGAACTAAAAAGAAGAAAAAAGGAAATGAAGTAGCACTGCTGATATGAAACACATTAATATAATTACAGAGTACATTTTGACTTATTATATCACAATATTGCTACAGAACAACAGGGTGCATCAGGGTACATAAGGCAATGTATTGCTTCCAAAAATGCATTAACTGATTTTACTTGGACAATTGAGTCAGGCAAGGAGTTCCACTGCTGAGTTGCCCTGAGAAAAAAACTGTACCTGAAGCAGTCATTGTGCACTGTGGAAGGAGGTATATACATACTGTGTCTGTGCCGTGACGTTTCCTGTGTCTTGATTTGGAAGTGCTTGTCGTATCTTATTTTGACATGGTTATGAATTACTAAGAACAGGAATTTAAGCCTTTTATACTCGTACGTTTTTGGAGAGGTGGAAGCTTTGCAAGTTTACATAATTCAGTCGGAGAGTGAAAACGGCAGTATTTATTAAATATAAACCTAGAAGTAAGGCGCTGAACCTTCTCTAGTTTTAGACAGCTACTTTGGGTGTAGGGATCCCATACTATTTTTGCGTACTCAATTATCGGTCTTAGCAAGGTATTGTAAGCTAAAATTTTAATTTCAGGGGAGGCACAGTGCAGGTTACGTCTCAGCCCCCACAATACTTTGTTAGCTTTTGCACAAAGTCCATTTACATGAAGATTCCAACGCAAGTCGGCTGTAAGTATAAGACCTAGGTATTTATGTCGTTTAACTCGAGCAAGCTCATGACTGTTGATACTGTATGAGAAATTTAAAATATTCTTTTTTCAAGAGATGGAGATAAAAACCGATTTAGTTGGGTTAAGCTGCATTTGCCACCGATCACACCAGTTCTTAATTTTCTGTAAGTTAAGATTAAGGTCGGCCTGATCACCTGGCGACTCTATTTTCTTGTACAATATGCAGTCGTCGGCAAACATTTTTATTTGGGTAGTGATGTCATTTGGCAGATCATTTATAAAAACTAGGAATAAAAGGGGCCCTAAGACACTGCCCTGGGGTACCCCAGATACCACGGGAGATAAACTAGATTGCTGATGTCCCAATTGAGCATATTGTCCTCTATGTTCAAGGCAGGAAATGAACCACCGCGTAAGGGAAGAATTTTTGAAAGTAACACTGATTTTAAGTAAAGGCTTTTTGTGGGACAATGTCCCACAAAAAGATTGTTGCTGTGTCTAAGAATATTATATCACTTTGGCCGCGGGCATCAATTGTGCTAGAAAGGTCACGCACCAGTTCAATAAGCTGAGTGACGGTGGACAAACGTTTGCGAAACCCATGTTGACCTGGAAAAATTAATTTATGTTCATCTAAATAGGTGAGCAGATGCTTTGACACAATGTGTTCTGGCATTTTAGAACAGGTGCTTGTGAGCGATATCGGTCGGTAGTTGCTAGTGCCAGAGGTTGGGCCACGTTTATGTGTGGGCACAATTTTGGCGCATTCCCAGGCAGTGAGAAACGAGCCACAAGAAATGGATGATTGAAAAATTAGTGTTAAAAACTTGGATGTCCATTCGGCATATCTATAAAGGAATTTATTGGGTATTTCGTCAGGACCGGCACTTTTTTTATATTAACGTGAAGTAACAGATTGAAAACGCCCTCTTCTGTAATCTTGATATTCTGAATAGGAGTAACATATTGTTTATCTCGTAATCCTATACATCTCTGATTATTTTCTGTATTTGCCTTTCATTGCCATTTAGTCGTTTAATCAAGTTCGTATAATAGACCTTCTTTGATATGTAACTTAGCATAACTGATTTGTTTCGAAAAAATTTTAACTGGCGTTTGTAGTAGTTGTTAGTTTAGTTATGTTTAATTTATTGTAATAGTAGTCTTTCCTTTTCAGTAAGGCAAATATGGACTCATTTATCCACGGACATATGGCGTAATCATAGCTGTCGTGAAAAGTACCGCGACTCTTCTATGGCGTTTGTAATGCAGTGAATAACGTTTTGACATTGCGCGTGAACATTGTCGTTGTAAAGGTTATCGAAATGTGTAGCGACTAAGATGCTGCGTACACGTGGATAGTTAAGCCTTGTCGAATATTTGTGGTGCGGTTGGCGAAAAGAACTCAAACGATCCCGAGGCAGAAACAAAAATGTTGGGCAATGATAAGCAGTTGTGGTGTCATAAACACCTGCCTGTGCATAGATATCAATATAGCACAAAATATGATCGATGAGGGTTGAAGACATGTTGCAAACACGAGTAGGGGATGGAATCACATTTTTAAGATTAAAGGACTGCAGAAAAAATACATACTCATAGCAGTCATCTCTAGACAAGTCGATGTTCATGTCACCACAAATGATATTTGGATTGCGGACATGTATTAGAGGGTCAATAAGAGTTTCCGTCGCAGAGACGAAATCATTAGTACATGAGCTAGGAGGGCGTTAAAATACGCCTATAACAACGCCAAAGTCAAGTTTCACAAAAAGCGTTTCGGCATTTTGGTTGCTGTGCAAATTGTTGGCTAGGCATTAACACCCGAGCCCCTGCCGTATAAAAAGCAAGGCGCCACCACCACGTGCTGTACTTTCTCTGGGTAGCGATAGCATCGTGTATCCCGGTATTGTCATTTTTCCATCCCTTCTGAGCCATGTTTCTGTTATCGCGATGATGTCGTAAAAAACGAGTGTTGGGATATGCAGGTTAAGAATACGTCTAGATTTCTGGTAATACTACGAATGTTGCAGTGGACTAACGACAAGAAATGTCTTTCTCATGTTTCTTCAATATCAGCTAAAGTCCTCATTTTACTGTCTATTTTTAACGCTTACTGCACCTGACCCTTACTAAAATTTCTATAGAAAGCCTATAGACAGTCGATAGACATCTATAGAGTGTCTATAGACTTTCTATAAAAAAATTGTAAGGGGAGGAAGGTCCTCTGCGCACGTCACATGCAGTACACGCGAATGTTCCGTTTTTCGCATGAGGATCTTACCATCAGACGCCCAACTGAATTTCCAGTTACGTTCCCTCTTTGCACTCAGAGCTTTGCCCAACAATACCTTGTTCGCTGGACACAAGTGTTCATTAAAAGTGTGCGTGAGCACAGCTGACGCGACATACGGTGTTGCAACCTTCTTTTGGATCCTCAAGTATTTCGCACGTACGCGCACTAGCGTGGGATCACTGCATCGAAGCAAGAACGGCAAGTTTTGCTGTCGCCAGCTTCAACGCAAACAAGCATTACAGCTGGCATATAGAGCTACACGTTATCCTTCTGCATAGCAAAATATCACTTCGCACACGCGTGTTAATAAGCCTGTGCGCCTTGTGAATGATCGTTGTGTCGTTTAAAAACAAAAACGTCAGTAAGCAAGCGAAGTGAAAAGGATAGCGAGGATGCGTGTTTCTATCGTTGAGCATCGGACGTAGCTTTCGGCGACGAACTTATGGCTGAATTGCCGCAATGCACATATGCCGTAGTGCATTGCGCCTCTATTTGGCCTATATCAAGGCTTTTCGGTATGATAGCGGGGCTCATGGACCAAGACATGCTGCCGCTGTGCGCCAACCAAGCGACCAGCGAAAACACCGGCCTGCATGCACAGACCAACTAATGGCGCACAACCCATAGAATAATATAAGAGGTCTGTTCGATTCCACAAAGCTCGTGGTCTTGGTTGTTCCGCCAAGTTCTTGCTATTATACTGACTAATGTCCTACCTAGGTTAAAAAAAGAAAAAAAACACGATGAATTCCTATGACCAAAGTTTCTGAAACCCTATTGCGAACTTTGTTTTTCTACGCCTCCGCTGATTGTCGTTTCCTCACTTTTCTTCCACCAATCTTCCAATCGCCTCTTACTAATCTCTATTGCGGACATGTTTACTTTCCCCCTACTCTCGCTGAACCCAGGGGTTTCAAGGATACCAGTGGTGCTCAAATCGACCGCTGGGAAGACATCTTCACATTCTAAGAAAACATGCTCCATCGATTCTCTAACTTTACCGCAGCAAGCACATGCTTCCTTCTTATATCTCGCTCTATGAGTGCGCGTTCTAAGGCATCCTGATCTCGCTCCAAAAGTAATGAGCTTCTCTTTGAGTTATCTTAAATTGTTTCTTCCCTAATTTCGTTTGTTCCTATTAAGTAGTTACTCATGGCAGACTTCTTTTCTATTGCTGCCACCCATGAGATTATTTCAGCCTCTCTGACTTTCCGCTTGACGTTCTTTGTTGCTGTGTTGCCCACCCTACAGGCCGCATACTTGCTGGTAAGCTTCCTAGTTCTCTTGCTCCACTGAGAATCAATGTTTTTCCTGTACAGATAACTCAATACTCTCCCAGCCAATTTACTTTCTTCCATATCCATCAGTCGTTCTTCATTTTTACTGTGAGCTTCCCACACTTGAAAACTAGTCCAGCCCATGTCACCCTGCACAGCTTCATTTGTAGTCTTCCCGTGAAAGCCCAATGCGAGGCGACCCACTGACCTTTGGTTCCCATCGAGTCCTGGTCGTACCCCTGGCTGCAAGCAAGCAACCGCATTTCCGAAAGTAAGTCCCGGAACCATTACACTTTTCCACATACCTCGGAGCACCTCGTACCTATTGTAACCCCATAGCGCTCTGTACTTCATTATGGCTGCATTTCTCTTCCCATTCACTGTTCTTCCTCTGTTTCCATACATCTATCGCCTTCGTTTATCTATATACCACAGTATTTATATTGTAAGGCACAGTTGAGTGACGGTGCTTTAATCACATTACCTTGGGCGAACTTGTGCCCGACAAACAGCTAAACGAGAGCCTCGCTAGAACGTCCACAGTCTTTTCGCAAGAGACCCGCCCCTCTTCTTTTCTCGTGTACCGCGCTCATGGCACGTTGCTCCGACGCGTGCCTTGCGAGCCCGTGTTGCCCGCTTCACTGCCGCTATCTTTCGTAGGTAGCAGTAAACAGCTGGACGAACGCAGGAGGCGGCTGGCGCGCGTAATTTGAAATCACCTTGTGTCATTGTCCCCCTTCCAAGAGTGCATCGTCCCGATGCTCATACAGAAGGCGGTGGTTTCTAGGCTGTCATGAACTCGCAATGTTTGTAGGCGGAAGCAGTTATTGCCTGTCGTAGTAGGGTTTCATTCGGACGACATGGACGATTTCTGTTCGATGCCGCCGTCGTGATGAGGTTACTTGACCTTCCGAAGCAACTTCATAGTTCAATGGACTAATTCGGCGAATTATCCTATACGGGCCAAAATAACGACGAAGAAGCTTCTCGGATAGGCCGCGCGTCCGTACGGGAGTACACACCCATACTTTATCTCCAGGTGCATACTGGACGCCTCTTCGTCGCAGGTCGCATCGTTCCGCGTCGGTTTGTTGCTGCTGCTGAACGCGGTGTCGCGCCAGGTGCCGTGCTTCTTCGGCTTTTTGTGTGAAGTCGCTGACGTCATTGTCATTTTGGAAGGTCTCATCTATTGGTAGCATTGCATCTAAGGTTGTGGTGACGGTCCGGCCAAAAACGAGTTGGACAGGTGTCATTTGAGTCGTCTCTTGCACAGCGGTTTTGTACGCGAATGTGGCGTACGATAGTATCCTGTCCCATGTTCGGTGCTCCATGTGCACGTATATTGACAACATATCAGTCAGCGTTCTGTTCAGTCGTTCAGTCAGCCCATTTGTCTGCGGATGATATGGGGTGGTTTTTCGGTCACTGGTGTGCGTCAATTTCATGATGGACTGTGTCAAATGGGCAGTAAATATGGTTCCTCGGTCCGTGATGAGAACCTTAGGGGCGCCATGCCGTAGTACTATGTTAGTGACGAAAACATCAGCTACTTCACTGGCCGTTCCCTTGGCAAGACACCCTGTCTCGGCATATCGAGTTAGGTAGTCAGTTGCAACTACGATCCAACGCTTTCCTGATGACGATGTGGGAAAGGGGCCAAGTAGGTCCATTCCCACTTGTGCAAATGGAGTTTCCTGTGGCTGTATCGGTTGTAGGAGACCTGCTGGCTTGAGTGGTGGTATTTTACGTCTTTGGTAGTCCCGGCAGGTTTTTACGTAGTGTTGCACAGAATTCAATAACTTTGGCCAGTAATACTTCATGCGGATGCGAGCGAATGTTCTGCTCACTCCTAAATGTCCTGCTGATGGGTCGTCGTGGCATGCTTCCAATATGTCGAGTCGTAACTTTGAAGGTACGAAGAGCAGAAATGTCTCTGTACTATGTTCAAATTTTTTTTTTGTACAGGACATTATTTCCCAGGACGAACGACGATAAGCTGCGGACAAAAGCTCGTGGAATGTCGACAGGATGTCCTTCTAGGTAATCAATGAGCAGGCGTAACTCCGCGTCGGATCGCTGATGCTGGGCCATTTGCGATGTTGTCACCGCTCCTAGGAAGGGGCAATCCTGTACACTTTCCCTAAGCGTAGATTCCGTGTATTCAATCGGTGCACGTGACAAGCAATCAGCATCATTGTGCTTGTGACCGGACTTGTATACGACCGTTATATCGTATTCCTGCAGCCGTAGATTCCATCTTGCCAGCCGTCCAGATGGGTCTTTGAGATTCGCCAGCCAGCACAACGAATGACGGTCGCTGATAGCTCGGAATGGTCGGCCATATAAGTATGGTCTAAACTTGCTGATGGCCCATATCACCGCGAGGGATTCTTTTTCTGTCGCTGAGTAGTTCACTTGAGCCTTCGAAAATGTTCGACTAGCATACGCAATGACTCGTTCCTCCGTTTTGCCACTGAATGAGGACGGCACCGAGGCCTAAATTGCTTGCATCTGTGTGAATATCAGTTTCGACTTCCTCGTCAAAATGAGCAAAAACTGGGTGGTTCTGAAGACGCTTTCGGAGCTCATTGAAAGCATTCTTCTGCTCATTCAACCAGACGAAATTGGTGCGTCTTCCTTTGCTAGCCGCGTTAGTGGTTCGGCGATCCTTGAAAAATTTTTGACGAAGCGTCTGTAGTAAGCGCAAAGTCTTAAGAATCGCCTAACAGCCTTTTTGTCGGTTGGTTTTGGAAATTTCTCGACTGCCGCAGTCTTCTCAGGATCCGGGCGAATGCCTTCTGAACTGACGACATGGCCGAGGAAAAGAAGGTCGCGAAAGCCGAACTGACATTTCTGCGGTTTTATTGTAAGACCTGCTGATCTAATAGCTTCCATCACAGTCCGAAGTCGTTCTACATGCTGCTCGAAGGTGGTAGAAAAAACCACATCGTCAAGATAAACGAGACAGGTTTGCCATTTCAGACCGGTGAGCACAGTGTCCATCATCCGCTGAAATGTGGCAGGTGCGGAACAAAGGCCGAATGGAAGCACTTTGAACTCATATAGTCCGTCTGGCGTCACAAACGCCGTGTTTTCACGATTTCGTTCGTCCACTTCTATCTGCCAGTAGCCGCTTTTGAGGTCCAGGGAGGAAAAGAATTTGGCATATCGTAGTCTACCTAGAGTGTCATCGATTCTTGGAAGTGGGTACACATCCCGCTTTGTGACGGCGTTCCCCTTTCGATAATCAATGCAGAAGCGCAAGGTCTGGTCCTTTTTCTTTACATGTAGCACAGGCGATGCCCACGGACTTGCCGACGGCTGAATTACATCATCTTCCAGCATTTCCTTAACTTGACTTCCTATAGCTTCTCTTTCTTTTGGTGACACTCGGTAGGGGTGCTGGCAAATAGGCCTCACTGATTCGTCTACAATTATCCGATGTTTGGCAATAGATGTCCGCCGGACTTTGGATGACATTGAAAAAACATTCGGCGAACTCTCTCACAAGGGCCTCTATTTGCTCCTTCTGTCTGGGCGATAGACCTGGTTCGATGTCGATGGCTGCAAGGACAGAATGCACACCTTGGAATTTTGATGTTGAAATCTCTGGAATGCTCAGCTGTGTAACTTGGACGAAGTTATTAAGGCTCGCAATAACGGTTCCCTTCGCGACATGTTGCACCTCATTTCCATAATTAGTGAGGAAAACGTTGGCTCATCCACCACGCAGCTGAACAAGCCCTCTTGCCATGCAGATCCCTTTTTCGAGTAGGAGACTGGTGTTGCTGTCTGCAATTCCTTCGTAGTCAATGAACGCGTCGCTTCTTACTGCGACGGCTACGCTGGATCAAGGAGGAAGCATCATGTCGTCATCGGCAGTGTAAAGGGCGTCGAATTCTTCTTGTGTTGTATGCGGCGACAGCGTGCTTTGTTGAAAAGAAAACACATGATTCCCCCAAGTTGATTACAGCGCCATTATCCTGCAAGAAGGCCAAGCCAATAATCAAGTCTCTTGAGCACTCGGGAAGGACAATAAAGCTAGCGACGTACGTGAAGCCTCGTATTGCTATTCTAGCCGTGCACTTGCCAATGGGGTCGATGAGGTGTCCTCCTGCGGTGCGAACTTGTGGCCCTTTCCAAGGAGTCAGCACTTTCTTCGGTTTCCAGGCAAGCTCACTACTTATTATGGTGGATCCACACGACGGACGAAATCCGTCTTTTTCGCGACGGACTGCGCATCACGTGACTACGCGTCACGGATTTGTGCCGTCCGCGCGTCGTCCGCGACCCCCACGGACGGAAAATGCCGAGCTATTTTTCGCATCCGGATTTTGGGGGTCGAATGCTGCGGAAGTAGCCTAGCATGCTCTACAGTCTGGCAACAAGCGCGGCTTTGGGATCTTTCTGAAACAGCTTCATCGCTGCTGACACCATTCGTGTCCAATTCGGACAAAACAACAGCCATTGCGGCCAACCGTCGTTTCTTTTCGATATCCATTTTCATTCAGAGTGAAAACACCTATGACAAAGTCTTTGTTACACCGATGGCGCCATCTAGAGTGAGTAGAAACAAGCAATTATGTTAACTTACGGCCACTGAGATCCGCTCGGGCCGCCGCAACATCTTCGAGGCCATGTTCAGTCAATACAGCCACTCTAAGCCTAAACGCCGAGAATCTGAGTATCGCTTTCAGAAACGGTGTCCACTCATCACGAATACATTGCTGTCGAAGCTTCTGGACACAAATTTAAACCAAATACAATCCTAAGTTTGAAAGTTACGGGCCACACAGTTGACGACGACGACTTGACAAGTTCGAGGCGGACGGCAGTCACTTCGGGCATAGCCGCCATCTTTATTTTTCCGGCGCCGTCGTCTACTCAGTCCGTCCGTCGTCTGGATGCGCTTCGCAGCCGGACGGGCGGCGGAATAAGCGTCCGCGGCACAGATTTGCGCGGAGCCGTCCGTCGTGTGGATACACCATTACCGAGTAATCTGCACCTGCATCCACTAACGCGTTCACTTCGTAACCGTCAACAAACACATGTAAATCGGAGGTAACGTCGCTCTTACAGCACTGGTTTCTGAGTCCCTCGTCGACGCTCGGAGTTCTCTTTTCGCGTCGGCAGCGACCTTACCTCCTGAGGTCGCTGACTCTAGTTTTCCCGACGCGGACTCTGTGAACGGCGTCTTGGGGAGCTTGAAGACGGGCGAGGGCTCGGTTACTGATGCCTCAACGGCGCTGCTGATCGAGGTTGGTGCTGCTCGTAGGCGTATGGGGAGCCTTGACGAGTGGACAGGTACTCTTCGATTTCCAATGGACGCTCACCATTTCGGGGGCAAGGTGCGTTCACCGGAAAGCCACGACGCCCTGCCTGGCGATAGTGGCACATTCTGTACAGGTGGCCAGCCTTCCCACAGTGGTAGCAGAGGGGTATTCGGTCAGGAGTGCGCCATACATCAGCCTTCCTGAATCTTCTCTCGGTTGGCGGCAGCGTAGTTTGACGCATCGAGCTTTTTATAGAGGAAGTGGCGGCGATGTCAGCACGTCCGGGAGATTGAGTTGAATGAGACGCTCGGTTGGCGCAGTCGTGGCGCTTGAGGCTGCGCACTGAGCTGTGGTTCGCGGACCACCTGTCTGACCTCTTCACGAACCAGGTCTGCCAGCGAAGAGGGCGTTGGAGCGTTCTGGTCAAGCCGTAGCCGCTGGAGCTCTTCTCGCACTACAGAACGCACGAGCTCTCGTATGATCTCCACGCTATTTCGAAAGATGGCTAGAACTGCGTCTACAGAGGCGATGTTTATCTCCCGGTTGTACATCCTGTTAAGAACGTGGAGGCGCTGTTAAGAACGGCCTAGCTGACATGCAAGTTTTGCCAGCCAGTTGCGACAGCGGGCGTCAACTTTCTTGGAATGCCACCGTTACGCTCTAGCCTCGTCGCCGTTATGACTGAATGCATTCGGCGGACCAACTATCGTAACCGAACCCACCAACGCCGACCTGTTCTGCTATGAGCAGGGGAGTTGCCGCGGGAACGTCGACGAAGGCCCCTTTCCACGCGCCGTCCAAGACGCAAGACAATGGGCCCCTGGCGGCGCGCTGCGGGGGTCAGCTCGGGGAATAAAAGGCGCCGTTCCTGACGCAAGCCCCGAGTTCTACGAAGTCCGTCTGACGTCGGCTCTGGACCGTGAACCTCGCGCAATGAAGTGTGTGTGTGTGAGTGTGTGTGTACACCGTCCCGCAGAGAGGCAACTTGTTTACGATGACTGGACGAACGTTTCTGTCACCTTGGGATCGAGGGGGGACCGAGTGTTTATAAACCGTTGTTGTGCGGCTGCTCAGGACACTTTCTCAAGCAGTCATGTAAGATTGTTGCACTTTTCTCAAGCAGTCATGTTAGACTGATGTACTTTCTCTCGCAGTCATGCTAGACTCATGAACTGCACGTAGATGTTGTAAATAAACCCATATTCCTCGTTCTCGATGACAAGCAGTACTTCCCTTCATCAACGTCCTCAGCGTGAATAAGCTGAGCGACGGCATGGGCCAGCTACCTTCTAATTCATGCCCGACTCCAATCTTGACAACGGGTTACGAGCGATAGGATTGAGCCCCCAATCCTTGCAACTGGCTGACAGCGGGGAGATGGACTTTGCGACGTGGTGCTGTGTCTGCGGTGAGTGCTTGGTTCTTGCTTTGACTCTCTAGGCTTCATTTTTTGGTTGTTCTGTTTAGAACAGTAGGGAAGCTAGATTGTTGAGTGTTAGCTAGGTTGTGTTTTCCTAGCCAGATTTAGCGAGCAGGATCAAGGCAGTAAAGCAGCAATCATGGAGTTAAGGACACTGCTGAGAGACGAATTGTTGATTGTTGGTGAGGAACTGGGCCTAGATGTACGCAAGGAAATGCTAAAATCGGAATTACTGAAACTAATTTCCGAACAGGTCAGTGAGGAAGAAATTGAAATGGGGTTGGAACTTCCGAAAAAAAGAGAACAACGGGACAGAGAAGAACGGGACAGAGAGAGAGAGGAACGCGAGTTAAGAAAAATGCAACTTGAAAGCTAACGTTTGGAGTTGTCTCAAGGGAGTGAAGGGACTCTGGAACGATCAAGTGAGGCAGAATCATACCGCATGGACAGGCTATTAAAGCCATTTGAGGTCGGGACCAACATAGGCTTGTTCCTAAGCAATTTTGAAAGGACTTGCTAGAAGATCAACTTCGGTCAGAGTACATGGCCACAGCGGTTGCTGTCTATGTTGCCGTGTGAGGCGGCGGAAGTAATCGCCAGACTCAGTGCACAGGATGCATATGATTATGCGAAAGTTAACGCTAGTCTCCTGAAGAAATACCGCGTTTCAGCCGAAGCTTTTCGGCAATGGTTTAGGAGCACAGGCAAGAAATATAGCGAGGGTAACCGGAGTTTGCATATAGCTTAAAGGCAAACCTAGTCGAGTGGCTGAAAAGTGCGGAAGCGTACAAGAGCAGAGACAGGATCATTGAATGCATGTGTCTAGAGCAGTTTTACAAAAGCATCCCACCATCTGTGAAGCTGTGGGTGCAAGACAGAGGAAATGTAAACACTGTGGAAAGGGCGGCGGAATTATCCGAAGAGTACGCAACGCGTCGAAAGCTGAACGCCGAGGACGGTAATTGGGACGGTCGAAATGGACCGCGCAAACCATTTCCGTTCAAAAAGGGTTCACAGACTAGACGACCGAAGCCTGTAGACGTAGAGAAAAAGCCCTCAGAAAAGAGCGAGGAGAAATCAAACGGCGAAACAGTACCAAAAGAGCAGAAAATGAAATTCGAATCTTTCAGACCAATCCGCTGTTATAAATGCCACAAACTGGGACATATCGCTGTGAACTGCGGAAAGCCTAGGTGAATTTCTCTCAAAAGCTGCAGACAATCGTCGCCTGAGCATTCTCCTTCCAGATAATCCCCCAGTATGTCGCCGTCTACGCTGTCACAGGCTCCTGTAATGTCTAAAAAGGCCACATACAACGGTCTGCTTTTTAGCTTTGATATTTCAATGCACTGAGTAAGAAGAAATAAGGTGTCATCCAAACGCCTATCTATTTGGAAGCCATACTGAAATTCTCTCCAAATGCCATTATTCTCTTCCAATGCTTGCAGTTTTAATTTGATTGCCGGCATTGCTATCCTGTATATTACCGATGTAATGGTCAACGGTCTATTCGAGGAAATTTTATCTTTCTCCCCCTTACCTTTATAAATTACGTTCATTCTACTTTGTCGCCAACTGTCTGGTATTCGTCTATCTTTTAAAGTTATTTCTACTGCTTTCACGAGAGCATCCTTACTTTTTGGTCCTGGTTCATTAATCAGCCTAACGGGAACCTCGTCTAGCCCCGTGGCTGTGCGCTTAGGAATTTTCTCTTTTGCTTTCTTCCAGGTAAAATTTGTACGCACCAGCTCCTTTTCCACCTGGGTCTGTTTCATGCTCTTTTTCTTCAAATACAATCTAGTCAGTGCCTTGGAAAGGTTCGGCTGTGTTTTGCGGATATAATTTATTGCCGCTTCTCCTTTTAGTCTGTTTCCATCTTCGTCTAGGATATGTTGTTGTGTTTTTGTTGACTTCCTGCCTAATAATGTTATGCGATTCCAAAATATTCTAGGTGAGGCCTTCTTTTTCTCACGTCCTTCTGACCACCAACGTTAACTTTCATCTTTGCTTGCACCGGTATTAGTACCAGTAGTTAAGAAAAAAAAGGACAAATGTGCACATTTGGTTGCCCATATCATCGCGTGTGGTTGCGAGGCACTTTTTTCTGAGACTACTGTCTTAGGCAAGTCTGCAAACCACACTGCTCGAATGCCTTTTGGAGCATTCCATATCCACGAAAATTCACCTATCTGTGTAAGCAAAGCACCTATGCTTTTGCACAGGGTGGAACTGGACTTATTTATTTTTATTTATTCAATACTGCCAGCCGCCATTTGGTAGCCAAGGCAGGAGTGGAACAAGCAACATCGCTGTACAACGCGATGCAACAAGGCGAGCGCACACACAATATAAAAGACAACACAGCAGCAAGAACAAATATTTTTAGTTTCTAAAAAAAATGCAAAAGTTAACAGCACGAACAAACAAACTGCGTCTATAACAGAGACACGACAGCAGATAAGAAGGAATCTTGGTTTGTCAAGCAGACCACGTCACGCGGACGCCCGTTCCATTCTTATATTGTTTTTGGAAATAAAGAAAACTGGTAAGATTTAGTTCGGCATCGTGGCACGACTATTGTCGAGTTGTCTTTGCCGTGTGTTGGGCGAGAAGTGTTATATTCCATGTAAGAAAAAAAATTAAATTATGGGGTTTAACGTGCCAAAACCACTTTCTGATTATGAGGCACGCCGTAGTGGAGGACTCCGGAAATTTCGACCACCTGGGGATCTTTAACGTGCACCTAAATCCACGTACACGGCTGTTTTCGCATTTCGCCCCCATCGAAATGCGGCCGCCGTGGCCGGGATTCGATCCCGCGACCTCGTGCTCAGCAGCCCAACACCATAGCCACTGAGCAACCACGGCAGGTACCATAGCGCTCGTCCTGTCTGCTCCTTTCTGTGTCCGTGTTTCACTTCGCGCTAGAAGCCAAAAATAATGTTAAGGTATTCCATGTAAGAGTCAAAATTAATGTTTGTTAAATTAATTATACCATGCAACTGTTTTAAACGGTGTAACTTGCGGCGGGATTGAAGCGTGTGGAGTTCAGATTGCCTTAGTAGATTAGTGACAGACACATGTCTACCATATGCGTTGTGGATGAATCTTAGGGCTTTCTTTTGAACACCTTCGATGCGATTTATATCTACTTGGGTGTGGATCCCAAAGAACGTCTGCATATTCCAGCAATGGGCGTACTAATGCAGTGTAGGCTGTTAATGTTGTTTTAGTTGTGCAGTGCTTTAGGCGGCTTCTTAACAGCCAAAGCCTGTTGGACGCCTTTGAAACCAAATGCCCGATATGCGAGCTCCAGCTTAAGTTGCTGCTAAATACAACCCCCAGGTATTTGCATTCATTTACATGAGAAATGGCTGTGCCGTTAATTTTGTATGTGTAATTATGAATATGCTTCTTGCGTGTAATTGTCATTTTTGCACACTTTGAAGTATTTAAAGACATTTCCCAGGACAGACACCACTTCGAAACCTCTGACAGGTAATCGTTTAGTATACTATGATCCTCAGCATTTTGAATGGGTAGGTATACAACGCAGTCGTCTGCGAAAAAAACGCCATCGCACTGGGGAATCGAAACTCAAGTCATTTAAATAAGGAACAGAAGTGGACCAAGCACGGAGCCCTAGGGGACTCTCGAAAGAACTGAAGCTGGTGGAGAATTGGAACCAGAGATCTGGACGTACTGGTGCCGTTCAGAAAGGTAGGAATCAAGCCACT
The DNA here is from genome assembly GCF_023375885.2 of Dermacentor andersoni. Taxonomy (NCBI): domain Eukaryota; kingdom Metazoa; phylum Arthropoda; class Arachnida; order Ixodida; family Ixodidae; genus Dermacentor; species Dermacentor andersoni. The sequence goes on from NC_092820.1 coordinate 15,062,064, forward strand.
CAAGACACTGATTTTGCGGTAGACGTCGGAGTTTTACCATCAGCTTACGGTGCGAAACACGATCGAAGGCCTTCGCGAAATCTAGAAATATTGCGTCTATTTGCCCACCGTTATCAAGGCATGCCAAGAATTCATTGGTTGTGTGAATTAGTTGTGCTACAGTGGAAAGGCCACGCAGAAACCCATGTTGGCTACTAGAGAAGAAGTTGCTGCTTTCTAAAAAAGAACTCAAGTGCTTGAAAATGAAATGCTCCAGAATCTTACCCGAAGTACATAATAGTGAAAGTGGCCTGTAGTTACTTACAGAAAGTTTGTCGCCGGATTTGTGAATGGGGACGACCATCGCAACCTTCCAGCCAGTTGGAACTCCCTAATTTAAAAGGCTTTCATTGTAACTGACCACAAGGTATCTAGCACACCATTCTGCGTAGCGGGAGAGAAACGTATTTGGGATGGCATCTGGTCCAGGAGACTTTCTTGCGTTTAAATTAAGCAGGGCAGCAACAACTCCTTCGACAGATATTAGTAAGTCTGGCAAGATAAGGCACGGAGACTGAAATTCTGGGGCGCACGTACTATCCGTTGTAAACACTGAAGAAAAGTAATCATTGAAAGCTGATGCAATGCAATAAAGATAATTAATTTCCATGTGATCCGAACGAATTTTACTGACTGGATCCTTCTTCTGTGCTAAGTGCGTCCCAAATTTTGCGGGGTCTGTAGTCAGAAACTCATGCATTTTAACATTAAAAAAATTATACTTCGACTGTTTTATTTTCATGCGCAGCTCTATGCGAAGGGACTGCAAAGAAACGCGACCTGCTCTAAATCGTGTGGATCCTAGGCGCTTGATGCGACGTTTAAGCTGGATCACTTCACGCGTAATCCATGGACTAGTGCGACTCATTCTACTATATTTCTTCGGCACGTATCTTACGATACATTCATGTACAATCGTCTTCAAGTGCACCCATAGGTCATTGACATTCATGAGACCAGCCTCGTGTTTTTCGATGAATTGATCGTAGTCTTGCTCCAATAAAACTAAAATGCTTTCCTCTAGGACATTGTTAAAGTCGAGAAACTGCTTTCTTAACTCAAGGGCAGGCGGCCGCACCATGTTGCTTTTGAGCAGCACTGCTTCGTGGTCAGAAATACCTGGGATGATATCAATAGAGAAACCAAGTCTCTCAATGGCATCGCTAATAAACAAGACCAAGAAGCGAGCTTGCTCCTGATGCAATACGTGTCGGCCCCTGTACGACCTGCTTTAAATTGAATGCAAAGGCAATGTCGAGCAATAGATTGGCATGATGACATGAAGTGACTCCTGCCAGAAGTTACCAATTAATTCTTGGCAAGTTAAAGTCTCCACACATCGTTATGTGAGTATAACGTCTACGATGTTCTTCCATAAAATCGTGCAATCGTTCAAGAACCGAAATGTCAGCATCGGGGGGCCTGTACACAGAACCAATAAATATGTTCAGATGACAAAACCAAAGCAAAATCCAAACCATTTCTATGCCTGTGTTACGGGGAATAACTGTGTAATCTAATTCCTTTTTTATCGCTGTAGCTATGCCCCCTCCCATTGTGCTGCGATCATGCCGTACTATCTCGTGGTTCTTGGGTATCACTTCTGTATCTGGAATTGCTTCGTTCAGCCACGTTTCAGTTATGATTGTGACGTCTGTGTCATGTGTGATAAGGAGAGCGTCTAGGTCATCGCATTTATTCCAAATGCTTTTGGCATTGATATTCAACAAAGAAAAAGAAAGAGGGCCTGCAAAGGGGTGGTGATCTAGTCGTTGGCTGGGTAATCTCGCAGTCTGCGCATGTCTGCCATATTTACGAGAAACCTGACAGGCTTGTCATTCACCACTTACAGGCACCCTCTCCTCGCGAGTTTCGTGCCATCTGAAGAGTTTTCCGTTTTTCTTTATGTTGTCAGAAAACAACCCAACCTTTTCACCGTTTGCTTTCTGCTGTTGGGCGCTGACCCAAAGCTTCTTGCGTAACGACTGAACCCGTGGCGAAAAGTCCTCAGAGATGCTGTATTCTGCGTTTTTAAGTTTTCTGCAGTTTTGAAGAATCCTACCCTTGTCCCTTCCGTCCAACAACTTGAATATTATAGGGCAGCATTTCTTTTCAGCGGGCCTTCCAATTCTGTAGATTCGATCGATGGATACATTAGAAACCTGCAGTATGTCACTCAAAATTTTTTTGACACAAATGCTTCTAGGTCCTGGTGTTGCTCTTCATTTTTTTCTTTCACTCCATAAACAATAGGATTGTTTCTCCTACTCCTGTTTTCCAAGTCGTCAACTTTCCGGAGCAAAGTTTCGACAGTATGTTGCAGTTCATCGACTTTCTGGGAATAATCAGTGACAGTTGAGGCGAGTCCATCCAGTTTCCTTTCGATAGACGCTATCCTCTCATTTGTTTCGCCTAGTTGTTGACTTACAGACTGTGTGGTTTGTTTCAGTTTACTCAGTTCATCAATAATTTGTTTAAGCATAGTTTCAGTAGTATTAGGGCCAGGATTAGGTTCCACATCGCCACAAGAACAGAGCAAGTCTACGAAACAATGGTAAGTTGCAAGAAACACTCCGGTCACGGGCCGTAGGCACGGCGGAAGCAAAAGACAGACATCGCCACTATGGTAAGCAACAGGACGGTTGTCCCTAACCTGAATGAAAAACAAGAAGGGGCTTGTGAGACGCATAATCCTTGCGCTTTCGCCGTGCCAACTGACTACACAGCACGGGAGGTCCATATATATAGGCATCGGAGCTGATGACGTAGACGATGGCGGCTCGCGATTATCAGGAAGCTGAAGTTTCCAAGTGAGCAGGTCCGGATTTCCTGTTCCGCAAGTGTTGTCCATTGACTGGCTGGTCCAGGGTACGTGTTGCTCGGCCGCTTCGACAGGAAAACCGAAGCATGTTTCGCCTGGTGAACGCTTTGCAGCGATGATGTGCACGGCCTGAATGAAAGGCAAGAAGGGGCTTGTGAGACGCATAATCCTTGTTTTTTCGCCATGCCCACTGACTGCACAGCACAGGAGGTCCATATATATAGGCATCGGAGCTGATGACGTAGTCGATGGCGGCTCGCGATAATCAGGAAGCTGAAGTTTCCAAGTGCGCAGGTCCGGATTTCCTGTTCCGCAGGTGTTGTCCATTGACTGGCTGGTCCAGGGTACGTGCTGCTCGGCCGCTTGGACAGGAAAACCGAAGCATGTTTCGCCTGGTGAACGCTTTGCAGCGATTATATGCCCGCGGCCTGAATTAAAAACAAGGGGCTTGTGAGACGCATAATCATTGTGCTTTCGCCGTGCCCACTGGATTCTGCTGTCTAAAGCAGGCAGCAGTTTTGTTCACCTTTTCAGTTTTTAGTTCTATTTATCACCTTCGCAAACCAAAAGCGGTGTGACACTTACGCGTAGCTCACTTTATAAAATCGGAGGGTGTGTCGATTGAAATAAACAGGTCGCAGTTATAGCGCTGTCGGCGTCTTTCGTGACTTTTTTATGTGTATGTGTATTTTTTGCGTAGTATTTGGAATGTACAATGTTAGATCAACTAGCCCAACAGACGGTTCTTCTGCAGTATTGGAACCACAGATTTTTTTTTTTTCTCCCGGTACATTTTCCAATTACTGGCTACTTCATCCTCTAGCAACTGCGCTTTTTTTCCCTACCTGTGCTCTAGGGATTCTTTGTCGTTCGGCGATCGCTTCTCATACCTCCCTGTTTCACCAGCTTTTCGGTTTCTTTTTTTTCCTTTCCAATGAACATCTTGTTTATTGTTCCGTATTTCTGTCGATATCACTATATCCCCAATCTTTACTTGGCCATTTGCCAAGTTCTTCATCGACTGTTGTGACTATATTTGTTATTTGTCCAGCGTTCAAATTTCGACTGGCCATTTTGCGTTCCTTGCTCTTTCCCAACTGCATATCCCATTTTCAAAACGATGCGTTTAAGGTCACTACCAAGGCTGCTATACCCTTACTCGTCAATGACCATTTCTCTCAACTGATTACGAATTACTTCTGTAGTTGGACAGTAATCAATGGTCGATTGCCGGTTTCCCATTTCCCACGTGGTCTGCCCTTCACACTTAGGCCCTGTATTCACGATAACGAGGTTATGTTACTCACAAAGATCTAGCATCGACTTCCTGTTGTTGTCGGTATAGCCATCTAAACCCTGTATGTGGGCATTCATGTCACATAATGGAATAATTTCGGCATCATTCCCTAAACGTTTAAGGTATTCCACAAACCCTGTGCAATTATTTCCGGTACACAAATACGTTACGCCCAGCCAATTTTTCTTTCCACTCATTGTACCTGATAAGCATGTTGCTCTTGACATTTTGAATTTACTCTTTCCATTTGGCTCCCTGATGGATGAGCATTCCCACTACGCCTCCCTTTCTTTCCGACTTAGTTTTGTTGCCCCCTTTCCAAACATAATTCTCAATCACTGGCGGCTCTTCGGTGTCCTAAGGTGCATTTCTGTAAACGCTTACACCCCTATTCTTTCTCTATTTAACTGCTCCTCATTATCTGCCCACTTTTCCTTTCTTCTGCCGCCTTGCATGTGTATGTACTCTATTGCATGGCGTGCTCTCTTTCGTGTTTTCCTCCTTTTTCTGTTATTGACGGCGATGCTATTCTCAGTTTCCCCTAGGGCACCTTCTTCATCACTACCTACCCTAGCCACTGGAGCGCCCGTGGGCCCCCTAAGAAACATCGCGACCAGCAAGTCGCCAGGCCACTTTTCGTCCAAGTCTGTAATTGAAGTGGATCCGTTTTCGTTCAAAACCACCACACCTTCTCACTTCCCTGTTTACTTGCACGAACCCGAAACCTTTCTCTCGGCTCATTTTCCATATCGCCTAATTAACAGCCACTACGGCCCTTTGTACGTGACTGTCACGTACAAACACCTGCGGCACCGTGCACAGCACGATCTGCTCCTGAGGGGACAGCTCGAGCAAGTCGTCTACCCCCTTCGCCATGTGCTGGGCTAGTCCTGTCCCTTTCGTATTTCAGGACGTCATTTAGCCCACCTGCTAATATGGCACGTGGGCATTTTCTGCAAACATTGCTTTGTCTCGCTCCATGACAGAACCCAGTGTCCGCCATGGAAGTGTCCCTACCGCCACTCCTTTATCGCCTTCTCCCTCTCCACAATTGCTTCTGAGCACTTATCCAGGTTTGGGTCGCCGGCGATAATCACCATTTCACTCTCCTACTGACGAGGCCTCTCCCCGCTTTCATAACTCATCCTTTTCCGCGTGATTCGGACTTGACAAGCGCCATCGACCCCTGCGTTTTTTGTTTCTTTTTGTGTTGCGGCCTCAAGGTATACGTGCCGCTCTTTTCAGCTACCCCCTCCCCACATTGCACGCATTCCATTTGCTTTGCTCACACTGCCTCTCCTGTCAAGTCAGGAGACTGCGTTCCACTGTCACGGCCATTCTCGTTCAGAATGGCGGCCCTGTTCAGCTTTTCCTCGGCTGCTTGAAGTATCTTTTGCACTACCTTCCGTGCATCATGCTCCATATTTAACTCATTTTTGAGCTCTTCGACCGGTTTGACAAGTTCATCCTGGAAAGCCTCCATTTTCGTCAGCCTAGCGTCGACATCACAGTGTCTGCCGATTGACTCGATTCCCTCTCCATTCCCATCCGTCCCCACGTCTGCCTTGAGGGACCCCCCGCACACTGCACGCTTTCTCGTCTTTCTTGCCATGTATTGCACGCATTTTTAAAGGCGAATACTGAAGCTTTCAGAGCACGTGCGTTCCAGCAAAAGCTGATACGCACCGAATGTAAATCCTTAAAATACCGCAAAGTAATTCTCACCAATGCTTTAAAAGCAATGCTGCACAGACTCAAGGTATGACACGTGTTCGCACGTGTTCATACGGTGTTCATACCTCACTTACCTACCAAAGCAATATTCCCGATACCAAAGCGCACACACAGTAAAACCGCTAATGGCTATTAGTCTTGCCCCTCGAAGGTACTATTTAAAGGCTATGAATACGTAACGTCCTACCCGGCTGCACGTGTTGAAGCCCGCGGCGCAAAAGGACGCTCTGACTATCCTGCGAAACAAAATATACACGAAACACAACCGCGCACACAAAAAAAGAGGGGGAAAGAGAAAACTGCCCAATTATTATTTAAAGGCTAAAAAAATCTGCAAACCAAAAACAGAAGCAAGCTTGAAGGATGCACAAGAAACTTAATTATTTCGTCGACGGCACGGAGCCCTAGAAAAACATGTCCACCCGCCACAAAACTCGTCAACCTCTCTGGTGCAAGGAACGCCCCCTGCACAGCGGCCCTCGATTGTCGCGTAGTGGTGCCGCCGCGGTGCAGTGAACCTTTGCGCCTACTAGCTAGGCGGTGCTATAGTGGCGAAAGTTTTTCCTGCAGACGAGAATCATGGCGTTAATCGTTGATATACACGGCACCCACCAAGAATTATTCCCCGTGGTCGACGGAAACGGAGTCATTGTTAGTGATGGCAGCACAGAGCTTTACACATCGGCTGGTCAGTGAAGTTATCATTCGGTGGTAAGCACGTGTTACTTCTTTCTTTCAGACGGTACTTGTTGTCGCCTTTTTTTTTTTTTTTTGTTGACGACGGACTGCCGGCAGCCGTCGAACGCACAGCTTCGGCGCCTTCTGTTGTTACAATGCCGTCGCCGGCGCCTGCTGGTCCAGAGTCTTTGTGCCTATTAAAGGCGAGCGCGAAGCGGCTGTCCGTTCCTCTGCCATGCAGCGGACAAGGCGGGCAAGCCCCAGAGCACCGAGTGGGGCAATCGGCAGCTGCAGCAGCAATGCTCTCTGCTTCGGCACCTTCGTACACCCTCGACACGCAGGAAGCTCTCTGGAGTAGTTGGAGGACGATGTACCTGATTACTTCTTGTAAGGAGATGAAGCGGCGACTGTGCCAGAAAGGCGGTATACGGTAAACTAAATTGAACTTTTTTAGCACATTCTATTTTGTGTAACAAGTGTTTGTCTTGACCGCAGGAACAAGAGCATGTGCGTGCTCTTGGCCTTAACAAAGAGTTCGCGGCATCACTGGCGCCACTGCAAGTGCAAAAAAATGCAAGTCCCTGGAGAGGGCGTTCAGAAGAACGCAGGAAAAACATAGGAAGTCTGGAGCGGCTGCCACACACTGCGAATTTGAAGAGTGCGTAACTTTGAACTTCTCGCTGTAGCGCTGCGTGCTGGAAATTTCGCATGCACAAGTGAGCTTTTTGAATAGTGCTTGAGTTTAGCACACAGCTTCTAAAACCTCCTTTAGCAAATTTCTTGCTATAGACTAGCAGTTGTCTTTGCCTCTAGTTAAGTGAAACGCGCTTTATCTGCCTTTGCTGAGTTGCATTATTTCTCTGCGCTATAGCCAGCCAGAACCTGCATGCCCTATCCTGCGAACAGTAATAACTTACTACACATTATCACAAAAGGCTACACTGTGCTCTACGAAAATTTTTAAACGGTTTCCTGCAAAGAGAATGTAGTCGTCACTAATCTGAAAAGGAGCACCAAACATTTTGCCAAAGCCCGTAAGGGTTGAACACACGTACCTTTCATGAGAATTTTCTGTTAGAACAAATGTTAAACACGGAAATGAATTGTTACGCATCAAGTTTAGAGATTTAAACGCACACAGCCCGAATTATTTTCGCTTAAACAAAAAAAAATTGCTGTTACCTGACAGTACATTAGACGTATGCGTTAGTAATAACAAGCATGTCACAGAGCTGTTACAAGCTTCCTAGTTGTCATATTACAAACACGACGCAATTTCCAGTGCCAATAGATCTGCAATTTTTCGCGCTATTGTTTTGTCACCAGGGAGCTGGCAGAAGTACTGGTGCGGGAGCACCACATAAACCCCATCGTGCTTTACAGTGCCAGGCAGAGGATCATGCATGAAGGCTCAGAGATGCGAGTACCATGTGAATGCAGTGGTAGCCAATTTGGTGTTCACAAACACTTATAGTCTGCTCGAAGTTACGTGCTACAGTAAACGTTACTCACATACAGAAGAGTGCAATAAAATATTTGCATATATTTGAACAATGATGGAGAAACTTTTCACCGCAACACTAAAGCTTGTCACATGAAATTATAAGTGAACTACTAAGTATTGCTATGTATTGTTGCAGGCATCCAGAACCTGTGGAGCTGGAACCCGAGCCTATGGGCATTGATGGCGCAAGGCCGGGCATCGATTCCGCTGGACCTTCCTACTGCAGTGAGGCCCCCCCAAAAAGAAAGAGAGCTCGGCATTAGCCAAGCTTTTAGAGAAACTTGACTGCATAAAACAAAATACAGCAGCTTGCCTCAAAGAAAAAATGCCGCTGCTGAAGCGTCTGGTTTACGCTTGTGAAAAAAAAAAAATAAAGGGGCAAGGATATTTATTTTTCATCGTGTTTCGACCATTCTCAGTGAACGCAAATCTACATCAAAGTGTGGAAGAGAAACCTTCTGCATGGAAGAAACACAACCGTGATGGCTATTTAGCACTGTATCTCGGCAATTGTTTTATTCGTTTCTCGCATGCCTCGCGGATGGCGGTGCTGTTCGCGATGGCAAAATCGTCCTCGTTGTTTGTCGTACCGCCGATGTAGCTGTTCGAAATGTCATTGTCATCTACGCTTTCGCAGCACATGTTCTGCAGCACACATGCTCTATGAAGTACAGCCTTCGGAATCTCTGTTTTAAGATACCAAAGGCATGTTCAATGGCATCCCTTTGCTGGCTGTGCCTTCTGTTGAAGCCCCAGAATATTTGTAAGGGACCAACAACCAAGCAGCAGCAGATAAGCTGCATCATCAAGATTGTAATCCCCATCGCACTTTAGCATGATTAGAGAAGGGGCTGTGCCTCAAGACACGGTCGTCGTGGGCCGACCGCAAAAAGTCCGCAAATATATCAATGAAGCGGCTCCTTGCATCGCAAATGCATTGCAGCATCACGTAAGGAAATTTTTTTCTGTTTAAGTACGACGATGACGACTCCTTTGGTTTCAAGATTTCAGTATCACTTCCGTCCAAACATCCAACTGAATTGCTAGGACCCTTGCCTTGACTCCATGACAAGAAAGGTCCTTTGGATGCTTCGCGCTCTGCTCCCATTGGCCACGATATGACATCAGAGCTTATGCTGAACAAGAATTCCAGCACCCTGCTCAGACAAAATGAGACGAATGGTTCAGACACGTCAAACGTGCCGGCGATTTTGTACATGCTATTTCGAGAACCCAAATAGCTAAGCGCTTTAGGCATGTCTTCCCTGCTGGAATTTGTGGGCATCCTCCGCAGAGCGTCGGAAAAAACATTTGAACTTTGAAACCTTCTCGCGAAGCTTTTGAAGGTGTTCCTGGAGAGACGAAACAGTCTCCTAAATTCAAACTCGTTGTAGTGACCGACGTAATACTTAAGAATCCTTTTTCGGTCGATACGAACGAGATGGACTCCAACTTAGTGCAACAGCGTGTCGATCTCTTGGTCTACGCTGTCAGAGTCAAGCACGTCAAACGTTGTACTCGGTTGCTTCAGCGCGTTTAAGCAATGTAAATATGGATGCATAATTCGAGCACGCGTCAGGAGCCCTCTCTCGCTGCGGCAGCGGCGAACGCCGACTGGGAGTACTCGGGCAGTGCCGAGAAGAGCTGGAAGAGCCGCAGCATGCGCTCGGGGCTCAAGTCCCCCATGCGCTCGAAGACCCGCGTGGCGCCGGCACGGAGCAGCCGCGGCCCACAGCCTGGGATCCATTTCCTGCGCAAGAGAATCAGTGATTTCTTTCACCACTATACTGTGCTTGCACGTTCGCACACAACTTATGGAGAATGCATGCTGGGTACGACGGCGCTTTCAGCGCATGCACCCACAATAAAGACGCCACTAGGCGCATGCTTTCTACAGAAGTCCCTCACACAGAGGACGGCCCGGTACTCACTCGAGACATGGCAGCACGTACGCGGTACGCCGCACCATGTTCTGGCGTACAAAGAACACCAACTCGTGCAGGCGCTCCGGGCTGCCTGCCAAATCCCAGAGGTCGCTGCGTGGCACTAACCGCACCAACTGCAATGGAGCCTGCAAGGTAGACATAGCTCAGGTACATGCCTACTACAGCATGTTCGATGTAAATTAAGCCAAATTTTTAACATACGCGAGTGCCACGTACTAAGTTTGCCGTCGCTTGGAGCAAGTCACACTATTTCTTGTATTTCTCCTAAATACATAATTAGTTCATATTAATTATGTACCTTCTCAAGTATTACAATCATCACAATAGATGCAAAAACACAAGAAAGTTCTCGTGAGCTTTTTTCAGGCTTGAAAAGAAGTGTTGTGTAACACGTACCGTGCAACAGAAAGCTGGATCGCGAATTTTTCAGCATGGTCTCAAATTTTCCCATTTAGACTTGCTCTGAATACAATATTTAATAAAGTTCATTATTTATTATTTATTCATGTATTAAGGAGAAATACAAAAATGGTCTAACAACAACGTTACATCGATTCTGCCAAGCTACATGGCATGCACTCGCATATTTCTAAAACTTGAGCAAGTTAGGTGGGACACCCCGTGTGTATTATATATATATATATATATATATATATATATATATATATATATATTTAATACACACTGGGTGTCCCACCTAACTTGCTAAAATTTATATATATATATATATATATATATATGTATATATCTATATATATATATACATATATATATTGACACGTGTACTTGTTTGTCTTTATCGGGCGACACGTTTCATCGCCTAACAAATGTTATCCCACAGCGCAGGACGCGCCTGCATGTATCAGAAGTTTCTGGAATGTTATCGATGCTTCCATCCGCTGTCTGTGAACGAACCTTGTGTAATCTGCTCGCATGTGTGCGCTACGCGAATGATGTAGAACTTTGTGGAAGGCACGCGGGTCCCAGCGATTACTCTGGAATATTCGACGACTGATGTATAAAAGCCGACGCGCTGGACCCGCTGGTCAGATTTTCGACGATCGCCGACTGTGTTTGCCGCTATCGTTGTGCTATAAGTGTAACCTGCTTTGTGGGCACAGGTTCGCCCAATACAAGTTAGCTTTGTCTTTCTCAGTATTGCTACTGTGTTCTTCAACGTCACCACCACGCTTTTCGTTCATGTACCGGACGCCCCCGACAAGCCGTGATCCAAGCCCGGACCGCAAAGAGAACACCAACGTAGTCGCGGACCATCGAGCAAGCCGCCGTCTTCAACAACTGTCCCCGGAGCACGAACTTTTGCCTGAGACGACCAGGAAGATCGCCACCAAGTCCACCCCTACGGTAGCCCCGGCGTCCCCCATCGTGCTGCAGCAGCCCAGGGAGCCTCCGACGTTCCGCGGTTCAACGTTCGAGGACGCGGAAAGCTGGCTTGAGACATACGAGAGGGTCGCTGCTTTTAACAACTGGAACAGCGACGACAAACTGTGACATGTCTTCTTCGCATTGGAAGACGCTGCCAGGACGTGGTTCGAGAACCGAGAAGCCACCTTACCGACCTGGGAGCTGTTCCGAAGCGGCTTCCTGAAGACATTGGAAAGCATCGTAGGCAGAGAACGAGCCCAAGCGCTATTAGAAACCCGGGTGCAACTACCTAATGAGACAACCGCGATATTCATGGAGAAAATGAGCCGTCTATTCCGCCACGCCGACCCTGAAATGCCCGAGGAGAAGAAAGTCCGCCTACTCATGCGTGGTGTGAAGGAGGAACTTTTCGCCGGAATGGTACGAAGCCCAGCAAAGACAGTCGACGAGTCTCTTCGCGAGGCCACCAGCATAGAGAAGACACTGGAAATGCGGAACCGGCAATTCAACCACCGCACGAACTCGACAAACTACGCCAGAGTTCAGTCACTTGCCACCGACGATATGCACGAGACTATCCGAGCAGTCGTGCGAGAGGAGCTACAGAAGCTGTTCCCTTCATCACAGCCTGAAGTGGCTTCGATTGCCGACGCCGTACGTGAGCAGCTCCAACAACAACTCGGAGTAGGCCCTGAATCGCCGCAGCCTCAGCCGCAAGCGATGACATACACCGCTGTAGCCCGCCGTCACGTTCCCCCTCCGCGCCCACGGCAGGGCCCAGTGACGACACAGTTCCGTCGTCCACCACCACCCCCACTGCCAGCACGCCAAGCCGTAACCTCACGCGGCGTTCCAAGGAAGACTGACGTTTGGCGAGCCCCCGACCATCGCCCGCTCTGCTATCACTGCGGAGAAGCCGGCCATGTGTACCGCCGATGCCCATACCGGGAGATGGAACTGCGAGGTTTCGCCGTTAACGCGCCGCGACCACAGATTGGCGAACGACCTTGCGATATCGCCGACTACCTCGCCGCCACTCAGTGGAGCCCTCGACAACCGTCCCGTTCGCTGTCACCAGGCCGCTACCTGTCGCCGCAGCGCCGACCATGCACTGGCCCAGCCCGGGGACGCTCTGCGAGCCCATATCCGGAAAAATAAAAGCAGTAACCGATTGGAGGTGCGGTTGCTGTTCGTCGAACTGACGAAGATCCTCCGCCGCCGACGAAGTCGACGAAGAGACCATCTCGACGACATAATAACGACACCCCGCCGTCCCGACGAAATCAGGAAACCAAGACTACACCGAGGAAAGACGTCTTGACGACGCGACGTTCTAACTTCAGTTCAACACGACGCAGCCGTGATCCGACGCCAAGACCTAACTGCAACGCCAGACAAAGAACCACCGATCTCGACGTGCTTCTCGACGGCCACGCAGTTACCGCCTTAGTGGACACAGGGGCTGATTACTGCGTCATGAGCGGATACATGGCCGCCCAGTTGAAGAAAGTTAAGACTACATGGGAAAGCCCTCAAATTCGGACCGCTGGAGGACACCTCATAACGACGACTGGAATGTGCACGGCAAGATTTACCATTCACGACCGGACATACCCTGCCACCTTCGTTATCCTCCAACAGTGTTCACGAGACGTCATTCTCGGCATGGACTTCCTGAACCAACACGGCGCAATCATCGACCTGAAGTCGAAGTCAATAACGCTGTCGGAAGGTCAAGCGATACCGCCGGAGCGCCTTCCTAGTCACCGCGCCTTGAGTGTGCTCGAAGAACAAGTGAGCATTCCGCCTCGCTCCAGCATTGTTATTTCGGTCGGCACCGAAACACCCGCTGACGTAGAAGGCGTCATCGAAGGCGACCAACGTCTGCTGCTCGATCGCGAAATTTGCGTCGCAAGAGGAATCGCTCGACTGCATGGAGGGAAAACTGAAGTGTAGCCGACAAACTTCAGCGAGGATTTCAAGCACATCAACAAGGGCACGCCGATCGCATACATCGAGGAAATTCTGGAAACCAGCAGTGCGTTTGTCCTCTCGGATTCTGCCGCATCTATCCTGACGACCGTAGTTACCGAACCAGACTTCGACATAAATCCAAGTCTCCCCATGATTAAGCAACAATAGCTCAGAAGTTTACTTCGACGATACCAAGAGTGTTTTTCGACGTCATCAAGGATTCGACAAACGCCAGTCGCAAAGCATCGCATAATAACCGAAGAGTGTGCTTGACCACTCCGCCAAAGCCCTTATCGAGTTTCTACGCGAGAACGTGAGGCTATAAGGCACCAAGTCGACGAAATGCTGCGCGACGATATCATCCAGCCGTCAAAAAGCCCGTGGGCATCTCCTGTAGTTTTGGTGAAGAAAAAGGACGGAACCCTACGTTTCTGCGTCGATTATCGTCGTCTAAACAAGATCACGAAGAAGGACGTATACCCCCTCCCACGAATAGACGACGCAATGGATCGGCTCTGCAACGCTAAATACTTCTCGTCGATGGACCTCAAGTCTGGCTATTGGCAAATAGAAGTCGACGAAAGAGATCGCGAAAAGACCGCCTTCATCACCCCAGACGGCCTCTACGAGTTCAAGGTTATGCCATTCGGACTGTGCTCGGCGCCTGCAACGTTCCAGCGCGTGATGGACGCGGTTTTAGCAGGATTGAAGTGGCAGACCTGTCTCGTATACTTGGATGACGTCGTCGTCATCGCCGGAAATTTCGACGATCACCTTAGGCGGCTTGCTACGGTACTAGAGGCCATCAGGTCAGCAGGGTTTACTCTGAACCCGGAAAAGTGCCGCTTCGCTTACGACGAGCTTCTGTTTCTAGGCCACGTCATCAGCAAATCTGGAGTCCGCCCCGACCCGCAGAAGACAGCTGCCAATGCAAATTTCCCGCAGCCCATCGGCAAGAAGGCAGTGCGTAGATTCCTTGGCATGTGTGCCTACTACAGGCGCTTTGTCAAGGACTTTTCACGCATCGCGGAGCCGCTAACCCATCTAAACAAATGTGACGTCGAGTTTAAGTGGGAAACGGCGCAGGCCGATGCATTTCAAGAACTCAAATGACGCATGCAATCGCCGCCGGTACTTGCACACTTCGACGAGGACGCCGATACCGAAATCCACACTGACGCCAGTAGCCTAGGCCTCGGTGCCGTCCTAGTCCAGAAGAAAGACGGACTTGAACGGGTGATATCTTATGCTAGCCGGTCGCTGTCAAAAGCGGAAAACAATTATTCCACGGCTGAAAAGCAATGCCTCGCCATCATTTGGGCTGCAGCAAAATTCCGCCCTTATCTATATGGGAGGCCATTCAAAGTGGTCAGCGACCATCACGCGTTGTGTTGGCTCGCTAACTTAAAGGACCCTTCAGGACGGCTGGTGCGGTAGAGCCTCAGACTACAAGAATACGACATCACTGTAACCTATAAGTCCGGACGAAGACACTCAGATGCCGATTGCCTATCACGCGCCCCCATTGACCCACCGCCGCAAGATGATGAGGATGACGACGCCTTCCTCGAAATAATAAGCGCTGAAGACTTCGCTGAACAGCAACGAGCAGACCCGGAGCTAAAAGGAATCGTCGATTGTTTGGAAGGGCACACCGACGTTGTCGCTAGGGCATTTAAGCGCGGATTGTCTTCGTTCACGCTTTAAAACAACCTACTCGTGAAGAAGAAATTCTCAGCAGTCCGTGTCAACTACCATCCTACTGTTCCGTCGGCGCTGCGTCCAGATGTAACGCACGCCCTAGATGACTATCCGACCGCTGGGCAGTTCGGTTTTCCCCGGACGCTATCGAGGATACAAGAAAGGTATTACTGGCCGCGCCGAACCGCCGATGTCGCCCGTTACGTCAAGACATGTCGAGACTGTCACCGACGCAAGACACGACCGACAAGGCCAGCGGGATTACTACAGCCGATCAAGCCTCCTTACCGACCTTTTCAGCAGATCGGGATGGACTTGCTGGGACCGTTTCCGACATCAACTTCCGGAAATAAGTGGATCGTCGTGGCGACGGACTATCTCACGCGCTTCGCTTAAACTTAAGCTCTACCCAAAGGCAGCGCAGCCGAAATGGCGAATTTTTTCGTCGAGAACATCCTCCTGCGACATGGTGCTCCAGAAGTCCTCATCACCGACAGAGGAACGGTTTTTACAGCAGAGCTCACCCAAGCCATTCTGTAATACAGCCAGACAAGCCACAGGAGGAGAACTGCCTACCACCCGCAGACGAATGGTCTCACGGAGCGCCTGAACAAGACCCTCGCCGACATGCTAGGAATGTACGTCGACGTCGAACACAAGACCTGGTATGCCGTCCTGCCGTACGTAACATTCGCTTACAACACGCTGGTGCAAGAAACAACACAGATCACGCCGTTTAAGCTCGTTTATGGCAGGAACTCGACGACGACACTCGACGGCATGCTGCCGCACGTCATTGACGAAGACAATTTTAACGTCGCTACCTATCTCCAGCGCGCCGAAGAAGCCCGACAGCTCGCCCGCCTACGGATCAAGAACCAGCAGCGTACCGACAGCCGACACTACAACCTCCGAGGACGCTTCGTCGAGTACTAGCACGGCGACCGTGTTTGGGTATGGACCCTGATACGCCGACGAGGACTGAGTGAGAAACTATTGTGACGCTATTTCGGACCCTACAAGGTCAACCGGCGTATTGGCGCACTCGACTATGAGGTCGTGCCAGACGGCATTTCGCATTCACAGCGGCGCCGCGCACCATCTGAAGTGGTTCACGTGGTGCGTCTTAAACGCTTTTACGGACGCTGACGAACTTTCCTTATTTTGTTGTTTTCTTTACTACGAGTCTTTTCTTTATCACTTTCGTTTGTTTGCAGCATCGGGTCGATGCTTTTTTAGAGGGGGGAGGGGGGTATTGACACTTGTACTTGTTTGTCTTTATCGGGCGACACGTTTCATCGCCTAACAAATGTTATCGTACAGCGCAGGACGCGCCTGCATGTATCAGAAGTTTCTGGAATGTTATCGATGCTTCCATCCGCTGTCTATGACCGAACCTTGTGTAATCTGATCGCATGTGTGCGCGACGCGAATGATGTAGAACTTTGTGGAAGGCACGCGGGTCCCAGCGATTACTCTGGAACATTCGACGACTGATGTATAAAAGCCGACGCGCTTGACCCGCTGATCAGATTTTAGACGATCGTGTTCGCCGATCGTGCCGACCGTGTTCGCCGCTATCGTTGTGCTATAAGTGTAGCCTGTTTTGTGGGCACAAGTTGGCCCAATAATAGTTTTGTCTTTCAGAGTATTGCTACTGTGTTCTTCAACGTCACCACCACGTGACAGTGTGTGTGTGTGTGCGTGTGCGTGTGCGTGTGTGTGTGTGTAAATGATCATAATTGTTATGGCCGAATGGCACACTCAGCTGTCCCATACCCTGCCCAATGGGTGACGGTATACATTTAGTATATATATTATCTCTAGAGGAAAAGCTAGGCGAAAAAAGCGGCAACAGTAAAGGCACCGCCATGTTGCGACGACTCATTCTTGTACACCCGCCATGGTTGGTTAGTGGCGATGGTGTTGGACTGCTAAGCACGAGGTCGCGGGATCAAATCCCGGCCAGCCACACGGTCACATTTCGATGGGGGCGAAATGGGAAAACACTCATGTACCTAGATTAAGGAACCCCAAGCGGTCAAAATTATTCTGCATTCCCCAATACGGCGTGCTTCGTTAATAGATTGTGGTTCTGGCACGTAGAAACCCATAATCTAATTTTTGTAGCGCTAAGAATATTCAAAATATTATCCAAAAACAAGCATTTACACGTAGCACGTACGCCCAGGCAACGTTTCAAGTTGATTCCGTAGATTTTTGAGAAATATCAGATGGCCATTCATAAAACTTACAGTATAAAACTAACAGGGCACCTCAGCAAGTGTGTTTGAGCTGACAAGCGCCGTGCATACAATGCGCCGTGCAAACAAGTATTACATTGCCACGCAAAGCGAAAATAGGTGAAATTTCAAACCGAACGTCGCTTACGCTTCTCATCGCGGGCGCCGCACTCCAAGCAAGAGGGATGACGTTTATGTGCAAGAGCGCCTACGTGCACGTGTCTGTGCAGTGACGTCGCTCGCAGTGACACGTTACTTCCAGAATTAGTAAAGGCAACATTTGTTATTTCTGTAATCTGTTGCTTCACTAAACGAATTAAAATTTAGAAAAATAATTAAACACGCAAACCGAATATCTGCGTGTTTGTGTTTTACTTTGCCCTGAAGCAAGAGAGATGCACTTCCGTTTCGTCTGCTTGTTCCCATGTCGTGGAGTCGTGCGCGCAGAGAGCGAACCTACATCATTTTATACCGTGTTCCAGAGCGCGATAATCCTCTGTGATCCGCTTGCGTCTACCTCGGTGTTCGTGTAGCGTTGACATATACCACTAGTCAGGTGTCCTCGAGGACGGCACGCAAAATTGCTGCGCGAAAGGAGACAAAGCCACCAGTTCGCGCGCGACACCGTCAGCGGAAGTACGCGGTGCCAAAAAAAGCGAGGCAAAGAAATGTGGCTGGGGCTTAGCTAAGGTTAAGCCTGGATATCTCGAAGCGAAAAGGTTCGGTGATGCTTATGGTTTAGCTTATGGTTATGCTTTATGATTTAGTCTATGGCTATGCTTACGGTTTAGCTTATGGTAATGCTTTATGATTTAACCTATGGATATGTTTACGGTTTAACTTATGGATATGCTTATGGTTTAGCTTATGGTTATGCTTTATAATTTAGCCTATGGTTATGCTTACGGTTTCACTTATGGATATGCTTTGTTTAGCTTATGATTATGCTATACGTGTGCCTTGTGTAGTTATGAAAATTGCTTATCAATGATATATACCATAAGTTATGCAGGATTATTAAACTTCTTTATTCATCATTGTTGGGCACATTGTCTTGCGATTTCTGTACGGCCATAAACAGAGCTCTCTGTATCGGTAGTATCACTCTCTTTTCCTTCCACGTTGAATGCGCACGCCTATTCTCTGGCAAGCGGTTATATAGTCGGCCTCCGCGATAAACACGCGCTTGCTGCGAACGTCAAACGATGACGCATAGGCGCGGCAGTGGCCACCTGCGCCGACTCCGAACACGCTCACGGAGCCGATTCCGACATACGCCGGCTCGCGCGAAGCGCGGTGTTAACTAGCGTAGTGAAGCTTTTCGCTTCAAAATGAACGCGGGGCCCGTCACGTATGCGTCACGCCTCGTCATAAGCAAGCATCCGAAGGGTGCGCTGCAGACCAGGACCAGTGACAGCCATTGGTCCACTGAACGCAACAACGCCATAAAGACGACGTGCCTAACAGTCGGCTATCATTTGTCAGCAGCGGAAAGAAACTTCGGTGAACTGACCGGTTGCTTCTTAAACGCAGGCACTGCAGCTTTACCACTTCCTGATCATCTGAAAACTTGGATGCAAGCAAGATATCGCCTCTGCCACATAGGATAAGCTGCAAAGCCTCGTCATAAGCAAGCATTGGAAGGGCGCGCTGCAGACCAGGACCAGTGACAATCATTGGCCCAATGGACGTAGCAACGCCATAATGATGACGTGCCTAACAGTCGGATATCATATAGCATCAGAAGAACTTCACTTTGGCCTAGTTGGTGTTTACTGCATATCATATTGACCGCAAATAAAGACGGGGACATAGGGAGCGAACACATAAACAGCACGGGCGGTAAACTTTCAGCTGTTTTATTCACGGCAGCCCGTGGGCATATATATATAGGCATATAGAACATGCGCACATCGCAGCAAACAAGAACGCTCATCAGCCTAGCGTGGCAACCAATTATCAAAAAAATCTATTTCCGATTGAAACAATCTAATAGAGGTCTCACTAACACAGTCTTGGCCTTTCTTTTTTATGTGATAAGCTCCATCAGTTCCAGACTGCACGCGAACTGACAGAGGCTTATCACATAAAAAATAAAGGCCAAGACTGTGTTAGTGACACCTCTATTAGATTGTTTCAATCGGAAATAGATTTTTTTGATAATTGGTTGCCACGCTAGGCTGATGAGTGTTCCTGCTTGCTGCGATCTGCGCATGTTCTATATGCCTATATATGCCTACGGGCTGCCCTGAATAAAACAGCTTAAAGTTTACCGTCAGTGCTGTTTATGTGTTCTCTCCCTCTATCCCCGTCTTTATTTTCGGTCAATATGACATGCATCGTATAGCAGCAGCGGAAAGAAACTTCGGTTAACTGACCGTGTGCACATTATACACAAGTTCTAGAGCTTTATTACTTTCCTACCTGCTGTAAGCTTGGACGCAAGCAAGGCATCGCCTCTGCCAGATAGGATACGCTGCAAAGCCCGTCAGAAGCAAGCATTCGAAGGGCCCCTTGCACACCAAGACCAGTGACTGCCATTGGACGTAACGACACTATAAAGACGGCGTGCATAACAGTCGGCTATCATTTGGCAGCAGCGGAAAGAAACTTCGGTTAACTGACC
Organism: Dermacentor andersoni; assembly: GCF_023375885.2. NCBI lineage: Eukaryota > Metazoa > Arthropoda > Arachnida > Ixodida > Ixodidae > Dermacentor > Dermacentor andersoni. The sequence continues at coordinate 15,082,013 of NC_092820.1, forward strand.
TGTGCATCTGACACGCAGGCGCTGCAGATTTATCACTTCCAGATCTGCTGGAAACTTGGACGCAAGCAATGTATCGCCTCTGCCACATAGGATACGCCGCAAAGCCTCGAAAAAGCAAGCATAGGGAGGGCGCGCTGCAGACCAAAACCAGTGACTGCCATTGGCCCACTGCACGTAGCGACGCTACAAGGACGACATGCATAACAGCCGGCGGTAATTTGGCAGCAGCGGAAACTTCCGTTAACTGACCTGTGCCCCTCACACGCAGGCGCTGCAGATTTATCACTTCCAGATGTGCTGATATGGACGCAACCAAGGTATCTTCTGCCATATAGAATACGCCGCAAAGGCTCGTCAGAAGCAAGCATCGGAAGGGCATGCTGGAGACAAGGAGCAGTGAATACCATTGGCCCACTAGCAACGCCATAAAGACAGCGTGAATAACAGCCGGCGGGCATTTGGCAGCAGCGGAAAGAAACTTCGGGTAACTGACGTGTGCATCTTACACGCAGGCGCTGCAGCTTTATCCCTTCTAGATCTGCGAGAAACTTGGACGCAAGCAAGAAATTGCCTCTGTGCCAAATAGGATACGCCGCAAAAGCCTCGTGAAAAGCAAGCATCGGAAGAGCATGCTGCAGACCAGAAGCCGTCACTGCCATTGGGCAACTGCACGTAACGACACTATAAAGACGGCGTGCATAACAGGCGGCTATCATTTGGCAGCAGCGGAAAGAAACTTCAGTTAACTGACCTGTGCATCTTACACGCAGGCGCTGCAGGTTTATCAGTTCCAGATCTGCTAGAAACTTGGACGCAAGCAAGGTGTCGCCTCTGCCACATAGGATACGCCTCAAAGCCTCGAAGAAGCAAGCATCGGAAGGGCCCGCTGCAGACCAGGAGCAGTGACTGCTATTGGCCCATTCGACGTATCAACGCCATAACGACGGCGTGCAAGACCGTCGGCTATCATTTGGCAGCGGCGGAAAGAGACTTCGGTTAAATGACCGAGTGCATCTTACACGCAGGCGCTGCAGCTTTGTCACTTCCAGAACTGGTGGAAGCTTCGACGTAAGCAAGGTATCGTCTCTACCACGTACTGTAACCACCATGCTGTACGCCATGCTCCTATCAGAGCAATACGACACTACCACTGACGTGGAGGAAATTACCCGGTTCGCAGACGCAGCTCACAAGCTTGCACGCGAGCGAATACAGAATCAGCAGTGCATAGACTCCCAGATGTATAACGCTAGCCATGGCGAGGTTCTCTAACAGCCCGGTGATGGAGTTCGCGTATGGAGCCCGATTCCGCCAATGCGGCCGGTCGGATAAGTTACTGCGACGCTACTTCAATCCCTACAGAGTCCCTCGTCACTTAAGCGAGGTCAACTACGAAGTTCACCCTGAAGACACGAGTCGGCGGCCCCGTCGTTTGCAGCCAACGAATACTGTCCCTGTTTCCAGGATGAAACCATACCATTCACGTTGACGAGGCCATTCTCATTGCCATTCGCCTACATTTCTCTTACGTGATTCTTTCTTCTTCACAAACTTCATCAGTATTGTTGAGTATGTGCATTGTATTTTCCCTTTTTTTCGCATTTGAAGCACGCTTGAAGGCGATGCTTTGTGAAAGGGGGGTGATGCCATGAACATACCAATTGGCTTTGCACTGGGTTTGCTTTTTCGGCAGAAGATGAGGTCGACGACAACGAAGACGCACTATCACTGAAGGTGCCGGACGGCAACTGTCTGGTTCTATTAGATCAAACTCAATAGCTTTTGTCATGTATATATTAAGGTGACTATATAATTTTAGTAGAACGGCAAGTTGGGCTAGGTGGTGGATGTTCATTGTGGGGAGCACACGCGCCCATTTTCTCCCGCGTCGTCGCGTCGAGAGCCGGCATAGACACGGGAGAGGCGCACTATGTCCTCTCCCGATTCTCGCGACGCGCGCGCACCCTTCCTCCCCGACTCGCGGACAGGTAGCTGACGGGCGAGGAGGACATTACCCTCGCCCAGGTAAAAAGGTACAAAACAGCGCGACAGGGGGATACCCTCTCTCTCTGACGCCGGACCCCTAACCTGCCAGACTGGAGTACCTGCCGCAACCCTTGAGTGACCTCGTTTGCCTGACTATCCCGGGAAACGAGGCCAGCCTATTTATTACTATTACAGAGAGGACATCCCTCTGCCAGTGTTCTTTATTGCCGATAGCAATAAACGTTCTTACAGTTGACGCCGCTGGTTGCCTCATTCGTTCGAACCCGACGTAGCCGCGATTCCCGCGCTACGGCTAGGGGAGTTACACAAAGCGACAGCGTGGGCCTAGATCCGGAGCTCGCCTTCAGCCCTAGCCGCACGAAGAGTGGAACCCCCCCCCCCCCCATTATCTTGTAAAAAAGGGGGGTATTGCGCTAAAAAGACACGGACATTACAAGTAGAAGTGGACAGGACGCGCGTGTCTTGTCCACTTCTACTGCTGTTGTCGCGTCATTTAGCACAAAACCACCTTTTTACAACATGATTTTAGGCTCCCGCCTTTACAAGTCAAGATTATGTAATAAAGATCACGCTCTAACTGAAATGGTTAAGCTGAACGAGAAAGTACCAAATACAAAACACGCCATGCCAAGCATTGCCATGTCTACACTAGCCGCAAAAGTTACTGAACACAGATGCTTGTTTTAGGTTACCCATACTTCTAAATGTACTATCTGAATATTATGGCATAGGTCATTCATTTCCTTCTATGTTTTTCGTGAATAACGCCTATAAACATGTCCACTTCTTGTATTGGCAGTTCTCCCACGGAGAACCCTGCACATCTATCTTCAGTCCGTTTCGCATGACTTTTGGTGTTTCTTTCGTTGTCGTATTTTCACTGTATGGGTATTACAAATTTTAGTAGATCTACCACGCGTTACCGCTACATATATCTGCATTTTTTTCTTGCTGTGTGCTCATCTGAAAATATGCTGTTGCTGTTGTCGTAGCTGATATTCAAGAGGTATACTGCTATACACTGCTGTCAAACCTTGGGGTCAGCCGCCCTGTCAAGCTGCTGTATGTAGCAGCTTTCATGCGGTTGTTCTTTCCTTTTGACGACGGAGAAAAAACATGAAATGACATGTAATTTTTGCCTCCCTGAAGGGCACCTCAAGAACAAGAAAAAGGCTTTTCCTTACCTGAGCTTTCGCTCCACGGGGCGGCAGGAAATAATCACGTGATACCTGCATACAGTATCCAAAACAAGATGGAGGGTCACAGGGAGATAGAAGCATGAAATTAAATATAATGCTAGAAGGATTTCGCTGTACTGGGTTGATTGATACATCATTACGGCGGAAGCAAACAAGGCTTGGACGGGACCAAGAGAGGACGACAGACTAGGCATTGAACTAACAACCCCTGGTTTAGTGCGGGCGATGCAATATATACAAAACACAGGCTCAACCCCGAACACCAGCAAAAAACTCAGTGTCCTTCCACTCAGAAAAGAAGGATGAGCAGCGAAGCTGTGTTTGTGGGCCCCTTGATGGCGAATTGCACCTTCGCCGCGGGTCGGTCCAGCAAGCACTATTTTCGGGATCGGCGCACGTATGGCGAGTGTTTAGGCCTGCTTCACCTCCGCCGCGGGTCGACCCGGTATTGCACTATCTTCGGGATCAGCCCACGTCTGGGAACACGATCCTGGGGAAACTAGCCCTCAACAGCTTCTCCGTAAAATTGGTTACGTCTTTCTGTTTCTTAATTAATTCATTACAACGGCGACGAACGCAGGAGCACTGGCACGAGCGCGTTCGCGTTAGCGCCAAGGGGCGCCAACGAGCCAGCTGTGGAAGACGCTAGCGCCAACCTGATGATGACAGTTTTTGTTAACAGACGGACACGATCCTGAGGAAAGTAGACCTTAACAGCTGCGCTGCAAAATACAGTATCTTCGAAGGGTAGGAGTCGAATCATCACATCACGTGCGTCGTTAAAGCAGGCAGTCACGTTATTATCAAATAATTAATCTCTCAGCTATGCAAGGAAATAGAGAGTGCACTGACGCAGGAGTTTAAGTCTGATTGGATACAAAACGCTTCGCAAATATCCCGCGCTCTTCGCTCTCTGTCATCATCATCAGCCTGGCTACGCCCACTGCAGAACAAAGGCCTCTCCCATACTTCTCCAACTACCCCGGGCATGTGCTAATTGTGGCCATGTTGTCCCTGCAAACTTCTTAATTTCATTCACCCACCTAACTTTCTGCCGCCCCCTGCTACGCTTCCCTTCTCTTGGAATCCAGTCCGTAACCCTTGATGGCCACCGGTTATCATCCCTCCCCATTACATGCCCTGCCCATGCCCATTTCTTTTTCTAGATTTGAACTAAGATGTCATTAACTCGCGTTTGTTCCCTCACCCAATCTGCTCTCTTCTTATCCCCCTTAACGTTACACCCATCATTATTCTTTCCATAGCTCGTTGCGTCGTCCTCAATTCAAGTAGAACCCTTTTCGTAAGCCTCCAGGTTTCTGCCCCGTAGGTGACTACTGGCAAGACACAGCTGTTATACACTTTTCATTTGAGGGATAATGGCAACCTGCTGTTCATATGAGAATGCCTGCCAAACGCACCCTTGCCCATTCTTGTTCTTCTGATTATTTCAGTCTCATGATCCGGATCCACGGTCACTACCTGCCCTAAGTAGATGCATTCCCTTACCACTTCCAGTGCCTCGCTACCTATCGCAAACTGCTGTTCTCTTCCGAGACTGTTAAACATTACTTTAGCTTTCTGCAGATTAATTTTTAGACCCACCCTTCTGCTTTGCCTCTCCAGGTCAGTGAGCATGCATTGCAATGGGTCCCCCGAGTTACTAAGCAAGGCAATATCATCAGCGGAACGCAAGATACCAAGGTATTCTCCATTAACTAATATGCCCAATTCTTCCAAATCCAGGTCTCTGAATGCCTCCTGCAAACACGATGTGAATAGCATTGGAGAGATCGTATCTCCCTGCCTGACGCCCTTATTTATTGGGATTTTGTTGCTTTCTTTATGGAGGGCTACGGTGGTTGTGGAGCCGCTATAGATAGCTTTCAGTATTTTTACATACGGCTCGTCTACACCCTGATTCCGTAATGCCTGCACAACTGCTGAGGTTTCGACTGAATCAAACGCTTTCCCGTAATCAATGAAAGCTATATATAAGGGTTGGTTATATTCCGCACATTTCTCTATCACCTGATTGATAGTGTGGATATGGTATATCTTTGAGTGGCCTTTACGAAATCCGGCCTGGTCCTTTGGTTGACAGAAGTGTAAGGTGTTCCTGATTCTATTTGCGATTACCTTAGGCAATGGACAGTAAGCTGATCGGTCTATAATTTTTCAAGTCATTGGCGTCCCCTTTCGTATGGAATAATATTATGTTGGCGTTCTTCCAAGATTCCGCTACGCTCGAGGTCATGTGGCATTGCGCATACAGGGTGGCCAGTTTTTCGAGAAGAATCTGCCCACCGTCCTTCAACAAATCTGCTGTTACCTGATCGTATATCTCTCTATACCCATGTAATATTGTGCATTTAGCCAAGATAGACTGGCAGCCACATTCTTTGCAGTTCTTGTCTAAATGACTGGACACTGACCCTTTTAGTGAGTGCACACGGTCTATCAGCCGGTCGATCAAACATCAGCCTGTTTGGCCAATGTAGCAACGAATGGACAAGTCAGCACCGCGACAAAAATGTCGCCTAACGTGCCGCTCTTCGTGCAAGTTTTCTGCGCTTTCCCGAGTTTAGCCTCAGACGGAGTGGTGGCATACTTGGACGACCCGCTTCTCCTGCATCGCAGCAACCCCGTTTCATATTCATCTTTTCATGGCAACAATGATTCGAGCGGATCATCCGCGGGCGGCCATACTGGCTGCACTCCGGCGGGGCCGCACGTGGATGTCTTCTATGCACCTTCATTAAGGACGATGACGTCAGGACACATGCCTAAGGCCGGCTGTCGTTATAAATACGGAGCCATGGCTTATCGGCTTCAGTGGACACGACAGCACTGCTACAACATTTCGACTAATGTGCCGCTCTTCGTGCAGGTAAGTGACAAGAAATATAGTCTCCACAGCAATGATACTTGTCTCGTAGTGCTGCCGTGTCCATAAGCGGTGCTTCGCTGTATATTTATTTATTTATTTATTCAAAGAACCTCACATTCTCCAGCAGGAGTATTGTGTGAAGGGGGATTATACAATACCTTCATGCATTACAAAGAGGTAACTAGTATAATTGACGCATACTAAGGTACACAAAACGAGGTGACGTTACATAATAGTTAGCGAGGAGCGTGTACATAATTAGGAGAAAATTAATTAAAGCAACTGGGTCTCGAAAATATAGCGGTTGCTTCATGACGAAACTTCACACAGTCATGAATGTGGACAACATTATCAGGGAGACTACTCCATAGTTCAGTTGCTATTGGTAATGGTGATGAAGGCGTTTATGTGCCCAAATATACGTGTGAAGGAGCGGTTTTTGTGCAAACGGCGAGTCGTTTTAACGGTTGGGAGAGAGGGAGAGCGGTTTGGTGCTGACGGCTTGTTATTTTATGAAATGAACAGATCAAAGCAATCTTTCAACGTGATTCTAAGGAGGATAAGGACAGAGAAGATTTAATATCAGTAACACTCGAATGACCGCTGTAGTCTTTGGCGGTGAAACGCGCGGCACAATTTTTTACACATTCAAGAGCGTTGATTAGATAGGTTTGATGAGATGATCAAATTGATGACGCATATTCAAGTTGAGGACGGAAGAATGATAGACATGCTAGTGATTTGGTCGAAGTAGGAGCCTCGTGAAGGTTTCGTTTAAGGTAGCTGAGGGTGCGTGATGCCTGTGCTGTGATTTTATCGATGTGAGTTGTCCAAGAATGTTTGGGTAAAAGATACACGCCAAGGTACTTGTAGGATGTTGTGCATGCTACGTGGCAGTTATTTAGAGTGTAGTTAGCTGCTGAAGCTGATTTCTTGCGGGTGAAGGTCACTAGTTTACATTTATTGGTATTAAGAGACATTTGCCAGCGTGGGCACCAATTAGTTACGAGAGTCAGGTCCTGTTGGAGAGCAATATGATCAGCTATTAAGAGATTTTACGGTAGATTACGCAAACGTCTGCGAAAAGTCGCATGTTTAGAGGAGATACCTGCTGGCAGTTCGTTAATGTAAATTAATAATAACAAGAGACGCAAAACACTACCCCGGGGGACACCAGAGGTGTCATCACTAGGAGGAGAAGGAATTAGTAACGGTGTATTGTTTACGGAATGAAAGAAGATTTCTCACCCAGGATAAACTTAAGCAACCTAAATTAAAGGACGAAAGTTTAGATATTAGACGACCACGCGGAAGGCGATCGAAAGCTTTAGAAAAGTCGATGAATATGCAGTCGATGTCTAGGTTATTATCCATGTGCATGAGTAAATCATTGGTAAATTCTAAGAGTTGTTTGTCACATGAGAAACCTTTTCTAAAACCGTATTGGTTCGAGTAAAAAAAATATTAGCTTCTGGGTGTTAAGCGATGTTTGAAGCAATGAGAGGTTAAAGTAATTCGCATGGGACACTCTTTGAAGATATCGGGCGATAATCACTTACATTAGATTTCTTGCCTGGTTGGAATATTGGTATGATTCCGATGTTCCATTCGTGCGGATTTCACTCGTTGATAATGATTGATGAAAGATGTGGGGAAGTATGATGCCAGATACTGTGACTGTGTATTTAAGGAGTTTAGTATTAATGTCATCAATTCCGGTGCATGTTGATATTTGAGGTTCGTAATCAATGCTGCGATTCCGGCAGCAGTTATGACTATGGGATCCATGTACCTATAATCGACTTCTTCCGTGGATGGGATGCTGGAATAGTCTTTCTTTGTAAAAGCACTCGTAAAGTAATTAGTGAATAAAGCAGCGCAGTCTAGTTGCACGTTTGTCCCGTCATCATCCACCAGTGAAATGATGTCAACGGCAGTGTTGGTGGAAAAATTGATTTTCAAAACTTTCTAGGGTTATTTTAAATACGCTGTTGAAGATCACAGGGCCTTCAATAGCTTATTAAAAATGACATTTGTGTTTGGCGGTGCGAAAAGCACGACAGTACTTTTTTCCACAGCCTGGTGTTTCATCCAAGACTGGTTGCTTTTCGGTGGCGAGCCCGTTATTGAGCCTGTCTGGCGACATTGAAGATAGTCCAGGGCCCATGACAGAACAAATGTGCAAGTAAATGCTACAGAATCAGAAAGAGATACTTTCTAAACAATCGGCGATCCAACTTAAACATGACTCGTTTGAGGCACAGATGTTGGATATGCAAAAGGGACTTTGCTTCATCCAAAGCAAAGTACAAAGCATCGATGAAACTCTGAGCAGGCTTGGGAACCCCGAAACTGTCGTCTGAAAATCCTGTGACGAAACCAGAAGTCTCGTTAATCGAGTAGATTATCTGTATAATTCATCGCAGCGCAATAACCTGATAATTAGAGGCGTGGTAGAGGATGATCATGACTGAAGAGATACTCCTGAGGAAAGTTAACGATGAAATGAATAGTGCCATTTTGGTGGTACAAGTTACTTCAATCGAAAGAATACGTAGGTCTGGAAGGAGGTTGGCCGAGAAGAGCCGCCAGATAATTTTTAGGGTGGCAGACTACAGAAACAAAGCAAGAATTCTGAGTAACTGTTTAAGACTTAAGGGAACACTTCAAGTGTTTGCGACGACTTTTCGAAGTGAGTTGCAGAGATAAATAAAATGTTGTGGAACTCAGCAGCAGAATAAAAGAAAAAAGGCTGTAAAGTTAAACTCCTTTTTGATAAATTAAAGGTGAATAACGTTCTCTATGCCTGGAACGAGGGAAGTAACGAAAGATACAAGTGTGATAGTGAACCAAGGTAGTCACTGACAGACACGAACAGAAAGAACGTCGATGTTCAACATCTACACCTTTTCAACACGCTTCTTGCGTGTTGAAAAGGGGAGAGTCACTATAATTGATTTTGGAGCATGAACCCGACCTTATCGTGATTACGGAGACATGGCTGAACAATACCATATCCGATGTAGAAGTTACTCCCCCGGGGTATAGCATAGTTACGAAAGACCAATCAGGAAGAGGTGTAGGCGTCGCTATACTTATTAAATGACACATAACCTTCAGTATTATAGCAGTCCCAGGTGATACCAAAGGCGTTTGGATCAAGGCAACGTTAAGCAAATGCAGTGTCTTTATCGAAGGCGTAAAGAAGGCACCAAATAGGACGACAAAAGGAATTCATCATATTCGTAAATTCTTGGATAACACTTTTACACACGGTGACAATATTGAGCTTTTGGGTGACTCAATCTTCTGGATATTGATTGGAATTGATATTTACCTTGTGAAACAAACGTGGCACTCAGTGAACACTTATTAGAATCATTATTCTGTTACAAACTTGTACAAGTCGTAAATGATTATATGCGGATTTGTGCATCAAGATCTTCCATTGTAGATCTTTTCTTTTCTTTGTTAATTCTCCAACTAGCAATATAAACGAATGCAAAGTTGATGAAAGTTTAGCTGATCATAAAATGGTTATGCTTTCTTTTAACTTCCCTGCACTCTCTTTGGATAAGAAATTACCGAAGCAGATAGTAAATTTTCATTGATGATGTGAGCATACTGAACTATCTTGAAAATTCCTTAGACGAGTTCACTACAATATACAAATCCAAAGTAGTACGGACAGCTTGTGGGAACACTTTTCGTCTGTGGTGGCTCATTGCACTGAACACTTTATTCTTAAACAAGACAAAAAAGAAAGCAGCGAAATTCGTGGATAAACCGAGAAATAGTTCATTCAAAACGAAGAATCCAAAGGAAAAGGAAAGTATGTTTCAAAAACCTAAGCCCAGAAATGTTGAATACCCTAAGTGAAATGAGAAATTTCGAGGCATAAGTTTCATAACATAACAATGAAAAAGCTTTCCTCGGATGCACCTCTAAGTTCTGGCGATATGTTAACCCACCAACGAAACATTATTCTTCACATAATCAAAACGTTACGGATGAGCGCACAGCTAGAAGCTTTTAATAGTTTTTTCTCTTCCGTATTCACTCGTGACGACGGTACGGTACCGATCTCGGCTGTTTATCCTGACCGTCCTCCGGCTGACGATGTCGTGATTAATAAAGCAGGCGTCCTGCACCTTCTCTTGAGTATTAATGTTAAGGAGAGTGTCGGTACAGGGAGCATTCCCAATTAGTTTTGATACCGGTACGCTGAGTGGATAGCTAAATACGTAACGATCATCTTTTAATCATCCATTAGCCAAAGTACCATTCATACATCTTGGAAACAGGCCAAAGTTGTACCTATTGATAAGGGTGGCATCACGACGGACGTAGGCAATTACAGGCCCATTTCCCTTACGAGCACCTGCTTAAAGTTACTGGAGCATATTATTAGTGAACATCTTTCAAATTATCTCGAAACACATAATTTATTGTCAGCAACTCAACATGGATTCCGCAAGGGTTTCTCTACCATAACGCAACTCGTTGAATTAGATTATAGCCTCTCTGAAGCAATCAATAACTGTGCACAGATAGATCTCATCTTTTTTTTTTAGACTTCTCCAAAGCATTTGATAAGGTCTCCCACGAAAAAATGCTGTTGAATATTGATGCTTTGTTTAAAAATTCTTTCTTTAGAACTGTAGCGAGAAAACCAACTTGCGCGCATATCGCCGAGAAGGGTGCAATAACTATTTCCACCAAACAAAGTTCTTTGAGTAGGACCACTTCGGCAAACTTAGTAGCGGGGCACATCCCTGTCAAAATATGAAGGTTACTGGAAGTGGGGCTACTGTGTCGCAAATTCTTACACATTGCTCTGTGTCGCGGAAACAACCTGGCCAATAATATTTCTGTATTAGTCGATCCTTAGTTTTTTTTACACCTAAGCGACCAGCCCAAGAGGTTCCGCGCGACAAGCTATAAAGATCCTGTAGATAAGCCTTGGGCACGACCAGCTGGTCAAATGACACCTCTGCGATCTAGGTAGTTCCGGTACAGCAGGCCGCCTGTCTCATAAAAATTCACGTTTTTCCGTGCCATACCTTCGTTTAGGTTGCTTCGGATGTTCCGCAGGCTGGAGTCCATGTTTAGCTGGGACTTCAAGGCTTAATTGTCTAGCTCTAACCACCGCTGCAACAGCCGCTCCCAAGTATAGGCGCTACAAGTCAATCTGACGACTGCTAACTCGGCTGCTGCCACTACCAGGGCCTCTGCCTGTGCGGATCCAAACTCCTGCGTTTCCAACGCGGCAGCATTCTCGATCTCCGCCGAACGGCCATCGCTTCAGTTGTTGCCGCTTCCACGACTGCTTTTAGTCAACTCACGAGCTTTCGATCTCGTTAGTTCCATCACGCTAGCCTCCCGAACATTAGCCCTTTCTTGCGCAGAATCTGATCCAACTTGTTTGAGAACCAGTAAGGGTCCTGCGGAGGAAGTGTAGGCGATACGGCAGCTTCCGTCTCAAGTGCGCCAAAAGGACCTTTACTAAATACTTTTGTGACCGGAAGACATGCACTGTGGGCTTCTACAACCTGCTTAATCCAGGCGCATTCACCCGTGAGCATATCAGGTTCCACATAAGAGCTGTGATCCACGTTCATAGTAGCCACGCAGTCGAGCAGTACGCGATATGATTTCCCCTTTACCTCAAGGTCGCGCAGCTTCATGTTGTCGTCAATAATGCAACCGACCGGTAAAAATACTACCTTTGCTTGTTACATTGCTCAGCAATGCTCTCTGCTTTGTGATAATTGTAGCAAAAAAAAAGGGTTTCCTCACTTTAAATTTATTTTGCTGCTCTGCTTTAACTTCAGGGCTCCCCTACGACCCGGAAGTACTACATTTTAAGGTACCCTCAATCATAGGCTCGTGCTTTCCTTTTTTTCGACCTGCCAAGCCTGAAATTGGGATAGCCTTTTAGACCGTAGCCGACTTCGTGAACCCGACGCGTCACAAATACCTCTGCTAGTTCAGCGGCTCTGGCTATCGCACAAACTTCTGGCCTATCTTGACTCCAGTGCATCACGTTATCAGGTTAACCGATTATAAAAGTGTTCAGGTTCAAACGAACAGCCTTCGGGTGATCACCATAGGCTTCTTGTTACTTGAGCCATTCCTCCATGTATGACCTAAGCTTGTATGCAAATTCTGTATAGAACCTCTTTATGGCCTCTTCCATTTCGCGGAACTTTCGCCGGAACACTTCCGCTAGTTTATGGTCGAATGGGTGGTACATCCGGCTGCTGTGCTGAGGTAACAGGGTTCGGAACCAACCATCACACCAACTTGGGCCACTGAGTATCTGACAGTGTATACGTGCCGCTCTTCAACGATCTTTTTCACGCCGACATGGGTCACCGTAACATGCTGCACTGGGTAGGTACCGCTGTTCGAAGAAACACTTTGACGCCGACTCGAAGCACTATGTGCCATTGGGTCTGTGCTCGTCTTCAATGAACCTCTTTGATGTCAACTAAGGTCACAAAAGTTCCTCAGGGACAGCAACCCGACTCATCAGCAGGCTGCGTCACAAATGCACAGATTATGTACCGCATTTCAAAGAATGCCTTTTATGCCAATGCTTTGGCGAGCTGAGCCATGAATACACTGGCTAAGTGCAACGCTTCAATGAACCCCTCGCTAATTTAAGCCGCTGAGAATGTGCCGCTGAGTGTGCGGTAAGCGAGGGAACAATTCTTGCCGTTTGCAGGCACCGGCGCGCCACACTGCTCGTCTCAGAGGCCACGCGTGGACTTCTCGGCAGTGCCACTAGATGGCGCAGCGTGTCCAGAAAGAAGACCGAGAGAGAAGCCTGGCTGCAGCATGACACATTCCTCAGTGTTCGCACGTACCGCTGCGCTACGCATTTCTGAGGTGGCATGCAGGCTTCGTGGCGGCGGCGCTAAATGGCACCGATGTTCTTAGGGAAGTGCGATAGAGGAGTCCCGCTGCAGTACGCGCATCGTACATAACTCTCTTCAACGGTGCCAATGCACTGTGTCGCTATATTGGCTCAACGCTCACGCATCACCATCGACAATCATCCCGAGATGCGTTCTGCCGCAATTTTTTTAATGTGGGTCCGGGTCAGTAAATACAATGGGCTCTTTCCTTACTTTATTTTCTTTGTCATTGTCTCATAAAGCATTGCCACGCCCCAAGTGACGCAAAGCAGAACCAAGAACGTCATGAGGTTTAATGCTACATATTTTTGACGCATAGTTGGATTACAACTGCAGCCCAGCCGGCTGTGCACAGCATTACGTATTCATCATCATCAGCAGACTGGCTACGCCCACTGCAAGGCAAAGGCCTCTCGCATACTTCTCCAACTACCCCGGTCATGTGCTAATTGTAGCCATGTTGTCCCTGCAAACTTCTTAATCTCATACGTCCACCTAACATTCTGCCGCCCCCTGCCATGCTTCCATTTTCTTGGAATCCAGTCCGTAACCCTTAATGACCACCGGTTACCTTCCCTTTTCTTTACATGCCCTGCCCATGCCCATTTCTTTTTCTTGATTTCAACTAAGATTTCATAAACTCGCGTTTGTTCCCTCACCGAATCTGCTCTCTTCTTATCCCCCTTAACGTCACACCCATCATTCTTCTTTCCATAGCTCGTTGAATCGTCCTCAATTCAAGTACAACTCTTTTCGTAAGCCTCCAGGTTTCTGCCCCGTAGGTGAGTACTGGTAAAAGCTGCTAAACACTTTTCTCTTGAGGGATAATGGCAACCTGCTGTTCATATGAGAATGCCTGCCAAACGCACCCTTGCCCATTCTTATTCTTCTAATTATTTCAGTCTCATGATCCGGATCCGCGGTCCCTACCTGCTTTAAGTAGATGTATTCCCTTACCACTTCCACTGCCTCTCTACCTATCGCAAAGCAATATTTTTACTGTGTAGTGTCTTTGTCCGTGTCGCCCTGTTTTCTCACGTATCTGGTGGTTCTCGTGGGCTGATCCCGATAATAGTGCAGTCTAAAAAATGTACCACTGGCCCACTGGGCATGCACTGTTGGGATTGCATCCCTGGGGCCACTGTGTCAGTGGGTATGCGGCCGGTAGCATTTTTACAATTGCGAGTAAGTACAGCTGGGCGGGCACTTCCGGAGGCGCCCGACGTTTCTGCGCAGGCGCGTGTGCGAGAGAGAAAATCTGGGGGCTTTTGTACCTTGAATATATGCCTCTGCCTAAGCACTACGGAAGAGGTTTCTTAGCACGTGTTGTGTGCGTTTGTCTCCCAGGCGTGCCGGCATTGCGGAGTGTGGTCGAGTTTGTTTACGCTCCGACGCTGGCTACCCGCACGGTGAGGCAGTGGCACGCACGCCCTATTTGGTGATCACTGTGTCTCAAGCTACGTTGGACAGACTCTCGCGCCTGCGGTGCTGGTGCTGAGTCAGCCATGCCGGATTAAACCTTTCTTGCCCCTTATGGCACTCTACCTTCAAAAAAAAAACATCAATGATTTTTCCGGGGGAGCAGTAGGGGCCGTAGTAGAGGCCCGTCCTGCTCTCCTGGTGCGGTATCTTCGCTCTTGGCAGGCATTTCGTATGCTGCTCTCCGCAACTATTCAGGAGCATTTTTAGTGGTCCCCGTTGAGTGAAATAAACTCGCAGCGATTTAGCAACAGCGGTTGAACGCCATTTCCTGATCTCACGCCGTGAGGATTATTGGCTTTGCGTCTCGACCACGTTAGGTTAGGTTAACTTAGGTTTAGGTTAGCTTACGTTAGGTTAGCGTAGAAGGCGTTATGGTATTCTCACAACGGTTACGCCGTGCGGATGTCTTCGCGTCTCGCCCACGTTAGGCTGGGTTAGGTAAGGTTAGGCTTTACGGTGGTGCGGCGTATTCTCACAGCGGTTACGCCGTGAGGATTATTGTTTTGCGTCTCGGCCGCGTTTGGTTATGTTAACGTTAGGTTAGGCTAATCCTAGGTTAGGTTAGCGTAAAAGGCCTTAGGGTAGCGCGACGTATTCTCATAGCGGTTGCAGGGGTGTCGAGTGTCAAAAGCGGCCTTTCAGCCACTTGCATTGAACCGCAGTATCGAAAACATCTGTGATGTTTTCAAGGTGCATCGCTTTAAGGCGCGATAAAGCTATGATCCGGCACGACTGACTTAGCACGAGCGCCGCAGGTGCGAGACAGTCTGTCCGGCACAGCGATCGCCAAAGGGGGCGTCATTGCCCGCTGCTTCACCTATTTCACCGCGCCAGCAGCCAGCGTCCGAGCGTAAAGACCCCAATCCGCAATGCCGGCACGCCTAGGAACAAACGCATACAACATGCGCTAAGAAATTTCTACTCCGTAGTGCCTAGGCAGAGTCATATATTCAAGGGGCAAAAGCCCCTCCCCCCTATTCTCTCTCGCACCCACTTTTACTCGCGCATGTGCGCAAACGTCCAGTGCCTCCGAAAGTGCCACGCCTCGCTGTACTTACTAGCAATTGTAAAGTCGCGCCCCGGTACACACCTCTTTATAAGTGCAACTGGAGCCATGTGCCACAGGTTAAGTGCCTCTGGTTGTGTGCCCCTACAGATATTTAGGGGCTCTTTCATGAACCTCTTTGACGCCAACTCGTTCATGTACTACTGGGTATGCGCCACTGAGGCCACTGCACATGTGCAACTGTGAGTGCGTGTCGCTCTTCAATTAACCAGTCTGAAACCAACTTGGGTCACAACAACGAAGTAACGCTTCGCATTATGTAGGTGTCAAGTGCAGTTGTCTGCTTAGATTTTGGTGTATCAGAATTTCGTGAATTTTCAAATATCTGTGAAGGATATTTATTTCTAAATAAATAAAGAAACAACATACTGTTTTACTTAGTACGCCGTTTTGCGCTGAATTGTGTTACGAAGATGACCAGATTGTAGTTTTTTGTCAGGTCAGCCGCGTGATGTATTTGATCTATTCATTGCCAGATTTAAGAGAAGTAGTGAATAGAGACTGCTGCGCCCGCAGCCTAATTGTTTTTTATCATTATTATTGCTTCTGGAAGCTGATCTGACTGTCTAAGTTTTAGAAAAAAATTCCATAAATAACGAATGTATCACATTGCATATACTGCATATTTTTATAGCTTAGCAAGAAAATTAATGCAGGCGTACTTTTTAAGAGTATATCGGGCTTCTGTGTATGCATGAAGGGCTTGTTTCTTCTCTAGGTACTTATGATGCTTTTTTAACTTCTATTTCGACAAAATGTCTTTTTGCACTGGCTAGGAAAGCCTCAAATAGTGTTGTAGGTATAAATAAAGAATAGGTATCACATTAACGTTGCCGTTACGCTTGCCGACCCCTTTCTTTCTGTCGACAAAGATGACGAGGATCGTGTATTCACAATCAATAAAATAGTAAATAATATTGCAGTAAGTTTAGGATCAAAAAGAATGAATGCATCCTAAGAAGCTTTTTCATAGAAAGAGGTCATTTATGCCTAATTTTAATACACATTAAAAGATCTGTGAGGGACAAAGGATATCCTTCTGTAAACGAGATGAGTTTTATAATAAACGTTGGTTAACCCCTCAATAGGAAACAGTGGGGCTTTCATCTTATGATCGGCCAGAAAGGTCGAAGAGAAATATGTTATTTAGGTATCACCAAGCAAAGCACACAACAGGATTGCAATGCAAAATATCAACTGTCATCAAATTGACTGCAAGGACGGACCACTAACGTTGTTAAATATTTCTGCTCCTGCGAATTAAATGCTAAACATTTTAGTCTTTTATGACTGCATCCATCATGAAATATAACCGCTCTATCAAATATATTTCTTAGCATTGCGTGCGTCTCGGAAAGCAACACGGAAACCCTCCCCCAATAATACTTGCCCAACTGATATGCCATGCACACTGTGAAATCTTAAGCCTAACAAAAAATAGTTACTACTAAAATACCAGATTACCACGATATGCCATGAGGAAACTAAATGAACCTCCATGAAGTTTGGTGTGACACTTTGTTGTAAGGATTTCTTTTAAGAAATTCCAAAGTACAACAACCGTTTGGGGACATCCATCGGGTTTCCCTCACTCTCAAGGCCCAGCATAAAGTACGCCATTGTAGCTCTTCAAGGAATCAAGTAACTCACTAAATTTACCCCCAGTGCTAAAAGGCCATTGGGTACCAAAAAGAATCCTGAGCCGTTCCATTCTGTGAGGGATCAGCGACGCTGCATAGCACGTAGGCGTGTTGCTCCTCGGGAGTCCGTACTATACGCGGCCTCCCCATTAGGACGACAGATGAGAAGTGAAATTCAAAATGGGGAACAACAACTTGTCTTACTGCTTTTTATATACATTCGCATGGACGACGGGACCGCCACCCTGAGGAGCCGGAGGAAACTGGACACGCGTGACGTTCGACGACACCGCCACCACGGGAGAGCCAAAGGAAACACAAGCGCTTGGAACGCCGACAAAGAAAGGCCGATGCACACGTAGACATGGCCGACGCGTGTCCCACAACGGTAAATCTTTGAGGGACCTTTGTTATCTACCTGACAGTCTACTGGTCTTAAAAACGGCGCCTATTGATAACTAATGTACTCAAACTACACATCCGAGGGATGCCGACGAGCTAGCTGTCGACGACGAACGCACGAGAAGTGGCACGAGCGCCGGACATGAGTACTTGCTGACGCAGAAGACGGATTCGCAAAACCTAGCCGCAAACAGCTGCGCTGTAAAAGTCGCAGTTTCGCCAGAAAGGCTAAACGTCGACTGCGATAGCAAATTAGCAGGCAGCCATTCCAAGTAAGGCTTTATCAGCCGTATCGACTTGTAAACATTCGCTTGCTAACTAAATTAACAAGCCTGGTGTCAGAGAACACAGCTGACGTGAAGACATCACACTCGATTGCCGCCGGCAATAGATGTCTAAACGCTGGCGTGAGCAAGCGCGGCAGCAGTTAGCGAAGTGACACTCTTGCTGTGTATCGCTTCAACGCAAACTCAGCGCCGAGAACACGCAGCATGCACAAAGCTACGACTTGTCGACGCAGGAGTAGAACACCGCCCCTCCCTCCCGGGCGCCGGACGTTTGTGCGCATGCGCAGTAGGAGCGCATTCCAGAGACAAAATGTCAGGGCTTTTGCTCCTTCAATATCTCACTCTGCTCACACACTACAGATAAGTTTCTTTGTTCGTGCTGTATGCGTTATCCCATATAGGCGAGCTGGCCTGGCGGAATGGAATCGAGTTGGTTTACGCTCAGACGCTGGCTTCTGGCACGGCGAAATAGGTGAACCTAGCAACTTGGAACTTCCGGTGCGACACAATGTGACGCAGCACGTCGTCACCACAGGTCCTCTAGCGTCCTGCAAGCCATGACGTCTTGCTGGAGACTGCCTCGCCATAGCTCGCAGAGAATTTGACCACATGCTGCAGTTAGGCATAATCCGCCCATCGTCAAGCAGCTGGTCGTCTGCCCTGCACATGGTGCCCAAGCGTGACACCGCAGATTGGTGCCCTTGTGTAGACATGGTGCATTAAATGCTCGCACCACCCCCGACCGGTACCCGCTTCCGCACATTCACAACTTTGCTACCACTCTTGCTGGAACAGCCATATTTAGCAAGATTGACCTAGTCAATGCATATAATAAAATTCCTGTGGAACCAGTGGACAAACCGAAGACTGCTATCACACCTTTTGGCCTATTCGAGTACGTCCGCAAGCCTTTCGGGTTACGGAATGCAGGCCAGACTTTTCAACGCTTCATCAATGAAGTCATACTTGGTCTGCACTTCGTCATCGCCTATCTTGATGATCTGCTGGTGGCAAGTTCTTCACCAGAGCAGCACGCTGATCATCTGCTGTTGCTGTCATCTGCCGGCATGAACGCAGATGCCTACCGCTGGGCTCGAGAATGTCAGCGCTGCCAACGTGAACAAACGACCCGCCACACCAAGTCACCATTTCAACCCTTCCGGCCGCCTGACTCTCGCTTTGACCACGTTCACATCGACATTGTCGGTCTGCTGCCTTCGTCGCGTGATAAACGCTACATCCTCACCTGCGTTGACCTACACGCGCTGGCCTGAAGCGTTTCCCGTACACGATAATACGGCGTCCACCGTGGCGTCCGTTTTCGTAGCCGGTTGGATATCTCGTTTCGGCTGCCCCAGCGTGCTAACAACCGACCGCGGACAACAGTTTGAAAGTGAGCTCTTCGGAGCGTTAACAAGCATCCTCGGTATCCTCCACATCCACACAACTGCATACCATCCGTCAGCAAATGGAATGGTGGAAAGGCTTCACCGCCATGAAAGCCGCCCTGATCGCCCGTGACGCTCGAACTTCATGGGTCAACGATCTGCCGCTAGTTCTGCTAGGTATTCGGTCGGCGATAAAAAAGGACCTCAGGTTTACTGCTGTCGAAATGGTCTACGGGACGACACTACGTCTACCCGGCGAATTTTTCGCACCACCTGCAGTCCCCAGCTTCTCGCCTCCTGCTTACGTTGAGCAACTCCGCTCGCTCTTTGAGCGCTTGCGACCAACATCAGCTCGACAGCCCTCCACTTACGACGTTTTCGTAAGCAAAGACCTAGCTGCCTTAACTCACGTTTTCGTGCGCTGCGAAGGCATCCGGCCTGCCCTCACTGCACCGTACGACGGCCCGTTCGAAGTGCTACAGCGCGGAGAAGAGAATTTTACTCTTTCTGTGAACAGCCGTGAAAGCGTGATTGCAATTGACGGTATGAAACCCGCGTACATGGCAAACTTGTGTGTTTCTCTTGCACTCCCGCCTCGTTCCCCCGCCCGAGTCTCCCCCATCCGTACCCTGCCCCGTGGGTAAACACGTGTCCTGGGCATCAGCGCGACAAGAGCGACCTTTGCATCAACGGGGAGGAGCTCCATAGAGAATCCGATTCCGGCGCCGCCGCCGTGAACGTCTGCACAACGAGCAGATGTTTATGTTTGCAGCGGCGGCTTCCTCGGCGTGGAAGGCACGTACAATAAAGGTTCAGTTTCACCGCCGCTCGGCTGCTCGCCGGTTGCACTCAAAGTTCGTTCTCTTCTCTTTGCGCGCGTCTGTCTATAGCGGATGCATTTCGCCGCTATAGTGACTAATAAACACCTTTACAAGTGGTGAAGGTGCTAGTATTCATCATCCTTTCCTCGTGATGTCATCCTCGGCTGCGATTCTCTTGCCGTTATCGATTGCACTAGGGCCGAAATAGAACTCTCGCCACTGCTAGATTTGCTGCTCACCGACAATTCTTCGCTTTCGAGAGAACTTGTCGAAGGCGAAACCCACGTTCCCTCGAACACGTCAACGGTCGTGCCAATGTACTGCAGCGGAATCTCAAACACTGATGCACTGCTGTGTCCATCTGAACGCTTTATCACTCAGAAGCGTATGCTGCTACATTCTGAGACAGCGGACATCACACAGGGCTACAACCCCATTTTCGTTTGCAACTGATGCTGCTCCGAGGGAAATGTCTTGGCAATGTAGAAGCGATCGACGACGTGCAAGTTATCGACATGCCCGATGACAATTACAGTGCTAGTTGATTTCCGCTCAGTACTGTTTCTGCGTGCCCTATCACCCAGTGATGTTTTCGGTCCTTCTATTGCCGATGTCCTTACATCGGTCCAGCAGTCTCAGCTTTTGTGCCTCTTAGAAGAATTTTGTTCTTTCGATGTAGCGCAATCTTCCCTGGGCCGGACATCAACTGTTAAAGATCGCATCGACACTGGCTCGCAACCGCCATTGCGGCAACGTCCGTATCGTGTATCTCCTGCAGAACGTCGTATAATCAACGAACAAGTCGACGACATATATATGCTTCGCGCGAGGGGATACGACATTTTAGCAGTCCATAGGCATCCCCTGTCGTCTTTGCTACAAAGAACGATGGTTCTGTGCGGTTGTGTGGGGACTACCGGCCCCTCAACAAGATCACTCGCAAAAACGTCTACCCTCTCCCACGCAAAGAGGACACGATTGACAGTTTACAAGGCGCCAAATTCTTTTCACCTCTAGATTTGCGTCAGGGTATTGGGAAGTACCCATGGCAGACGCCGATCCGCCGGAGACAGCTTTTGTCACACTCTACGGCTTATACGAATTTAATGTAATGTATTTTGAACATTGTAATGCGCCCGCAACATTTGAGCGCATGATGGACACAGTACTGCGCGGCTTGAAGGGGCACACGTGGTTGTGCTACGTTGATGACGTTGTTGTTTTTGTTCCTGAATTCATCACACACCTTCAACGGCTCCAGTGCGTTTTGACGTGTTTAACAAACGCTGGCCGACAATAAAACCTAAAGAAGTGTCGATTTGCAGCTCGGCAGCTGACAATTCGAGGTTACGTCGTATCCAAGGATGGAATTCTCTCCGATCCGGCCAAACTACGGGCCGTCGCCAAATTCCATAAGCCAACGTACGTCAAAGAATTGTGCAGTTACCTAGTTCTATGCTCTTACTGCACACGCTCCATTCGCTATTTCGACAAAGCTACTTAGAAGCAACGGGCCCCTATCTTCGCGGTCGTCCGAGTGCGACGAGGCCTTCACAAAGCTCTGTAGTTTGCTAAAGTCTCCGCCGATTTTGCACCATTACGACCCGTCAGCCCTTACCGAGGTGCACACAGATGTCAGCTGTGTTCGCCTCGGCGTTATTCTTGCCCAGCGAAAACAAGGGTTTCCTGAATATGTCGTGGCTTATGCAAGTCGCACGTTTACGAAAGCGGAGACAAATTAAATTACACTGTGATAGATGAAGAATGCCAGGCCATCATCTGGGCTCTTACTAAGTTCTGGCATTTGTATAGCCGGTGTTACGTCGGCGTGCGGGGGCTGGCGATCTTCGGAGAAGCGACCTCCGAACCTTTCCCGGCCCGCTGCGACGACTCGCTTTGTAAAGACTACAATGCGCCTCCTCAACAGCCCAACGGCGCCGGCATGTCTAGCCACCTGCGGCGGACCAAATATTGTTAGTCGATTCGTTGTCGCCTTCACGGTTTGCCTGGAGCAAGAGAACTCCTGGAAAAGGATGTTTTGCGGTGCTTTCCCACGGGCCCCAGAAGTCATCACAGTCAATGGACAGACGCGGCGGCTACTGACTGCGGGGTCAGCTCTGGGATGAAGAGGCACCTGCTCGGGTCAAGACCCCTGTCTACAATAACCCTCTCACCTCAGTGTGTTCAGTGAAACCAAAGTGCGGAAGTGAGCATGTGAACCCCCCCCCCCTCTCAACGGCGGGTTGAGTACGATGACTTTGGACACTCGCATTGGCCGAAGCTTGAACAAACGTTTACCCTCACCTAGGGTTCAAGGGAGGACAGAGTGTTTTTAAGCAGCCGTTTTGCGGCTGCTCAGTATGCTTTCTTTTTCAGTCATGCTAGACTGATGAAATGTAACGTTCTCCACCCTTGATGTAGATATTGTAAATAAATTCCATATTCCTCGTTCTCGATGAGATTCCCTTCAACATTATCCTTAGCGTGGATGAGACGGACGACTGCATGGGCCAGCTATCACTTATTTCATGCCCGACCCCAACTCTTACACCGTCCATTTGATGTAGTCACAGACCAACATGCACAATGTTGGCTGTTGTCCTTGAAAGATCCCTCAGGCCGTCTTGCCCGGTGGGCACTTCGCCTGCAGGAGTACAATATCCGTGTGCTGTACAGCAGAGGAGAACACCAGCATTCTGCCGCCGATGCCTTCTCGCGATCCCTTTTGTGGTTGTACACCGCAACTTGCGCTTCTAGTTTACAACTCGGTCGCAACAACGCGAGCACTCTATGCGCTTCCCCTCACGAACGCCAGAGCCACCAACTGGAACGCCATCGACATGGAGCGCCGCACCGTAATCCACCAACTCTACGGGCTTCCTGGCAGTTCGCAAGTGGACGCAACTCTCCCCGAAGCGGGAGACTGGCCGCCCTCACTACGCGCGCGGAAGCAAGCGCTGCACCACATAGAGCGCCTCCAGCGTTCGCCACAGGGCCAGCGCCTCGTGTGCCGCCTCCACACCCTCGAGGGCTCGGGCATGGGCCAGCGTGCCACCGAGTTCAGCGTACTCATCACGTCGCTGCCGCAACTTGTCCCTCTGCCGCTCTCGCCGCACGACTCCGCCCTACTCGACGTCATCACCACTGTGCCAGGTGTCAAGTCAAAGCGCCGAACAGCCGCATGTGCCATGCAGCAGGAGGCGGCTGCACTTCTCTACGAACGCCTAGGGCACCGGCTGCTCTTTTACACCGACGGCTCCGTGTCGAGTGATGGCTCGGTGCTGCTGCGTGCACGGCGCCGGACATTTCCGCTACGCGACAGTGCCGCCTTCAGTTTGCTTCGTCTTCGACGGTGGCCAAGCTCGCTGCGATCGACCTTGCGGCTGACCTACTTCTACAGCAGAGCGGTGTCGTTTCCGCTGCGATCTTATCTGACTCGCGTGCGGCACTGTGCATGCTTGCGAAGGACTATGTCGGTCTTCTGCTTGTACAGCGGGTCGGTTCAAAACTCCGCCATCACGTCGGGCGGGGCTGCGACTTGGCCTTGCAGTGGGTTCCGGCGCACATCGGCTTACCGGGAAACGAGGCGGCCGACGCGCTCGCTAAATCCACACGACGGACGGCTCCGCGCAAATCTGTGCCGCGGACGCTTATTCCGCCGCCCGTCCGGCTGCGAAGCGCATCCAGACGACGGACGGACTGAGCAGACGACCGCGCCGGAAAAATAAAGATGGCGGCACTGCCCGAAGCGACTGCCGTCCGCCTCGAACCTGTCAAGTCGTCGTCGTCCACTGTGTGGCCCGTAACTTTCAAACTGAGGATTGTCTTTGGTTTAAATTTGTGTCCAGAAGCTTCGACAGCAATGTATTCGTGATGAGTGGGCACCGTTTCCGAAAGCGATACTCAGATTCTCGGCGTGTAGGCTTAGAGTGGCTGTATTGGCTGAACATGGCCTCAAAGATGTTGCGGCGGCCCGGGCGGATCTCAGTGGCCGTAAGTTAACATGATTGCTTGTTTCTACTCACTCTAGATGGCGCCATCGGTGTAACAAACACTTTGTCATAGGTGTTTTTCACTCTGAATGAAAATTGAGATCAAAAGGAAACGACGGTTGGCCGCAATGGCTGTTGTTTTGTCCGAATTGGACACGAATGGTGTCAGCAGCGATGAAGCTGTTTCAGAAAGATCCCAAAGCCGCGCTTGTTGCCAGACTGTAGAGCACGCTAGGCTAAATCCGCAGCATTCGACCCCCAAAATCCGGATGCGAAAAATAGCTCGGCATTTTCCGTCCGTGGGGGTCACGGACGACACGCGGACGGCACAAATCCGTGACGCGTAGTCACGTGATGCGCCGTCCGCCGCGAAAAAGACGGATTTCGTCCGTCGTGTGGATGCACCATTAATTCTGGTGCATCCAGACGAAGGACTGAATCCGGATTTTTAGCGGACGCGGACGACTATGCCACGGACCGTCCGGATGCAAGCGCATACACAAGGCGGACGAGGCCCTAGCAGACGACAGCGCCACAGAGCCGGATTACTCTCGACCGCAGCCTCTGCGCTTGCTAGCAGCAGTCTGGCCTGAGAGTTTCTTCCGCGAATTGTGAGAGTGTTCGACAAAATGGAGGCCGGCAGAAAGCGACGTTTGGCCGCGATGGCTGTTGTTCTGTCAGAGATTCCACGAAAACGGCGTTGTTGGCGGAAAGACTGGATGGGAAGGAAAGAATTGGGGATCCAGAACCTGCTCTACGAAGAGCTCCTGAAGACTGACCTCGACGAATACCGGAGGCTACTTCGTGTAAGCAGAGAGCAGTTTCTGCAACTGCTGTCACGCGTGGGGCCCCACATACGAAGGGAGGATACCGTTATGCGCTGTTCTATATCGGCGGAACAACGGCTGCAGGTGACACTGCGGTGCCTTGCTTCAGGTAAGTGTCACACGTTTCCAAGTTATTACGGAGAGCGCCATGGTAAATGTATATCGAATGAAAACTGAGCTTGGTGCTGATCGAAGGCCGCTATACATGTGTGTTGAAGCGCGCTCGTGTGGTAGGGTACGAGCTCAATCGCACCCGAAATATCCAATGCAGATCCAGAGGGTTCGCGTGGAAGGGGTATCATGAGTAAACACAAGTTTTGTACAGCTGTGCTGTCCGCACCGACTTTTTGCATAAACACGCATGAGATAATATTGATCTGTTTACACTTGACCACGCCAGTGAGCGCGTTTGCTTTTCGCTGATACTGTATTCGTTTACTGCTATGAAACAGTCAGATATCAGATGTATTTGTTGTACACTTCCTACTTTTTTTGTAGTCTGCTCGCGAGCAGTTCACTGAGATTTCTTTTTTTTTATTACAGGAGAGAGTCACTATTCCCTAAGCCGACAGTTTAGGCTCGGTCATTCAAGTGTGAATGACATTATACATGAAACATGTACTGCCATTTACGAGGAACTGGCAAGCAACTTTATAAGAACACCCCGCACGGAGGAGGAATGGAAATATGTGAAATAAAAGGCGGCGTCATCGCACAAGTTCATTGTTCAATAGACGTGAACGACACCAGGAGCTACGAACCACTGAAACCAGGCGCCAGCAAACGGACTGATGTTTACTGCAATGCGGCTGTCCTCGAGCAGGAGAGAAGTGAACTGGTTGCCAGACACTTTTCTCCTGGCCAGTTAAAGCTGCAGCTTTACCCCGCCAGAATCTGGTTGTGAAAAACGGATTGGCGTTATCCGTCCGCGCGGCTCACGGAAGAGGCGCGGACGAAGCACATCGCTGATGTGAGGTCACGTGACGCGCCGTCCGGCCCTGTACATCCGGATTCGGCCCTTCGTCTGGATGCGCCAGAAAGGACGTCTTCCGCGCGTTGCAGGCAGACAGCTTGACGTTCTGCGTTCGCCAGTACCAGACGCTTTTTTCTGAGACGCCAAATTGCCGCTTGGTGGACATGTTCCCATGCATTTCAGCATATTCGATTACTTTCTTTTTAAATGCCACAGTGAACTGACGTCCAGTACTCGTACTCATTTTGCGGGTTGTTGGTAAATAAGCACCACCAGGAACGATTGCTGCACGAAAAGAGAAGATGGCGTCGGTCCAACTGCGTAGGCCGCATTAATGTTGGGCCGCTTCGGTCACCAAGGAGGCGATAACGATGCGGATGCCGAAAGGTCTGAGCTCCTACACTCTAAGAAAAATCCAGGGGAAAGTGGGAGTAACTGGGAAGTTGCCCTAAAAAGGGCGCTTTCATCCCTCAAGGGAGTAACTGCATAAATGTGCGTGCCGTGCGCAAATTTCGGAGAGTAAGTGTTTAGTCCCTGGTGAGAAAGAGAGCAAACGGAAGGACAAACGGCAACGGTCACTCCCCATGCGCTCGGCTGTTTTTGTCCGTGTCGTGGAGCGATGCGGCAAAAACTGTATTGTCTATAAATTCTGAATAGTTCGAAGTTCATGCGCTGTCTATTGAACTACATGCAAAGCAGCACTTTGCCTCTTCGTGAGAAAATTGCGTGAAATTTAAAAGCTGGAATGTGAAGAGCCATGCCCTTCGTGCGCACACCACAAGTGAGCAATGCACATTAAGCACGCAAGTCATTGATAGATTGCCAGATTTTGCTCGTCAATAGTACCGAAGTTCCTTCCTTTCCAAGGAGATTACGAACTTGAATGAAGCGATGTGTAGCTCATACAGGACACACTAAGCGAGAGAGAAATTGTCCTTCCCTGTCATCTCAGGTGCCCCGTTTGAGCTCGCTACACGTTTACATTGCATAGTGCCTCAGTTTAAATCACCCTAATACCCCTGTCACACTGGGAGTTTTAATGTCATTCGAATCGAAGGGCATTCGGTGCAACGAATGTCATTCGCCCCCGGAGGTGCTACACTCGAAAAATTAATGTCATTCGGTGGCGATATCAATGGCGATGATTCCGAAAATAACGTCGCAACTAAAGTAGAACAAGGTAGGTATAAAGTGCTTGCATAAGCAATCCATATATTTAAATATATTTTTGGGACGTCAGTCCACTGAAAAAAAAAAATATTTTAGCAATGCGTATAAAAAAAGTTGTTCTATTTCAGACTATGTGGCCACTATAAGCCAAAACAAGGCTTAGCCACCGGAGCAGCCGATTAAATGAAAACAAACAAAATGGCTGACATGGCGACGCTGGATGACGACGCTAAGTTGCAGGAGGTGAAGCGATTAGTTGCTGCGTACTTTGCATTACGAGCAAGGCGTAATAATCAGAGGAAGCGATTAGACGTTCTATGGCCGACGAGCAGAGTGGCGGCGGCATGGGCGGCGGCCAGACGCTGCTGAGCTGGAGAGTAACAACATTTTGCGACAGCCTACCGCACAGATTTTGTCTCTTTAACGTAACAAGTCCATTAAAACACGCAAACTTTATTATTTCTCTACGAGTGCGGTTTTCAATTTGCAAATACTGTGTCCTGTTTTGCTCTGTTTCTGGGGTTGAGAGTACACATTCGCTCCGAGTGCGAAGCCGAATGAGTTTCTCGAACTCATTCGATTGCCGAAGTCATTCGATGCTAATGACATTAAATATCGCTGTGTAGCAACCGAATAATGTCATTCGATGCTAATGCCATTCGGTTCGAATGGCATTCGGTGCAAAGAATGTCATTTGCCCGCGGAGGTGCTACACTCGAAAAATTGATGTCATTCGGTGGCGATATCAATGGCGATAATTCCGAAAAATACGTGGCACCGAAAGTAGAACAAGGTAGGTATAAAGTACTTGCATAAGCAATCCATATATTTAAATGTATTTTTGGGACGTCACTTCACTGAAAAAAAAAATATTTTAGTAATGCCTATAAAAAAAAGTTGTTCTATTTGAGACCATGTGGCCACTATAAGCCAAAACAAGGCTTAGCCACCTGAGTAGCCGATAAATTGAAAACAAACAAAATGGCTGACATGACGATGCTGGACGACGACGCTAAGTTGCAGTAGGTGAAGCGATTAGTTGCTGCGTACTTTGCATTACGAGAAGGCGTAGTAATCGGAGGAAGCGATTAGACGTTCTATGGCCGACGAGCAGAGTGGCGGCGGCATGGGCGGCGGCCAGACGCTGCTGAGCTGGAGAGTAACAACATTTTGCCACAGCCGGCCGCACATATTTTGTCTCTTTATTAAAGTAACAAAACCATTAAAACACGCAAACGTTATTATTTCTATACGAGTACGGTTTTCAATTTGCAAATACTGTGTCCTGTTTTGCTTAGTTTCTGGGGTTGAGAGTACACATTCGCTCCGAGCGCGAAGCCGAATGAGTTTCTCGAACTCATTCGATTGCGGAAGTCATTCGGTGCTAATGGCATTAAATATCGCTGTCTAGCAACCGGATAATGTCATTCGATGCCAATGCCAATCGGTTCGAATGACATTAAAACACCCAGTGTGACAGGGGTATAAGAATACTCGGGCACATCTCTTTTCGCACTCGCTTATGGTTGCAAGTACACTCAATGTTACTCTTCCCGCACAGCATACACAAAATGCCGAGTCGCTTTTTACTGCCACACCTGCGTTCCAATGCTTAATGCGGAAGCCTCTCTACTGGTGAGCGAGGAGCGGACGCAAGTTTCCCGTCCGGCCGCCTGCTCGTCTCTCATTGGCTGGTCCGAGGCGGACAGTTCGGCTGTCGTCACAGCAAACATGGCGCTTGCTCGAAGCGAAGCGAAGCGGGGACGTAAGGCTTAAGCTACAGCCGCGTCAGAAACAGTCTATTTTTTCTCCTTTTTGTGATTTTTACTAGTTATCTGGCACCCACGGAGATAGTCATCGAAAGCAGCAAGCCGGCGTACCCTTCCAGACCTCATCAGTGCGTGCGATCGCCTACAGAAACAGACGGAGCGCAGGAAGTGTGTGTTGTGTTTACGAGAGCATCGGAAGAAATATTTGAAGCCGTCGACTTCGTGATTTTTTGTTCCATGCTTCGCGTGCGTGTCGCAAACGAGAAGTCCATCACATACACGTGCATTCTGAGCAGCAGGACACATGTTCAGTGCGTGGCAAAATAACTAGCGTCCGATTGGCGCACCCAGCGTACACGTTTGGTTTCTGCTCTGTGTATGCGGATCGTTGCCGCGAAGTGGTGAACGCCAGCCCTTCGCAACTTTCAGAAGTAATGATACGATCAGTAGCGATAAATTTTTATCGCCTTGTTATCGCTGCCATTCCGCGTGTGCTATACTGCGCGTGAGCCGTTTGGCGGCTGCGACGCGTCGAGGTGACCGCGACGTTCGAGCTGAGTTGTTGTTATGAAGTGTGTCCTATACTGCGTGTGAGCCGTTTTGCCGGCTGCGACGCGTCGAAGTGACCGCGATGTTCTACCTGTGTTCTTGCTGTTATGAAGTGTGTTTGCAAGCTACAAACCGTTATTATGTATGCGCGATGTGTCGCAGCGTTGCTGGGTGTAGAAGTGCTCGTTCTACGCGATGTGCGTTTGCTCAGAAGTGAACTGTGCAGATGTGTTGCCGATCGCGTTTTCATATTTAGTACCCTTACAGATAAGCCCTATCACACCGGCCTTTTCTGCTTCGTACATCTATCTTTTCTTTCAAAAGTTGTTACTGCATGGTTGAAGATGCTTCTATCGGTGGGGGGAAATTAGGGAACATCATAATAATTGCATACGTCAAGACGGTCAGCGCTGTCGTGAAATGTGGACGCGCCTGAGAGCACTAATGTCATGAATGCAAATTTCTGGCAGCCTTGATTTTCATAATGTGGACACTAGTGTGAAGATCAAGAATTTCTAGATTTCACGAAGTAAATTGCTTTATATTTTGTGGTGCAAGCGGCTTACATAGCCAAAAATCTGAGCTGCTTGTTTTTGACTAGTGACTAAGCACAGCGTCTGTTTATGAAGACACCGGTGGCATGGTAGATGAATATGTTATAGGTAAGAACTGGATACTACCTTCTTATTAACTAAAAATTTTACGCTTGCTGACAAAAAGCAATATAAATGTAAAAATGAACACGTAGGACGAGTAGTAACAAGTAAGTGTCACAGGTATGGTGTTATATAATATTCTGCTAGCAGCCAGCCATGGCCACGTTACTAATGCAGGCAGAATTGGGTAAGCGAAAGTTTGTGGTTACTTTGTTTATCCACCGTATTTGATTATCTGGTTCGTGTCGCCTGTTTTGGCACGAGCCTTCAGTTTAAAGCGAACAATAGCACAAGTACCAGCATTATATGCCTGATAAGTGCTTTATTTTCTTTCCTCGTGTTCATTCTGCCAACAGTCATTAGCAAATAATGTGCATTAAACTGACTTGGGCCTGTAAAGTATGTCCATTAAATGTTTTTCCAGTGCACTTTCATCTGCGAGTAAATTTACTGCTACCTATCATTCGTGGGTGTGGGATGTTGGACGCTATAAGTGGCTATCTGACTGATCTTTATTTTGAATAGGCCACGGTTCCACTCATTAACTGAACCGTTTTCAGCTGCGCTGCCACACTATAGAAAGGGGGACCTCGCCTCTTGTCATTCTTTAGCATGTTCATGGCCACAGTGCATTGTCCATGAGAAGTCAGCTGCTATCACAATACAAAACGTGCCTATTGGCTGCTATGAGTTTATCCTGAACACGAATTTTCACAGTTATGTAAGCATTAGTTATGTGACCGAAGCCAGCCAATGAGCACGAACTGCTGGCAAAATTTTCAAGCGACTCTGCAGGCAGAGTGTCTGTTCCCTATATTATGTTAGCCACACTGCTTTGTCAGTATGCTGAATTGTTCTTTTTTTTGACAGAAATTAACTACCCAGCCAGACAAGATATTGCCAAACCATCAATTTTAGGCCCGTACCCATGGTCACTTCTTTATTTTATGATATTCTGGACATGGGGACACCCATGTCTAGCTTAGATTAGCAACATCAGCTTAACTTATGCACGGAGTTGAGTTGCTGCATGTGAGAAAAAAAATCACTGCATAGCTAATAGGAATTAGACTGGTACGAAAAAATTATTTGTCTTTATGGCTTGTAGTATAAGTGGTGCTGTTCATTTGATGCACACAATAACACGTGAACACAAATGTATGCGTACCTTGCATTTATGTGCATGTGTGTGTGAATAAAAGTGCACAACTTCTAATATCAAGGCACGTTGTACCAAATATACCCATTAAAGATGTTCTATGTAGTATTCAGCTGATCGTATTGAAATTTTATCACATGGTGCAGTTACAACATTTCATACCTTTATGTAAACCAATTTAAGACCTGTATTCACTGCATGTGAGAATGCATATTTTAGGCCAATGCAGTACCTGGGGTAGCAGCTTTTTAGTTAGCTTTTGCCACAGCTTATTAGAGGGATCTTGTTGATTATGCCATGCAAACAACTCATATAAAGGTTTGTGTTTAGTATACCAGCAGTGAAATACTGAATGCAGCTGCAATTCTTTGTATACTAGTGAGATTAATTCCACTGCTCATTGTTCTGTAATGTGTTGTTCTTCAGTCACACATGGTGACAGTATTTGGCGTTATGAGTTCTAGGCTAATTTTCACATGGGCCTTTCGATGAAGTGAAATCTGCCTCTTCAACAGTCAGTTTAGTGGAAAGCCACCACTGAACCAATAGCTCAAAGACCAATTCCTGCATGCTTTTCGCTAATTGGGTAGTGCGCGGAAACTATGTATGATACATCACTTCAGCTACAACAATAATCACACAGCTAAACCTGCCACATATAGTTAAGTCATTGATATAGGCAGAGGAAGATGATGCACGTATGTAACAGTTACTCATCCCTTGAAATGTGAATGACCCAAACCTTCGTGAGCATATCAGTCACAACCATCCAGCAGCACAAGCGGGAACACTTGTGCTATCACAAGCGAAAACAAGTAGAATAGTACCACCGTCTCGGCTGGTTTGTCGTGATTACCTTGCCTGCAAGTTTCTTGTTTATATTGGATAGGCTTCCTACTTAATGAATTAACAGCTTTCACAACATTTACTGCGCTAATGAAGGCACAGCACAGATACCAGTACTGAAGGAGGTATATACAAGTAGGGCAGAGCACTTGTGGGTGTGTTCAAAAATAAACAGGTAAAACTATGTCGAACAAACCATTTTCACAATAGAAGATATACCATCGGCAATTAATGCACATTCAGAACATGCAATAAGTGCCCTGTGTGGGAGATTGAGACCTGTGATGCCAAAAACTTGTTTGCCTTTTAAATATTGACAAAGAAAAATTCCAGTCTGTACTTCTGTGTCGGAGGGTAGAATATCAAAGGAGAGGTGCAAAACGGATTTTGCATGTAGTAGTTCCTTATGAATGTGCTACTGAAGTTGTGCCAAGCATAGCTATCTGTGTGCAAAGCATTGCACAAGGTACCATATGTATGTCTGACACATTAAAAATCTTTTGCATGGAACATTCTGAGCTCTAAATGTGATGCGTGCTGTTTTCAGCTACAAATAGCGTGTATACATATTTGACCTGCACCACAAAGCGCTGATGTGACAAAAAAATGTGTACACCTTAGTGTTATGTTGCTTTCCATGGTGTCTCAGTTTACTTAATACAATTTTGAATTTACAGATTGCTTCACATGTTTATTGCTAAAAACCTCAGAAAACTACTTGCATTGTGACTGCGAGGTCACAACACGAGCATTTGTGTGGTATCCTTCCTGTTCATCGGTGTGTCCTTGCACTATAAATGTAAAATGTGACACCTGCAAACCTGAGCATCCACCATTACATTTAAAACACTTTGTTGAATGCTCGGCAGTTATGCTTACAAGCACACTGTGGCAGCAAATCTGCACCACCTTAATTTAAGTGCGATGTAAAGGGTTGTTTGTGCATAGCCAAGCTGTTCTAGCGTGCCTGCAGGGATACAGCATTGTCCAGTGGCACCGTATAGTTCAGGCGTAACAGTGGACTAGTAAACAAAGCGGCTGATAATACTAAGCTGACCAATATGTAGGAGCATTATATTAGCTAACCCACATGCAAAGTTGCTTTCAGTGTACTGAATAACCACAGCTTTGATTTACCAAGTTATATTGCTGCACACACACAGCGCTGAAACAAAGTCTGTACAATGGTGAGAAATGCGCCAAGGAATGAAAGATTGCTTGTGATGTGTGGATTTGAATATTAGATGGGAATGCATACCCAATTCACCAGTATGCATGTTTTCTTTTGGAACAATTTTACATTTGGCCCAGAGGCTGAGCCACTACGGCCTCTTGACTGCAAATTTTTGTGCTCTCACAGTGCTAATGGGAGTATCATTCATTTGGCTACCCGAATAGTGAATAGGTAATAGAACACTACAATCTTTCAGTTTTACGCAGAGCACCTTGTGCATTATTCAGAAAACTGAACCTAAGGAACTATTCGCTGCTTTGTTATGGAAATAAAAAAATGGCAATGAATGTTTCCTCCCTTTTTGTGTGGCCCTGTCTTCTGCCCTACGTGCCTTCATTTCATTGTCATGTGCATGTTAAAACAGCAACTAATTAAGAAAGACAAACACAAAACTACTAACTACATCAACTTTTTCACACCACAAGAGGTCACTGATCTCACTGCTAAGCTACACTTGATAATCTCGGTTTGCTTTCAAATAAATACAGGCACTGGCCAGCTGTTTATGTTATGCTATGCATTTTTCATTTTCCTAAAATATGGCTGTGCATGAGCTAGCTAGGTTGTTACTGCATAAATACATAAACAACATGCAGCCCATGCCCAACTAACTCATATAACCTGAGTAGAGCTTATTTTTTATATGTAGAGCAATCAAAATAGAACACGCACGAATGAAGCTGACAGTATCAAACAGTCTCAAGTCGAACATCCATGTTTGGTGCCATGGGTGAGAGAGGGAGCATGCCTGTCAAGGTACTGCTTTATTTTGTGCGCTTTGGTAATGTTTGTACATTGTTGAAATGTTAAATTAGGTATGTTAAGTAGTAAGGTGGCAACATATTGGCCACCAAGGCTGGCAAGAAAGAATGTAATTGTTCGATTTCACTAAAAATAAGTTTTCTTATCAGCAATGTAAATTGTATGCTTTCAAATAAATACTCCGCTTGGAAACATCTCATGAGTATACATATATCTGCATAAGGTCACTGCTATACATATATATTGCTTTAAGCCAGTCATAGTGAATCGTACACTCACTGCTTAACCTCCAATTCTTTGCTGCATGAAGTAACTACTTATGCACAACCTTCTTGCACACGGTGAGAACTTCATTCATCACTGAGCGCATCATTTAAGGTTATATGTTGTTTGGAAAGTTTACAAGCAGCAAGTATTAAATTTCTAAGGTGCATGTCTCATGCCTCATCTTTGGTGCCTTTATATCTGTAAAAAAAGGAAAAGGCATTCCATGCATCCAACTGCTTTAAGCACTCTCCTAAAATTGGCAGAGTAAAAAAAAAAAGCACGAGCCAGCGTGTCAGCAAGCTGTACTCGGAGCCTCACACGTGTGCTCAGTAGTAAAAAGGTGCGTCTTGGCGGCCTACGCAAATGCATTCCGCGACAGATGTGCGTGTGTTCCGTATTCTTGCAAGCTGTCACTAGCACTACAGAAACCGCGCTTCCGGCGACACTATCAGTTTCGCGTGACGCAGAACGCAGCACGTTGGATAATTAGAGAGGTTTTGTTCAACCAGCTAAAGCAGCGTGCACTGAAAGTAATCATCCGAGAATACGTCGCGTGATGCGACGTGATGCGATTGCAATACATCTGTAAAAGGTGGCGCAGATAAGACGACTTTGCAATGTTTCGAAGAAGGATGACGGTGCCAATGCAACACATACGGCTGCAGAACAGAATGTGGCAGCCTAGAGTCGCATTTTCACCGGGACGCGGAAACTTGAAATCACATCTGCAAAAATATGCCAGTGTCGTCTGCTGTCAAAGGTCGTTGCCAACCTTGAACGCCTTTGCTCCGCCGAACGGTTGCCAGCTGTCAACAGGCCGCGTCGCCCAATAGGAGTGCGCGTGCGTTCCGCTCGTGCGGATTGAGCGTGCATCGAATTTTGCGACACCTTCCGCCTTTTGGGCTTCCGCACGCGAGCGGAGGAGGGCGGAACGGACGGGCGGACTGACCATGTACCTTGTCTCAATTTCCTGTCCCGTCAACCGGTCTGCCGTGGTGCAGTGGTTAGAGTACCTGACGTGTGAGCGCGAGGACGCGTGTTCTAATCACACTTGCGGCCACTTTTTTTTCATTTTTTTTCAGCTCAGTAATCTTTTTTATCAGGGTATAAATGCCTAATTTCACTAATTCCACCTTTTCGGAGCATCAGAAATAATGACCATTACTACCTTGAGGAGCATCGGAAAAGAGCAACTGTTAGTCCTCGGAGGAATAATGGCATGGGGAGTAATAGTTCATCTTCTCGCGCTTACTCCCAAAAGGGAGAAATGGTTGTGGCAGATCAGTTCCTCCCTTAAAGAGTAACCTCAATACCCCATTTCGTCCTTTTTTTTTCTTAGAGTGTACATGTTGCCAGATGACTATTCAGGTTGTGCCAAGGACCGGTATATAAGTCGAGGGGTGACCTTTTAGTAATATTTTTGGAAAAAACCTCGACCTATATTCCGCACTATACGGTACTTAATTTCTTGAGAATGGCACAGTGCGGCCGAAGCCATTCTGTAGCACCTTTTGTAGAATATGAAACCTTACTTTGTATATGCGAATCAACCTTTCGGAGCAATTACTAGGCACGTATTTTCACACACAAATGTTAGTCTAGACAGACCACCAGTATTGTAGTGTTTCATAACGACCTATCACGGTGGCTTATGTGCCGCTGCAAAACACAAGGCTGTGGGCTCGATTTCTGGTCGGCACATTTTGACGGGTACATTAGGCAAAAATGGTCAAGTACTTAAGCGCACATTAGAAAGAAGCCCAGGTGGCCAAAATTAAACCCAGTGACTTATAAGCATATATCATGGTTTTGGCACATAAAAACAAAGAAGAAACTTTATTAAATAGTCCGACAGCCTTCTTGTGGTGGCCTCAGGTGGCAGCTCGAAATCCTTGGACCCGGGCGGCATCCAAGAATTATTTTCTTTTTGCTACACAACAAGGATTACATATGCACACGCGCATGCATGTGCTGGTCTAGCATACCCAGCGCATGAATTTCATTTTTCTCTTCCATTTCCCATGGAGAGCCCTAGTCTTTCCATACTCATAACTTTAAGACTTCTTACCTAACACTTCCCAGAACTTCATATTTGTACGCCTTTAAAAACATTTCTTGGTGCTGAAGATCTGACAGTGACACGTTAGTGATTGTAACGAACACAGCAGCGAAAACTGAATCACGAAACTAACTTTTTATTGGATGAACACGAAAGCAAACACGAAACCGAAAACAAAACCACGCATATTAAAGAAAGAACAGCGACAAACAAACGAAGTAGGCAAGTTCGTCAGCGGGCGCAGAAAGGCTTGAGACGCACTACGTGGACATAAGGTCATGCGTGGCGCCACTGTGATTGCAAAATGTCATGAGGCACGACCTCATAGTCCAGCGCGCCAATACGTCGGATGATCTTGTATATGGTCTGAAAAAGCAT
Organism: Dermacentor andersoni; assembly: GCF_023375885.2. Lineage (NCBI taxonomy): Eukaryota > Metazoa > Arthropoda > Arachnida > Ixodida > Ixodidae > Dermacentor > Dermacentor andersoni. Next base: position 15,118,759 of record NC_092820.1, read on the forward strand.
CACAAAAGTTTCACACTAAGTCCTCGTCGGTGTATCGGAGTCCAAACCCAAACACGGGCGGCGTGCTGGTATTCCATTTTGCGTCGTCGAAGATTGTTGTGTCAGCTGTCCATCCTTCGCCGGCGCTTAATGTGCAGGCAGGAAAATTGTGCCTCTTAAGTGCGCTACAGACAGGCAGCGACGTCGAAATTCTCTTCGTTGACATGTGGCAGCATGGATGTCGACAGCCGTCATCAGGTTCCTGCTTCCTTGAACGATGCGATCTGCACCGTGCGTGTCGTAACTGAAGGTTACGTAAGGAAGGACCACATCCCAAGTCTTGTGTTCGATGTCTATGTACCTGGATAACATGTCGGCGAGAGTCTTATTCAGGCGCTCTGTAAGGCCATTCATCTGTCGGTGGGAGGCGGTTGTCCTGCGGTGACTTGTCTGGCTGTATTGCAGGATGGCTTGAGTAAGCTCCGCCGTAAAAGTGGTTCCTCTGTCGGTGATCAGGAATGCTGGGCCTGAGAAAGGGCCTGAGAGGCCTTTGGTTCCCACGCTGGCCGGGACCGGGAGTTAGTGCAGTGTTGGGTGTCCCCGGAGACAAACGATTTCTGCTAACTTCTGACAATGTTGTGTTTTCATGCATGCGCAGTGCTCGGTGCTCGAGGCGAAGGCTGACCCTGTGGCTCGCTAAGCGCGAACCCGCAGTGGTTGTTACTACTGTGAGATACTAGAACCCCACAACAGCCAGCTGTTTTTGACATGAGAAAACAAGTGCTCTCCCTCTGCACGGCGAGGCAGTTTGTGGCAAGGAACACGTCTGGATCGTGCCACCGTCACCGTTTATGAGACATTTGGTGTCAAGGCACATGATAGTCGAGCTATTAGTGCCAGCTAATAATATTTAGACAGCTGTGATGTGCTATGGTATTTTTTTTAACTGTGGCACACAACAACAACCATCCTTAAAACATATGTCCAGTTAGTGTACGGTAAACTTATGTGACAAGTCGCATATACACGACATGGCAAGTTTGGGGAAAGAAAACTTCACTTTAACTCTATCCGTATCGCATCCATTGTGCATCGTTAGCCCACTAATGATTGTTTGAGATGCCGCTTTCGAGACCTTCCACGCCACTCAAGAACACACTGCGCTATCGGATGCGAAGGAGAACTGAATTTTTATTTTCTAAGCAGTTAGCTTTTTTCCCGCCAGGTGGTGATTTCTAATGCGCTCCCAAGTCTCGCGATTGTCAAAGTAGGAAGCAAGAATGGTTGGCTTCCCGCTATCGAATGTTTGAAATGCCGCTTTTGAGACCTTCCGTGCCGCTCATGGACACGTCGCCATCGAACGTGAAGGAGGATAACTACATTTTTGTTTTCTAAGCAGTTAAACATTTTCCCAAGAGGCAGTCATTTTTTAATGCACTCCAAAGTTTCACGATCGTAAAAGTAGGAAGCAAAAATGCCTGCCTCCAGAAGCGGCACGCCCGCTTCGAAAGATCGCAGATGTCATGATACCGCTGTGGCTGCGGCTCATTTTAGCCATGGATCGAGCAGCAGCTAGTTTCAGGATGCTGCCTTTTTGTCGGACTTAGACGCTGAGAACGACGATGACGCAAACCGGATGGAATATCGGTGGCCGCAGCCCGGCACGAACTGTATGCTTGCAGTTAAATTTTCGTAGTACAATACCTGTTCAATGAAAAATTTTGACTTCTTCGGCTCGTGCCTATTAGATGGCAATACATTTTGTATATCTCATAATTTTAGTTACATATTCTTTTAGTACACACAAGCGTGTCTTTACAAACTTTGTTCAATGTTATCCCATAATCTTGATTCTGAAAAAACATGGCGAAGGCGGGAGATGGAAATTTAAGGCGATGAGCGAAATGAGAACAAGGTAAAACGGGGAACCAATGTTTTGACAACTGGGCTTTAAAAAGAAGAGATGTCCACTTGTCAAAACGTTGGCTACTGCTTTTATTTTGTTGCCACTTTGCTCATAATCTTGAGTCTGGCAATTTATATCGTTTATATAACATATATTTAGTTAATAAAACTTTTATAGGTAAATGCATTCATTCTGCTTTTTATTTATGTATTACATAAAATATTCAGTGCATTATTTCTTTCAGAAAAAAGGAGCTGGCATCAACTACAAAAAACACATATTTCCTCCATAGTAGGGAAAGATTTAAAGCTTTGTTGAAGGGAAAATCACGAAGCACGCGAAACACTGTCTTAAACAACGTACCATTTCATTCTGTGACAACCTTCTCTCCCAACGGTACTTTTCATGTCACGCTAACGTTCTCGCCCAACGTGGCTGGCATTTGTTACCTCAAAATGAACTGGCATGAGTCACTCTACCCGTCATCATGACAGATATACCTAATGGGAATCTTTTACTCCCTGAAATGATTTGTTACCGCAAGCGAAGTCTACAGGGAAGGCGTAAGATGCATATCTTGTGCACATCGTATAAAATGAAGTACATTTTGCCCACTATCACATACTACCCGAAAAATACACACAACGCAGAGTGCAGCTTACCTGGCCAAGTACATCAACGTGGAAGAAGAGCTGGTAGAGGATGCTCACATCCCGATAGTGCCTGAAGTTGCTGCCTCGGGATGCCGTGATGTGCTGCATGATGGACACATCATTCTCTCAGACACATACAACAGTTGAACGCATCAGTGAAGTCAACTTTTGTGTTGGCCAGTCAAAGAAGAGACTATTTTGTTCGCAATGAAGGCAACAACGACCCAGCAAACCACAAACATTGATTGGACGTACCATAAAAGACCAAATATCAGACATTTAACAACGTCTAGTTCACATGTATGAAATTTTCCACTAGTACATGGCAGTCAACGGTAGATTATTTATTTATTTACTTATTTATTTATTTATTATACCTCAAAGGTTCCTAAACGGGACATTACATGAAGGGTGGGAACATATTGAAAGAACAGTGTGTCAGGTTAAGTAGTGTGACTTCAAAGATTGTCTTCGATGGAAACTTTGAAACGAGAAATGTCAGTGATGAGGGCGATGTCAGAAGGAAGGGTATTCCATTCACCGGCTGTTCGTAGAAAAAAAAGAATGTTGATACGTAGTGAAATGGGCGTGTGGTAGGTACACAGTATTAGAATGCGCGTGATGGGAGAAGCGATGGGCTGGAATGTTGATTTGGTTACCTGTGGGCTGTGAATGAAAAAACCTAAAGAAATAAAGAAACGAGCACTTTTGGGGCAGGGAGTGAGGGAGAAAAGACACAATCTGGATTTTAAGGTTGAAACACTTGTATTACAGGAGTAGTCAGACATAATGAATCCGGCAGCTTGGTTCTGAACCAAGTCAATGGTGTTGATCATATTAACCTGACAGTTGTCATAAATAGCACAAGCATATTCTAGTTTATATAGTATTAAGGTATTATATCCAAGTAAGGGAGATGCTGACTAAGGGAGATGCTGAAGACAAGTTACGGCGTAGATAACCTAGCAATCAGTTGCAGGAATCAGTTAACTGATTCATATGATGGGTCCAAGATAGGTCCCTCTATATATGCAATCCCAGGTATATAAATGTTTCACACTGTGTTAAATTGCAGTTGTTAAGGGAGTGGGAAGGTACTACATAATTATGACGTCGATGAAAGCACACGTGAGAACACTTACTGACACTGAGGTACATGCACCATTTACAGCACCATGCCTGGATTTGGAGGAGGTCTTTCAGAAGAGCAGCGCAATCTAAAGTGCTTATTTGTCGGTATAAAATGCAATCATCCGCAAAAAGGCGTATGTTGGATGATAAGTGGAAAGATATTGCACATGAGAAAGAGGAGAGGCCCAAGGAAAGTGTCTTGGGGCACACCAGTTAGTACAGGAGATAGGATTCAGGAGACCGAGTTAGAGGAGACAAACTGAAAGCGATCGGTTAGAAATTCACGGATCCAATTAAAGACGCCTGGTTGAAGATTAAGTTTAAGAATATAGTCAAGCATCCGACGAAAATCTCCCCTGGCGAGGAAACATACTGGTGCCAAAAAAACGTGCACTCGCCTAGAATAAAAGAAACATAAAGAACATAACATTTCGGGCCCCGTACGGATCCCTTGATCACAATGAAGATATACGCATGGGCGCGCGGCTATTTATGGCTGAGGTGGCGTGGGTGTATAGATGGGTGTATATCTCGGAAAGATTACTCCACGTTCTGTTTATTATGTGTCTTGTTGACTGTATGTAGTATGGTTCTATATGCAAACGGGCAAATAAGTGTTTCTCTTTTGCGATGATGGCTGCCGAGTCCCAGTAAATGCTCTGTCCGGTTAGTTCACAATGTTCCGCCAGGGGGTTCACGGCTGTGTGGCCCTCGGCGACGTCGTTCATGTGTTGTTTCAGGCACCGCTTAATATTTCTGCTCTCGCCGATGTACGACACATTGCACTCCTTGCATGCTATATTGTAGATCACTCCCGAATATTCCGTCTGCTTCAAAGGGTCTTTAGCACGAACCAGCTGTTGGCTAAGTTTTTGGGAAGGTGCGTGGGTGATTTGCACACCGTAGCCCTTAAAGATTCTTGCAAGGGCATCACTTGTTCACACCGTCTAAAGTACGGCCACGTGCATTACTGTTTCTTTCACCGTTTCACGGCGAGGCTTCGCTGATTTGCGTTCCTGCATTCTGAGCAGTTGTAGAGGGTAACCATTGTTTAACAGGTCCCTTTTCACAACCTGCAGCTCTTGTCTACGTTTCATGGGGCTGGAGCAGATGCGGAGTGCCAGGGAAAGGAGTGCTGCTGCGATGGATCGCTTTTGCCCAATTGAATGCGCCGAGTCGAAGCTCGGGTACTTTCCCGTGTGCGTCGGCTTTCTGCACACACTAGTCCTACTTGAAAACTTCGGTAAGCAGCTTCTGGAGCTCTGATTCCACCTTCTTCGTTGGATCCCTAGCCAGTTTGGCACAAGTCGACATGTCCTAGAGCCAGCCACTTATCTTGTTGACTTAGTCCACACGGTCCAAAACCACAATAGCATTTTCCTTGTCCGCGGGGAGGATGATTATGTGTTTTCTTTTACCTGTTTCAAAGTGCTTTTTTCTGCTGCCAGCAGCATCATAGGATTTGCCCTCGCAACCTTCGAGACAATCCCACTTGCACGCAAGCGAGCTTCTTCCCGTAGACTGGGCTCAGCAAGTCATACCGCTTGTTCCACAGTGCAAGTCAGCTGGCCAACATTTGGGCGTGTGCAGATGTTGTACTTAAGGCCGTGGCTTGCTGAGCAGTGCATGCTCTGCCGGGTCGAGCCTGTATGAAGATAACTTCTGAACACCCAGTGTGCCTGAAGTGCCGGCATTTCTTCTTAAAATAAGGGAGAACTTGGAATCCTGGCACGCTAACCTTTTTTCCCATGTGGCGGCGGCAGTGCTGTTGGCGTGAAGCAGAGCATAGTGGAATTGTTGCATCACAGTGTTGCTGTTGTTGTTGTCCGACTCTCCAATTAACACAAAAGCATTGCGAGGGCCGTTGACCATGGCTAGGGTAGTGCGGCTTTGCGCTCTCAGGTGTGCTTCTACTGGCATGAACTGGGGGAATCCGATTGCCTAAATAAAGAAAGAACATTGCTTTGGCCGTTGATCATGCTGACACAATGCGATTTCTGGCCAGTGCTCTAAATGTCAACGTGAGGAAATGCAAGAAGGTACGGGTAAACGACAGGAGTGACTACGACTCCCTTGAGGTGCGGCTAGAGCAGTGCGGCTTTGCACTGTCCGGTGTGCTTCAACTGGCATGAACCGGGGGAATCCGACTCTCCAATTAACACAAAGCATTGCGAGGGCCGTTGACCATGGCTAGGGTAGTGCGGCTTTGCACTCTCCAGTGTGCTTCTACTGGCATGAACCGGGGGAATCCGACTGCCTAAATAAAAAAAAGAGCATTGCGTTTGCCGTTGATCATGCTGACGCAATGTGATTTCTGCCCAGTGCTCTAAATGTCAACGTGAGCAAATGCAACAACGGACGACTGCTTCTGCATTATCCGTCACCGGCACGCAACACATTTCCTCGAGCACCTAAATTCCTTCAAACCAAGTATACAATTCCCAGCTGAAGAGGAAACCAGTGGGTGCATTCCCGTCCTGGATGTCTTCGTAGAGAGACTTCAAGCGGCTTTAGGACTAATGTGTACAGTAAGCCAACGCACATGGGAAAGTACCTGAGCTTCGACTCAGCGCACCCAATTGGGAAAAACCGACCCGTAGCAGCAGCACTCTTTTCCCGGGCATTCCGCATCTGCTCCAGCCCCACGATACATAGGCAAGAGCTGCAGGTTGTAAAAAGGACCTGTTAAACAATTGTTGCCCTTTACAAGTGCTCAGAACGTAGGAGCGCCAATAAGCGAATCCTCACCGTGAAACGGCTAAAGAAACAGCACTGCATGCGGCGGTACCTTACACAACAAGCGAAGCCCTTGCAAGAACCTTTAAGGGCTATGGTGTGCAAATTGCCCACGTGCCTTTCCGAAAACTTGGCCAATAGCTGGTTCGCGCAAAAGAATCTTTGAAGCACACGGGCTACATGATAGCATGCAAGGAGTGTAACGTGTGATTAGCGAGAGCAGACATATTAAACGGTGCTTGAAATAACACCTGAATGATGTCGCCAAGGGCCACACAGCCGCGAACGCTCTGGCGGAACATCGCGAACTAACCGGACACAGCATTGACTGGCACTCGGCAGCCATCATCGCAAAAAAAGAAACACTTATCTGCCTGTTTGCTTTTAGAATCATACTATATTCAATCAACTAGACACGCAATAAAAAGGACCCGGGGTAATCTTCTTGAGATATACACCCGTGTGCTGGGTGTATATGGGGCACAAAACATCATGTTCATTTTTTTTTTATTCTTGGCGAGTGCAGGTTTTTTTTGGCACCAGGAGAAGAATATGTGACACTTTATCGAAAGCTTTTTTGAAATTCAGAAAGAGAGCGTCAGGGGGGATGTTGTGATCAAGACGAGAATGCATACCGTGTAGGAACAGAGCAAGCTGAGTGTCGCAAGAATGACCTTTACGAAATACGCGCTGGTTAGGAGGAAAGAAATTGACAGATGATAGGAAAGTGGCAATGCAGGAATGTATAACGTGCTCCATTAGTTTTGAGCAAATACTGGACATAGAATCCAAAGGGCATCGAATGTGTTTGTGATTTAGACATCTCGTGCACATCCAAAGCTTTCGCTTATTGATTGTACATTGTGTGATGTGACTAGATGAACGCATCATGCTGCAGAATTATAAGCAAATTGTGTACAATGCCTCACAATGAGATGATGGGAGAGGAAAAGTCGCGCTGTTGCCTGTTCCAGCATTGTGGTAAGGCATTTACATTGCTTCCTCTCCATTGTGTACACGTTCGAGATCCTACAAGAGCAAAAATGTGTTCCTAAATGGCGAAATATCCATCTGTTCATTTTGAAAAGATTCAATTTGAAACATTAAAGCCCAGAATGTCTGGTATGACCACCCTTATTTTTTGCAACATGGTTACGAGTAGCAATTTTGCACGACCTCTGCATGCACTGTTAGACACCGCTCGTCAAAAGTGGATGTGTGGAGCTCGAAGATGTGGAACCAATCTTTCACTGGCCCATTATTCTCTGATCCAGTGTACATGTGATATGTCCAAGGCATTCGATGAAGTGGTCATGATGCTGGTTGCTGTAGGTGGTGGATCTCGCGCTTGGGGTTCATGGCGTGATGTTGAGTATTTGCATGATGATAGCAGGGCGATGAGGTGGCTGCCACGTCTTTATCCTGTCAATTTTGTATGATGCGAGCAGGAGGGTGCGGGTGGAGACAAACATGGTCGCTGAGCGATATCCACGTCGGTCTTAAGAGCAAACCTTTGACCTGGTTTCTCCACCATGCAGAAATTTCCATAATGCGCATCTTCATCACGCCGTCGGACACCTGTCGTCATCGAAGCATCGAATGGAATCTTTGCGTCCCGTATGCACAGCCCGCCGCCTCATTTCAAGTCATGCGATTCTTCCTTGAGACTCATTCCACTGTCCGTATTTCGCAGAATTGCTTCGTAGGGGCATGGCTGCCCGAATTATCAGTGGAAGTGCGTAGTGAAGGCACACCTACTGCGGCACCGTTCAGTGATCGAGCATCCAGGAATCCAAGCTGCATTAACTCAGACTACGGTACTGTTCACACTAGTCAAGGAAAGAACGCCGCTATTACTTCCACCAGTAACATGAAGCAGGCTGCTTTCCCGCGATGACAACAGAAGGAAACGACCACCAGCACGTGCTTTTTCACAAGGATTCACTTCTGGAAGCAGCAGACGAACCACGTACATTACGAGACCAAACACATCGCAACACACAAACTTTCTTCTGCGTACAACACCCGAAGGAGTCACTGCCACTGCAGAAGCTTCGCAAGTCCTAAGCATCGCATGCTGCCAAATGACAGTAGCGCCCATTTGTCATGTTGCAGCAGCCTCAAAAGAGTCTCCTGTGGAGCCTCGTACAATGCTTTTGCCACTAAACAATTTTCCCAAAAGCGCGCAGTGTACCAGCTACCTACAGATCACCACATCAATTCGCGAAACAAGTCAAAGACAAATTCTGATGGAAATGCTACATCAGCAACTCTCACAGCAATATCAAAAGGTCAACGTAAACTCCATCAGCAACTTCACCACAATAGAGACTTCTGCACAGGCGACGACAAACAGTGTCACCAAAAGCACGGATGCCACAACAAGAAAGACGTGAACTTGCTAGCCAACTAAACACGACGCCAACCCAAGCACATTGTTTTTCTAGAAAAGAATGTCACCAAGAACATCTTCAATGCCACCATAAAGACTGCGCCTATTGGGAGGACAACTGCGACGACACCACATGCAATGGCAAAAAGCACATGGGTATTTTTCCGGCGTACGAGATTAACAGAGACTTCACCTCACAACTCAGTCCGCCGAACGTTCGAGCAGGACCAGGAGCAGGAGCGTCTCACTATGTGTCTATAAGTCGCCACAACATTTAAGTCCCCACGGCTGCCAAAACTTTCAGTCATCAGGGCCTGCATATGTCGTCCGGAGTAAAACAGCCAGCCTCGACCTCCTCAGCAGTCTGGACATCACCAAACTACCGCACATTTATCGGAAGTTGTAATAAGTTTAAAGCCAGAACATTGTAGTAACTGCACCTTCTCATATATTTATTTATCCTCCCCTTGCTCCTTCTCATGTTGCTTGTTGCACATGCTCTCTTGGGGGGAGGGGGAATATGTGACGGTAGTACAGACGGAACTGTGGCTGATAGGAAAGGAATACGAAGAATAAAGGTAGTGTTCGGGTGACCAATTTTGTCTCCGTCCGCAACCTCCTGCTCTTGTCACACACACACACACACACACACACACACACACACACACACACACACACACACACACACACACACACACACACACACACACACACACACACACACACACACACACACACACACACACACACACACATATATATATATATATATATATATATATATATATATATATAATTCAATGAGAAGTGCTGTAGGTCCGGTACACAGGTAGTTTTAGTAACGAAGGTGCACACTTACGAAAATTGCATCTCTAATGGTGTTATCGTTTCGGCCGTGGCACGGCCTTCGTCAGAATAAACACAAATACAAGCGCGCAGCCGCTTTTATGGGCATGCGCGCGTAGGCATAATCCGTAGTACGTGCACATGTACACTTGGAAATAATAGAAAATAAAGTACAGCAGCAAATGTAACTTAAGCACTATAAATGATATGCATGAAAGATCATTCACGTGTCACGATGACTGTACATGAAGTACAAAATAATATCGATTGCGACAGGGCAAAACTGATTTGGCATGCTTTGTCAATTTTGTACAAGAACATACACATCAAAATATGGCAGAAAGGCACGACACTTTCCCTACGCTCTCGTTGATACCGGATGGCACAGTGTTAAATTTATGGATGAGAAAGGATTCTCGTGCTTCTCGATCATGATGCGATTTGAAACCTGATTGTATTGTGGTTACACTGATATTGTCAAACGTATGACCTGGCAGTCGAACATGTTTACATGTTGGAAGGTGTGGCAAGCTGTTAACGTGTGCTTTGTGGTTATTGAATCAGATACGAAAAGATGTTTCTGTCTGACCGATATACTGCATATGACACACTGAACACTCAAGCAGATAGATGACGTTAGTGCTGTCGCAAGTGAAGTCGCCGTTGATTTTAACAGAAAAATTGGATTCTGTGCTTTTAGCAGTCTTTGATGTGGTCATGTGTGTACAAACTTTACAACGGGGCTTATTGCAGGGATGACAACTAGCAGGAGCAATCGCTTTAGTCTTGGAAGAGGTTACTAGGTCATGCAGATTCCTAGAGCGACGATAGACAACTCTTGGCGATTCCGTGAAAATGTGTTTAAAACGGGCGCTTTGTGTTAGTAAGTTATAATGCTTCCTGAGAATGTGGCACACGTTAGGAATAGATGCAGCGTGTGTTAGGATAAGGTTCGTTCGTGAAATCGGCGCCAATTGCTTGTCCGTGCAGATGAGTTCCTTCCGATCGAGACAGTCGGCCCGTTTAAGGGCATCGTCAATTATTTGTGACGGGTATTTCTGTACGGTTAGTGCGGCACGAAGCTGGTTACAGTTGCGAGTGAATTCACTATTGTCCGAACAAATTCTTTTGAACCGGATAGCTTGGCTGTAGGGAATGCTCGTATTGCAATGCTTGAGATGGCTGCTTTTAAAATGCAGATATCGCTGTCGGTCAGTGGGCTTTCTGTAAAGATTTGTCGTTAAGTTACCATTGCACAGAGATACCGAGACGTCAAGAAAGTTTATGCTGAGTGATGAATAGGAAAGGGAAAAGGAAATTGACGGTGCGGCGTTGTCAAAGTCGGTAATGAAGGAAAGTAATGCAGCTTCACCATTGTGCCAAATTAAGAAAATGTCATTGATGAAGCGTTTGTAATAGAATGGTTTGAGGTCACGAGTATCGAGGAAATTTTTTTCTAGTATGCCCATGAAAATGTTAGCATAATTGGGACCTATTTTTGTGCCCATGAAGGTACCACTGGTTTGAACGTTATGTTCGCTGTCGAATTCAAGGTTGTTGAGTTCCAGGATTAGTGTTAGAATTATGCCAAGGGTAGAATCGTCGATGGGTTTGTCATCTACAGAATCGTTATATGCACGGAGTACAGATTCAATCCCATCTGTATGGGGAATGTTCGTGTACAGCGACGCCATGTCCAGTGTGACTAGAAGAGCATCGCTTGGAACACGCAAGTCAGCGATATCAGACAGGAAGTGGTTAGTATCTTAGATATAAGAAGAAAATTTAGGGGGAATTGAACTGATAAGGTTATCTACATAGCGGGACAAATTCTCTATGACGGTACCTATTCCTGAAGCTATTGGTCGCCTTGGGTTGTTTCTTTTAATAAATTTTAGGGAATTTTAGGGAGGAGATAAAATCTACCAGCTACCGGGCTTAGGGGGACTAATGACTTAACTACAGATCTTGTTTTCTTTCGCGAGATTGTCTAAAGTTTTCTTTACCATGGTTTTGAACTGTTCGGTCGGGTCATAACTCAGGTGCCTGTAGAATGACTGGTCCTTAAGTTGTCTGTGAGCTTCTGTTATGTAACTGGCTTTGTCCATAATGACGACTGCGCCACCTTTATCAGCGGGTTTAATGATGATGTCGTCACGGTTAGCCAACGTTTCAATTGCGTCCCTTTCTTTGGGGCTAGGGTTCCGACGGAATGGTAATTGCATTTTGTATGCTTCAAGTACATCTCGCTGCACAGCTCTGATGCATAGTCGAGGCATTTACCTCTTTGAGAAGGAGTCCACTGCTTAGACGAAAATAAAGATGTCTTGTTAGAGGAGCACCGATCGTGGAAGTACTCGCGTAACCTCATGTTTCTTTCAAATTTGTGCAAATCATTAATCAGTTGAAATTCATTGTATCCGCCAGTTGCGGGACAGAAGCTTAAACCCCATGACAGGACACTATATTCTTCGCTCGATAATGTGCTACAAGAAATATTGACTATGTTTCCCGTTTCTTCGGAGCTTGAATGTGTCGATGTCGTTGCATCTGCAGGGGTGCTGACACTAGTGCAGACCTTGTCACGTATTAACTTTTTATATTTCTTCTGGTTAAGTTCGAGCGTTTTATCTAGCCTGTAACTATCCAATGATGCCCTCTCTTCGGTAGTGAAGTTATGAGTCGCAAACAGTTGCTTCTCTTTGTTAGTTTAATGTTTCGCGGATGACTCATAATGGTTAATAACAATGCGCGTTAGGTCCAGTGAAGCTAGTTTAAGGGTGTTGTCCCACCTCGACAAGTTGCTATGGGACATTTCAGACATGGCAGGTCTTAATATGAGGCGTAAACCTTAAGGCACAGTAGATGCAGCAATGTATGTTTTTAAAGTGGAAGCATGAAGGTTACACTGAATGCGTTTTTGAACTACCTTTCTAATCTTCAAAAAATTGACAGAGGCGTTCCCAAAGGTTGTCTTACCCCGGCAAGATGTTGTTAGTCAATTGGTTCCATTGGCTGGATCAGACCGCGTGCTTCTGAGCCCGTACCTTGGCTGAGGCGACGTGCCACAGCGCGTCGATGAACTTGCCGATGGGCTGGCTGCTGCCTTGCGATTCACTTGATTGTCCACAGCATCACTAGAAGTCGTACTGTTGTTTTTTGTCGTCCTTGTCGTTTAGCTTGTTTTCGTTCGATCTGTAGGTGCGTTTGGTGTAGGTTCACTCTTTCTCGGTGCCTTGCTACTTGATGTCTTCGTCGCTGCCTTGCCTCTTGATATCTTCTTCGCGGATGCCTCACTCGCCTATGTCATGCTTTTCATGGCATCGCTTGTGGCCGCCTTGGTTTTCAATGCCGCAATTGTGCAACTCTTCGCTGACTGGCTTTTAGTGCCTTGGCTGCGCGTTACTGGTACTCTTGCGTGCATTGCCACTTTGTCAGATGAAAAATTGTTGTCACGTTGAAGATGAATTGCTGCAGTTCCAGGAGTGCGACACAGTGTTTTGCTGCTTGTGCAGTTTTCCCAAGAGGATGATGACGTATTTTGTAGATCCTTGAAGCATAGCTGTCTGTAGTGACAGGCTAGTAGCGCGTACCCCTCGAAGCTCGGATGCAGGCTATCGCCTGCGAAGACACGAGATGGGGGAAACCATTCGAGACCATGCTCTACGTGGAATACGAGTCTTGAACGCCGGCAAAAGCCGCGAAGCAGCTCATTAAAAAGTCCCGCCGACTTGTTGCAACGTAGCACAAACGCCTGGTTTTGGTTACCATGGCGTCGATTGCAGGATCGTGGTAGGACCAGGCTTGAATATATCGGGCGTATCTCAGGACGCTGCTTTGTTATGAAGTCTAGCATTTGACGGTACTTCGCAAAAGCTGTCTTGCCGGAACACATCGGGATGTCATTGCTGCCGATGTGAAGGATAAGGGTTTTGGTTGATGGGGGCACAAATTGCAACAGTGAACCTAAGTCACTAATCGTGGCACCATTTTGAGATATAAAGGCTGGCGTACCATCACTTGACGGAGCCGCTGCTCAAGAAGTCACTGGAATTCAAGCCACCGATTCATTGTGGCACGACGCACTTAACATCTTAAAACGATTTGGAAACATGAAGTTAATTGAACAGAAACATCTCAAGAGACTCTGGACAATGAAACCCGTGACAGCAACGAGCGACGTACGGCATAGTGGAAGCTCTACGAGAAAATACAAGTCAACCAGAGAGGACTCGCGAACCTTGAGTTGAGCGAAATATCATACGCTGCTATGCTGAGCGAAGTACTGTTCAAAGGCAGTAGACATTATAGTTGATTATTATGAAAGAGAGAGCCTGGGGTCAGATTCACTTTCGGCTACGACCAGCAGTCCGACTTCAGAAAATGAGATGGAGCGCTGGCTCAAGTTTTTTCGAATCAAAGTAGAGCGTTGAGTTAAAGTACACAGCTCACGACTCCGGTGTTAATGGAGACATGTAACTCTAATAACCAGAGCTTCTGGAAGATTGTGTTGCCTCTATCTGCTAGAGTGCTTCATAACTGATAAACATTTTGTCCAAGCCTTGCTTCTGTTCTGCAACCAACCACAACACAGAAGAATGCACCAGCCTCCTGAGCATAATAAAGAAATGCACTTTGCTCACAACGTATGGTCATTGCTTTAAGTGCATCTAGTGCGAGAATGACGCCGCCTGGTACAATGTCGAATATGCAAACGTCATCACACGTCGACAATGTGTACCAGAAGTTTGACTGGAAATACAGGTACAGCAACCGAAAGTACTTTGCAGGCGGTCACGCATGCCGCTACGAACAGCAAAATACTGGACTTGCAATGGACGTTCTTCAGATTTTTCAAGCTTGGCTGATGGTGCTGACATATTGCTGCTACGTCCGCGGGGTTCTGGACAGCGGCAGTCAAAAGACATTTCTATAGAACGACGTCTGTAATAAACTCAAGCTAACTACCATTCGGGAGATTGATTTGTTCATCAGCACGTTTGGATGAGGGCAATCTAAACTTACTCTACGCGCGAAGGTTGTCAGCATTGCGCTTTGGAGTCAATATGACAACGCAGCTGTCCAAATGGAACTGTTGTCGTGCCTTTCATATGCGATGAAATGACAGAAGCTCCAACAAATTTTATCAAGTCATCGTCGCTGAAGGCAAGTGATTGGCTGATGCAGTTGTTTCCCTGAACATAACCTGTGAACCCGGAGTAAGCCTTTTTATCGGAGCCGACCAATTGTGGAAAGTGATGCCCAATAACAGCGAATTCAGGTGGGAATCTAAGAGCTTTGGTCGCTATTAACACCAAATTGGGATGGACTCATCTGGCTGGCAAGGACCATCATCTTTCGAGGGACAAGCTAGCTGTTGTACAAGTAGTAATATCTGCGTTCTGCGAACAGACGTGCATGAAAATGAGGAAATATATCCATTACAGCGATTTTGGGAGCTTGAAGCCATTGGTATTGTTGAAGACTTTCCCAAAACAAAAAGATGACATCGTAAAAAAGTTTAACAAAACCATCAGTTTCCGAAATGGCCACTATCAAGTTGCGCTTCCGTGGAAATCAACAGAATGCAACTTAGCTGATAATCGTAAAGTCGCCATGTCGAGATTGTACTCACTAGTTCGCAGGCTTTCACAGAAGGAAACAATTCAAGCTTACAACAAAACTATCAGGCTGTACGAAAAAGACAGACATGCGGAGAAGATTGCCACTCATGAAACATCAGATGAACATGTTTATCACATGCCTCACCACGAAGTAATCCACAAAACTTATACGACCACAAGACCACGAGTTGTGTTCGAAGCCTCTTCACACAGAGCAGGAGAGTGCTCTCTAAGTGACCAACTTGAAAAGGGACCAAACCTCAATGCTGACCTTCCCAAAATGTTCATCCTGTTCCATTTGGATGTCTTTGGTATAACTGCTGATGTACAGAAGGCGTTCTTACAAATTTATGTAAGAGCTAATGACCGGGATGCACTTTGTTTTCTTTGGTTCGAAGATATGCCGTCTAAAGAAAACCCAATACCGAAAATGCAAGAAATCAGAATGACTCGAGTACCTTTTAAAACTACTTCAAGTCCCTTCCTTCAAACAGCTACTACGTATGCAGTACCACTTCAACCACATCGAACCACCCTACGAAGAAACAGCTGCCAAGCTCAAGAAAAACATTTACAGTGTGTCAATGATCTCATTTTTGGTGCTTTGACAGCTGAAGAAGCTCTGCATCTGTACCAACAGAAAAACAAGATAATGGAACTAGCCGGTATGAAGATGCAGAAATGGGCAACAAACTACAGGTTGCTTCAAAGCACACTACAGCAAACTGAAGAAACGCCTACGGTTAGGTCCCATTTGACTAAGGTACTCGGGCTGTACTGTAACACCAAAGACGATAAGATCAGTATCAACATGGAGTCAGTCTTGAAGCGTGATAACCCTAAGACCACCAAGTGATTTGTACTTCTAACCACATCCCGAATTTTTTATCTATTAGGCTTATGTCGCCATTCACCATTCGAGTCAAAATGCTTTTCTAAAGGATCTGGACCCAAGGACTAGGATTGGGATGCATCGTTGCCTGACCCACTTAACGAAGAGTGGTACCAATAGATGACAGAAGTTCGATACCTAAAGTATGTTTTTATCCACTGATGCTCGCTAACTGATCTCAAAGGCGATGATATGCGATACCAACTACATGTATTTATTGACACGAGCCGTCATGCCTACGGTGTTGTTGCGTATCTGAAAGCTCAAGACGCATCTGGTAGAACTTGTGTCCAACAAATTCTAGCAAAAGCAAGAGTTGCTCCGTTAAAACGTTTGATGCTGCCATGACTATAATTGGTTGCAGCTTGCCTTGGAGCCAGGTTAACAGCTTTTCTAAGAGACACTCTACCGCAGAACACCAATTTTAGCATGTCTCTTCAGTATTCAATCCATAGTGACTAGACCAAAGCCATTTGATTGCAACCGAGTCATTGAAGCTCAAACCTACACGGCATTACCTTCCTGGGGTCAGTGCACTAAGAAATTAACCCCGCAGACCTTGTAACAAGAGGTTTATCAGCCCGTACCCTAGGAAAAAAGTAAATTGTGGTGGTATTTTTATTTATTATTTTTTATTTATTAAGTACTGCTATCCTGAATTCCAGGCCTTAAGCAGGAGTGGGTTACACTTCGGTACAAATGTACCTGAACAACAAAAAAAAGCACACATACAAACAAATGGAACTGGAGAAAAGTGACTGGTGTGTCAAGTACGGCACTGAATTATATAATTTCAAATGGTAAAATGTTATATATATGAACACACATCATATCGCAATAGTAGATATATGAACACACATCAAGACATATTAGACAAGTGCGTTGCTCAACAATTCACAATGTGAAGGAAACAAGAGAAAAAAAAGTATTTGGTTCGATGCGTTATACATGTCAATGCGATGCACAATATAAAGAAAACATAACTGTAAAAACATCAAAATAAAGAAAAGCAGGATATAAGTGCGACGCTTTCATGAAACGTTGCTAGACCATTGGTGATAAGACACCATCATTTCACATATTGAAGTGCGGCAGTGAAAGCGGCAACAGAAGAGCTCTCGATTACTTCTCTGGGCAAACGATTCCAATCACGGATGGTACGGGGGAAGAAAGAATTCATGTAACTGTTGGTTCTACAATAAATTTCGCTAACTTTTTTTGAATGGAAAGAACGAGTGGAACGCTGCGTAAGAGGTTTCAAGTACGTGTTTTTGTCGATTCCAAGGTTATCATTGTATATCATGTAGAATGTTTTTAGCCTTTCGCGGCACCGTCTTGTTTGTAGGGATTCTAGATTTGCAGAAATTAATAGAGCAGTTGGCGATGTTTTGCTGCTGTACGAATTAAAAATGAATCTAGCTGCCTTTCGCTGAATGCTTTCTAGTTTCCTTATATTTGTATTTGTGTGCGGATCCCACACTGCTGCAGCGTATTCAAGTGTTGGCCTTATATACGTTTTGTAGGCCCAAAGTTTTTCATCGCTTGAAGCTTTGGGAAGTGTTCGCCGTAAGTAGCCTAGTTGTCTCATGGCTTTCTTGTGTATGTATGTGATGTGATCATTCCATCGAAGATCAGATGTAATAGTTACCCCTAAATATTTGTAACTTGAAACTACAGATAGATTGTTACCGCTGATGCTATAAGTGAAAGTGAGTGGATTCGTCTTACGCGTAAGTCTCATCGCGACCGTTTTGCTGTGGTTTATTTGCATCTGCCACGAAGTACACCAATTTGTAATCTGGGCTAAAGATTTGTTAAGAGAAACCTGGTCGTCAGAACTGTGGATTTCGTTATATAGGATGCAATCGTCCGCAAATAAGCGGATTTTTACCGGTATGTCTTGAGCAATGTCGTTTATGAAGATTAAAAAGAATAAGGGCCCAAGAACAGAACCTTGGGGGATACCTGAATGAACGTAGGCAGAATCTGAACTGACATCGTCGATGGACACTGATTGCTGCCTAAAAGACACGTATGCTGCGACCCATGCAAGGAGGGAATCGTTTTTGAGTAGATGACTTAGTTTCAAAAGAAGTTTAGGATGCGATACACGATCAAAAGCTTTCTCGAAGTCAAGGAATATGACGTCAACCTGACCAGATTTATCCAACGCTGCGGCAAAGTTGTGAATGCTCTCTAGTAGTTGCGTTTTTGTAGAAACTCCTCGTCGGAAATCATTCTGGCGACTATCGATTATATTGTTAACTTCAATGAAGCTGGAAATATGTTTTAAAATAATGTGTGCCGAATACTTTAGCACAAGTGCAGAGAAGAGAAATTGGCCTATAAGAGGTAACAATGGATGGATCACCTTTTTTGGGTATTGGAGTTATTCTGGCGCGTTTCCAATCACTGGGAATTTCGGCGTGTGACAGCGATTTCCTAAATATTAAACATAAGAATTTTGCGCACCACTCAGCATATCGGTGTAGGAAAGCGTTAGAGATTCCGTCTATTCCAGATGACTTTTTGACGTCTAGTTTAAGTAAAATTGATAGTATTCCCTCCTCACTGATAGTGATGTCATCAATTGGTGGTACTGCTTCAAACGTCAAAAAATGTGGAACGATACCATCGTCGTCAGTGAATACCGAGCAGAAGTAGTTGTTAAGTGCATCAGCCATTTCCTTTTTATCAGTTCTAGCCGTACCGTTAATTAGGAGACTCGCGATAGATTTCTTTTCCTTCGGAGATAGGTGTTAGGTGATAGGAGATAGGAGATAGGCCAGAATTTTTCCGGGGATGTAGAAAGAAAACTTTTTAAGGACACATTTTGATAATAGTCCCTTGCCCACTTGATGTCGTGCTTTAGTCAAGTTCGCAGTTCAGACAAATTATGGGCACTATCAGTAGAGGGGCGTCGACGGTGCTGCCTACTTGCTTTTTTTTTACTTTTCTTCCCAGTCGAACAATATCTCTTGTTATGCAAGGATTCGTAGTACGTCGCTGTCTCCGCTTCCAAAGTACAAAATTTTCATGCATTGCCAGACCGTTTCTTTGAAAAAACACCACAGGCTGTCGACAGATATATTGATTGATTCGTACCTCGACACAATAGAAAATGAACAATCTAGTGTATGTATGTATGTATGCTTTATTTCCACAAAAAACTAAATACAGCTTTGCGGGGGTAAAGTGGGGAAAAAAGCTGCTCGTAGCAGCTTGACTAGCCCCAAATACCCTTAAAAATACAAAAAGAAAATAAGGGAGCAGCAGCGCGGAAATACAGTTTTCCCAAGTACACACATATTCAAGCATTACAACATATCATGCACACGCATCGCAAATCAGGCGAGGAAAAAAAAAAATACAACAAAAACAAGATGTGAGCAAGCAAGCAAAAACACGAAATCTCACTGCACTTCAAAAGCACACAGGCATTGTACAACTCACATATGAGAGAAAAAATCAAGAATATCAGGAGGAGAACAAGTTGCAATATCAATTTTATTAACAATAAGATCGTTTAATAACCGAGGTAGTCTGGAACACAGCATTTGTGATCCATAGTTTGTGCGCGATTTTGGTACGTGCCAGTACTCTGGCTTTCTTGTGCTGTATGGAGTTTCGTGTAGTTTTAAGTTAGCCATAGAAGTAATGTAGTTGATGTTCTTTTTCTGTTCATTTTTATACGCAAGCACTAAACGATACTTTAAAAGGGCCTGTACTTTCGGTGTGTTAAGTTTATGAAATAAATAAGCTGAAGGGAAATCGTATGGTTTATTGCAAATAGCGCGAAGAGCCTTCTTTTGCAGTATGTACAGCCTGTTGATATTTGTGTCAGAAGTGGTAGCCCAGTGAAATTCTAGTATATCGACATCGCTTGCTTGGTTAAACAAGGGAATTAGCCTATTTTTTCTCTGTTTTTCAGGCACGACGTTAACTGGGATTGCGAGACAAGTCATTTTGTGATCCGATATTCCCTCAAAAAGATGCACCGTCGGGGTTCGCTTGAGCAGTGTATCGTTAACGAGGAACAAATCTAAAACAGAAGCGGTAGTTCCATTGACGCGTGTTGGTAGCTTTACAAGTTGGGTTAAAGCATGGAGGAGGACAATGTCAACGAGAGGTTCAGCGGAAGCAGAAAGTGCATCACTCGTCTGCCCAGCTGACATCTGGAACGTTGAAGTCTCCGACTAATAATAAATTGCTCTTACTGTTTCTATGTACACACAGAAATTCGTTAAGTTTCTCAAAGAAAACACTGGGTGAACTTGGTGGGCGATAAAATGCCCCAACCAGAAGGTGGAAATCCCCTGAAACAAATTTTACTATAAGACATTCTACGTCCGCGATATCGGGTAACCGCGTGGCAGTCACAGATTCGCGAAACATTACTGCTACACCACCGCCGCGAGAGCCCCTATCTTTCCTGTAAATTCTATACCCGACTGGTGTAATTTCCGAGTCATTAATGTCGCAATGCAGCCATGTTTCAGTGATAACTAATATATCCGGGTTATGAGTGATCACAATAGTTTCAAGGTCCACCGTTTTATTGACAGTGCTGCGGACATTTATATTCACACAACAAAGTGTTCTTTCCGTGTAGCGTCCTTGTCATTTTGACAGTGCACTCGCTTTTCTGTGTTTATGAAGAAGGACGATTTTTATTTCGGCAGTGTTCCATTCAAACAATTCATTGTCAATTTTAACTTTATCGTGAATCAACCTCACTTTTCTGCCATTACGTCTCGCGTCAGCAGTGTTATCCCAAAGGTGTGTCCTAAGCTGTCTGGTTGCGGCTGAAAAATTTTCAGAAATCGACTGCTTCCTTTTAGCTTAAAGCAATTTTTGAGCACCATCACTTTTTCGCGATGGTCGAACAACTTCAGTATCGTAGGCCGTGGTCTATTCGATTTCGTCGTTCCCAATCTGTGAATTCTTTCGACAGATAGTACTTGCAAGCCCAGTTTGTTGCGGAATAGATTGTCAACCACGCTTTCTGCGAGAAGTACAGGCGTTTCCCGAGTGGTTTCAGGAATACCAAATATAATTAGATTATTCCTTCTACCTCGGTCCTCGATGTCAACTAACTTTCTTTCCAAATTTTGGATTGTTCTTTCCATATCTGTCATTTTCTCGCGAAATTATTTTACTACAGCCAGAGACGTCAGACGTCTCGAAGTCCTTATGTTTTCCCTCTATTGCGACAAACCTTTGCAGCATGCTTTTTTGACCGTCAAGTAGCTGTTGTAAAAGCTGTTCAGTGCTCGGACCAGGATTAGATTCTATATCTCCACAGAGCATAAGTAAGGACAGTGCAATGTTTCGTATACACAACAGAAAGCAACAAACACAGTTGGGGCAGGTCAGCTGGACCAAAAATCGGTTGCTAGATTTGATAGCTGAATACGTATTACTAACCTGCGTGAAAAACGCAAG
Organism: Dermacentor andersoni; assembly: GCF_023375885.2. Lineage (NCBI taxonomy): Eukaryota > Metazoa > Arthropoda > Arachnida > Ixodida > Ixodidae > Dermacentor > Dermacentor andersoni. The sequence goes on from NC_092820.1 coordinate 15,140,363, forward strand.
GGGGTTTGTCATGATGTTGACAGATGGCCAGCCGACATGACCACTAAAGTGTTGATGGCTCGCTGGTCTTATTATGTAGGCCGAGGTTGAGGGGGGCGGTGGCGTCCCGTCAGTGATCCTGGCAGTGACGTGGTCCGACGACACCAGCGCGCACGCTCCGAAGTGCAACTTGATTGCGCAGGCTCCGGGGGATGGCTTTGCTGCGACTATGTGCGACAATCTGTCAGGTGCTGCGGCTGGTACTGCTGTTCCTAGTAGCAGGATCTGCATGAAAAACGCAAGGGGGTTTGTCATGATGTTGACAGATGGCCAGCCGACATGCCCACTAAAGTGTTGATGGCTCGCTGGTCTTCTTATGTAGGCCGAGGTCGAGGGGGGCGGTGGCGTCCCGTCAGTGATCCTGGCAGTGACGTGGTCCGACGACACCAGCGCGCACGCTCCGAAGTGCAACTTGATTGCGCAGGCTCCGGGGGATGGCTTTCGTGCGACTATGTGCGACAATCTGTCAGGTGCTGCGACTGGTACTGCTGTTCCTAGTAGCAGGATCTGCATGAAAAACGCAAGGGGGTTTGTCATGATGTTGACAGATGGCCAGCCGACATGCCCACTAAAGTGTTGATGGCTCGCTGGTCTTCTTATGTAGGCCGAGGTCGAGGGGGGCGGTGGCGTCCCGTCAGTGATCCTGGCAGTGACGTGGTCCGACGACACCAGCGCGCACGCTCCGAAGTGCAACTTGATTGCGCAGGCTCCGGGGGATGGCTTTCGTGCGACTATGTGCGACAATCTGTCAGGTGCTGCGACCGGTACTGCTGTTCCTAGTAGCAGGATCTGCGTGAAAAACGCAAGGGGGTTTGTCATGATGTTGACAGATGGCCAGCAGACATGCCCACTAAAGTGTTGATGGCTCGCTGGTCTTATTATGTAGGCCGAGGTCGAGGGGGGCGGTGGCGTCCCGTCAGTGATCCTGGCAGTGACGTGATCCGACGACACCAGCGCGCACGCTCTGAAGTGCAACTTGATTGCACAGGCTCCGGGGGATGGCTTTGGTGCGACTATGTGCGACAATCTGTCAGGTGCTGCGACTGGTACTGCTGTTCCTAGTAGGAGGATCTGCGTGAAAAACGCAAGGGGTTTTGTCATGATGTTGACAGATGGCCAGCAGACATGCCCACTAAAGTGTTGATGGCTCGCTGGTCTTATTATGTAGGCCGAGGTCGAGGGGGGCGGTGGCGTCCCGTCAGTGATCCTGGCAGTGACGTGGTCCGACGACACCAGCGCGCACGCTCCGAAGTGCAACTTGATTGCGCAGGCTCCGGGGGATGGCTTTCGTGCGACTATGTGCGACAATCTGTCAGGTGCTGCGACCGGTACTGCTGTTCCTAGTAGCAGGATCTGCGTGAAAAACGCAAGGGGGTTTGTCATGATGTTGACAGATGGCCAGCAGACATGCCCACTAAAGTGTTGATGGCTCGCTGGTCTTATTATGTAGGCCGAGGTCGAGGGGGGCGGTGGCGTCCCGTCAGTGATCCTGGCAGTGACGTGGTCCGACGACACCAGCGCGCACGCTCCGAAGTGCAACTTGATTGCGCAGGCTCCGGGGGATGGCTTTGGTGCGACTATGTGCGACAATCTGTCAGGTGCTGCGACTGGTACTGCTGTTCCTAGCAGCAGGATCTGCGTGAAAAACGCAAGGGGGTTTGTCATGATGTTGACAGATGGCCAGCAGACATGCCCACTAAAGTGTTGATGGCTCGCTGGTCTTCTTATGTAGGCCGAGGTCGAGGGGGGCGGTGGCGTCCCGTCAGTGATCCTGGCAGTGACGTGGTCCGACGACACCAGCGCGCACGCTCCGAAGTGCAACTTGATTGCGCAGGCTCCGGGGGATGGCTTTGGTGCGACTATGTGCGACAATCTGTCAGGTGCTGCGGCTGGTACTGCCGTTCCTAGTAGCAGGATCTGCGTGAAAAACGCAAGGGGGTTTGTCATGATGTTGACAGATGGCCAGCCGACATGCCCACTATGGTCCCGATTGGTAAGCTGCTGTTCCAGAAGCATGGCCTAAGAAAAAAGAGGGAACCACCAATTCGAAAATTTCGTTGTCCAAAGAAGGAAACCCAACGGAGACTGTTCTACTGTCAAAGTGTACAATATTAGAGCCCATACTACGCGCAACCAAAGTGACAGTGTAATTAAAGAGGATTTGTGGGACATACTGGACACACTAGATGTGGAAGATAGATTAAATAATGTTTTAAAAGATATCTACAAAAGTAACAAGGCGCTTATAAAAGCGGAAAGAGGCATCTGAACCTATAAAGATACAGCAGGGGCTTTGGCAAGAGTGCCCTCTGTCACCTTTGTTGTTCATGTTGTACCTGCAAGGATTACCGACCAAATTAGAGAAAAGCGAGCTTCAACCCTTCTTTTTTCAAGCAAGGAGATTGTATCCAATAGTCATTACCAGGATTGATGTAAGCGGATGATACAGCACTGATGGCTGACAACAAGGAAGATTTGCAGGGATTGATAGACATCCACGGTAGAGGGAGATAAATTAGGTTTCAATTTTAGTAACGAATAATCAGCAGTCACAATTTTTACTGATGATCAGAGCGGCGAGCCTAGGATACAGGAGGTTACGCTGGAGGTAGTGGATGAGTACAGATATCTTGCAATGTGGATAAACAATGGGGCTGAGTACCTAACGGTACATGAAAAATACGTAACGACTAAAGGTAGCAGGAATGCAGCTGTGATGAAAAATAGGGCACTATTTAATTACAGTAGGTACCAAGTGGTGAGACAGATTTGGAAAGGGATTGCTCCTACTCTGACTTTTGACAATGCGGTCTTGTGCATGAGATCAGAGGTTTAAGCAAGGTTGGAAATTAAGCAATGTGGAGTAGGTAGGCTTGTTTGGGGAGCACACGGAAATATAGACCAAATCAAGGGGTACAGGAGGACATGAGATGGACATCATTCGAGGGCAGCTAGCAGCAAGATAGAATTTGAGGAGCGAGTGAGAGAAATGGGGGAAAAGTGGTGGGATGGGAAACTTTTCAGTTACTCGTACATGAGCAACACTGACACAATACGGAGGAAGCAAACCAGAAAATTGCCACGCAAATATTTGGATAGCACCGGGGGTTAAAGCAAAAATTATGGGTTAAAAGAAGCGTTAAAGAAACAGGGAGGGGTCTATGGAAAATAGGGATATGCAGACGAAATAAGCAATGGGAACACACAAAACTTTCAAGCAGCAAATTGCCAAAGAAAACATCTACGATAATTCTAGAGGAGGGTTGAGTTGTTTGAAGCCAAAACGGAAGTTTTGCGGAGTAAGACGTAACCAGTCAAATACCAAGGGATAGACCCGTTATGGGGTGCGTGTGGACAGGAGGAAACGGCTGAACACCCCTAGAATATCTTGGAATCACATAAAATTATTAGGCAGGAAGTCAACAACAATACAACAACATATCCTAGACGAATATGGAAACAAACTGGAAGGGGAAGCGGCATTAAATTATATGCGAAAAATAACAGCCGAATATTTCCAAGGCAATGACGAGGTTGTATTTGAAGAAAAATATCATGAAAGAGAACCGTATAGAAAAGGAGCTGGTGCTGACAAATTTCAACTGGAAGATGGCCGAAGAGAAAATTCCTATGCGTACAGCCACAGGGCTGGACGAGGTTCCCATTAGGCTGATTATTATACTAGGACCAAAAAGTAAGGAAGCTCTGGTGAGACCAGTCAAAAAAACTTTGAAATAGACGAATACCAGACAGTTGGCGACAAAATAGAATGAATTTAATTCATAAAGGTGAGGGGGATAAATATAGAATTCACTCGTATAGACAGTTGACCATTACATCGGTAATATACAGGTTAGCAATGCGAGCAATTAAATTAAAGCTGCAAGCATGGGTAGAGAATAATGGCATTTTGGGAGAACGTCAGAATGGCTTCAGAATAGGTTGCTGTTTGCATAACTTACTTGTCCTTACTCAGTGTATTGAAATGTCATATGTAGAAAGCGAACCGTTATATGTGGCATTTTCAGACATTACAGGAGCGTATCACAACGTAGACCGCAACATTTTGTGGGATATCCTGGAATGGGAAGGCTTAAGCAACGATTGTCTAGAGATTTTCAGAGAGATTTACCTAGAAAATATCGTTTGCGTTGAATGAGAAGGGAGAAGGAGTGAGGAGAAAGTTGATATCAACAAGGGACTGAGGCAGGGGTGCCCTTTAATTCCAGCGCTGTTTATGATGTACATGGTGAGGGTGGACAGCACACTAGAAGGACGTAATATTGGGTTTAATCGCTAATACAAGCAGACGGGTACAGTAGTAGAGCAGTAGCTTCCAGGTTTGTTTTATGCGGACAGCATGGTGTTGCTAGCTAACAAGCAAATTTATATGCAACGTCTAGCTAATATCTCTGGACAGGAAGGCAGGAATTTAGTTGTGAAATTTAGCATTAAAATATCTGGTGTTATGGTTTTCAATGAAAACCGTGAGGAGACAGTGTCAATACAGGGCCAGAGAATACCTCGTGTAAAATACCTTGGTACATATATAAACGAAGGCAATATATATATGGAAACACAGGAAGAAACAGTAACAGTAAAGGGGAAGAGAAATGTGGCCATAATGAAACACAGAGTGCCATGGCGCGGTCACGGTGGTCGCATTTCGATGGGGGCGAAATGCAAAAACACCAGTGTACTTAGATTTAGGTGCACGTTAAAGAACCCCGGAGTCCGGAGTCCTCCGAATTTCCGGTGTCCTCCAGTACGACGTGCCTCATAATCAGAAAGTGGTTTTGGCACGTAAAGCCCCATAATTTAATTTTTAGTGCTATGGCTACACAATAGGTACGATGTGCTGCGGGTTATGTGGAAAGGTGTAATGGTCTCATCATTTACATTTGGAAATGCAGTTGTTTGCTTGAAATCAGAGGTACAGTCAGGACTCAATGGTAACCAAAGGTCAGTGGTGCGCCCTGCATTGGGCGCTCACGGGAAGACTACAAATGAAGCTATGCAGGGTGATATGGGCTGGACAACTTTTGAAGAGAGAGAAGCACACAGTAAAATTATGAATAATGACTGAGGAATATGGAAGAAAGTGAATAAAAAAAATTATGGGGTTTTACGTGCCAAAACCACTTTCTGATTATGAGGCACGCCGTAGTGGGGGACTCCGGAAATTTCGACCACCTGGGGTTCTTTAACGTGCACCTAAATCTAAGTACACGGGTGTTTTCGCGTTTCGCCCCCATCGAAATGCGGCCGCCGTGGCCGGGATTCGATCCCGCGACCTCGTGCTCAGCAGCCTAACACCATAGCCACTGAGCAACCACGGCGGGTAGAAAGTAAATAGGCTGGGAGAGTGTTCAGGTATTTGCACCGGAAAAACATTGATTCACAGTGGAGGAAAAGAACTAGGAGGTTTACCAACCCGTATGCGGCCTGTAGGGTGAGCGAAAAGTCAAGCGAAAAGTCAGAGAGGCTGGAATAATCTAGTGGGTGGCGGCAATGGAAAAGAAGCCTGCCATGAATAATTACTTAAGAGGAAAAAAAGGAATTCAGGAAAGAAACAATTTATCACAACACAAAGAGAAGCTCATTACTTTTCAAAGCGAGATCAGGATGCCTTAGAACGTGCACTTATAAAGCGAGATATAAGAAGGAAAAACAAGCATGTGCTTGCTGCGATACAGCTAGGGAAATGATGGTGCATTTTTTATTAGAATGTAAAGATATCTGCCCAGCGGTCGAGTTAGGCACCACTGGCCTCCTTGAAGCCCTTGGGTTCAGCGAGAGGGGGAAAGCGAACATGTCCGCAAAGAGATTAGTAATAGGCGATTGGAATATTGGCGGAAGTAAGGAAACGGCAAGAAACAGACATGCAAAAACAAAGTTCCCAATAGGGGGTCAGAAAATTTGGTTATGGGAATTCATTGTGGGTCTTTTTTTTCCTGTTATTTTTTTTAACATACGTAGGAGATTAGGCAATATAATAAGAAGATCTCGGTGGCGCAACCCACCGCCCTGTTCCAAAGGGGCCGCCCACAAGATCAATCCATCCTGCTATGCTCTTCGCTGTCTGCTTGGTTGCCTGCATGCACCACGCCGGCTTGGCGAGAGTGGGTTCAGAAGTGCTTCCGTGTCTCCGGTTTTTCATGAAATCTCTCAATAATGAAAGGACAGCAAGGAAAGAAAAACCAGAACATATTAAAATGAGAGGATGCAAATAATTGCATTTCGCCAATTACATCATATCGTCGATGTATGATTAGCGGCCTTGTAATTGTCTTTTTTTTCTACAATTTCTCTACTTATTTCCGAACCTCTTGCCATTTCATCGGATGTTGTGTGCTGTAATTTCTTTACACTGTTTTCTAAAGGTTTTTCATTCTTCTTTTTATAATTTGCTTTTACTGGGTGTTTGATTGCATATATGCGCTTGATTACTTGCGTGAAGTTATGGAAAAGTGGAATGTGCATCCCCAATTTTATCATATTCAAAACATATTCAGGTGCTCTCCTTGACCACGCACGATATCAACTTTACATGTCACGTCACTTTTTTTGTATCACATCAGCGGTGCATGCTTTGCAAATTATGCTTTTTTGTTGTTTTGTTTAGGTACTTTTGCCGTTTGCAATTTGATCTATTATTACGTGCCGATATTTGTTCTCGCTATATTTGCTCACCATTAACTGGGAGTGCTTTCTTTTTGTCTAGTATAGGTTTTGGACAAGCTTGGGTTTGATTTCTTTTTTACCGTCTACTATGCCAAACTGCACACCTGTACCTCATGTTGGCTATTAATGTGGAATCATTATATGGCTCATGAGGCACAAAATACAGTGTTGTTGGCGTTGGTATGACCCCGTTAGTCTAAAAAGTCAAGTGAGCCAATTGAGGGAGTTGATGTCAGTTAAGGCAAAGTTAATTAATCAAATGTTAATTGTGGCAGATTGAATTAAGGCAGGTTTATTTAAGCTAGAGTTCATTACAGCACTCAAACCTACGACCATTGGTGGGAATCGAACCTAACACCTTTGGTGGTAATTGAGGCGAAGTTAATTAAGGCCCTCGAACGGACAACCTTTGGTGGGAGTCGAACCGAGAACTCAGTCCTCACGGACGAATACCACTATATGCAGCTAAAACCTTTCATGTTACCGGTAACAAATACTGCTCTAATGCGACACAAGTACGCAGTGGCAGAAGACAGTTAAATAAAATTGGAGGACGCTTAAGCTTCGCCTTCAAGAGTGGAATGCGATAGCGTTATCGCACCCCGTTCGCACCGCCCCCTCAGACGATCTACGCTAAACAAACGTCGTGATCGGCACGGACAGCCGGGCCGCGACGCGCCATGAAGGCGGACGCGATCACGGGACGAGTGGCGCGCCACGTGTCGGGGCAGTGCCGTGCATTGCGAGGAGGGGGTCTTCTGTGCTTGCTGCAAGATGGCTCTGCGTGTGCGCCGAAGAAATGTAGCGGAAACGTACTTCTCTACTCGTGTAACTGCGACTTCTGTAATTTGCATGCTCATAATTACTGATATACACCGCAGTATAACTTTCTACGGCACATTTCTAAGGCGACACCGCATTCACTAGAGGCGCTTTTGTCCCTCTTTGAACTATCGAACTCTCAGCTGAGTGGTAGTGTCTCCGTCTCACACTCCGGAGACTCTGGTTCGATTCCCACCCACCCCATCTTGCAAGTTTTTTTTTATTTATGAAGTGCCTTCCCGGGTTTATCGCTCACGGCCAACGCGCCGACGACACCGGCTTTTCTGCGACAAGAGCTCCTTAACGCTATCGCATTAAAAAGGGGGGGAACGGCTATAAACCATACATAGAATGCGCGTGCGCTTCGCCAATATGCAGCCGGGCGGCCGAGCGCTGTACCGTAGCATGAGGACTGCTCGCAGCGCCACCGCGATTCGGAAACAGTCCTGGCTCCTGCAGCCGGACGGCAGGCTGGCCAATATTCTAGGCACCATGCAAGTACGGTGCTAGATGGGTGGCTGTGCCATCTGCCAGGCATGAAGCGCGCAGTTGAGCGCTTCTTCACTTCATGACGACAAACCTGGCGCTGTGGTTTTCAGAGTTACATCCAAGAATTTGTAGACGGTGACATCTTTGAAGGAGGCAAAGCACTGCGGTACATCACAGACACTGTTACGGCCAACTTCGGCACAAGCGAAAGAACAGTTCAAAGGATACTAAAGGCAAACAATTAGAGCTAAGGTGATAGAATATTGCTCAAGAATCTAAGGCGTCAATATTATCACGAACAGAGCCTTAATAATCGATTGAGGTAAATGCAGCACAGTCGCCGACCGTTTATTCGGACCTCACGGGGCCTGCGGAAACGTCCGAACAAACAGGTGTCCGAAAAAGCAGATTAAGAAAACGAAAAAAAAAAAGAAATTCTTTATTTCCACGCACTTATTTGGGCTCGGCAGTAGGGCTGAAGAAATCGTGAATGCGCCGTTGCACGCTGTTCCGTTTACGCGCAATCAGATAACCCTGAATCTCGGAGAAGGTCGTACGGTCACTACAGGCGGCTGAAAGCACAGTCACTGCTTATACACGCTCCGCATGCGACGGCAGAGTAGCACATGGTGCGTCATCTTCCGACTTGGAGTCATCGTCCGGCGGCGCAGCATAAACCTGACGAATGATCTCGCTGTCGTCAAGTTCTGCGCATGTCAGTACAGCAGTATCAGCACCTGTGAAACTGTCAAATGAGACGGTGTCCGGAATCGCAATGCAACCATTGCGCAGGTCTCGGCAGAACATTTTCGGCATCAGTAGGGAGCACATCGGAAGGCGACAAATCCTAGGCCTCCCAGCACCCGCTTGCCAGCACTCCCCAGCGCAGTCTGCGCGGGCACTGTTGGCGCCATTAGACACTTGACGCGATGTTTCGGTATGCCGCGTTGCATCACCGCAACCTCGACACAGCACGCACAGCAAACATCACCACGCCGTCACGCCGATACCAGTCACACAAACGAAAAACGTGGTCTACTCGCAGTGTCATCATAGAATAAAGAAACAACTTTAGAGAAAGGAAACTATACCTGCCACAGTGGTTCGAAAATAAGAAGCGGCAGCGCATTGAACTTAAGTAAGTAAGTGGTCCTGATCCCTTTTGACTCAGTGCAGGCGTTTGTCAACGCCACAGGCAATGTTCAGAGTACAAAAAGGAAAGAAAGCAAGGAGAGAAAGAACACAAAACAAAGTTTTGTCACAGTCTGTGAGTCCGTCTGGTTGGTCCGGTTTGTTGTATTCTAGGCTCCAGTCGCCTCGGATTTCACCAAAGCCACAAGAATCCAATCCGCCAGCGCTGCCGGTTCAAGTCAGCGCGTCCCAGATGCGTCGCTGCCTGGTCGGCCGTCTTTATTTTAGGAGCTCGTGTAGCTGAGGAGGTCGGCATCAGCGGCCACTCGCTGTGACTGGGCGGCTCTAGCCGGGCGATATCTGTCTGGGGGTTTCCTTCGCGTATTCGGCTCGCCTGCCCAGTCGTTCCCACTGTTCTAGCCGGATCTTCGTAGTCTCGGCGCGTGCAGTTCGGTCCTCCTCGGTGAGACTAGTCAGCGCCAGGCTCTCAGCCAGGGGGCACGATTGGGGAACTGCGGGAAGTCTCGGATATTGTTGTAGCACGTGGAGAAGGGTTTCTTCTGGTGCACCGCACAAGCGGCACGTCGGATCCACGCCGAATAATTCGTGGCGGCGTTGGTTTGTGAGGAGAGCGCCAGTACGGGCTTGAAACAGCAGGGCGCTGCCTCTATCTCCTCGGTAGTCTGGTGATGGGCACGGTTCCGGCTTGTGGTGGTAATATAGTGCCAGGCTTTGCGTTCTTGCCACTGTCGTGCGCCAAATCGTTTTTTCAGCCTCATTGGTTTCCTTGATGACTGCCTTGCGCCAATTTGCCTCCGTCTTAGTGTCGTGTTGTTTTGAATTTTCGCTGTATTTCGTTCTATGGACGTGTATTTTCGAATCCAAGCCGTCTTGATGTTCTTGTATCTTAGGTGTAGGTACATTCTGCGACTGTAATTTGTGTTTGCTATGAATTTGAGTCTGCCGGCATATTGTAATTTGGACCGCGCCTCCCTTGCCTCGTACGAGGACCAGCTCATTTCACCGCTTACTGCTGCATTTGCAGTGGCTATGCTGCCCCCTAGCAGCCAACGGCCTAGTTCTGTTTGGCGACGCTCCAGGTATTTTATGGTTTCACTGGAATAGGCCAGCACATCATCTGCGTATGTTGTCGCTGGTACTGCTACTCCCTTCCACAGTGTGCGTCCGACAGTATATGGGTTATATGAATGTCTGGCCAAGTGCCAGATGCGTCCTTTGAGGCGATTAGATTTTTTATTAGTGCTTTTTGATGCGCATCCAGAAAGTTTGGTTGGTCACTGAGAGTTATTCCGAGGTATTTGTATTCCGATGTTTTTTTGACGAGGTTCCCTTGGAGGGTGAATTCATTGTTAGTGTTGCTTGTATTTATCCCCATCCACTGTGTTCTCTCAGTGTTAAACCTTAGCTGGTCGGTTCCCGTGACTAGCGGGGGGCCCGACAGATGGCGCTGTTTAAACAGGAAGCGGAAATGCCTTTTGTTTAGTGCAATATCCAATATGGCTGCTTTATACCAGTTGCGTGCGCTGGGTACGCGCCGTGCTGGCCTCGTTGGCTTTGCGGCATGCCTCAGCTGCCGCGTTTTAATCGCCAGGAGACTAAAGCGCCTCCACCAACGCCCATACAGACAAGCCACATGTGAGTGAACAGGACGTGCGACTTTATTGGCAGAAGAAAAGCAGTGCACTTTCTCGTACAAGAGCAGAAATAAAATTTGCATTTCCAGATACGCTGAAGCCGTTAACGCGAGCTCGTAAACTGCTCACTTTCGTCGTCGCACATGGCGATCTGGTAACGAGCGACAATCAGTAGCGCAAGCAAATTGGCCAGTGCACCACCTGTTTGCACCGACAGTCGCCGTAACTTGCATTGCGAAGCAATCGGGTGACGCAAGGCATCTGCTGCCGCAACCAACACAGCAACATAACCTAGTCGAATTTTAGCGTTACCTCCTTTCCAACCTGCCCGTTTCTTTTTGTTCTTTCGGGGGCCGCCAATGTGTAACTCATACTTGGTGCCCCACATTCTCAATATGGGCCACATCACGGCCGATGAAGGCCCACAAGCATAATTTGCCCGCGGCTGCAGCAGGAAAGGTCGAGTGGGGAGAGCACCAAATACGGCTCATGTAAATTGGGAGTCGCTGTGTGGACTGCAGGAGCAGAGGGTTACCTCGGGAGACTGTTGCCCATGCAGATGACCAGGTCGCCACATCGAAGAAACATAACACGGCGACCATTATCAAATTAGACTCTGCATTCAATCACCGCATAATGTTCAGACAATACACTGTACATAGGCTAAGATCCACATGACAACAGTGGGCATTCACGCAATACAGGTCGCTTACAGCACATTCAGCTATCCGACTTCAGGCACAGTGCTTGCCTAGGTCGCACATGGCGGTCTAGTAACAAGTGACAACCAGCAGCGCAGGCAGATTGGACAGTGCACCATCTGTTTGCATTGACAGTCGCCGTAACTTGCACTGCGAATCAATTGGGTGACGCAGGCACCTGCTGCCATAGCCAACACAGCGACATGAGCTACCCGGCATTCAAGCATTACCTCCTTTCCTACCTGCACGTTTCTTTTTGTTCTTTCGGTGGCCGCTAATGTGTTGCTAACACTTGGTGCTCCACCTGCTCTCAATATGGACATGGTCCGTTTTCTGGGAATCACCATTTTGCAGGCCTTTCCACCCATGTGGATATCATACACTTCAAACCATGTAATTATGTATGATAGTCTCAATTCACGCCAAATCGCAGCCAAAGAAGGCCACAAGCCCACTTTACCCATGGCTGCAGCAGGAAAGGACAAACGGGGTGCACCAATCGCAGTACATGTAAACAGGGAGTTTGTGTCACTGTGCGGACTGCAGGAGCAGGTGCTTACCTCGAGAGGCTATTGCCTAATGCAACTGACCAGGCCGCCACATCCGAGAAATGAAACACGGCAACCATGACCAAGTGGGACAACATTGAAACAAGACTCTGCAATCAAATCACTTCAGCATACGCTAACATAACGCTCGATCTATACGCTGGCTACAATCCACATGACAACAGTGAGCATACGCCCACACGGGTGGCTTGCAGCACATTCAACCGTCCGACTGTAGGCATAGTGCTTGCCTTCGTCGCACATGGTAGTCTGGTAACAAGCAACAACCAGTAGCGCAAGCACATTGGACAGCATATCCCACGTGTTTGCACCAACAGTCGCCGTTGAAGATGAGCAACTTGCATTGCGAAGCAATCGGGTGATGCAAGCATATGCTGCTGCAGCCAACACAGCGACATGGAGTGCTCGGCATTTTAGCGTTACCGCCTTTCCAACCTGCATGTTTCTTTTTGTTCTTTCACATGCCACTAGTGTGTAACTCACACTTGGTGCCCCACATTCTCTAAATATGGGCATGGTCGGTTTTGTGGACATCACCATTTTGCAGCCACTTTTGCAGACCTTTCCACACATGTGGATATCAACTTCATACACTTAGAACCATGTAATCATGTATGAGGTCTCCGTTGACGCCAAATTCTGGAAGGCCACAAGCAAAATTTGCACATGGCAGCAGCAGGAAAGGACGGAACGGGGAGCACCAACAGTGCATGTAAATTCATAGTCTATGTCACTGTGCGGACTGTAGGAGCAGGTGCTTGCCTTGAGAGACTGTTTCCCAATGCAACTGACCAGGCTTCTACATATGAGAAACGTAACATGGTGACAAGTACCAAGTCGGACGGCAGCGAAACCAGATTCTGCAATCAATCACTTCAATGTAGCTTGCACAAAAACACAGGCTGTCGAGCAAGAATAGTAATCCTGAATGAGACTAGGAATTCAATATGGGAATGAGAAAGCTTGCATTCAAGAAAGAAGCCACTCTACCTTGCAAGCACTGAAAGCCAAAAACATTAAGAAAAGTTAAATGCTACATAGCACACAGTGTAAAGGTTAATAATTATCTGCATCAGTTATTTTAGGAGAGGAATTGCACGTGGCAACATACACTAGAAAATACTGCTACAGATATGTTTGCTTCTAGACAGTGACTGGGATTAAATATGAGCAATGAATTGGTTGACCTTTAATGTTTAGATGAGGAAGAGGAATGATCTCTAACAAAAATGTGGAATGAAAAAGCTTGCATTCATTGAAACAAAATTATACTTGGCACGAATTGGCAAGGCCAGGAAGCTCACTAAGGAAGGGCAAGCTGACGGAACACTCTTGGCCAGCACCATCTGTGCTTGTTCAGAGGTTGCAGGTACACCCAGCCACAAAAGTTTACGGACCACGAGTTCTCAGAAAACGTTCAATTCCCGGGAAGCTTGTAGCAGTAGCCAGTAAAACTGTATACGACAATGTTGTTAACATATTGTAGTCGAGGCCCGAAATGCAAGTACTAGTCTGCGTTGTGCGGTTGCGGAGATAATCAGCATTTTCCCAGATTTCGTGGTCCGTAATATATTGTGGCCGGGTGTACATCTGAAGATCCAGAATTTTTGTTGTTGAGGTACCTGGATGACTCGGCCAATATCCGGGCTGGTGGAATGATGGCGGAGGCTCTTTTCACTCTTGAAACAGTCGTCCGTAGACTTAATATCTCATCCAAATAATTCTGGAATGGCTTCTTTGTTCGTGGTCTTGCGAATTCGGCTCCAGCCCCTTCCAGTTGGTGTAGATGGGGGCTCCCGTGATGACCAAGGTGTACTTGGCACAGACTCTGTTGGGGCAGAACAGTGGCACATGAGATATAGCAGAGATTATCCAAACTCATGTAGTGTTTTCTTTTATGTTTGAACAAATTACGCTGAACTGTAAACATGAACAAACATTCATATCATCTGCTACAAACAAATGACATGTATTTCAAGACTAGCAAGCCAATACAGCATATATCAAGCATATTTATTTCTGAACCAGCTGTAGTTTACCTTGTAGTAGCAGCCAAAGTCCACACAATGACCTTGTTGTGGCAGGCAGCAGCATCTGTTTAGTGCATGGAGTGTGTCGCTTTAAACTGGTGCCGTCCTCATTACTGCATGTCTGGAACAGAAATTTTGACCGCATCAGAAATTGAATAAGCGCAATTTTTTAATATAAAATGCAAAAAGGTGCGACATATACATTGCACTGGTTTGTGACAACAGAACACATGCAAATGTACACTGTGTGTTCTTGGGTGCTTAAGCAGCATGGTAAATAAATATTGTTACTCTCCATAAAATTGATGCCTGCATAACTACAATGCATGTCAACAGCTTAAGTATTATTAAGATCACAAATGAGAACATTTGTGCGCTCGTTTATGCACTAGAAGAGATCACACTGCTGGTTTCACAAGCAAATTGATAAAAGACATGAAGCTATTAGAAATGATGCATTCTTTTCGTGCATGAACGTGATGCACCGCTTCACCACTGCAAAAATGTCCTGAGGTAACCCAAACTGAACAGCAAGAACATATGGAACTAACAGGTACAAAATATGGATGAATTATCATGCGTGCAACTGTTTGATACATTAAATTCAGTACATTAGCTTCCGTTTATCAAAGGGTTATTCGGTCCTGTGAACAAAAGAAGTTGCCGGTGCTACAACGAGATGAAAAATTTGATGCGCGTTCCGATATCGCTTTCTCTTTCGTGAATGTGTGTATAATGATGGCCTCGCAACTGAAAGTTTATTTCGGAAACAGCAACGGAGGTTCCTGACCGTCCATATGTAATGCAGCATCTAGTTCGTTCACTTGCCTCCGCCTGTAAGTTAACGAGACAAATAAATTACATAGCGATTGAAAAAGCGATGTTAAAACGACTCACCGGTATTGCTGTCCCCAGTCGCAGCAGGATCCGGCTCCCATTTCGATGCAGACGTGTTCCACATGGCTCACGACTGAAATATAGCTTTCGGGCTTACACCTCAAGTTAAATAACGGCAGACTTCAAAGCACAATAAACTGGTTTTAGCACAACATAACCAACCGATGTACGAACCGAAGAATCCGTACCTGCCGTGAACGCGAACATACCGGTAAAAATTGTAAATCCAGGCCAGAGGTCACGTGGGAGGTCGATGATGCTGAGTGTTTTTTTGCGTTTAAAATTGCAAATAGCAACAAAGTTGGTAATAAAGAGTACAATATAAATTAGGAATGATAATTTTGTACTCTTTGTCATGTAATAAAAACGCTTCGGTTATTGTTCAAGAAAGATTGTAGGTTAAAATTGCGCTTACTATGGCGCCTCTAGCGGGAGATAATGCGCTCAACGGGGAACCTTTTTAATTGGCATACTATGCCTGTTTCTTTAGCAACGCCGCGCGGTCAATTTTTTCGCCCGCTGTGGCCATTTGTTGAACTTGAGAGTGTACGGGGCCTGGTGTCGTGCACAATAAAAACAAATCAGCTGCCTGATTGTCTTGATATGGCTTACTAAGCTGAGACCGTAACTGCTGTAGCTACGAACCAGGCCGAAACAATGATGATGAGCGGGGATTTGCAGCAGCACCACTTCGTGGGGCGGCAAGGAGGCTCCGTTCAAAACAAAAATGGCATTCAGCAAGTCGAACATTGCACCGGTCAGAGGCGGTGCATGGTGCTCTCGATCGAGTTGGCTCAAGGAGTGTCCGAAAAATTTGACAAGAGGTTGCAAGGTGTCTGAACTTTCGGCAGTTGTTATACATTATGGTCTAGGGGGAAAATGGCGGTGCGGTGAAGGAGACCGAATAATCGAGCATGCCCAAATTTTCGGAGTCCGAAAAATCAGTTGGCGACTGTACTTACGTCATTAGAGACTGCTCTGGGACATTCAAGTACTTGCCCGATGACGGAAGCACTCCTCAGTAAAATTCTGTCACTAGTACTCCACAACTCATAGCAAAAAACATCCTTGTATTGTATTATAAGGCAAAATAAAATGCTACTTGTCCAGTTCTATTTCATTTTTAGAAAAGATAACTTATTGAAATTACCTTACAATGAAGCAGGCGGTCGAAAGCTTTCATTTTCGCTCGGCTCCGCGCCGCCCACGCTTTCGCATTTCACTTGTTTGATTATCGTGTAGTGCTAGTATTTTTTCGCTGGCTCACGAAACTCGCAAGAAATGCAAGTAGCAGAGAATTGAACTTCCACGTGATGTCGCGGGATGCCCGAAGGGTCTACGCCACTTGACAAAAAAGTAGCTGTGTGGCAACTTCAGCGCTCTGGCTTAGTATCGTCGTCTGTCGGGGGCCGTTTGACTCAACGACGGCAGCAAGGGGTGATGGCGCATGCAATGTCACCACTCCCCTGGTTGTGTGGTGGGAGATTTGAATTACGAAAAAGGTATTCGGACCCTTCAGATGCAATTTTCTCATAAACTAGGTCTTTTCTTGGCACGAAACAAGCATTGCGAGGTTTCTGGAATGGTATTTAAACAGTCCACATGGACTTAGTATTTGCCTTTAGTGTCCCTTTCAGACTCAAACAGATTCGGCATCAACAGAGAAGCCTGACAGATCAAATGTATGAGAGAAAACTTTTACTGGAAGAAAGCAGAAGAAAGTGCATCTAATAACACCGTTGCAGGTCACAATGAAATCCAAATACAGCTAATCAAAAATATCGGTTCAAAGAGCAAGGCATTGCTGACTAATGCCATTGAACAAGTGATTATGACGAAGAAAATTCCAGTTGGATGGTGTGAAAGCAAGATAAACCTCATCTACAAGGCAAAGGTAATGGGGATAGGATGAGCTCGTACAGGCCAGTTACGGTATGAAGTCAAGTGTGTGACAGAATCCCGTCTGGTTGGAATGGTACATGGTGAAAGTTAGATGGTACCGACCAAAAAAAAGGAAAGATGGAATGGTATTACAGCTCCCCCACTAGAGCGTTGTTCACAATGAGGCACAATGATTTTTGCGTCGCTCTGAGTTCGGCGCATGAGCGGACCCAGGCATCT